>NC_140035.1:22500980-23240811 GCF_963513975.1 Fringilla coelebs | reverse complement strand
TGAATAAAACAGTAAGATACCAGCAAATTGGGTATTTTGTCACTTAGTTTCAAGTATTTCTAATTGTAACTCACAATCTAAAAACCTGTTGGTTTTTAACTTCACTTGTTAATTGAAATCCAGATGTTGAGGCTGGGGTGATAATGTAAGAATTTCAGACTACAGTGTGAATGTTACGTGAGAAAGCGATAAAATTTTCAAACAGGCATTCTATATCTGCATGTTCTTTCAACCTTGCATGCATGAAAGCCTATTGACCAAAGTCAAATACTCAGTTGATTTTTTTAGTTCAAGACTTAAAATTTGAAAACACAATGTTGATGTTTTAAATGTCACATGTGAAAGTGTGTCAGCTTGTTCTGTGACTTTTCACAATGTTTTTTGATATTGTGACATCCTGAGCTAGTTTCACTTGTGATCTTTTTGGAAAAAGGGTTGGTTTGGTTTTTATTTTTTCAGTTGTGACTTTGATTTCCAAGTCTTAGTCTTCAGCTCTGTCTCTACAGCTGGAACATTTGGGGGGGGAGGGGGAACCTCTTTTCCAGTATATAAAAAACAAAGCAAAACAGGAGATGTTTCAAATCTTTTTAGATGTTTTGAAGTACTCAAGTTTTTTGGAAGCAGAGTTCAGAAAAAAACAGCCCTCAGTTACTGCACCATTTTATGATATAAAATTGTTCTGCCTGGAGTCATGGGGCACAACTCAGTCTTGACTTCATGAGAAATGAATCAAAATCATCTGGTTAAGACTAATTCTCAATAGTAAGTTAGAGAAAAATTTGCCAAGTCTTCAGGATTTATAGGAAATAGCATGGGGGCATGGTCAATAGGAAAGAGGTGGTAGTTGCAGATTATGCAGTTATTGTTGCTGCATGACATTTTTTTATTTGTGAAATGAACACAAATTGCTGGGCAAAAGAGAACTTTCACATTTCATATGGAAATCATATTTCCTGTATAAAGCATAAGAAATACATTTGAGCTGTTTTTTAAACAGAAAGTAGACCCATTCCTAAGGAAATAGATCAGTTTTGCCTAAATCTTGTCACAGCATTTTTCTAAGAAAAATGTCTATTTTTTTTTCTGTATTTGACAGAATTTATTTCTGCAACCTTACATGTAAAAAAAATGTTTTCAGTCAAAAACATTTTCATAGAAAATATATTTATATTGCAGAAAAAGAAAGATTTCTATCTTGTTAAGGCACACAGCTAAAAATACTTTGGTGGCATCATGTGTTACATGTATAAACTGTTGGCTTTTTGCCCAATGCACATCTCATTTTCAAAATGTGTGCATTTTGGCAGTGTGTTAGATCCACAAAACTTAATTTAAAAGAATGTTTTCTAAAGAGAATTTGCTAACTCTTATGCTGCTTTAATAGCTCTGTATGCACATTATTGAAAAGAATCTATACTCCATAATGGTTTAATTGCACAGGCTTACCTAATATATCTACAGTAATACTTCCCTTAATATGGTATGGGTTAAATAGCCTGTATTTTATTAACCCATAACATTTGAGATATTCTGATCTAGTTAAAAAGATTGTTAATGACACCTTTAATCAATGGAAATAAATTAAAACAATACATGTGAAAACATGTAATATTTATTCTGCAGCATCCTGTGCCAGCAGTCCAGTGTTTTACTATAGAGTACCTGTAAAAGCATGATTCTTTTATAGCCTCTGCCTGATCACTTGAATTTGCTCCTTTGTGATGTGTTTTCCTTGCCATCTTGTGTGTAATTTTATAGACCTAAACCTGTATATTTGCCATTTTTCTTTTCTAGAAGTTAAAATTCACCTGCAGGCTCACCTTATGCTAGTCTGCTCTGTAGGCTTGTCTTCCTGCCCTTTATTTATTTTACTGTATATTTTACAAGCAAAGGAAGTCAAAATGCTCTGTAGTATTCAAAATGAGGGTATTCCAGGAGATGCACAGTGCCATAGGAGTTTTTGGGGTGTCAGTTCTCAGTTGCTGTAGAGCTGAGTGGCACTGGGTAATCTGGGCTGCTTTCCTCAGCAGTAACAGCTGATTGTAGACCCCACACCCTGTAATTAATACTGGAGCTCTAGGTTGTGACTGGAACTGCAGTTTTGACTGAAAAACTTCAGGAAGTGGAGGTCCTGTGATTTTCTTCACTCTTTTGTTCAGTTCTTAATTCTTGGTACTTAAAATCAAAGTTGAAACACGTTGGCCTTGGCTTGGGGGATGAGTGGAAGAGGAATCTTGCAGACTTGACTGTGCATCAGAGAATTGTGGGAAGAATTTTTGATGACCTGATCTGATATTCCATGCTTAAAATTTAGCTTTCAAATGTGGTTGTAACATCCACGTCCGTAGATACAGCGAGAGGAGGCTTCATCCCTTTTCTAGGAGTGCCTGGCCAAGTTCCTGAATTTCCTCGCAGTGGTGGTGTGAGGTGTTAAAGAGATGAGCTGCTGACGCACCCAGCAAATTCCTGTTGGTGGAGGAATAAATCTTGACTGAAGCATTTGTGCTATTGGTAAGAACTGTAATTCTGCTCTCTAACTATATTTGGAGCAAGGTCTCCAAGTGTGGCTGTTCATATGCTGAAATCTAAAGTGTGGTTTTTTTTGGGGGGAAGAAAGACTACCGCTGTTCAGGCCACATTGTTACATAAATCATCAAAATACAACCTCACAGTATAAAAGCAGATAAATTTTGAGGAAAAAAGTTTGTTTAAAATACATCTAAATTACCTTAACTGATGATGCTTTCTAAAGCACTTCTAGTTGCTGTTTAAGCAACATTGCACTGTTCAGATAGCAGATAGATAGTTCATCTCCAGGTCTGTGTAGGAATGGAGGTGTGACTACAATAATGTTTTTCTACTTGTGTTATGTTAAATGAATTTTATAGTCAGATCACATACTGAAATCCAAATTCAGTTTTTTAATTATACTGGTAGTACTAAGTAGATGTTGATGGTACAGTATTTTAACCTAGGAGCATGGTATTCTCTAATTTACTTGAGACTCTAGTAGCATAACTTTTCTTAACTTAAATGCAGGGTGTACTCTAAAATAGCTTAGTACATGTCAGACTCCCAAAAAATACATGAGCTAGGGTGGGTGCTTTAATCTCCAATAGTAATTTAAATGCCTGCCTGCTATTACATTGGTACAGTTTTATGAATATAAAAGAAAACAGTAGTTTATCCTGATTCATCATTCTTAAAACTACTTTGAATTGTCTGCCACTGCTGAGGAAAGCATAAAGCTCATTGTCTCAGACAATCTAAAAGAGCGGAAGTCCGTTATTACGTGAGCAGAGAATTTACTCCAATTACTCTAATAACATGCAGAGAGTAGGGAGACCTGTCCTTCAATTTCTTTTCAGTAAGATTAAGTATATTTTAAGGTGTTTTGAATTTGTCAAAATATTTTTTTAAGAAACTATGAAATCAAAAGGCAGACTATAAGAAGGTATTTTTATTAAACTAGGCAAAAAATGAATTATAGGTTAAAAGAGGCAGGAGCAAAATAGAACTTTATAAACTGGAAAAAATTTTGGTCAGTTCAGAGATGTTCTGCTCTTTTTTAGGTTTTCCTCAAGTCTATAATTTGGCTGAGACTAGTTAGGGATTTTCTTTTCTTGTCTGCTCATGAATGTCATCAAACATTTTCCTTTAACTTCAACAAAAAAAAGGTGGGGAGAGGATGCAGGTTAAAACCTTGGTACTGTTGGCCCGTAAATGGTTTGTTAGGCCATCAAACAGAGAAGCCCATTAAGAAAATTGACTGCCATCTTTTGACTGTTCAAGCTATGTCCATTTTGAGTACTTTTTCCCATTATTTTGTGAAATATTTGCACCGAAATAAACGTTCCTTATAGATGGTGAAGGAAAGAGCAAGGATGTGTACGAGGATGTAAAGCTCCGTGAGAGAATCTGTTTGCAGTGTCGGGGTGATCGTGACAGGTAAGAAGTGAAGTCAGACCAGCCCTGGAACGGGTGTCTGGGTGCAATGCTGATTGGCTTTCACTTGGTGACTAGTATTGCTCCTTAATTACTTAAACAAATTCTTAACCAAATCACTCTCTCTTGAAAATTGGTGATCCCTTTGCTTTTTTTCAGTGGCTTACCTATTGCTTTTGAGGCACTTTATGCTCTTTTCACAGATCTCTTGTGAAATTTCACATTCTGGCTTTTTTCTATCATTAAAAGCTTGGTAAGAATTCCTTTGTTACTACCTTACCTAGAATTTGGTATAACTATTTTCAAGAGCCTATGAATAATCTCATGCCATCCTATAAAGAGGGAAACTTTTCAGCACCTTTTTTTTTACCCTGGAATAATACTTAAGGTAATTGGAGAAATAGTAATTGATTTTAAAGGGAAAGGAGTAAGATGTTTTATGTAGTCACCTAGAGATGCTGCTACTGTATTGCCTGTATTGTTTTGCTCAGTACTCTCATTAGGATTTTCTTCATTTTCTCCTGCTTTACTTAGAGTTTTTTTGGTTTTTTCCCTGTCCTTTTTGAACTTTATTATCACATGCAGCATTAGCCATTTAGAAAAGTATAATGTCACAAATACATTAAAAATTTATTATATATCTCTTGCATAATGCATCAAAAAATAATCTTTAAAGGACAGTTTGGCTGAAGAAACAGTGTGTGTCACACCTCCAGTGAAGACCGAGCTGCTGCTTGCCTTCTCCTTACCTCAGAATAATGAGTTACAGGACAATAGCAAATTTCATTAGGTTAGTCAGTTTTCTGTTTGTTAACATTCTTTTCTGATTGCCTTCTTTTTGCACTGCCTTTGTTAGGAAGAAGCATTAGTAGAGTTTTACAGGTTTCTGAATTTGGATAAAGAGGTTTTGTGTCTGCCAATGTGCCCTCAGAGGAGCCACAGTGACATTAAGTAAAAGCAGAAAAAGTAAAGAGGAATCAGCATCCAGCAGAGAATTGAATCCCATAGACCTCTGTGTGCCTGTAGGGAATGCCAAGAATTGGTATTTTAGTCTTTTGACCATAAGCACTCCTGCAGCAGTTTATGGAGAGAGCTGTGCACCGCTCAGCCTGTTCATCCATCACTTCCCCCTGGGCAGGGCTCTTACAAGAGAGGTGCATCCTCCTGTGCCCTGCCTTTCCCAGCACTGCAGAGTGCACAGCTGGTGTGTTGTGCTGCTGTGCATTTTGCTGATCGTTCTCTACCATCATCTCAAGTCAGATAAGCAGGAGGTCTGGGCAGCTGCTCCTGCACACTGAGGATCCACAATGGCTGCTCGAACCCTGTCTCATCTGCCATGGCTGCCTTAGGGGCGATAAACAGAGTACAATGAACTGAAAGATCCTCTCTTGGCTATAGAGAGAGCCCTAGGGAATAACTTCATTACACCGAAGTTCACTTCTGCAAATACTTTCCTCCTTTTCTCCTTTCCTCCCTTCTTCCTTCATCCTCTTCCTGGTTTTCAGTTATAAGTGAATGTCTTTAAGGGAAATTGTAATGTGTCCCAGTTTTTCATTTGATAAATTAGAAGAAACTGGAAGAAACAGTGTAGTCCAGCAGTGCTGAAGGAGGAAAGATTCCACTGACAGTTAGGTAGCTGACAGCAATCTTGTGTTCTGCTGTTTCAGTCCTAGCGAGAATGCCCTCCTCCCTCACACCACCACTCCTGACTGCTAGGAGCTTTAAACACACTTCTTCACAGAAATGCATGCCAACACATCTCTTTTAAATTGTCCTCCTCTTCCCATCTCCCAGGTGTCCCTCCTAAAAGAAGAGATGGTCACGTCTTTCCATTCCCTTTTAAAAATGGCATTTCATGTCCCAATTCTGGTGTCCGTACATACACCTTGAGAAGGAGGCTTAAGTAACTGATAGGGTTCAGATGGCCTTCTCGTGGTCCTGTCTGTTAATCTGCGTTCACAGGTCTCAGGGGAGATTTATGGTGAACAGAAAGTTCTGTTAATTTTTGCGTTGAAATAGGCGATTGAAAAGTTGGTGTTAGATTGTATTAATCTGATAGCCCCAGACTGCTGGGGGTGCAGACAGCCTTTGTGGCTTCCCATGAGGAAGGAAGACTTAAGTGATGACTACCTGGAATGGAATGCACTCTTTTAATGAATATGCTTCCTTTGTTCAGGCCCTGAGGTTGGATTTCTGTTCCATAGGCTCTGGTTCTTTGATTAGATTCACAAGGTCCATTCTGCCGTACACTTCATTATGAGTCACCAGAAATGGGACATGAAAGTGCTTAAGAAAAAATTGAAGCCAAGTGACTTACTCGATCAGTGATTAAAATGAGAAACTGAAAATACACATTTGGGAAAAATAAAGTCCCTTTGCAACTCTGTTCCTTCCTGTCCTCTCTTGTCTGCACAGAAAAAAAACCTTGTTAGCCCTCTTTGCAAAAGAGAGACAGTGCATCAGGCTGTTTTATCTCTGTACTTGTTTGATCCGGGAGTTCTTTGAGATGTCATCCACAAGTGCTCTGCAGCCCATCATTTTCTGCAGATTGTGTGCAGTTGGTGATTATGGCTGTGAGGAGAAACTGTGAGGATGGGCTCCTTGCTACAGCCATGCCAGGGAAGGACATGTCCTTTGACAAAGGAACCTCAGGCTATGTTCATCATCCCCAGGCATGTGGGGTTGGTTTGTTTGTTTTATTTTGCAAAGAAATTCTTTCCTCCCACTTCATTTTTAGCTCTCTATTTACAGGGGTCCAGATGTGCTGGGGAAGTGTATTTCAGTTCACATATGTATAAGCACACACACTTGCATGCAGTCTTCTATTTTCATTCTCTTGTTACGCAAGGGTTTAAAATTAGTTGTATTTGTGAATTAATATAGTTCATTGGAATAAATTTCAGCTATTTTTACTCTGTAATGAGCTTTATCACCATGCTATCTGAATAGCTCACAAACACTATTTTTCTCTATACCCTGTTACCAGTGTAAAATATTCATAGTCTTGATGATGTGAAATGTGGCTGGGAGAAAAAATGGTGTGTGGTAAATTAACTGAGGTTCTTTGCTGATACATGGTGTAATATAGTGCCACCAAAGAGGAAACATATCTGGATTTTGATAGTACCTTGTGACAGGCACTTCAAAAGGTGGGATTAAAAAAAACCAGCATTGCTAGTGTTGTATTTTGGTGTCACATTCTGAGGTTTTATACACCTGCAATTCTACTTTCCAGGAGTAAGTGAAGCTGAAGCTTCACGAGAGCACGGTGCATGTTGAGATGAGGCTCTGCCTCGGGATGCCAGGAAGATGGGTGGAGCATCCTGTGGTCTCTGTGTCTCTGATTACCACTGTGCTAAAAAGCAAGGCTGGATTTAGTGCACAGGATTTCTACCCAAAACTCGAGGTCTGCCTAATTTTGGTTGCACATAGAATCAAAGGCTTTCTTTGTTTCACAGTATTTATAGGAAGGCTTCATTTCCTTAATTGCAGTTTCACTGTAGTTTATAAACAAAGTACAGCATGAAGAGTCATTGTTTTTATGATCTGTATGTCATGCATTAGTTGAGGGAGAGTGAGCTTCAAGGTTAGTTGCATGGCAGTTGTCATCAGTCTGTGAAACTCTCATTTTGAGTGACAGCTTTGATTTGCATTTTAACCCTACTGTTGACTTTCACTTAGTCTTATTTTATTCCCTGTTCCTAATAAGTCCAGTCTCTTCTTTTTCATGGAAAACCATTATAGTCTCCTTTCATAATCATAATTTAAAGAGGGAATAGAGAAACTCATCTCTGGAGGGTCCCTCTTATTTTCTTAATAAGCTTTCTGCTCCCCCTGATTGTTCTGAATTACATGTGAAATACTTAGTTTCTTATCAAGCAGTGTTTCAGAAGAAGATTCCACAAACCTTGTAAACTATTCTTGTGAAATTGTCAGAAAGAAAAAAGGCTGTTATATGTTTTAAATGTATTGTTTTCATTTTCATTGAATGTTTTTCCTGTTAAAAGAAAGAAGTGCTCATTTTCTCTTCCATATAATATTGATTATTGCCTGTGTTCAGGGCTAAGTGCTTTTCTATTCATCTCTTCTGTAAACACTTCTTTAGCATTTCACTTCAGAAGAAAAACCTTTACAGCCTATAATCATATTTATTGCCTCTCCTTTCTCTCTTACATTTTTCCCTGTGATTCTAAACTGTTCTCTGGGGCCATCAAACACAGCATTCCTGTTGATGGGACCACACCACTAATTTTCAAAACGTCATTGTATTTTTTCTGTTTTGGGTTTGTTTGATTGTTTTTTGCTTTTCCTTATACTTTGGAACAGTCTGTTCCAAATAATGTTTGCTTCTTGACAGCCACTGAGCTGTCCACAGTGATGCTCTGGTCTTTCTTCTACAACTTGTACACCAAACTTGTATGAATAATTCACAAGATTTCTTCTAGTGTGCATTACTCTGTTTTTTTCAACAAAGACTTTCAGCTGTCAATGTTTTGTACTTTCAATTAATTCAAGTTCTTTGCTTTTCTGGTCACTTTTGTTTCAAGTAAGCTGAGTGACAGCTGGCTGCACTACACAGTGCTAGAACACGGGTTTGGAACTGTTTCAGTGTTAACCTTTTGCCACACAGGATATGGACCGTGTCTGTGTAAGCTGTCTAGCACCACGTCCCAAATCACTGATCTCTTACCTCGCAACTGTCTGCTTTTTTAATAGCTTCTTATGTGGGACTTATTACGGGCTTTTTGAAGGTCCAGACAAATCAGATTATTCCAAGTAGATTCCTGAAATTTTAATTGCATTTAAGTTAATAATTTTACTTTTGTCTGAATAACTATCACATATCTAAAAATTAGGTCAATCATTTTCCTAAAGACCTTTGATATACAACTGACTACTTGAATTAAAGGATTAAATTGCCAAAGAAAAGATGAAAATCTTTCCAAGAGGATAATTCAAGGACTTTAGTTCAAATACATTTAAAAATGTATTTAAAGGGAGAGGAAATGAGTAAGATAAAGAGACTGGGTGTGAAAAATGCTATGAGTCCAGGTGGTTGAGCAGTTTCATTTGAAATTACTTGAGAAACAGCTTGAGTTTAATTTGTTTCATGCCAAGGACCAAAAAACCCCAGTGAAATAAAATATTTTACTTATTGAAAACGATCTTAATCTCTTGAACTGCTTAGTTCAATCACGAGTAGACGTTACAGAGCTGCTGTGTGCCCGACTTACTGCGGCAGGTGACAAAAGCAGGCAGAAGTGTGAAGACAGCATCACTCCCGGTGGATTTATCAGTCCATGTGTTACGCCGGGCGCCAAGGCGGCAGGGAGAATGTCACAGGCACAAAGGCTGGGGAGCAAGGCAGGGCACAGCCCCGGCGGCTCCTTGGCCTGCCCCTGCCTCCTGCCGTGAGCGCTGGAGCGGCCCCTCCGTGCGCCCTCCGGCCGACGGGAGCGATGGCAGGGCCGGGGGAAGCCGCTGCTGGGAAGAAAGGCCAGAAACAGCCGGAGCTGGTGCTGAGCGTCCTGCCCAGCTCCTAGCGGGGCTAGCCCTGCGGAGAGCACGCAGGGACCCCGGGAGGCTGGCACAGCCTCAGTACAGGCACAGGGAGCAATCTCCTGGCTGGCTTCCTTACTGAGACAGGGCTGCATGGAACGTGCTCTCTTTGGGTTACACACACGCTTTCCAAGCAGTCTGTGCCAGAGGAGCTTGGAGCTGGACAGCCAGGCTTGGCTTTGTCTCCCCGATCTGTTCTGCAGAGCCTTCGCTCCCTTCTCTGCTCAGAATTGAAAGCAGGGAGTGACAAAGCTGCAGAGTTCTTGTGAAAATTTTTTTCTTGCCCATTTGGAGTCCCTCATTCTACCGTGAAGAAAGAATGAATGCAGGTTCTTAGGGAGAGCCCATCTCCCCACTACGGTTGCTGTCTTGAAGGTTTTAAGTCCAAAGGGAATTGGTGGAACATGTATGGTTTTGTAGGATGATGGCTGGTGGAGAAGACAATCTTGTCATGCATCATTTCCTTTGCGGAGGCACAGCAACCTGTCTCTGCCATGCACTTGCCAGATTCTCACATATTTTCAAAACAGGTGATTTCCTGTGTGTTTACTGGAGGGAAAAAAAAAAAAAGCGTGCCCCTAATGAGCTAAAAATTGTGACAGACAGGGACTTTGTGTAGGTGGAGATGTGTGCATCCCTTTGTCTTCCTCTCATTCTGAAGCTAGAATTAATTCATTTGTTTCTGTGGTTCTTTCCAGCAGGGATTTCTTGTTATAAAAAAGGGAGACTATCCATTGTCTTGATTCTTTCCTATTTGCCCATGCTGTACACGGGCATGTGCATGTACATTGTGCAACTGTAAAAAAAAAAAAATCCTACTGCTTTAATATACCTGCATAGTTCAGTATAAGGAACGTTGGTTTTCATTTCTGCTGAATGCTGCTATAGCCATGACTGCTGATGTCCTGATCAACTTAGTCTTTCATTTCACCTTTACAATGGAGTTGGAGGGAAGAGGGAAAGACTGAATACACATGAATCGTTTGGTAAAAGATCCACTAGGTTAATAGCTCATTACCTTAACTCATTTAAATTCCACCCAATTCATTTCTCAACATAATTACAGAGCAGACCAACTTTGATAAAACCTCCCTAATATATAAAGTGCGTTTGTTGTTGTGTAGATAAATGTGCATCTGCACACTGAAGCATTCTCTTATCTGCGTGGAATGCAGAGTATTCATTAGTCCTCCCCTTGGAGCTTCCATCAAATGGCCATGGTAGGAGCTCAAGGGGAACTTCCTCCCCCCTTTTGGCACAGGCAGCAAATCTGCTACCAAAATCTGCACATCCTCCCAAGCCTATACTAGACCTTGAACAGCCCTCAGAGATCCCTCTCCCTTTTTATCTGTAGGACTGCTGCTGTATTTCCTTTCAGCCTGCCATTGGTACTCACCACACCTAGGAGACAAACTCATTCTGCAGCCAGCAGAGGCCTCATGAAGAGACCTCCTGATGTATTTTCCACTAGTTCTGAGGAAGCACAGAGCCTGGCACTGTTATAAAGCAGTGCCTCAGGCCAGCCTGCCCTGCAGAGACTCTATCCTCAAGGGGGGCTCAGTCCCATCTCCCACAGCTTTGGAAAGATTTCACAGAGCCACCTTCCCTCTGCTCTCTGAGGAGCTTGGTGTGGTAAAAAACCCCACCAGTATCAGGCTAGGTGCAGATGGTTTTTTGCAACTGTAGCCTAAGCAATTCTCTTCTGAGATCTTCCTGTTCTGCTCTTTCCTTTGCCAGTGCTGAAGCTACTCTTTTTCAGTACATGCTAAACCTCCTCAGAGGGAGAAGGCAGATCTCATGGTAGTGCACTTTTTACATTGCACATGAGGTTTGATTTGCTTCTCTGTGGTTACACCAGATGCAATTTTGCTTTCAGGATACTATTTTAGTGACTGTTCTTTTTCTGGGACTGTGTAATCATATGGAGGCAGCTTTTGATCTGTTTTGTATATAATTAAGCTCTAACTATGGCTGTCTTTTTTTTTGAGAGAATGGAGAGTAAACTAATGAATGAAAATGTGCTAGGGAGAAACCAACTTTTTTCAGTCAAGTTATAAACCCTAAGAAAAATCAGATGTAGAAATTAAGTTTTGATTTAATTTATATTATTCTTCTCCTAAAATCTTAATGTAGACTAACCATCCAAATAATCTAAGGAAAGAATAAACATTTTAAAATTGTTGTGTGTCTCAGTGGCAAATATGGTTATTCTAGGGCTGTAATTTTTTAAGACTGTGCAGTTGTATATTTAATAAGCAGCTATTTAATTATACATTGTGCTGGGTATTTAAAATATATAAAATATATAAATTATAGTTCTGCATATTAAAATTAATCTTTAAAATGAGTAAGCAGTCAAGTTGGAGAACTTTTGAGTTTCCCAAAGTTAATTAACTGTGTTACCTTCCAACTACAATTTAGTAATGACAATAGTACTCTTTTACCAATAGAATAACACAATTTCAACACAATGCATGAAATCCCTGTGTATTTAAAAGATGGTATATCCATGTAATATACCCATCCCTCCTGCTAGTTAAGCAGAAGTAACTTCCTGCAGCTCAAATGAATATGTGCATGCAGGCATAAAACTCTACTGAAAGTAAGAAATCAGAAGGATCTGAATCTTGTGTACTGTTTGTTTCTCCTCCTGTGCTCCTCCAGTGGCACAAGCCTGCTCTAGAAGGTGTCCAGTTACTGTGCCTGTAGACTGATTCCTGTGACTCATCCGATGTGTCAAGAGGCATCCACCCTATTGATGCAATTTCTCACATTTCTGCTGAAATTAGGCACAGCTGCAACTTGTCCTTTAAATATTCTTACAACTGGTCTCCAGTCAAGTTTTGTAGCTATTTCAGTTGATTTTCATTTTGTCCTGTATTTTTCTGAGTTATCTTTTGACAGAAAAGGAGGAAAAAATTTTAGTATGGAAAAAGAAATGTTTCCATATGAGAGGGAAGTTTTGATATGCTGTCTCTCTGCTGGTGAATGGAAAAACATCAAGCCAATAGACCTGTAGTCACTTATAAATTTTCATAACTGGCCCACACTGTCCAATAACACAGGTATTGCTAGTACAAGTTTTAGTGTAGAGCTGATGTGTATACATTTATCCTTTTCAGTAAAAGCTCTTGTGCTGCCCTCCTACAGTGAAATATGCTGCAATACCAGCATAAAGAATCTAACAGAAGTGTCTGCTTTCAGGCTGGTTTCATGGCATGCTGTACCACCTCTGAGAAACAGCTAGCTCGTGTCACCTGGCTTGCCAAACTCAGCCTGGTCTTGTTTAAGACAGATCTGCAGTTGGAGCCAAATCCTTTTCTTGCTGTCACTAGGGTAATTCCCCTTGGGGACTAATTACAAGGGCTATTATTAATTTTATAATTCTGGATGATGCAGTGAGATTTCATACTGAATAGCATTAATTCAGGTGCTTGCAATCAAGGACACAACACATTTTTGTAATGCTTTGTTTGATTCTCATTGTTCAGAGGAGGTCTTGAAGCTGTTGTAAAGTGCCTTCCACCACCACCACCCTTCTTATTTGACTCCACGTTAACTTTTACAAGGTAAGCTTTGGCTATGAAAAGAATAAAAGATTATAGTTATCCTTGGTACCTTTTTCAATCCACAGCCCAAGATAGAAGATGACTAGTTTCCCATGTGATCTAAACCACTAGCACTTATATTGGATTTTGTATTTCATAGTTTTCCATCAGGGGAAAAGTGCCAAAATTATGCTGCATATGCTTGGCTTCTTGTCTGTCCTTGAAGTGGCAAATCTGTGGGAGAAAAGGCTGCCCTTAGCCAAAAAAAAAAATCTTTTCAAATATGATTTTCTTGGAATTGTAGTTTGTTGCACCATTTTTATATAAATATAAAATGTTTCAATATGTAAGCATCCTTGCTTTTTATTCAGTGACACCAAAATAACAAATGCATTAGCTCAAATGTCTTATACTACCCTTCTCAATTCCTCATCTCCTGTGCTATGCAGGATATTTTTTATATATATAATACTGCCATGCAGTATTCTTTTATGAAACAGATGGGAACTCAGGAGGTGACTCTGATCTTTTACCTGTACTTTAAAGAGATACTGCATAGTTCTTTTCTGGAAACCCCCGGTGATTTTTAATGGACTCAGGTTTAGAAACACTGAGGAAAGGAAATATTCTAATTGGTTTTGTTTTTCAGCTGAAGAACAGTTTGTTTCTATGTTAAATGAAGTAGTGAAAACAAATAGCATGCCATCTGGCTAGCCTACATGGATACTTTACCAGGAGGTTTTCAGATGTTCTCTCTGCCAGTTTTCAACTTCTTAAGTCCTGTGTTACTGACGTACTTTCTTTACACAGTTGCTCTTTCCTGTTTAGGAATTATCTTGTTCCTTCAACAGAATTAGAATTTTAAAAATTGTACAATGTTTTGCAAAGATTTCCCCTGTCTGTTGTTTGAATTATTTATCCTCTAAATTGAGAAATCTCCAGTGTTTCCAGCATTCACAGTAAATTGGTTATACAGAGAAGTAGATCTCCATGTTATCTGTGAAGCTGATATTCTCAGGGGGCAGGATAGCACTGATGTACCAGTGAGCTCTCAGTCTTGGAACAGATTGTGACTGAAAGGAAGGGTTTAGCAGCTTTTCTAGTGCTTGGAAAGATGTCATATGTTTTTCTTTAGATCACTTTTTTTCTGCTTCAGTTTCTCAAAGCAAGAATATCCTACAAAAAATAAAAACATTTAACATAGCTGGGAAAGAAATGAAGTAATTTCAAATGTAATTTCATAAAACAGAAATATTTATTGCTGACTGAAACTCTCAATATGGATTTTTCTTAGTATGAAACGAACATATGTTCACAAATATCTTTGGAAATAACTGTGAGGATATAAATGACAATAAATTTATGAAGAAGCATTCATATGTGTTTCTGGTCCATCTGTTTGTTGGTTATGATAACAGTGCACACACAACTCTAATCACAACTTAGAGATGTGGTTCTCTGAGCATGACGTAGATAATAAAGAGAATTCCTTGTGCCAAACAGCTTACAATCTAAATCCAAATTATTTTTCTCAACATGCAATCAGGAAGTAGAAATACTCTCATGGGAATGAACTGATCTGTCACACAGTACAAATAGCATAGTCATGTAAGATCGAATGGTTGGCAGATATTTATATGTGTATGCTTAATGAACTAACTTATCAAATAATTTGGAATAACGCAGATAATTTGTAGGCACCCTTCCCATCTGATACTGAGCATTCTAAATATAGCTAGCAGACACAAGTTTAAAAAAAATAAATCTGAGCCATTAAGAAGTCAAGTGAGATAACCAAACACACTTTAAAAACCCCAGAAAACTGGAAATATGTGGACAAAAATAAAGAGCAATAGAAGTTAATAGCAAATTTCAAAAAGCATCTCAAGTAACTCCATCAAGTTAAAAAAGGAACAAAAACCCAAATCACTGTCCTCCTTAAAAAATAGAGTGGTTAGCAAGTAGCAGGTTGGCTAAGTAGTTGCTTTGTCTGTTTATACAGGAGAGGCAGATGGAGATCTGCTAAATCTAGGATTGTTTCCCCAGAGGCAGTAGCAGGGAAGCTGGAAAATGTACAGGCATATAAGTTATCTGGTTATAAAATGTCAGATTTCCTTAGAGGAACCAAAACTCAAGACATGCATACAGATGTGAATTTTAAATTGAGTAAGGAAATCTATAAAGTTTCTAAAGTCTTAAAAAAATACTTGATCTAGATACAACTCTTTATTGTAAAAAAACAAACCAAAATTCCCAAATGAAGAGGTGACAAACAAGGAATTGCAAACCAGTGGGGAAAAACTCAAAGTCTTTTGAAGAAAGGTTATGAGCAAATACCAAAATCTTTGTTTGGTAAGAGACTGGAACATGGATTCAGGCACAGAAGATCTTAATTCAGTCATCATTTCTTCACCATACTTTTTCCATGCATAAAAGTATGATTTTTAGCTATGTTTTATTAAATTTCTGCTTATCAGGCCTTAATTTTGAAGACTGTGGAAATGACTGTATCTCTTCAGGAAAAAAAAAAAAAAAAGAAAAAACAACACAAAACCAAATGCCTCTCAAGTTCCTTCTTCTGATGTACATGGTGACACATCTATTACTGTCTTAGAATGGGCAGAGTGCAAAGCAAACACAAAGGCTGCCCATACTCACTGAAAGCCACTCTGACTTCAGAGAATCTGGGGCAGCTACTCTGGGAAAGAAGATGTGTCCAGGTAATCACTTAGAAACATCTCACATTATAAAAAGCATTGGTACTTAATGGAGGGGAAATACTGAAATTACTGTACCTGTGGTTTCTGTGCCTACATCTGGTCTCCCAATTTCTGAAGTGTCTTTTACTGAAACACTTCTCAGCAAAGCTAACATTTAATAGGTTACCACTGGAGAAACCAGTTGAAAAGAAGTCCTGGAAATGCTTGGTTTATTTCCACAGAGGGATACTTGTGTAACACACCTTGAAAGTATTTATTTTTGTTGTTATTCCTTGCATTATTTGCCATATGGGATCACCAAAAAGGCAAATCAACATTTGGAGCATTGGAATACTATTTTCATATTTTGCATAGACAACAAAAAAACAAACAAGAAGTCTGTAGTCATGCCTCAAGCACCTGTGGTGCTTAGAGGCAGATATTTTTGAAATGCATGACAGTAAAACATTACTGAGCCTTAATTCTCAGAAAAGGTATAACAGTCAAACAAAAAGGAAGACTTCCTCAAAATAAGTAGTAGGCCTTTCATATATATAAAAATTAGCTTACTGTGGAGAACACAGGAATTTCCTTGTTTTCTGGGGACAGAGAAGATTTCTGGCACTCTCTCTTACAGAGTGAGTCATGAATGTGAGGGTTGCTTGAGGCTTCTTCCCAGTGGTGACCTCTCCTCACAGAATGATATTTAATGTCACCCAGATGTAGTATTACTCTTGCCTTTTGTAGAAAATATTTCCCAGCTCTTGGGGCATCCTGAATTGTTGTTGGGGTAGCAGGCATCCCTAAGAGGTTTGTTTGCATGCACCATTCTGCATGCATCTACAAACGAACCTGGGTCACATTAAACCTCTGTTCAGTGACAGATGTTTTAGAAAAGTCATCCAAGTTTGTTTTGGTAGAGCCAAATTTAAAGTTCTGAAAAAACCAAAGTGATAAAATGAAATTCTAATTCATACTCAGCATGTCTTCATATTTTGCATACTCTTACTTAGGATAAGATCCCACTTCTGTCTGGTTTCATATGTTTTTATGCAGATTTCCAGTAGAAATGAATCCAATAGCAGCCTCTCCTTCCTAATTCAGGTTCCTCTGAATTTACAGACCTGTTACCTCTTTATAAGATCTCCCAGGCTAAATGGTCTTCCTATTGCTCACATCATTTTTGAAGTTGTTTTGATATTCTACAACTATTCTATAATTTCATAACTTCTAGTGTGCTTTCAGCATTTATAGAGATGAAATGTGACAGGTTGATAATACAGATCACAGGGCATTTAAAATTTTCCACCCTTCACACTTATACAATCTTATAGAGCCCAGGATTTGATAGGGAGCTGGAGTCAAGAATAGTGAGTTGCACAGTGGAAGACAGCTGTGAAATGCATCATAAAGATGTGCACAACTGTGGGTTAAAATTTGCTGTTTCTCATGAGAACAGGCCTTTCAAGGACAGACCCAAGACATACTTTTGCATCAAGCATTTGAAACCATTTACAATTATCACCCCCCATTACATCTCTCTGTAGGAAGCTGATGGTTAGAATTCACTGCAATATCTCTTTTTTTTTTTTTATCATGAGCCACTGAACAGAAATGTACTTGTTCTGAAGAATGTTACAGAAATCAAAGGGGTTCTTATACATTTTCATATTAACAGCAAATAGAGTGAATGTTCATTTGCTGACCACCTTTCTATTTAAGATTGAATAACATCTCTGTGGCAACTACAACAGCTGATTGCATAAATAAAATAATACTGCCTGGATGCAATATTCTTAGTTCTTTAGAACACAGCTTGAAGGTTGGATATGAAGTGAAGGTTGCTGAGTTTTTGTCCAGTCAGAATTATTTTGCCATTTCTGAATGTGTTTTGGAGACTGTTGTGCTAGTTTACTGCAAGTTGTCTTGAAAAGGGCTAAAAGATAGACAAAAGAGAATAAAATATGAAAATTTTGGATATTACTAATGCACAATCATACATGCATGTGCCTTTTCAAGATCATCAATTTGATCCATTTATCATCTGACTGATCCCAAGCCCTTTCTGGTTTGGTTTTTTTTTTTTGTTTTTTTTTTTTTTTTTGTTGTTGTTGTTTGTTGCTGAAGCAGATGTGTACATTCAAAATTCCTCTACCACTGGTCCAACATCCCCAGTTTCAGTAATGGATTTTTCCTGCTGTGCCATCTATTCTGCTGCTACAGATTCAGAACTCAGGACTTCTGGGGGAAAAAAAGTGTCCTGTTTTCAGCTGCTCTTTCTCCCTGTACGAGACCAGGAAATCCTTCAAAAACACTTAGGTCTGCTTTAAAGTTCAGATTTCTTCTGAGCAAGAAGTTTGTGGTAGGTAAAACACCAGAAGAAGGGTTATATTCATGTTTTTATGGGATGATTAATTCAAACTCTCAGAATTTCCTGTCCTGAGTGCTAAAAGAACTTTTTGAACATAAAACTGTAAACAAGGTATGATGCAATTCTTAATAGTATTAAGTATCACAGCTCTTCTCCAAAAGCTGAAATCAAAGTTCAGCAAGGTTTTCCTCCAGTGTTAAATGTTGTTTTCCTTCCTGCAGAAGAATAACAAATTAAATACTGTAGGATTCCCTCTGTTAGAATCGCCAGGATTCTCCACGAGCAGTGTTCGAACTATAAAAGCTAGCTCAAATTATTTAAAAAAGCTGCAAATTTTCTTATACTGAAGTTTGCATTGATTTTGATATTTCTACCATTATCATTGTTATTTTTCTCTTAATTACTTACAAAACCTGATGGTTTCTAGTGTAACGTTTATATTAAAAAACCTGACGGTTTCTAGTGTAATGTTTATATTAAGGACGCAGTTTTACATTTTGTAGATCAGAGGTGAGGAGTAGTGGCCATGGATTTAAAGCCCTGACAGGCCGGCTGGCAAAGCAGGAGGGCTGGGAGGCTGGCTACAGGTTTGAGTGACTTTGGGGAACGAAGAGCAGCCCGTGACGACCAGAAGCTGAGGAAGTAAGGAAAGCGGGAGCTGTCCCAGCTGGTGTTCGGGGATTGTTTCTCACGGCTGTCGCCCCCGGGACGAGGCTGTGCCAAGTCCCAGCGGCTCCGGGCACACTGGGGTGACCGCGCCCGGCCGGCGCTGGGCTCGCCCGGGGCGAGCAGACCCGCTGGGCTGGCAGAGAACGCCTCCAGCCCTGCTCGGCAGCCCCGCTCGCCTCAGCCGGAGGCTCCGGGGCCCCGCTCCCCTCACGGCCCCGCTCGGCCCCGCTCCCCTCACGGCCCGGCCGCCGCCACAGGTGCGGGGCCGCCCCGCCCCCGGCGCGAGCGCGCAGGCTCCGCCCGCGTGCCGACCCCGGCCCCCGCTCCCCGCCCCACCTGAGCCCGCGGGCGGGGCGGGGACCGGGCACGGACGGACGGACACACAGACAGACAGACAGATACACAGAAGAACGGACGCCTCGGGAGAGCCGCCGGGTTCCGCTGGAGTTGCGCCGCGTTCGCCGCGGTCCGGCAGGAGCGGGGCTGCGGTGCTCGCCCGCCGGTGCCGCGCTGCTCCCTCCCTCCTTCCCTGCGGGCCGCTGCCGAGGTGAGCGCGGGCGGGCGGCGGTCCCGGGCGGACCCCGCTCAGTGTCACGGCGCGGGCGAGCCGGGGATGCGCGGTCGGAGCCGGAGCCCCGGAGCAGCCCGCCCGCTCCGCGGCCGCCGGCGGGCAAAGTTTGGCGGCCGGAGCCGCAGGTAGCGGGGTCCGCGGCGTCTCCTGCCCGGGCGGGGTGCGCGCTGCCGGGGCTTAGCGGCGTCTCCGCAGCATCGCTTGTTTGCGGAAAGGATAAAGCGCGTCTCTAAATAGGTCAGGGGCTTCGGCAGCGCCTGGGATTTGCGTAACGATTTTTGTTACGTGGGAAAGGTGCGGGGCTCCTGCTCCCGGGCTCCGAGGCTGGACCGAGCGCTGCTTTCCTGGCACACGGAGTGACTTTTTAAAAAGAAGTAGTTGCATGAGCAGCGCTCGGCTTTCTTGTTTTTAAATTCCGACGACTTTGGCAAAGTTAAATTTCTTCAGCAAAGGCGGAATTAACCCACAAGAAGGAGTCATCCTTGATGAGCTAATTACGCGTGATGAGTGTAAGTGCTTTGCATCGCAAGCCCGTGGACGGTGATGGTATGCTTAAAATGTTCGTGTCCTGGTGACACTGTTTCAAAATATGCAGAGGAGCGTTAGGTACAAGATTGTATTTTCTGCAGCTACAGGCAAGAAATGCCCTTGTTTCAGAGGAATTGTCAGAATATTTCTGCAGTGAAGGTTTGTTTTCTCTTCTTTTTGATGCCTGATCAAACTTGGGAACTCTTTTCATGGGTTCAAAGGTTGTGAGCTTGGTGTTAGATCTTATTAGATTGATATAATTGTTCAACTTGAGTGGGAAATCTATAAATGAAAAAGTTTGAGAAGTGTGGCATTGTGAGTCCTCAGAAGTTTCAATAAATCTCCAAATCCCAATTTAACCACAGCTAACTACTAGTTATGGGAGGAGGGAGATGATAATTTTATTTCCATTCTCTCTGCTGCTGCTTTATTGCTGCCTTGGCCAAAGTATAAAAATGAGATTTAAAAGAAGTCCTCTTGCGGTCAAGAACCTGTATGTTTTCTTATCAGAAGGAAATGTAACATGAAACACAGTGTAAGACCCGAAGTCACTGGGATGCACCTGTGTGATTGCAGCAGGTGTGGATGAGGCACTGCTGCTGCAGGTCCAGAACGAGAAGCAATGGCAGGATACTGCTGGGATGCCCAGGCTCCTGGGTTTAGCAGCTTCTTCGAAGCTTCTGCCTCTCGTGGCAGCATTGTGCTCTCCAGTGGATGCAGCCACCCTCTGCCCTGTTAGTGCAGTTCTGAAAACAAGGAAAAGGTATTTTGTGTAGTCCAGAGCTGACACTAGGCTGCTCTGAGTAGGTTATGCTGCTTCTCCTTTCCAAAGTAATTTTGCAATCCTTTCATTTCACCAGGTTAGTGGACTGCTTAAGGGAAGGGGCAGTGTTTTTCTTCTGCTTTGTTTCTAGGGTATTCCTCTATAGTTGCAAACTATGTTCTGGTGTTTGGTCTTGCCAAATCTGTTTTTTGTACCTCAGACCTTTTCCAGTGGATGGGAATTGATATGCTTGTGTGAAATCTGAAGGTGGAAGATAAACCAGTAGTAACACCACTGGTCACATTAATAACTTCTTTGTTTTGGTTTGTTGGTTTGTTTTTTTTTTTCAGTTGTTTTACTTTCAATTTCTTTTGTTTAGAAAGGAAACACTCAGTTATCAAGGTCTTACATTTTTTTTCCCCAGTGAATTATATAGCAGATGCTTGGTTTAACCTAAAAATATTAACAAAAGCCAGCAGGTGTCAAGATACTGTGCTGACTTGCCTCTTCCTGTACTAATGGGAGCTGTGCACCCCTCCTGTGCTCTCTCTGCACTGCACATTCTCTCACGAGGGATCAATACACTCACACCAGCACCTATTTTTCTTATCTGACTGTTCTTCACTGTCTGCATTTCTATTTTTTTTAATCTTTTGGATTTCCTCAGCTAAGTTTTACTAGAGAGCCTACCTTCCTCCTCAAGTACAGTTGCTCAGGGATAAGTATGTATAAAAGCAGCAAAAGGCCTTGTGGAAGATAATCTTTTGGGGCAGTGTAGGCTTGTTAGTTAATTAGCTCTGGAAGTCCTAAGATTTTGAACTGCAATGAGGATTACTGCATGAAACATAGCAGATGTTTTACAGTCTTGCAGTTTTTTCTCTTCAGGTTATCACAAGGGATTGTGGCTTGAGAATATTTGCTCTCTGAGAATTTATGAGATGGGGCATTCCTGTTATTTTCAAAATGAGCATATGGTACAGTTGTGGTAGTCTCAAATCTCAAAGCATTCACCAGGCTGTATTGGGATGGGACAGAGTACAGAACTGGAGTGCAAGGTGCTCTCTAGTGCACTGAAATACCTTGCAAAGCTCAGGTCATCTGTAGTTAATGGGAAGAAAAGATGACTTTGCAGTCTGAACAGCTTTCTGAAATTCTGCTCTTTGTAATATGCCTTAAACCCTTTGGAATTCCTTGAATGGCAACTTGCAGCAGATAAATATTTTGGTTCTGTAACTTTTGCACTGCGTTCAGAAAATTGTTGCACTTAAGATATGTCACCCATCCATCAAGACACAATTGTGAATATTGTATCTTATGTGATTCCAAATTGCCTCTGATGCAGTGAAGGTAGAGGCAGATGTTAAATGCCATAATACCCCAGTTAACAAAGAAAGAATTTCCCCAGATCCATAGAATGCACTTTAATATTTTATCCTCAGGCTGATGAATGTACAGAGTTGAAAGAATTACAGGAGCTTCGCTCTCCTATGTGACTGTAACATCTCTCTGGCTGCATAGGTTAGAGGTTTTCACCACATACTCTGCTTGCCTAACTACAGATGCAGCTCAAATGCTGATTGAAGGGCTATTTCCTGTTGTTATTTTGTCTACACGTGAAAAAGGTACAGATTCTTTTCCAATGTAAAATGTGTCTTTTTACTGCAGTTTCACAGAGCATGCATGATCTCACAATAGGAAGCTTATGGTTTTCATTATTGAACAAAGGCCAATGTTTTAAAAACAAAACATCTAAAACTTTTTGAAAACTTGTGTCTGAAGCATTTTAAAAAATGTTTTTTCACAAAATTAGCATGTTTTCTGACTTTATGTAATGCACAAAGCTAGCAGGGTAATTATGGCAAAAATTGTCTCTGCACTGTGCAGTCATTTGACGTCATTGTATCTTGTTGGAGAAAGTGCTGCCAAAGAGTAGCTAGTATTCTAACACAGTCACATCCAGTGAGGGCACTGAATATTATTAAGAAAGCATTGCTTAATTTATGTTATTGGTAGTATGTCGGTAAAAATCCAAAATACTTGGTAATTTGTTCTGGTAGAAGATATCTTTGGTGCTAGGCTGTGAGGGTCTTACTCTGTTTGCCACAAATAAAGCCTTTTTTTCTGATGCCCTGCAATACATCACGTTCCATGAAATTATGCTAATATTTCCCAGAGTGATTAATCACGCCCAGTAACTTACACATTTTTATTTTTCCTTTAAGTGATTGCTGTCCTCAGATCACGTGCAATAATTCTTTTCAATTTCTCAAATGTGAAGCTTAGAGCTTCAACACATTGTAGATTTTACGTGCAACTGTGATTCTTCTTCTATATTAGCTAAAGCTGACATTGCTTTCTATAAACATATTAATTGACATGTTAAAAATTCATTAGACAACCTGAGCTTCCAAGGCTTGTAAAAATAGAAGCCTTGTAAACCAATCTAACTATATCAGTGCAGCCCCAGTCTGTTGCTTATCAATATTGGTACCTTAACAATTTGCTGCTGCTGAACTACCAGACAGCTCTTGTAATGACAGGTGATGCCAATACACAATGGGGCATGTTACAACTGTGCTGTTTACATTATTGATGATTGTTTGAATATGAGCAAGTTAACCTGTTAGGAAAACACTGTTAATGCTTCACTCCTCAGAAATTATTCAATAAAACTTCGTTTGTTGCCAATAAGTGTTTTTTGTTATTAAACATTTATAATAAGGAATTTAAGAGGGAGCAGTAGCTAGACATGAGTACAAGCAGCAACTTTAGACAGTTGAAATCCTTTTTACCTCACTTTATATGTATATGTTTTTCAATTACATAGCCATATGTAACAAAAACATTAAACCATAAATGTTTCACAAGTTTTAAAGTGTTGTGAGATTATGTTGAACACAGAAATGGCATTAAATAATTTTCACTTTACAAGTAGGTGAAATGCACTTTCTTTGTGGAAGAATGCAGGCCCTGCATAGTTATGCACCTTGGTTCACCTGGTAAATTTCTGTGTGATGGGAGGATGTGTTGTGGTATTGGTGAGATGCTGTGATTCTGAAATAGACCAGGCAGTTTTTCATTGCTTTCTGCTGGCAAACTGTTTGGTGCAAACGTGCTGAAAGTATGGGGCACACCTGCAGCTCAGTCACTCATTCTGCATGTGAGGTGGGTTAATCTTGTCTCCCAGGGCACACTGATTCACACTGAGGGATGCCTCACAGGCTCCTCCTGCCAGCAAGGTTCAAAGCCAGTCTGCTCTGTTATAGTATCCATTACTTGCACCTGTGTGGCAGGGAAAGTGATCCCTTAGACTCAGGTAAGTCTTGTGTGTAAAGGAAGACTGTGTAACTACTTACTACAGGCACTGAATAACAGCAACTGAAATGGCAGCGTTCGGGTCAAGAGAGGCAAGTAAAATTAACTTGAAGCGAAGCTTGAATCATATTATGACTTCAAAAAGAAAGTTTCCTTTGTTTTGTTGCTTATTTTTCTGAGTCAGTGTATATTTATGGGGCTGTTGTAACATCATGGCAGTCAACCTGCCATTCTACAGCCAGTGGTCTCATACTGAGTAGTTCCTAATTGAGATATTTACTGGGGACTGGTGTAGTGCTGCTTCCTAGCAGAGGATGTGCTCCAATGAATCTTTAACACTTCTCAGTGTTACTGGACTTGCAAGATCTAATGAGTTTATAACATAACTGGCTATGAAGGTTGATCTTTCTATATGTACTTGTGCAGGTACCAGAAAGCTAAACATATGGGAGCAGAGTTTGTTTGACTCATGCTGTTCTATTTTGATTTGACACTTCTCAGTACATCCCATTTAGACATAGCAGACTATCAGGTGTCATAACTCCTAATATAATTTGATACCATTTCAAAGATTAATTAGGTTAAGAATCAGTGATGTGGCAGGCAACATTATTATGGTCTGCTTCAAAATGGAAATGAGGAAAAAAGTTTAATGTGATTTTTATGTCATGTAGTTTACACTTTATGGTGTCCAATTGTATCTGTCATAATTTTGATTAAAAGGAAGCTTGTTTTCCTAAGGAAGGAAAAAAAATTGAGCATTAAGACTCATCATCAAGGTGTATTCCAGAGAAGATGAATTTGGGTAAGATAATAAGTAAACACTCTCAAAGTTCTTACTCTGCCCTGTGCAGCAAGACTTTCAAAGATGATGCAGGAACCTCCTAATGGGATTTTTATAATGAAAATGCTAATAAAGCTAGCAGAGGAGTACCTAATCTCTTTGTTTGCATGACTGCATGTGACCAAAAAAAGTAATTGCATAATCTTTCTTCCTTTGGCCACCTGCTAATAACTGGATGCTGAATCTTTGACTTGAAATTGCAAATGCCTGTGCGTGCCTAGGTGCACTTCATCTTTCTGTTAAAATGAGATTATTTAATATGTTACAATTAAGAAAACCTCTTATGAATACACATCAAAAATCACGGAAAAGACTCAGCCTTTGTCTGTTTCTGCAGTCTTTTCTCTGCAATGCAGGTGCAGTCTATGCCAGACAGATGCTTATTTGGTAGGTTGTGGGGTCTCTGCATAGTCAGTACCATGTTTGATCCTTATCTTGGTCCCTTGTTAATCAGAGAATTAGAATACCAATATTTTAAACCTCAAACAGCATTATCAGAGTTTAAGACTTGTAAGGTTAAGAATGTGAAAACTGGGAAATGGAATACAACTTTAGTTGGGTTTGTTAGTGGGCATAATCAAGAGGAACTTTTGTTTTTTTCTCACCACACTTTGTGCACAGCATGGGTAATATGTGCTTCAACAATAGGAAAAGAAATTTTAAAAATCTTTGCAGCACTTCCATGATAGAAATAAAAGAGCATTCTCCTGACATAAGGGGAAACTTCAGCACAGAGAGGGGTCTTCAGCAATGTTAATGTTTGGGCTGAGTCCTGGGGTCAGGTGTGCCAGCCCTGAGAACGATATAGGGTGTGCTCACAGCAGAACTGCTGTCTTGAGCAGCAGCAGGAGCATCCAGCAATGCTCCATTGCAGCCTGAGCTCTAATACAGCAACTCTGCAAACCCCAGCCTGAATTCTCCACTCAGACTCCCAGGAAAGTCAAGTGCTAGTAGTGAGTGATTTAAGCAACTTGCCAGGCATTTCTAGCAGCTCTGTGGTGGAGCCCAGGCTGCAGATACATGCTGCAGTGCAGAATCTAAGTGCCTCAACAGTGAGAGAATCTTTTTCTCTTGCAGTATCCTGCTTTTTTTTTTTCGATTTCTGCAGCAAATTACATTGGTTTTTTTTTTTTTTAAATGAGGTAGCTGTTCTCATTACTTTGATTGTCTTGACTAATCTTCAGTCTGTGAGGGGAGGGAAAATATGATCTTGTAACTTAAAGAGCCTATTAGTTTGGTTTCTTTTAAAAAGAAGCCATTCTGCCCTAAGAAATCACGGTAAATCTTGAATTTTTTCATCATTGAGTGCTTTTCAAATTGTTAAAACTAGAGCCTGGCTCCTGGAGCTTCCGAAATGATTGAAGAAATAAATTTTGTGCTATGTGGGGAGCATTGGGCTTGGCATGCTTTGTGTTTCACTGGTACTTGCTCAGGTATTGTCAGTTTCCACTCTGGAAAACTTCACTTTCTTTTAGACAAGTGACATCAGAAACAGCAGAACCTTATGGTCAGGTTTGACAGCTAAAATGGACTAATGGCACTCCTAGTGCCATCAGTAATGTGAAAGTGTTAAGCACATATGGGTAGGGATACTTAGTGGTATAGTCTTATTCTATATAGTAATAAATGCTGACAACTAGTATATGTTGTCTGTAAGTATATAAAATAAAGATGGAAGTCATTCTTGTTTTAAAAGCTGCTGAAGCTTTAGCAAATAAATCCTGTGGGGACTGGCTGAGAGAGAGTTGGGGTCATTAAGCCTGGAGAAGAGGAGGCTCAGGGGTGACCTCATCACTCTTCCTCGCTCCCTGTAGGGAGGTTGTAGCCAGGTGGGAGTCAGCCCCTTCTTCCAGGTAACAGGGAGACACAGGATGAGAGGAAATGGCCTCAAGCTGCACCTGGAGAGGTTCAGGTTGGACATCAAGGAGAATTTCTTCACTGAAAGGGTAGTTAAGCACTGGGATGGGCTGCCCAGGGAGGTGGTGGAGTCACCATCCTTGGAAGTGTTCAAGAAACAGCTGGCCATGGTGTTCAGTGCTATGCTTTAATGGACACAGGGATGTTTGGTCAAAGGTTGGACTCAGTGACCTCGAAGGTCTTTTCCAACCTTAATGATTCTCTGTTTCTATGACTTTTACTGAGCAAGGTTTGAATAAGGCTAAGTCCACTGTACTCGGGGACCCCTTCTCTACTGCAAGCAGGTGAGATGCTCTTGAGCAAGTGATATCCCTGGAAGGCTAGGCAAGAGCCCCCTACACTGATGTTTCCTTCTTCTTTCAAACAGGTTAGAGAAAACATTTCAAGCAACCTCTGCTGTCTTTCCTTGGCCTGTGTGTTAGTCTCACGATCTCGTGGATGTTACAAAAACAGCTTAAGAAATGAGACAATGGAGATTTACAAACTTCAGCATCAGAGAAATTTGCATTAATGATCAGTAATAACAAATTTTGACAGATGTAATGTCTACATCTGATTATGTTGTCAACTTCATAATTTGGTTATATTGTCAGCTATGCTAACTTGGTGGATTTGTTGAATCTCAATTGTCCTCATCATAATTACAATCTATTATGTAACTCAAATAGGTTGGGGCAGTGAGAGGTTGGCAAAACAGGTGCAGTGTAATTGTTGTTTTTACCACTTCTAGTGAATTTGCATTAGCCAATATTTTTGCATATAACCTGATGGTGGTGTGTTGTTGCAGTGTAAAAGATCTGGAAAACCGTGCTATTGAAGGAACCCCCACACCTCTCTTATGTGTCATTCAGTTCTCAGAAGCTTTTCACCATTCTTTCCTTAACTGTAAATTAGACTATTGATCAAGTTTCTGTATCACAGTTTTTCAAGAAAGGATCTGGCATTTTTTCTTTAAGTTGAACTAGATCTTAAGCAAGGATAGGAGAACTTCCTTCTTGTTCAGAGGGGAAGATTTACACTAACCTGACTTGGTGAGCGTTTAACAACGAAGGAAGTGCGTGCTGGCGTTCAACCCCAGACACAGAAGGCAGAGGGGCTGCAGGGAGCCTGTGGCTGGCAGGGGGAGTGGGGTTTGCAATCTCTGCATGCAGCACCACAGCTGCTTCCTGCCTCACACAGTTTTCACAGGGCTGTTTGCCATGTGGTTCTGATAACCATGGCAATTGTCACGGGCAGTTAGGAGCCAACATCATGTTTCATGCTGAGCATGGGGGCTTGGCAGGTTTGCTTTTGTGTGCTTCTACCATAAATGCCATTGTAATACCAACATGATGGAGTGGCTTATGTTTTTACAGTGCTGGAGATCACATTTTGTGTGACGCTGAATCAAAGCTTGGAGTGTTTCTGATTATGTATCTTTTTACTATACATATATGTTCTTGAATCTGTTCCTGTCATTTATTGTTGCTACTGTTGTATGGCTTCTTCCATCTTGTGAGAACCCTCAAATTCCTTTAATGTCAATGACTTGTTGAAAAAAGCTGATTTATTTTAAAATTTCTTATAAGGTTGAAGTAACACCTCTGGGCCACAGAAGTACTTGAGGTTGTTTAAAAGGATCATTTCAGCTTGACTTTTCAAATGGGCTAGTTTATAAAACCCAGCACTGCTGCTTTTTAAGAATTGTCAGAATTTCTCTAAAATGCTTGTTATTAGGATTTATATTTCATGTTTTTTTTGGTAAAGCCATAGGCAGAACTTAATTCACGTGTCAAAGTGCTGCCAAATGCTTTTCAGAATTTGTAGTGAATATTAAAAACTTACTTGAGATTGCTTTGGATCTTTCAGGTTGCAGAAGTGTGAGCTGTGGCTTTTGTGGGCTGACTGCAATCAGCCCTGCCTGGTCCCTGTCACTTTGAGCATCCTCTATCCCTGCCTCTTTGTTGTCCCCTCAGGCAGCTGGAATGCCTTAGTCTTTGCTCTTTTCTTCAGCAGCTATATTTCTTGGCTCTTCTAATTTCTTGACCCCTGTGTTGGCTTGTTGAACTGAGTATGTGTCCTAACTGTGTGTTTGACCCATGCCTCCCTTCCTGACTGCAACCTAATGCAGCAGATTTCAAGAGTGGCCAGCAACTCAGAGTTTCTTGGAATATCCCAGTAAAAGAAAATCACCTTATGGATGGCACCCCATTCTTAGTAAAAATTCTTTTGGGCCCCTTTTCTAGTCAGTGAAGCCTGAAATAAAACTTTCCTTTAATAAATTCACACACCCTCTTTTTCTTTTTTTTTCAATAGAAAAAAGAAGAATGCTCTTTAAAAATAAAGCTCACTTGTCAAACTTGGGTGTAATTTAGAGTGCAAAAACATTTGTTCTTCCTTTTTTTAAAGTATTTAGTGGGAAACCACAGTTGGGAAAATGGAGTGTAAGTTTACTAGATAAGCACTTGGCTATTCCTTGCAGTTACACATTGAGACTGATGAATATGTATATTTTTTAAAGAAATGTATATTGGCAATGATTGCTCTGAGAAACATTCTCTTGCATTTGATGAATTGCTTTAGTAGCTACAATTATTAGATCTCTAAAAAGAAGGTGAAGAAGGAATAGGAGTTGAACATATATCTGCATATATCTGTTCAATTAAAAAATCTTTTAGAGAAAAAGCTCTTGGAATTACAGGATTGTCCTTGTGCTCTGTTTTCATATGGCCTCGGTGTAACATGTTTCTCACCTACCAATGGGTGCTCTAGGTGTTACAGTAATATTATGCATACTTAAAAGCCCTCTTGGGTTGTGAGATATATATTTCAGTTAACATCTCTGCATCAGATTTACCTCTGTCCCTTCTAAGACAAGCTTTTCTGACATGATTGCATTGACTGAGAAATTTGGTATCAGGAAATGGATTTTTAATTTTTTTTCACAAATGAGTATTGCTTTAATGATAAAGGAATTCTGTAAATAGCCCTAAGTGTTTGCACTGAAGTTTAAGGGCTAGATTTAGACACATTTGTATCTAGTGCATGGGGTTGTGAATTTCTGTCTCAGAAGCATATCAGAAGTTGATACTAATTAGAAAAGGAGTTAAGTAAGTTTAAAGACTGTATACAAGACTGCACTGCAGTACAAGGCAGAGTGATCTGTTATTAAAAAGGAAAGAAAAAGGTGAGCCAGGGTTTCACCGGGCTTCCCTGCTAGGAAATGAAATATTGATGTTTTTCAGGTAGCAGTGCTCAGCTCTTAGAGAAAATACCTATCTGTTGGAAACATCTTTTAATATTTTACAATATATTATACAAAGTATGGCAAATTTTGAAGTTGTCTGATATGCAACAATGCAGAATTTTATGCTTAGCTGACTCTTTAATTAGCTCTCATTCTGTCTCACATGATTTATAGCTTGATGACTCCAATGTAAAAAGGATATATGACTTAATGAAGCAGAAAGCTGCAGTGGGTTCACACCTCTAGCTGTTTAATGGTTTCCTGGAGGTAGGGGAATGGTTGTGCTGCAGAGGAAGAAGCTGTAAGCATCTCCTCATTTATTATGGCAAGGACGTAACCGTCCACGTTGCTGTGACTTACAGTTGTTTGCCTCCCTGTCACACACAGAATTCATTAGAGTGAGGAGGGAATGTGGCTCTTCCATAAAGCAAAAAAATAGCAGGTAAAGTAAGAAATGCAGATGTAATCTTTCTTGCTCAAACTGAGTTTAGTGCAGCTGTTTGACATGTTTGGAATCTAACTTTTTCTTCATCCTAGAGAAATAGTGTTTCTGTGTGATATAATTTCAGGAATGGACTGTAAAACCCTCAGTGCCAACTGTTTTTCTTAGCTAAAGAATTTTGGGGAGATTTTTTCCAAATGGCTACTCTGACCATACAAATAAGTTTTTAGAAGAAAGAGGTGATTTTTGCTGTATTACTCTTTCACCGTAAGTTTCTCTAGTTGTGCTTCTGTTAGTTTCACATTTTTGTCTTTACAGCATCTTGATATAGGGGCTCTAGCTTTCCTAATTCCACTGCTGTAAATTCAAATCAGTTAATTCTGGATTCTTGATAGTTCAAGTGGTCTAAGTATGGCTTCTGCAATGGAAGGGGGAAAAAAATCAGAGATGTCAGAGAAATGAACTGCCTTCAGCCTTCTTTGGATCTCCAGAAACAATTTGGTTTCTATTTGGTGCAGCAGCTTTCTGTAATTACTATGGGGAACCCTCGTAAATGCAGGGGCAGAATGAAGCCCTTTTTTTTGCTTTACTGTGCAGCAAGGTGTCAAATAATTACCACCTTCTGCCAAGAGTACAGTAACATTACAGGTATGTTTCTGGCACCTGTGTCTGATGCTAAAAGATATTTATTTCTGAATCTGTTGTGATCTGTGTCCATTTCCTATGTATTTCAGGAGGTGACCATTCCTTATTTAGCTTGTGGTCCTATCTCTATGGACCCACAAAGGCTAAAAACTTTTCTGGCATGCATCTGAGGGCTGGGGTTTGCCTTTAGAATTTTGTAGGTACCTCTCCCTTTCCTCATTCCCCTCCTCTTTCTGTCTTTGTTTTCTTCTTATTTCTTTCCCTCTTTTGAAGTTTGGACTCGCTGCTATTAATCTGCTGGAATGTGTGGACCCTTTTCAGTTTATACATGAACTCCTGAGTTTGTAAAAGAAGACATGATGGGAGATATGGCTTCTGACATAAATTCTGGGGTTCTCACAGATGTTTTGCTATTGCCAGGTGTTTATTGATTAAATAAGGATCTGTAGAATTTACAAGTACTTCCTTCAAATATCTGGTTACTTTGTCACATTCATAAAATTTCTTTCAGTGTTTGTGGACTTCACAGTCTCTTCTGGAACCAGCACTCTTTGGGACAGCTGGTCCAGGAATTTTTAGTTATCTAGGGAAAAAATAACAATTCTCTCCCTCTTTCCAGTCTCCTCTAAGCACTTGCAGTGGCTGTAATTGTGCATGTGGGCAGTGCAAGTCATTGTTGCAGCTGGCTTTTCGACTCTCATGTAGTCCATTTAAATGTCAGTAAAAGAGAAAGAGTGTGCTTTTCTGGTTCACAATTGCAGTTTGTGCTTACTTCATGTTTGCAGTTAAACACAAATACGGTATTCAAGGAAATATGCAACTTTATGAGGTTCTGGTAGAGTATGAGAAATCAGTGAAAAACAAAGATCACTGCTCTTGGAAAGCTAGATCTGTATTTGGTAGTTTGTTAGGTTATAATTTCAGAAGTGAATTATAGAAGCTTTCCCAGCACTTTTGAAATTGTTGCAACTTCTGGGAAATCTCAAACAAGCTGTGGTTTCTGCTGGACCTTTCAAGGAGGCTGTTTTGTAATGTGTAATGGGGATCTTGCTCAAAGTACAAGGAACATCACAGGGGCTGGTTTCAGAGTAGAGTAAGGAGTATCCATGGCATTCACTGAATAATCCTGGAGGCTTTTTAAAGGTTGTTGTGTCAGCATGTGACTCTGTTTTAAGCCAGAATTGTGCTGGTGGTTCCTGATTTTCTCTGTGTGTGTGTGTGAGCTCACTCATCACTGCAAGGTAGGCTGAGGTCACCTACTGAGAGCAGCAGTGCCTGTGAATGAGGGCACCATGAGAAAGTGAACTTCTGCTTAGTAATGACCTAAACTAGAAAGAGTTTTACTTAATGTGAAACACAAGCACCTGTGTTGATGTATTTTAAGTAAACTCATTTATATTTGTGTAAGTTAATGGCTACAGATGCTGTTAAGATCATCCAGCATCTTATTTTTTCTTTGGCAATGTTTTCTCCAGTTCTGTGTTGTCTTTGCTTAACTTTGAATATGATCAGTTCTATTTTACATAGTGGTATGTTTTGTATGGAGTTAGCAATTTTGTCAGTGAGAAATATATATGTTGGTAAATATGTGATTATAATACCTTTATGAACAAAGCTGTTTGCATACTTGCTGTCACCATGAGGTTATTACTGAACTATTCAGCTGTTTTTATTCCCAACTCTGGCATTTTTTTGAGGTACAGCTAGATTGATGTACCTGGCTCTAGTCATGCATCTATAGTTGCTTGTGTGCGTCCCTCCTTCTCTAGGGACATGGTTACTGATACACCTGTGCAGAAGCATTTGTGAGTTCAGAGCCTAAGCATATTACTGCTAAATGTAATTAGATGCTAGACTTGCCCTGGAGCACAGCTGCTTCCAAGTGTCACTCACAATTAACTGAAGAGCAGGAATGATTAAGGACACTTTACCTACTGAATACTTGGAAAACCATTCTGAGGAGGCAGACTTTTAAAATTGATACCCAGGGACTGTGAGCCATTACTGGACATGTAGCTCATTACTGAAAAATTAGTTTCAAAGTGTTCCTCTTAAAAAAAATAATTGCTTTTTCTGTGAAATAATTTGATCAAAAAATAGTATCTATATATTGGTATAGTGATTGTTCTGCTGCTGATTTTGCTGATTGGTAGTGTTTGCTAATAAATCTTTCTTCTTTTTTTGTATAAGAAATTTGAAATGGGAATCTAAAAGGCAGGGTCAGTATGATCAAATCAAGTGTTTCCCAACTTGAATGAAATATTGTATTAAAATGGCAAATAATGGATACCATACTGGCCCTGTTTAGGCTTGCTATGTTTTAGGAACCTTGGGATTAGTGTTTATCTGTCCCATAAAGGACACAAATCATTTAGATTAGAAGTAATCTGATTGTATTGAAGTACAAATTATAGCACAAAGGCCATTCAAGTGGGTTAAGTGACCAGGGTTGGTAAACACCATATGACTGCTGATTGGTCGATGAAAGAGTATTAACTGAAAGATAATGATGGATTTTAATCCAAATCTCTAAAGCGCAACAGCTGTAGTTCCCAAATGAGTTCACTCACTGACAGAGTTTTAGGACACTGATTTATTTGTTCCTGTTTCTCTTGCACAACAATTACTTTGAAAAATTACTTATTTTTCCTGTATAGAATATAGCTATTCTATACTTTTTCCTGTATAGAATATAGCTATTCCACGCAGCTTTCTTAGATTAGATTTCTCTTCTGCTTTCCGTGAGTTCATTATGATTTTTTTGCATTTTGAGTTGGAGAAATTGCAGAGTTTTTATTTCAGTGTTCTGTAATATGCTAGGGTAAATTGTTAGGGTGACTTGGTTTAGGAAATTCAGCTGATGTCCTTTTTTTTCATGTCTTTTATGAATATAGTATGAAATTTAGTTAATATTATTAAAAAAAAAAAAGGCAAACTGGTATTCCATATTTCCAGAATGCTTACTGATGTTAATGCCTAATGCTTATCCCTGCTAATAGATTATGTGAATTTGTGGAGTTTTATTTATTTCAGAGTGTCTATATGTAATTTAAAAATGGAAAGTGCATAGAAATAACATTGATATCCTAAGAATGAGAAGTGGCAGCTGTTTAGGACCACAATGTAACATTGTTTAGGATGTGAAATGAAAAATGTAGGTAGACTATATTTATTAATGACTTCAGTGTTGGGGCAATACTGCCTTTTTTGGGTTGTTGTTGCACTAAGAACTTTGGTGGGAAAATTTCATATTCTTTCAAGTTTTCCCCTCAAATTTGTGCTTGCTCTGAAATGTTCATTAAAGGGATCAGATGAATGTCTTCAAAAAGAACGTAATTTAACTTTGTCGTTTTCCTGGTCCATCTGTCTATTTGCTTTTACAAGGTCAACAAGAGACCTGATGAAGTGGTACTTAATATTGTTTACAGTCTAAGTAGTCAGAAACATGAAAAATTATTAAAGTTCTTCAGAATGATACTGTTTCATCATGTCTGTCTTTGTATTTTAAAAATGTGTGTGATAAAACCATTCCTCTGTTGTTATTCAGGATTTATTTGCATAATCTAGATATGCCTGGAGCAGGCATTAGATCAGCCTGTGTGATGTCCCTACAGGTTGTTTAGAGAGCAAAAATGGAGTCAGTAGTACCCAAGTCATGTTTGTCCTTTTGATGTAGACTCGCCTCATGCTAAAAATAAAGTATGGAACTTTTCCTTAGTATTCACAGTATAATTCAAAATGCACCTAGGAAAACTGCCTGCTAAAGAAGCTAAGTCTTTTATATCCATTCCTTTGTAAGGATATTTTGGGATATCTCTGAACCTAGAGGAAAGCTACTGCTATGGCAGATGAGTCTGTTTCTGCTGACATTTGAATTGGGCTTTCTTCATTCATTTGTTAGCTAAGAACTGATAAATACTTAAAAATAATAATGTGGTGTTTAACTGAAAAAGCAGGGAAAGAGAAATTAAACCAACAGCCAAGTTTCCTTGACCCAAAATCAGTGCCTGGGCTGTATTACCAAATACTTGCCTGATTGTTCAGGGTTTGTTGTGGAGGAAGTACCTGAAAACTAGAATTTAACAAAACTAGGTTTTGGTTGGGTTTTGGTTTTTTAAGTCTTATGTTTCTTATGGTGATAAAGCATAGCAGCAGTCCAGACCCTGATCAAGTGCATGGCTGTGAGAAGATAAATGCTCCTGCCTAAATATTGTCAGCTCTGAACATTCAAAAATCATCTCAGACTTAGAAGAAAATTGAAATTGGTTTCTCTTTAATTCCCTTCTCGTTTTTGAGCCTTTAGGGTTCATGTTTTCAGTCAGCTCTGCCAGGATTAGAAGGATATTTAAAAAGCTAGAGTTCCTGGGGATTTTTATGACTGCATGACCCAGGCTTAAGAAAAATGCCTAATGCTGCAAGATATAATTCTGAGAGCTAGCTGCCCTGAATTTGTGAGTGGAGTGTCATAAGCAGAGGTGGCATCAGATTTATAACTTGGATTTTACTAAATGACCCTTTCCAAATGTTTCATGTTCCAAGACCTCATGCTTGTGATGTCAACACAGGAGGCATATTCAACCTGCTGGGTCTTTTAAGGCAATAAGTGTGTTTAAAACTGTCTTTAACAGAACTTCTGTTCAGTTATCAGCTATTCAGAAAAGGACAACTTGAGAACAGATCAACTTGGTAAACCAACGTGAGAGAGAAAAATCTTCATTAACTGGAGGGTTTAATAACAATTTTTTTTTATCACAAGGATGTTTTGTGTTACAAAGTCAAATGTCTGCACATTGAAAAAATAATGGGTTTTTTTTGAATTTCTGTATTAATAAAATGTTGAGGAAATTTAAAACTACCAAATGTCTCCAGGGAATGTGACAGCTTGGACAAGGGAGAGAGCTACTGAAATAAGGCATAAAAGTCAGCTTTACTGCAATCTTAAAGTTGCAGAAAGCTTTGAAAAGTGAATGACTGGAGAGAAATTTCTCCTGAGAATAACATGGGCTTCTGAAAGATAACTTGAGCTGAAAATGCCTAAGTAAAAGCTTCTCCTTGTGCACCTCAGCATTTTCTAGTGTAAAAAATATATATTCTGCTCATGCTTTCATCTTCCTGGGGGTTATATTTATTCAGAGGAGATTAATGGCCAATTTTCTGTGTGACTGCCGTCATCAGAAGTTTATCCCTTTGTAAAATTACTTTTTTTTACTTTTTAGGGGAGCAGTATGCATGAATTTCTGTGAAGACTTCAAATAGATCGTTGTAAAATGACAGGTGGAATGATGTTTATATCCCTGAGCAGGTGCCAGCCTTGTATTGGATGCAGGATGGCATAGAGTGACTGTGACTTGTGTAATTTAATGACAGATCTTTTTGTCTTAAATAACTGGTATTGAGTTTTAAATGCATTTATGATTACCTGGCCATTTAATAAAGTATGTGTTCTACAGAGAGCTGCACTAGGATGCATGGATTAGTGCATTCTGCAGTAGAGGCAGCAGTCTGGGGTGATTTAAAAGAGCTGACAGTTCTACAAACACTCATTTAAAGAAGGGTAAGCAAACATGCTTAAGGAGGGGCAACCTACCTTGTTGGCCCTCATTGCCTCTGGCTGCATGTCTTGTAGTTTTCCAGATGTTTGTTTTTTCCTTAGTTCCTGTTTTTTTCTCAGGAGCTGAGCTGTCATTTGCAGTTGGCTGATGCATTCTGTTCCTCTGCCCCTCATGGTCTGAGTGCTGGGGAGGTGATGCACTTGTGCTGGGCTGGAGGAAGCTTCCTTGAGTGTTTGCCCTGGGCGTCCTGGAGGATCCCTGCAGGTGCAGCTGTGGGGGCTGTAGTTCTGGGGACAGTGCAGGGCCCTGCAGAGACCCCTGCAACCCCTCTCCTTCAATACTGTGCAGCACAGACCTTCATGATCTCTCTCCTTTGTGTCCTGTTCTCCTGATGGTAATGATTTAAAGGCACTTTGTCCATATTTTGAAATTTTACTTCTTAAGGGTTCAGCTTAAACAATGCTTTTTTTATCCAAGCAGACAGTGATGCAACCTTTATATTTGTGCAAGGGTTAATTCCCTGCCTGGGAAAGGTTTTCATGTACCTGGTGATTTAAAAAGATTGGAAAAATGCTTCTGTGGATGTATTTTTCTATTTTCTCTGCTTGCTGTAGATATTTATCAATATACAAAAAGAAATGCAACTAGATAATTTAAAAATAATGGATAGAATTATTTTATCTATTTTGATTTCCTAATAGTTGATATTGGGGAAATGGCTGTATTTTCTATTAACCATCTATAAATGGATATGACACATGAAGCGAGTTTATGCTTGTGAAGCAGACAAGATATCATACTGGTTCTGCTTTTTAATTGTCTTTTCTTTCTTCTGTGTATATATAATATGTCAGTGCATGAGCAGGAGGATAAGACTACAGAGAAGGTAGGAGAAAAATTGGAGCTGGGCAAGAATTGATGTAGGACCAGCAGCCAAAATGATAACAGTATCATTTTGTAAACAATCACAAGAAAAGGAGGCAGAAAAAAAATCCTGATGGCAAGAAAGAAAATTCCTAGAATTTTTTTTTCAGGCCAAGGAGAACTGTAAGTTCTGCAGAATTGCTGCTTGGTCTCAGGTTCCCTCTGAACTTGTGGGCCATATGTGCCTTTTGCCACTGATCACAGTGAGAATCCTTAGCTGCTCCCAGGTCGGTAGGTGGAACCAGCAGAACATTGTAACTTGTATTAATGTACTGTGCGTCTTCTACAGTGCAACTTACTCTTATTTTATTGGGCAGTTAGAAAGCTATAACCTCCTGATTTGTCTGATCCAAAATAAACTTAAACTAACATAGTAGGTCTCAACAAATCTCCTGAACTTGACAGCAGATGGCACATGCTTTTTATTTAGCCCTGCATATACTATCTCGGTGGGTGGTAACTGCCTTAGGACAAAATCAGCATCCCACCAGTCACCATCTGGGACAGCAGATGATATGTGGGACTGTCATGAATAAGCATTCTGATGTTTGTAAATGTCTCAAGGAAGACACTGCTTGTTAATGTGGCAGTTGGTGTGCAGTCACCTCCGTGAGAAGCACACTTTGTGCAGTAATCAGCAAAAGATGAATTGTGTGCCTTGGGTTCGTCTCTGGAATATGGGTGGGTGTAAGTTGAATCTTCCATAATTTGTTCATTTTGATGGCAAACTTGAATGGCTCTTATCTTGACAGACCTTTAGTCTTTGTCACTGCTTTTGTGCTAAAAATTGTATGCTCTTTGGTACTGTGTCAGCAGTATTATTTAGATGCCTCGTGCTGCATCATAACTGATGCTGATAGTGAGCACAAATGCATGGTATGAGATGTGCTCTTGCTTTGACAGTGTACTCTGAGTTGATGGGGAAATTGAGGGGACAGCTTGGAGAAAAAGGTATGAAATTGCTTGCAAAATACACCCCATAGTTTGGTTCCAGATGCAGGAATGGAAATGCACATTTTCTGGCCCTCCTCTACTGTGAGTGATGGAGAGATGGAGATGACCGAGCTGGATCAGAAGCCAGCTTTATTGAGAATATGAAGAGTAGGATTCTATTTTTGGTAACAATTTCTCATTGGTTACACATTCTTCATGACATGCAGTTCAGTGGTTCTGGAATTGCCATTGGACCTTTGGTGTGTGAAGGTTTTATGGTAGAGCAATATATTGCCTGAGTGTCTTAAGGTATTTTTTACTGTTAAGTATGATATGCAGATAGTATACTGACTTTATACAAATAAATAATAAAAAGGAAGAAGCCCAAACAATCTGCCACACGAAATCTTAATTTAGGTACTACCTTCAACTGTAAAAGTTAGGGTCCAAAAGTTATAAAACCAAATTAGATTAAAGCAATAATATGGTTGCACTGTCTGGAAAGCACAGAAATGAGGAGTGTCTGCCAAATTTGTACAAGCAAATGCACTCCTTCTCATGGCTCTTAGTTGAGGGGAGCACAGAGTGGATTATCTACAGCATGGAAGCACGTGCATGTCCTGTTTCTGGATCAGGCTGTGAAATGTCAGCAAAACTATTAAAAGGCTGGCTCTTCTTTTTTATGAATGGAGGTGCATTTTTTAGTCTGGAATAAGGTATTCAGAATGGATTTTGCAAGCAACATTCACTTAAAGCCTGAGGTGACTGGCAGCTTGAGTTTAGGAGAGGTCTGTGCATGAGAAGGAGGAAGTAGGGAGTGGCTGTATCTTCATCTTCACCAGACATCTCTCTGAGTTCAGTGTCTGCACAAAATACACTCAGTTGCAGTTCCTTTAAACAGGGAAAAGGGCAAGCAAAGGGTTAGGTTCAGGTCAGTGCTAACTTTAACCTGGCCTGCCTGCAGGTAGCTTCAGACTGGGTGATCCAATATTCTTATGGTCTGCCACTACCAGCTGGAGACTATCTTATTTCTTAAGTTTTATGATCAAGTTATAAGAATAAAGTAGATGTGATGTCCCTTTATACTATAAAGCAGCATTGGTTTTGATATTTTTTCAGTTCCAAAAGAGAGTCAGTTGTTTACATAGACAATGATAGGGTCTTATGAATGATGACTAATCTGGGACCATCTTTTTAGGAGCACTTTAGGATTGACATTCACTGCCATTGATCATGCTTGCAGTTTTCTGTTCTTTGTCTCTTAGTGCTTCCAATCACACTGATAGATCTGAATCCCACATTTTTTTCTGAATGTGGTGTGTTCTTTGTTCATGCCCAGCTAGTATTTTCCCACAATCATCAAAGTTTTTGTGTCCAAGAGTGCTTTCACAGCATTACCAGGCTTTATCTTGAATTAATGATTTCCAGTAAAAATTATATTCAGCTCCTAGCATTGTCAGACTTAAGAACAAGACGGCCATCTACTAGGCCTGACTTTCTGTTGTGGCTTCATTTTATGCTGAGATGAATTCTTGATGTTTTAAGAAGGTAGGAAATTACTTTTACTTCCTGAGACCAAAGATTGATTTACTCTTCAAATGTGATTATGCTCAAGCAAGATAAAGAAACAGCCAGGTACAAATACCCTGTAGGAACCTCAGATTATGTCAGCAGGTTTTCATCTTTATTTTTGCAAGTTTATACCACGAACAACATTTTAAAAATAAAATAGTTGCTTCACTAGAAGTACCTTATATCTTGAATCAGTTGTCCAAATAGTTAAAACCCATGTGTTTGGCAGTTGGCTTTATGTTATCTTAAGCTTCTTAAATGTACAAAAATAATGTGTTCTTTTAAAAACCCTTTTTTTGTGGTCTTTTTATTGTTGGATGCAGGTTCAAACTATATCCTCTACAGGTTTTTCCCTTTATAGGTTTGTGTTCAGCTCTTCCAAGTTGTAACATCTGATGGAGATATTTTAATTAGTGTTTTATTATTTGATGTTTTTCTAGGGAGAAATACAAGGAGTCCTTTGATTTAAATATTACTGGGATCCAAAACTTTGAAAGTTACAAGTAAAAATCCTAACCTAGCAACTTTGTAGAAAAGAGGCGATATAATTCAATTTATTTATAAAATTTGTAATTGATAAGACAGTTCCCTGGTCTCAAGAAAGCAGATTGTGAAAATGGGCAAAATTGAAAAGAAAGCTTACTTTGCTAATTTCTACTTGGGAAAATTTAGCTTCTTTAAATTGAGGGTTTGCTGTTAAAAAACCCTCATTGTCATTTTTGTGTTCAATCTATTAAGGTATCCTTTATTTGTAACTCTTTTTTTCTTTTCTTTGTTCTTTTTTCTTTTTTCCCTTTTTGGCATTTGGGCATGTTTAATGTTTTAATCCTGCCCACATCCAAGGAAATGCTAATATAAGCCTCTCTCTTTTTGTGGTTTGGTTTTTTCTTCTTCCTGGGTGCTACTTTACAAATACGGAATATTTGGGATTTAGGTTTTTAACCTGAAACTAGAGTTCTTGGATGAAATAGGATGTAAATAGAATCAGATACAGACAATCAGCTATGGCTGCTTTGAAATGGACTTTTTGTGGTGTTTTTTTTAATGAGGACACTAAAACACAGACTGGACCATGGGGTACCTGATGGAATTTGTTGCATCATACCAGCGCTGTGGATATTGGCATTATTATAAGGATTTGTTCAAAGGATGTGTTATAGAGAAAGCTAAGGGAGCTGAGTAGCCATTTTCCTGTAAGGTCTGCTCTCTCTGATAGGTTTCTGCATGTGGTAGGGGAGGGCAAATGTCTAAAATGATATTAAACCATGTGTTGGTCGCTTTGGGCATCCAAATATTCTTCTGTAATTAGCTAAGATTGCTTAGTGTGTAAGTTAAGTGGAGGTAAGCAGTGGTTTAATGACAGACTGCTGAGTAGAGGGCACCAACTTGTCAAATGGTTCATCAAGCAAAATCATATTATGATAATTCTGTAGAACTATCTGTTAGTCTTGAGGCATAATCCAGGATAGCTGTCTGGACTCCAAACTTGGTTAGCCTGCTTGGCAGCAGTCTGATGTGTTATGTCAGGTGAGGATATATCTCTGGCAAATAAACTGATGTGTAAAGAGATTCATGTTAGTGCTAAGAGTGCCAGAAATCTGTAAGTATGGGTGCTACAGAGGAAAGGATCAGTCTTACATTAAGGCTAACTACAGATATTGGCACAAGCAACAGCAGTCACTGATGACTCTCACAGTTGAGATTCATTTCATTTATTCCAGTTTAGCTGAGCTCACAGTCTAATGCAGCAGGTCAAATTTTAGGTTTCCTTTTTAACATGAAAAATTTCAAGGCAGTAAAGCAAAGCAAAACACTAGCTACTTGAATGCTTCCAGTTTTCTGAATTACCTCGTGCTGCACAGCTAATGTTTGTGTTGTGAAACAACCATCTGTTTTTATAGTTTGAAGAGAATCTCCTTCAAATGTTAAATGTTCTAAAATGTGTTAGGGAAGAGGCTGTCAGCCATTTGTTACCATTCAAATCTTTTCATGCACAATGAAACCAAGCTGAGTTTCTGTTCCTCTTTTTATTGATAAAGCAGCATCAAAATTAAAGCTAAAAAAATTACTTAGCCCAGTTTGGTCTGTGTACTGTGATTATTGTGTATCTGTCTTACGAAATAAAAATGTGATCACTTTTTTGAACCTTCCAATTTTTACTGTAACTTTGAATAAAAACATTCCATGTGTTCTGTAAGCAGAGATGAAATACATAACCAAGAGTTGATCAGATATGGATGGATGGGTAATAAATAGTTTGACAGGTGGAGATGTTGCAGAGAATATGATGCCTCCTTGAGGAATTTCAGATCAAGATGAGGATTAAACATGGCAGTTCTCTGTTTGGGTTTGTACTGAAAGAAAGAGGAACACATCTTCAGAAACCAAACAGGTCCCTTAAACATATGGGGGATTTTTCAAGGCTGGCTTCAAAAGAGTCTCTAGTGCTTTTTTTAACTCTGTATGATACTGTGCACAAGGCACTATGCATATGCTGTTCACCACAGTATCCCAAAAGAACTTGTTGCCCAGATGGTACAAGCCATATGCCTCCTGATAGTTTATCTGTGTTTGGGAAATACTCTCTAAAAATACAAGAAAGGTCATAAGACTTGTAAAAAACAGCTCTAGTGAATTTCTGTTAAATAATGCTCTGGAGGTATTCAAGCTGGTTTGTGTGTTTTTTGGGGTTGGGTTTTTTTCTTTTGGGAGATGTGTGTAAATGTTTTATGGAGGGATGAGGAAGTAGGAAGCCATAGTTGCTCAGTGTGAGACCACAGCTCTTAAGGCATGCATGCAGACTGTGCCAGTTTAGTGCACAGATAGTTTTTCTCCATTGGAGATGCTCAAGAGGACTGCAACACAAGGCTTGGGTCCTGGGTCTCTCTCTCTCCCCCGCTTCTCCCAGCTGTCTGAATGAACCTTTTTGGAAATGTAACAATACAGAAAGCCAGGTAATTTTGGTTTTTGTTCCCATGTCTTCAGCAACTCAGTTGATTATTTCCAAAGGCTAAAGGAGAAAATTCTCTTTGCCCATATGTAAGTTTTTAAAATACGTTTTCGTTTTTGCTTACCTGGCACAGATCCACAGAGGAAAGGGAGTCTAATTACATTTCCAGCACAGTGGTTCTTTGAAGTATGAACTAATTAGGAATGGGCATTGCAAAAGTTTAGACCAGCACTCAGGAAAAGAATGCATCATGTAACCATCACTAATTCATTAGGATAACCAAAGCTTATTTCCTTTGAGTAAAGATTTGCACATTCTCACCTACAGCACTGTACTATATATAATACTTCTTTGTAGCTCCTCTGAAAGCACAACTCTGTTTAAAAGTAAATTAGCCAGCCAAATTGAAAGGCTAATTGCCTTGAGCTTCAAATACAAAGGATATCCACACTTAGATTTCTTTGCCAGCTGTAAGAGGCTGAGGGAGATGTGTTTTCAGAAATCCTAACAGGGTATCTCATTACACTTCAGAATTTTAATGTGGTGTCATAAATCACTAACTTATTCTTGCTCCAGTATTGTTTGCAGAATCTATTGAGATAGATCAGTTCTGTGTACTGGGGAGGAAATGTGATGGAGGGACAACCCTGTTTAGTCTGGTACCAGTTTATGTCAAATAGCTGAAAAGGTCTTGTACTTACATTGCTTATTGTTATGATTTTGATCAGAAGAAAAATTAGCATATCTGTTTTGATTCATAACTTGTTTTTGCAAGAGAAAGAGTGATGGGGCATACAGACCCTTTACAGACTTAACATTCCTCTGGATCATTTCAGCTGGATATATGGAAGCTCTTCTGTTTCCTGCTTTGTTTTTCTTGTTTTCCCATTCTCACCTTTTTAATTGCGTCTAATCCTCATTGAGTAAATACAGTGGCAACCTTTGCAATGTGTATATCCAGTGTGATTCACAGAATCTTGTCCTTTTTGTATGGATCATTTTAATTTGTGGATATTGTTATGTATCAGCTGCTGCTAAGACGTGGCTTACGCTGTGCTGTATTAAGGGTATACAGAACTGGGAACTTGCAGGATTGATCGAATGTATTCTCTCCATATGATAATTCCCAACACTTCTGCCTTTTAATGAACTCACATTCTTGTTCTTACTCTTAAACCAACATCTAAATACTTCACAATCCTGCCTATAACAATTAATCTAAATTGTTTTCTTGGTTTCAGAGAATGTAATGATTATGTAACTTCTCTGTATTCTCAGCTCACTGACTGAGTCTCAAGTAGCTCCTGCTGTTACATGATAATGTTATTGAGCTATGTGCAAACCTGAGGAATGAAATGGCTCTGTTTCATATCTGACCGCTGGTGGGTGAGAGCAAGTACCACCCAGAACTCTTCACAATCTATTTGCAGGAATAAGCTCTTTTTGAAAGAAAAAAATACTTGTCAGATGTGTGTTTGCATAAATTTGAGTGACTGAAAAGTTTAGAGACTAAGAACAAAGTGGTTGGTTTGTGGGGGTTTTTTTCTTTGTTTGTTTGGGTTTTTTTTTCTATTACAAATTCATGTATATGTACATGTTTCTTTCATAAAAGTTTAAAGCATTCCGATCGATAGCCTTTTAAAGAAAGGTTAGCTTGTGCAAGATAAACCTCAGTCATGGTGAGATTCTTAACACTGACTCAATGCAGAATTGTACTTGTGCTGGATGTTCTAGAAAGGTGTGGTTTTCCAACCTGAACTTTAACGAAGAAAGGAAGTTGACAAAATTTTGAAAACAATGGAGTCTTTCCTTGCCTGTAATAAGCTTTTTAGTTTTTGAACAAATACATACACCCCAAGATGTGCTAATTTATAAAATCTGTATTACTCTGTGAAAAATGGCCATACTTTAAAATTTCACTGCATGTTTGCCACCAATGTTTTCTTTTTAAACACTCTAGAAGAGACTAAACAAAGCTTTTCAAACACAAGTGATTTGCTATTCCAAAAGTTCAGGTCTCCAAATCCCAGGAGGATGAGGGCTGGGATTTCTGTAAGGAACAGGCAGATTTCTGAGGCTTGACATGGTCTTGTCTCTGGCTACACACACAGGTTCTCTCCAGGGTTGGACTGGTCAGAGTGTGATGCTGCAAGCCCTACTACGCTCAATGTAAGCCTTTTCTCAGAAGTGATTTGTATCTGCTGCTCCCATCAGTTGTTGTGAGGTCGTGGCTGCTTATTATCAGACCACCTTTTAATTTAGATGCAGAGCTTAAGGCAACAAAGGTTGTTTTGAAATTTCAGCTTGTGGTTTTTAATTCTTAAATTAGTAGCAAGAGATTGCTTCAAGGATTCATTTGTCTGGTGTGTGCAGCTTTGTAGTAAAACTGAATTAATAGTTTTTTTTTTTTGTTAAAACAAGAAGGTACCTTGGCAGTGATTTCTTTTTATTTGTTTGAATGTTAATTTTCTTTCCATACTGGCAGCTGGGATGCCTAAGGGTGCAGGTGCAGTGTGTGACTCCTTGCTGTGCTCAGTTGTTCTTTCCAGGTGCGTCCATGTTTATAAATTTGGTGATGTCGGGACTGCACTTTGGAGGCAAGTGTTCTGATTTTCCCCATGTACCTGCTTTGGCCCATAACTGAGCAGTCTCAGACTTCACCAAGGTTTTGCTCCTTTGGAGGAAAGGAAGCAGAAACCTGCAGTCCAGGAGTGTAGGTGTCTTGTGCTGCAGTGCTAATGCAGTACCAGCCCAGTGCTTTGGGAAGACTTTGGTGCTCTTACAGGCAGCTCCAGTCTTCCTTCTGCTCCATGCAGCTTCCTCATGCAGATGTTTGCCTCTGCCAGTTTTAGAGGAATCCAAACCAACTGAGCTTCATTAAGATCTTAGAGATGATTGAAATAATTGCTGAAGGATAGTTTTTATTATTTTCTGTCTGCAACCCGATGTACAAGATTTCTGACAGGCCAGGATTTTTAAACTGTAACATATTTTATTATTCCATAATGGTTTATATGTACAACTTGTAAAAGAATTTTTGCTTCAGAACATTTTACTTCAGAGAACAAAAGCCACAACAGTGATGTTGAAATAAAAAATTACAGAAAACAAAGGGACTAGGGGAGGTTATTTATGGTTTAAAATACATTGAAAAATAACAAATACTAAAGCTCTAAGGAGATTAAATTTTTAGATGAAAATGCTATCTTAGCTCAGCTGAGTCAAGGATCTTGGTTGCTTGCCTTGAAATATGATACTTACCCTTAAATGATTTAGCATGACAGTCTCTAGCCTAGGTTTTCAGGATCACCACTATTTTGTTTTTAAATTAATTAGGTACCTGTGTGCTATGATTATTTTTAATAATTAGTTTTATTTTTGATGTGATTTATACCTTAATGTGTCATTAATATTGTTTGCTTGGTACCAGAACTGTCATCTATAAGAAACAAAGACATGAAGTCTATTTACCATACTTGATCAGTGAATTGTACTTGAGGAGGAATATGCACCAATACTAACATGGGTTAGAAATGTGGTTATATACTCTATCTTACCATTTAAATGACTAACTAATTCTGAAGCTTTTTTTGTGTGCACCCCTGTGCCAGAGAACAGAACAGAGGTTTGTTACCTTTCTCTTGGTAATAAACTTAACTGGATTATGAGAGGGGTACTCTAGTGTTACTTTTGAATGCTGCACTCTTTTGGGGAGGATTACTGCTACTTTGGTTTTAATGCTTGTGTCTTTCAGTGCTTCTGCCTAACAGAGTGGTAGGTGTACACAAAGTTCTGTGCTGCTCTGGTTCCCAGGCTGGAAGAGGGACCTTGTGTTTGAAGTCTTTTGCTTTTGAAACCAGAGCACAGGTGAACACTTGCCTGGAAAGAGCTGCTTTTGTGCACTGCTCTCTGAGCCAGCCTTTGGCCATGCAGAGTATTTGGGTGGTGGGGGATAAGAATAAACATCAATTTGTGTAGCTAAGAAAACAGAATTATTTTTTATATGAGTTACCCTAGACCCCTTATTTCTTCTCTGCTGGTTTAGCACCATACCTTAAATGAAATACGGACTTTCCCCCTATATATATAAAACTGTACTTTGTGCAGTACTTTGTGATGATGAGGTTTTTAATTCTCTAGGGCAAGTTAATATTTCAGGCTCTTAGCTTGTTGTTCAGGGACTGTCACTTACTATGATTTTGTGTACTTTGCACAAGACTAATGTTTAGCTGACTTTCCTCTGTACAACCGTTTGAGTTGTGAAGGTATTGATGGACTAATGCAGATAACATACAATCTTCATATGAAGCTGAAGATTTGAATGTATGTGAAAGTGGAAAGGCTTCATTAGTCTCATTTGAACAGTCTGCTGGCTTCCAGTGTTTCCATAACATTTCTTGTTGGCATCCTTTTTGTTCAATAATTGTATTTGAAGCGGTGGGCACTGCTATAGTAATTGGAAAGTAAAAAGCTCTGGAACCAGTGTTTAGTAAGGCAGAGGAACTGTATTTGAAAACAATCTTAACCTCTGCTACAGATGCAATAATAAATCTGCTTTAAAATAGAGAGCTTGCTTAACAAAATAATGAGTTGTTGCAAGTTGGTGTGCACAGACTGTGATACATTGCCAACTTATTATTTCTGAGCTCTGTGGTGTGTCACAAATACTTTTATTTCTATATTAAGCAGTGCCTCCGCAGTTTGGAACCTTATTTGTTAGAACTGGTTGCTGGGTCATGCATTACAACATTTTAAAAAAGAAAATGCAGTTTTAATAGTAAGGATTTGTTGCTCTCTAGTAACAAGTTTGTCTCTTTTCCTTGTAGGTATGAAGCGTCCATTAACTCCTGACCACACCATTGAAGATGGGATTATGAATCAACCAGCTGTTCTACGGGCCTTTGAAGAAAAAGGACTGAGGAATGACAGACAGGATTACCAATTAAGCAAAGAGAAAAAGAAGATACTGTTTTCCTTCTGTGAAGTGTGCAATATACAGCTGAACTCTGCAGCCCAAGCTCAAGTTCATTACAACGGGAAATCTCACTTGAAAAGAGTGAAGCAGCTAAATAATGGAAAACTCCCTACAAGCACAGCTCCTGGCACTTTGTTTGCAAGTACAAGCACAGGTACATAATTAGTTTGAGATGTTGGATTTTGGTCAAGAATTCTGAGGAAGCTTTTAAGCCCTACCTTCTCCACTCAACATAACCGTTAAACTTAATATAGATTAATACTAGTAGTTAATAATATTTGGCCATGTTCAGAATTACTGGTGTATTTCTTTTCCTGTGAAGCCAGGTGGTATTGAGGCAATATTCCATTACTCCAGGCAATATTCCATTATGTGTTGGACCTTGAGATATGGTCTATTTGGAAGTAACTCTTGTGGATCCAAACACACATTTAGTCATCTGGTTTTGTTCCCAAAAGAAAGTTCTGGAGGGACGCTGCATGTACAGGAGAAACTTTTAAATGAAATCTAGTAGTGGAACGATGGAGGAGGAGAGCTGGAATTTACAGGCCTGACCCTTTCATTCTTTCTGCTTTCAGCCCTCTGGGTTTTAACCACTCTTATCCATAGAATCAGTTTAGGTTGGAAAAGACCTCTAAATAAAAATTATTTCAAAGTAAGACTTTTTACTTACTAGGAAAAACAGAAGTCATGGGTAAAATGCATCTAGCATGCATAATGTAAAGATACAAAGCACATATGTCCTTCTGGTTTTTTGGGGGAGTTTGTTTCTTTTTATTTTAGTGTTAGACTCTGTTCATAGCTACTTGAAAAAATCTAACAGATCTCAAATCTTCCTACAAGAAGTTTTCTTAATTGTAGTATTTGTTTTTATTTGTTACATTGCTTTGGTTTCTTTTATTTTATTTTGTATAGAAACAGTCAAGCTGCATGGAAAGGTTTAGCTTTTTCTTTCTTCTGATTTTGTTTCTTGTTAACTAAATTTTACTTGTTTTGAAGTCTGTGGTACTGTTTTGTTTGATTTAGAACTAATCAGAGTGAGAGTATCACTTGTGTAAGGCCTGTGATTCAAAAGATGAAATTCCTATTGAATAATATCTATATTAATTAATTGTGAGCATTCTTAAAATAACTGAAAATCTGTGAGACATTGATTTAAGATTCCTCTGTGTGTGGACCTGCAATGCAAACATATAAAAACATTTTCTATTTTTGTTGCTTTTTGTTATCTGAACCCCTTCATCTGATGCCTTTGGTGTCATTCCTGGGGATCACAGCTGATGCTCTGGCATCATTACTCAAAGAATGCTCTGATGCTTGGAATCCAGATATGTTTGCTGGAGCACGTGCTTTGGGGTTAGTGCATAGCTTGGGAGTTAAAATTCATGTTTCTTTGTCCTTTGTTCACTGATCTCTATATTAGACTGTTAGTTGTATGCTAGTTATGCTGGTCTACCTGGTGCATGTTGAAATAAGCATTCTTTTTTCATAGCTGAAGGATATTGTGTTCATAGCATTTAAAAGAAAGAAATGCCTTGCAATAGACAATTTATTATTACTGTGATTACATAAACAATTTAATGTACTCTTTAAGAACTAGTGGAAGAACAAGATTTACTGAGATGTAGCTCTCAAAGAACATTTTCCAAAAATAACTAGAAATTAGTTTTCTTATAAATTGACATTATCCAGGCTCAGTTTTAATCCATGTCCTCTGGAGTGCTATTACCTCCTGTAATGGAAGTCTTCCTTTCCCATTTCTTCAGCTATCATTGTAAACAGAACTAATTGTGCAGATGGTAAGAGAGCAATTATATTAATCTCACCTCACCAGTGAATAGACTTTATTTCGGATGCAAACAGCCCCTCTCATACTTCACTGTTACAGCTGCACCCTTCTATTAAAGCACCTAGTGAACAGTTCAGCACACCTTAGAAAACTTCCTGCAAAAGTTCCATCTGGTGTCAGGTTGGAGACTTTTTCTCTGTGTTCAGTAGATAAATGTGAAATCAATAATATTCCCACTGGAAAATGAGGTGACTGTAAAATATTCCTGACTGTAAATTCTCCTTGACAGTTCAGAAACCAGGATTACAGACCTGCCAGAACTGTCTTGATTCTGTGTGACAGTATTGATGGATCACTGACTCCAGCTCTCCCTGACACTTGGTGGACTTTGTTATAAATGGAGATGAGACATATTTTCATATTCATTCTGTTTTGTGGTCCTTTCTGTGGCAGGTGGTCCTCAGTTGTTAGCAAATGTCCTTTTAATTTTTGACTTCTACTGTGCTTTACAACTATAAACTCAAATTGTTGCTCTTAACTTGCTGGTAATGGTCCTTGTACTACTATTGGAATGTTTGTCAAGATTTGACACCTGGGATTCCAGGTCCTGGTAAGAATACCTTTGATTGTATAGATGAAGGACTTTTATACATCTAAAGTCTAAATATAATTTTAGAGATGAGTTTAAAGTTACTTTTTTGTATTTAGAGTAAGGATGAAATTGTCATAGGATTTAAAATATATTTAGCAACAAATTTTTCTGTCAAGTTTCCTCTCTTTCTAGTTAATCTTTCCTCGCCAGTTATTGATATATACAAATTCTTTTGCTATTGTACCTCCACCTGCAATTTAAATTACTTCCTAGCAAGTAAAATGTAATAGAAAATAAAGACTTAAGAGCTGCTTTTCTTTATATGGCCACAATCAAGAAATCAATGGGTTACATTAGGTGACTTTGATTTGATACACTCATTGAACTCCTCCTTTTATTTACATTGGTGTTGAAAACTGGAAAAAAAGAGTATTCTACTTGGAAAAGACATTGCACACGGTGAGCCTTCCCTATTGCCTATGTTAGTGCTTGTTTATTACCAGCCATCCCCACCACGGCTCTTAGTGCAGCCACTCCCAGGGCCATCCCGACCCTTGGGCCAGGCATACAGACCTACAGACTGGCTGGTACAGACAGCCTGCTGTCAGCAGGACATAAGTGAACTCTCATCAAAGTCAGAAAGTGCGTGTTTGCCTTCACAGTTTAAGTTGGAAATGATTTCATGTATTTCCTATGAAGAAAAAGCAAAAGAAAGGGTGATTTCCTACAGCCTTGGGGAGGTGTATTTTGGAGTGAGCCTGTTTAAAGCTTTTCAGTGAGCAGGCCGTGCTGGATCCTGCAGCAGATCCCAGCTTGTCCGGGTTACCTGGAATCCACCTGCCCCGCTGAGAGCACGGGGGAGCTCAGGGGGCCGCGGCCAGTCCTGGGTGTGGGACACGATCGTGGCTCGGTGCTGACTGAAGTCTGCTCGCCTCCTCGGTGCTGCCAGCGAGCTAAGGAGCGGGGCCGGGCGGGATGCGCCGGGATGTGGGATGCTGGGATGCGCCGGGATGCGGCGGGCTGCTGTGTTCCCACGCGGTGGCGCTGCAGCCCGGGCCGTGCCGTGCCGAGCCGAGCCCCGCGTTCAGCGCCCCGGCGCTGGGGGATAACTGCGGACCGCTCCGAGCGCCGGCCGGGGGATGCCGGGCACGGCGCCTTGCCTTCCTCCCGCTTCTTCCTCGGAGGTGGCCCCGGTTTTGCTCCACGAATTCTCATTGCTTCCTCCATGGGGTGGTGTCTCCTGGTGAGTCTCCCGGTTCTCTCTCCTTTCCATCATGGTAACATGGGAACAGTTGGTGTAGTTTTAATGAAGTGTACTAGAAATGCCTGTCGAAGTCCAGATTTTACAGATCTCTGGAAACGTGTAGGGAAGTTCCTTTTTGTTACAGAAGGTGCCCAGATTTAGAAGCGGGCAAAGGAAAATCCCTTTTCCCTGGGTCCTAGGCTGTTTTAAAGAGCATATGTGCTTCAGGGCACTCAATAATGCCCATGTGACCTTTCTGCAGGTCTGGCTGGAGGTGTGATTGGGATGTCAGGATGCAGTGTATCCTGGCAGCAGCTCTGCCTTCTTGTTCTTAAAATCTCTGACTTTGTGTGACAGTTTTGGAAATGCTGTAGGACCCTATACCATGAGTCTTTGTAAGGAACAGTGCTACAACTTGTTGTGTTAACACTGCAGTACTGAGGAAATAATCACAGGTTGGTTTCCTGAGGTGTTATAAACACAGAGTTTTGTGATCTGGTTCACAGCAATGGCAGCCAGGGATTTGTTAATACAGCAAAATAAATACGTAAACTACTAGACGTCTGTTGTGTTTGTGACTTTAACAGGTCACAAAAAGGGCCTAGTGGTGGTAGTGGAAGGGAGAGGTAAAACAGCAGCTTTGGGCATGGGAGCAGAGCAAAGAAGTTTGGACAAGGCAGGGCTTCTTCCACTTTTGGCAACAGATTAGAGCTTTTTTGTCTCTGTGCAGTGCCATAGAAATTTGTAAGTCTAGTCAACCTATCAAATTAGTGGAGGCAGGGAGGCTTGCAGTTAAAGAACTCAGATTGTTCTTGATAGGATCCATGGACTGTATAGCTAACTTGCGCATTAGTTTTCAAAAAAAAAAAAATAGAGATAGAAAATGTGAATAGTATCTTCAGCCAAAAAATTTAATTTCTCAATGTCTATCAATAGTCTGTTATACTGGAAAATATTCCAGATGCCTTAGATCAGACCAGTGATGATTGGTTACAGCAGAATGAATCTGCAGTGCACTGCTGTAATTTCAGTGGAGTTTTTCCTTGGTTTTTGTCAGAAGAATCTAAATCTAAATGCAGGTATTTGTATGTCGGTTTTAATATTTATTTGGGCCAAGACTGGCTTTCTGACAGGTACCTTAGTTGCCATCTGAGACTGCTTTGTGCCAACATAATGGAGTACAGAACTTTTGCTTACTTTAAGCCTCTTGATTTAGGTCCTCAATTCCTTCTCAATGTTTGTCTTTCATTAATCTAAAAAAAGGCAAGGATAATCCGATTTTTATTGCAGAAGATCTTTATGAATTATTCTAGCAAGTACTCAGAGGAATGCAAAACAGCAACTAAAAGTATCTTTTAAAAGTTTGTGACCTGCGCCCTGTTAAATGCATGCATGCATAGCTATAGATTTAGGACGTAAGTCTGTAGAGAGCACTGTGAGCTTACTCTTTTTTTGTGTTGGGCCAAAAGCTTTTTTAGACTAGTAGAAGGTGAGCACTTGTTCTGCCTTCCATGTCTGCTGCCTACAGCCTGACCTTTTAGAAAGCAGTTTCAAGAAAGCTGCTTCTGTGGGGCCACCAAGTGGAGCAACTCCTCAGGGCTTCCCCTCTCTGCTCTCTCGTGAGAGGGAGGTTGCTCCATGCTTTGCTGTCCTACTCTAGGTAAAATCCATTTTGCTATTTGTAAAAAATTCTACTCTCACTAAAAAGCAAACTGTGTCCAATATAATGGAAATAATAACAGAAAGAGTTACATGCCCGTAATGAAACATGGCTTAGTGAGCTGTTGAGAAACTCTTGGTATTTCACTGCTTGCTAGTGGGTATGTTGACTTTTTTCTAATTCAGTGGTCTCTTGAACAAGATGACGTTTGGTAGGTAGTACCACATTCTTTGCATCACTTGAGTCTCTTCCACCATTTACTTGAGATAGGTAATGGTACATAACATTTTTCTTACAGAATGAAATGTATTTAGTATGAGCAATTGCTGTTTTTTCCTTCACAGAAGTCATCATAGAAACATAGAAATTAGGCAGTTTATTGTATTCTTTTGGGGCACTTGATACTCCTCACAAAATGCTGATGGTGAGAGTTAATATCAAGGCCCAGAACTGACATTAAAGTTGGCTTTTTATTTGCCAATGACTACACACTATACCCAAAATATTCTGTTCTTTGAGTAGCTGCACTGTGAAAGTACTGGTGAAATTAATAAAAAATATTAAGATGATTATATGTGCACTCACTGGTAGTCTTCAGGAAAAACGTGGGGAAATCATTATTTTATTGAGGTTGGTTTTTTTAAAGTAATTGATAAGTTAATCAGAAAAAAACATTGAAAAATTTTCCTAATTCCCTAATGGCAAATTGAAAACCATAACTCTTTTGAAGAGTTATCAGACCAATTATTAATTTCTAGACTCCATTCTCTTGGAGATGGGGAACGCATGAATGACATTAAGGAAAAAAAAAAGTATGTACCTATTATGGAAAAAAATGGTTTTTAGGCAGTGGTCCTTTGGGTGGAATGTGGAAGGATTTCAAAATAAAATTGGACAGTACATTCAGGACCCTTTGCCACTACTTTGCATAGATATAGTCTTGTAGCAAAATGCCTTCCTGGACAGTTTAACCTCCCTTCAAGGGCAGTTCTGCTGTGGTAAGAAGCAGCATTTAAGACATCAGAAAATCAGTTCTTTTAGAGTCTAGGACCAAAAATACAACTGCTCACCAGCAATGGTTTCGAGCTGAGAATGGCTGCAGGAGTGGTGATGATAGAACTTCTGCTTCATTTGGGAGCATATCCCTTGTCATTTAACCCCTTTGGGCATGGCCTGGAGAGTGTCTTAAATCAGCTGAGTTGATGTTGCTGCAAGAATTTCTTCACTGTCTCACTGAAGGTTGTGATCCACAGTTTAGAGGTGTAGACAGCTGAGATGAAAAAGGATCTATAAGTTCAGGAATTTTTATTCGTGTGCATTTTTAGCCATGATTTCTGTATTAAAACTACTGGAAGAAACAAAAAAATGAAGTTAGGTTTGTTTATTATTTTTACCTTGTAAAAGGAAAACTGCTATCTTCTCTGTATAGTAATTTTTCTCATCTGGGATCGGATCCTGTCAAAATTTCTCTGGTAGTTGTCTCATGACCCAGCAGTATATTTGGATACCTGTACAGGTAATAATAAAAATCTCCTATGTCCTTCAATTTCTTCAAAGCCTAGTTCTGGTTACTTCTGTCTTATGCTGTTTATCTCTGGGTGTGAGCATGCACAGCCACACATGCTCTTTTACCTTTCTGGGGAAAGAAAACCTATGAAGTACCTGTAAAGATAAAAAAGATGTACATTGTGAGAAGTCCATGTGGGAGTAGGAATAGCATGAATATAGTAAGCCATGGAGGTTTTTCATAGTAAGTAATTTAAAATTACTGTTGTTTTGAAAGAATGAAGGCATTGGTCATGCAATTTCATGCTTTTAATGATATTTTTATTTTGGTAAAAAGATTTAATCTGCTAGACTGTGCAGGTCTTTGTTGGGTCAGCATTCTAAATGTTTTCATCCAAATATTTATTATACTTTTTAATGGATATCCTGTTTTTTAATAGACTTCATTTATTACATGGTTAAAAAATACTTATTCCATTTGCATAATTTTGAATTAATCTTATTTAGAAAAGCTGTGAGGAATCATTAATTTTTATTGCTGGATTTCCCCCCACCCCCCACCCCCCCCAATAATGAACCTCATCACACAATACAGGCTGCTCATTCTCCTCTGTCTCGTGTTCGTTGTAGAAAAGACAGAGCTATTTTTATCATTTACACAGTCTAGATAGATGATTCCTCATTCTGTGTGGTTTGGAGCTGAAGCTGTAGAGCCTTTCATAATCATATCCTTTTATTTTTTTATGGTTTGCTTGAATTTGATCTCTGTAGCTGATTCCATGCATTGATAATGAAGGCTTGGGTTGCCTGATTCTCAGCATAAATTCAGGCAGACTTCTAGTTTGACAGGGCTCTGTGTTTCGGTAGGCACGAAGATACAGAACTGAAATTGCTTTGCTTTCTTTACAAATGACTCAGAGTGTGCTTGTCCTTCCCTAAAATGTTGCCAGCGTGTGAAGGATTTTCAATGAGCAGTGCAATAAGCCGGCATCTGGGAAGGTTGGAGGCTGCTCTGGTGTAGCAGTGAACTGTCACACAGATGAGCAGGGCTGGAGCCAACACTCTGTAGCACCGTAGATCATATTGGTCACATACTGGAAGTTTTGTTTATGTAACTTGGTTGCTGTTTAACCTGCTTAAATAGTATTGCCATAATGTGGAGTGGGCTTCCCAGTAGAGGTGAGTCTGTTTTTTATTATTAAACTTCACTGAATTGCTTTGTGCTACGACATTGAGTGGATGCTTACATGTTTGGCATTATTTCTGCGTGCAGTGCATTTCTGTTTTAGTTATTCCAGTGGAAAGGATAATAAAAAAGGCAAGGCATATAATGCATCTTTTTCTTCTCTTCTTATTTCAGTATTAAAAGTAACTAAATATGTGGCAAGCTCCCTTTCCTTGCTTGCTGTTTGCAGAGGGCATCTTTCCAGTAGGTGACTTCCTATGCATTTTAAATGTTTTTTTGAATGTCCGTGATGCTGTGTTATTGTTGTAGAAAGAAGCTCATTAGCAGTGTGAATAAATATCTCTTACCAGAGCTTGCTTTCTGGCTTTTTAAATCTCAAAGTATGGTTACAATGGTGTGTGAAACACAAGAGCTGTCGGATTCTCCAGATAAACTACAAAAGTAAAGAATGAAATAAATTGTGTACTGGGTTTGACATATTAGATATGTCTGTCATTGTTAATATTAAAAGTTATGATCTGTCGTGCCCAGAACAGCTTCCAGTGATTCATTTGCACTGACAGCTTTCTTTGAGAAGGGTATAAAATTGTCGCTTCTCCCTAACCAGTTAAATTTGAGATTTAGTGCACACCAAGTTTTATTTAAGGGAACAGATAGTGTGCTAAAGGTAGCCTGTGAAGTTGTAGTAGCAAATCTTAAAGCTTGTAAGCATTATCGTAAACTAAACAGACTTTGTACTCGTGTATTTAAAAAAAGGGGGTTTTATTGAGAATTTCACCTAGCAGAACAAAAACCAGTTCAGCTGAGTTACTTATTAAGCACTGCTGTTATGTGAATATTGAGTTGGTGAGGTGAGACCTTGTATGATGATATTTATGTATGCTGATAGTATTTTTTTAATAAAACAAGGAAATATGTTGAAAAATATTTATTAATTTTTTTTTCTTCCTTGCTATAGAAATGTCTGTGCTTACTATGTAAAGACTGCTGTGTTTTTTTTTTTTTTTCTCTTCTGAGGAACTAGGACAGCTCATGCTTTTTCCTGCTAAATATATTTATGAGGCAGCTGTTTTATAGCTTTCAGCTCCAAAGTTATAGATAAGTGTGTATTTGTTTGACAGAAGATTCGAGAATTTCCATTTACTGCCAGTACATGTAAAGCTTGGCTAAGCAGACTGCATCAGGAGCACACACCATTTGTATTAGCCAATCTGTCTTTGCAAGTCCCAGGGCCACTATCTTGCTAGAAGCCACTGTGTGCTTTTGAAAGCATGAAATTAGTTTTATACTGAGCACATAGTTTCTCATTTAGCAGTTCTTTTTATGGTAATGGTCAATTTATGGTTCAGTGCCAGAATTTTGGTGTTCTGTCAAAGCTGATAGCTTCTGCTAAGGTGTTCTTTGGAGATAAAGACAAACAAACAAAATCCAAAACAACACCCCCCAACAAAAATGCAGTTTGTGGTGGGGATCCTAGGGAGATGCAAATAAAAGAAAGGTCTCCTGAATGATCCAACTCTTGACATTGCTGATAGAATTTTGGAATTATTTTGTTGCAGTATTTCAGCAAACATTTCTTATTCATTACATTAAATTATTAAATTAATTGTCACCTTTTTATACTTCATAAGTTTTTTGTTTGCGCCTTCCCCCCCCCCCCCCCCCCCGTGTCATGTAAAAATTCTGTCTCTCGATGTTAATTTTCTCTATGTGCTTTTTTAATGATTAAAGTCAAAATGCAATTGAAAAATGTGTATGAAGCACCCTAAACATTCAGGATGATTTTTAGATAGAGCAACTTTAAAATACCTTACGAGCTTTTCCCTTTCTTTAGGAATCCATAGAAGTCAAAATAAGTTGTCACTAAAACCTTTGTGAAACCTTTTTTAATACATATAAAGCATAAACTGATGAACCAACTTATTTTTAACCTGTGTCTCATTCTTGGCAGGTTTTGTTTTTCTAACCATTCCAGATTTGTGACCCTTCCTCACTAGAAGCTATGCTTGATGAGAGGTTAAGGTGGTGAACAGGTGAACGTTGTGCACTTCACTTGGGTTACTCTCTCTAGCTACATTATTCTCTCTTGTACACAGGCAATTTTAAATTGCATTGTTTTAAATCAAGGTCTTCACAATTCTGACTCGATCCTGAAATAAGCATTTTTTAATGATACAGTATTTGCTTTACTCAGCTCTGTCTGCAAGGAGCAAAAATTGATGTTGCCTTTTTTTTTTTTTGTGCAAGATGCTGTTGGCTCTAGAGCTGGTAGTGTTTTTCTGAGTGCAGAGGAGAGATCCTGTTCCACCTACTGTTATGCCTTCCTGGGATAACAAAAAGCTGGAGGTCATAGTTCCCAGAAGTTAAGAAGTAAATGTAAGCTGGTGCACCTGTTTTTTCTTACTCCATCATTGTGGAGGAGAAGCAGTAGAAGCTATGGAGAAGACTGCCCTTTGTCACAGGCACTTGGAAAGCACAGCAGTCCCACTGGAACAAAGCTCCCTTTTTAAAACCATTTTTGGATGCTTCTGTAGTCATGCAAGAGATGCTTAGTAGCAGCTTACATATATATTGTTGGCATTTTAGGACCTTTGAGTAATTTTGCTTGCTACTCTTCAGTGTGTCTTTAAAGGCTACCAGGCAATAAATATTATGAACATTTGGAAACAATGTGTGTGTCATGTTGCTACTGTGGCATATAAAAATTGTTTTATTTGTCTAAGTGCTTGAGCTAGAATGCCTTTCTTTGTCCTTTTGTTTTTTGGTAATTCTTTGTATCATTATGAATATAAGCTTGCCAAATTTCAATCTGGTTGATGCTTTGTTTGAAGATGGTTTTTGCTAGGTCCTTTTACTCTTAAAGATCTTGCATCTTCTCCAAGTGTCTTTATTGCTGCATGTTTCCCCTCCTGCCATTTCATATTGGTAGTTCAAGTGAGAGGCAAGATTTGGTGTGTTTGTTGTGCTGGACAAAACTACTTCACGTCCTGGTGTGGAGCTCTATTGCTTCTGTGTCCATTCTCTAGCTATTTCTGTGTCAGATTGTCACTTACCACATGGCACTGTAATTTTAATTTCTTCTCCTTTGGAAGACATCAGTGTTAAAGTATGGTGAACTTCTGCATTTTGGGAGTTTTCAGGAGACAGCAGCTTCTCTACTGCCAAGATTACTTTACAAGGAGATTATGAAGAAGAGGACACAAAGTTAAAAGGAAAAGAAATTATTGGGGAAGTGGTATGTTGTGAGCAATTCCATGTTAGTCACTTGACTCTGGGATCCAAGTCTAGCTAAGCTCTCAGTGGAAATTTTGAAATTTGCTTTTTTTTTTGTGGAGGTCACTGATGAATCCTGCCAAAGGAGCTGAGTGCAGTGAGAACTGTAGTTCACTGTAGCAGCCCTGTTGAAGCTTTACTACTGAAGCTCAAGTTTATATGTTTTTTTCAGTCTGTAGGTTAAAGAGCCAGAGATGTTCTGGAGGTCTCACCCAGAATGTTCAGCCAAGAAATTCTCTTTTTTTTAAATCTGCTTTCTGTTCTGTTGGATTTTGAGCAGTGCTCATAACATGACTCTAAAGGGAAAATAAACTGAGTAACTTCCCTCTTTCACACATGCTTTTTTGTTCCTGTAAGGATGTTTTTTTAAATTATTTTTAAGTTGGAAGTGAGGAAAGCTGGGTGTGTTTTGATCTCCAGAGGTGTAAGGAGAGTGAAGATACTTTTGTATTGATTCCAGCAGTCAGGGCAGATGAAAGGCAAAATTCCTTAGCCTTGGGTAGGTTCAAGACCTACACTGAAGTGTTTGTGTCTCTGACTGAGCAGTGCAGATCTTGGGAGGAGATGAGGAAGTCTTTTTAATACTCTGTGAATAGAGGAATACAGCTTCCCTAAGACTTGAGGCTTTAAAATTCATATAGTGTGCTACAGGAGCTACTTGAGGGAAGGGACACGACTATGAAAACTCAATGGACAAAATCTTCCCTTTAAGCAACTTGTGAAACTGTCAGACTTCGGGCAAGATTTTGTGTTATGATGCATTTGGTGATACCACTTGTTAGTGTCTGGGTTGCTCTGGATGGTGTAGGAGGTCTGTGTTCAGATCACCTGTGTTCAGGTGATGAAAGGATGTGTCCATGTCAAGGGACTTCTGAGGTTACTGTGGTATATTCAATTTTGGATTTTTTTTCTTGGTTTTGCTATCTGTTCACATTGGTACTGTTAATATTTTTCCAGCTCAGTAAAAATATAAACAGTACCAATGCGAACAGATAGCAAAACCAAGCAAAAAAAAAAATCCAGAATTGAATACACCACAGTAAGGTCTCTGGTGTGTGAGTTTCCCTTTTACTTGTTTCAAGCATTCTGTGATGGCAGATGTTGAAACACGGTGCCTGGATTTGGAACTTCCAACTTCCACCTGGGGGTCTCAGTTTTCTTCAGAGTATTTCATAGTAAGGCTGGAGAGATGAAGGGGAAGTAAGAAATCCATGTAGGAAATTCTTAAAATTGCCTGTTTTTCTGCTCAAGCTGGATTCAAAATCTTCACACATGTGCATCTCCTCTGGCTCAGCCTTGAGTGCTTGTAATGATGACATCCTGAAATGCTTTTGTGGCTGGGCATTTAAATATGAGCAGAAATTGAGTTGCTTTTTTTATCAGGTGATCAAACTTAGGTGGAGAATGGAGGAAATGAAGAGGTGAGGAAGATTCATAGGCTTTAGAGTGGCACATCTGGATAAAGAGTCACAGGAATCACTTCATCAAGAAAAAACAGACTAGTTGGAAAGGACAGAAGATTATTGTTGGGAATTGCAATTCATGTATTGTGGCCAGGTTTGTTAGTGGTACCATTTGAGCCTGATGCATCTCTAGTAAGGGTCTGAATAGTAAAAATCAATCTATTAAGTAATCATTGTAGTAACCTCTTTTTTAATGAAACGCATACAGCACTTAGCTCCTGTGTACCCAGGTTACTTCTGAAGATCAGATTTAAGCTTCTCAGTCACTTTGGCTTCTGACTTAAGGATGAGAATTTGAGAAAAGCCAAAGCTGAAACACCAGAAAGGTATTGACTGGGGAGTAAATCTTTCTGAAAACATACTCAGGTTTTGGGTATTTTAAACATGGTTATAAAGAATGGAAACTGGTATAGTTCCAGATTTGTTCTTGGTAGCTATTGACAGAGACAAGGAAAAATCTAGCAGAAACAAATAAAAATATTGTTGTCCTTTTATTTTAACAGTTGCAAACATTTACTCATTTTAATAATTCACCATATCTAATAAGTATTTCTCCTTCAGGGGAAAATTGTCTTTTCTTTCAATCTTCCTCCAAACAAGCAAGGCAACTTGTTTCAGAGATTTTCAGACTACCTTTGTGGAAAAAATATTTGAGTTTATATTGTTCAGTTAAGTGCATATGAGACTTCTACTCTGGTTATTAGTTATTGCATGGTATCTATGCTTAATGTGTTTATTTTTTGCTTAAATTCTTGGTAGGTGATGGAGTGCCAGGCACAATACTTTGCCTTGGACTAAATTCAGTTTTTTTATAGACTTTTACATTTTTGCTCCAAAAATACTTGTTATGATTATCCAGACTTGAAATCAGTGGATGAATTGGGCAGATAAAGCTATCTGTATTTTTAAAGTATTCCTCCTTTATGATGCTTTCCTCATTTGGAAGCTTGGTGTTGCTTTGATAGATGGCACACTACCCTGACTGCTTCAAGTCATCGCTGTGCAAGGTTGATGCAATGCATCAAAGCTGTTTTAACTGCTTTAAATAGCCAAGATAAGAATCCTAATCTCAGGAATTGTCATTCATTAACTGAATATCTGCAGAGTGGAGAGCAGGGCTGTGTTGTTTCTGCTGGTTGCCCATTAGCAGTCTGTGAGTCTCATCCATCCTGTGCCCGGGGTGATCATTCCCAGCACCGACAGCTGTGCGCTGGGCACAGGGGAGCTGCTCCAGCCCCTCTCAAGGAGCATCTGCTGTGCCCATTCACCACTGACCCTTCTGTGGCAAATGCAAACTGCTGGAACAACACTTGGAGTTTAGAAATACATGGGAGTCTGGATGAAAAATGGCAATTTTTATTCTGTCTTGAGTGGTCAAGTACATGCAGCTAGAAACTACATATCCTAAAATATGTCAAAATAGCAGCTTTTAGTAGGCAGCTGAGTGATGATAAATGGCAAGAAACTGCTGTGCTGTTGTGCTACCTGGCCTGAAATTGAAATGCCTTTACTCAGTATATTATTTTCTAGGCCATCTATTGCATGAGCATGTTGTTTACTGCCTACTTTTAATAGAGTTCTTGGGTCAGGAGAAATTGTTATGCAAAGTCAAGGTTTCAGGAGTTGCATAGTTGGTAGAATAGCCAGTAACCACGCAGACACAGAGGAGGAGCCTTTGAGGAACCATAATCACTTAGAATTTTTTTTTCCCCTTTCTTCTTTTCCCTTTGATGTTGCTGAATGCTAGTGAAACATGATGGTGCTTCTGTGGTGTGGAGTAATCAGCTGCCAGCGCAAAGCAAAGTCTGAAGGGACATCTACCAATTAACTGAAAATAATGAGAAAGTTATTATTGTTACACTAATCAAAGTTAACTTGTTTCCAAGAAATTTGGAAGTCTACGCATTTGTAAGCCATGTATGGTCTATATGACAGTTCTGGTATGAGCAAAGTCAGAATCAGTGCATCCACTGGGGCTCACAGACTCCGAGGACTGAAGGAATCCCCAAACCTTATCTATTCTATAATATCGTACAAAATAATCTCTAGCATTAATTCCTTTAGGAGAAGAAATTGCTTTCCCAAATATGCGAGTGTTTGCTGTTAAGTCCAATAAATCTGCAGTTGAACTAGAACACAATGTTTAGAGACACATTCAAGCTCAATTTAAGAACTTCAGGATGTGATGAATTTACTTGTTAGGCTGTTCAATCGTTTAAATAAACCTTTGCCCTTGCAGTTAAGAACTGCATCTTCCTGCCAGTTGAAATTTTCTGATTATGTGCTAGGAGGTCCCTTTTCCTCTCCACTGTTAAAGAACCTCCATGATTAGGTACATTCTCCTAATAAAATGGCAAGGAATCTTGATTTCAAGCCCGACACTGTTTATATTAAGGATGCAATTACAAGCAGAGATTGTGTAACATTTGAAAAGGTTAATATTACTTTTTTAATAACACCATTTTACATCAGTGGCCTCAGTGACTCGCTGATGAATCAGAACGACAACTCTGCCTCCACAGTCTTGGACTGTTGGGTCCTGGTGTTTAAAGTCTGCATGACACACTTGTAACTGGAATACTCTTTCAAGCAGGAGTGAGTTCATAAAGCTCTCTTTCTTTGCATCAAGTTAGAAGCATGAATCTGATACTTCTCAAGATTTTCTGGACTTCTGTTGTCTTTTCCTCTCCTCTAGTTATTTTTGACTGGCAGGCTCAAGCTTTTCTCTGTGAAAAGCGAGTGAAAGAGTAATTTTCCAGGTCAAATTCCTTGCTTATGGTATGGACTGCTTGTTTTGCTCCTTTTTAGAGGTTGGACTCTGTTCCTAATACTGTATTTCAAATACTGAAAGGCAGCTATGTAGCAACTCTGTGTCCACTGCTTGGTACCATCTGGGATGTGCAGTGAACTTTGTCACTCAAAGGTATTTTACCAATTCAAGAAGAAAAAATACATAATATTTTAGCTTAATATCAATGGAGGGTTTGTACTGGCATAGCTTTATCCGATTTCCTGTACGTGATGGGTGCTTATCATGTTGCCTGATTTTCTTGGTAGTAGTTTCCAAAGCTTTCATTGATCTAAAGCATACCTTCAGTGAAGACAGGTGGAGAATAGAGAATCTAATCAGCTTGTGAAGACACTGTGTATATGATTTACCTAACAGATGCTTACCTGTGTTTTGGGATAAGAGTCTCTATAATCTAACCATGTAAATAATTGAGTTTTATGTTTTTTGCATACTTTAGTACTGACATTCATACTCATTAGCCATTGTCTTTTTCTTGTTTCATTGTATTGTTTAGAGACTATATAATCCAGATTTATGTTCAGACTATTATCCTTGGAATGTCTTTATCTCCTTTGGAGCATGTCCCCAGCAGCTACATCCACCTATCCACAAAGACTTTGTTCTGTACATTGTGGGAAGAGTGGAACATAGCATAAGCATACTAATTTATTTGGACAACCAGTTCCTGTTTTACCCTTTTCCTTGAGGTTAAATGCTTACAGTTGGGTTGCACAAAACTGTCTTGAGAAGATGTACTGTTAACAGGCTTGCTCCTCAGCCTGGGACTATAATACTTATACTAATCTTTCTAACACTTTGCAAGCTGCTGTTCAGTATTTCTGATTCCAGAGAGTATGCTGCCAGAATATGTTTTTTTTCTTGATACTAAACTTTCTCCCACAGAACTAGGAATGAAAAGGCTCTATGAATTTAAGTATTGCTGGAATTTATTTCTGCAGTTTGCTTGAAACTTGACCTTTATCTAAGCTCTTTTCACTTCTGGGTCAGGGTATGTGTACCTGTATTCAGGATTTTGAAAGTGCTGTCCATGAATAAATCCAAAAATAACATGGCTTGAATTAAAGAAGAACGTTATTTTCTAGCAGTATCTAAAATGAAAATGCTCAAACTAACACAGTAGTACAATTCCCTTTTGCACATCACTGAATGTCTGACAAAGTTGGTCACTCCTGAACTGCCTGCTTTTTCTCCTGCTGTGTAAGCTTCCCTCTGCTTTCCCCTTCTGAAGTCAAGGAGTTACCTCAGGTTAGTTAGTTTTTTTTTTTCTGAAACATCATCTTACAGTAACTGTATTAGTTCAAATTTTATGTAGTCACATGGTAGTATTTTCTCTCCTTCTCTTCGATTTTCTTTTAGTATCAGGGTTTGTAATTGATTTTTCTCTACAGTGAAGTAAAAATGTGGTGTACTTTCTGTGGCTTACATTGCTTTAGCTGCAAAATTAACTAAGATCAAACTTATAAAGTTTGATTCCCCCCCTTTGGTAAACAACAATTGTTTTTTATGGGCATTTTTAATTGAGGTTGCTAGTTACTGCTGAGAAAAAATGCCTTTTTTTCTGTAAATAAAGCATTTATAGAAAGATGAAAATATTTTCCTTCCAACTTTTCACAAACTTGGTGAGCTTGGATTGGTTCCTCTAAAATGACAACATGTAGAGGTGTTTTTCCTCTTTCATCATCTCTCAGTGGCATGTACATCTGAGGCTTCTGATCTTTGGCTTAAACTACTGTTAAATTTTCATTATAAATGTGCCACCTACTGGAGCAAAAGGCCCATCAGCAAATATTTATTAATGTTATCTTGTCCCAGACACATTTGCATAGTAATTTCTTGCTAGATTCCTATGCTTATGGTTGTCAAATCTACACTGCTTTTTGTCAGCTCACCATAGGGTAGGAAAATGGTAATAAGAATTGGAGGGGATGTGGAGCATAAAGGTTTAATAACATGCCTTGGAAAAAAAAAAAGAATTGATATGCTGAATTATAATGAAAAATACCTGCGTGAAACTAATGTCCAGTAAGGGAATCTTAAATTCATAGGTACTCTAAGTCTTGATTTCATGATGTAAAAAAAAAAAAAACCAAAAAAAAAAACCAAAAAACCTCATTGTTCAATATAGCCTTGTAGCAAAAAGAAAATTTAAACAAGATTTTAGATTACAGAATAGTTTTTTGTGGTTGTTCTTTAAAAAAACAAAACCTTTGGTCTTGTCTTGGCACAGGTATAGTCATGTTCATCTTTACAAATGAGAGGCATTTTGCTTGGAGCTTGTTGTCTTTTGTGTTAACATAATGAAATGAATGATTATTTGTATTGCCTATATGTCTTAAGAGCTACAGTTCTATTTTGTTAGACTTGTACAGAATTATGGAAAAGACTTACTCCCAAAATTTTGAAATCTGCCTTTGAGACATAAGACATTAGGCTGGTAGTGCAAGCTAGAAGAATAGAAAGGTCTAGGAAAAATTGCTCTCCTAAACTTAAATGATTTTCTTGATGTTTCTCATGCAAGTGAGTGCTTTTTTGGCAACACTTGATGCTGTAGCAGTAGAAAAATGTCTAATATATGAACAAAACAAAAAGAGGAGCTTCCTGAACATTAATCTGTTTTGCTGCATTAAATGTTAGTATTAAATTTATTTGTCCTGTAGGATAGTCTTTAACTTAGGCAGGGTTGTCTTTTTTTTAATTGGCCTAGCCATGATGTAGCTGATATGTTAACAAGACAGCTATAAAATTTGGTGGTTTTCCTTACACAAATTTCTGTTTTCTTTCCATGCCTTACAAGTACAGCTCAGCCATGAGGTCATTTGCTTTTGAAAAGGAAGAAGGGGTCAAGGAAACCCCCTCAGAAGATGAGTATGCAGTCTAACATGCTGCGAAGGAGGAGATAGGGAGCCAGGAGCAGGATCTCTTCCCATCTCAAGCTGTGGTGCATGTTGCAAACACACAGGTTTCCAGGTGCTCATTGTCAAATGCAGAGAGTCCAAACTATGCTTACAAAATCTTAAACGTCCCTTATGCTTCAAGAAAAAATATAATTGACCTAAATTTGGAGTTTTTAACTCAGATTTGTAATGATCATGGTGTCCCTGTACACTGACTGCTCCTTCTTTTCATCTGTTCAATGCAGTTAGACTATGTTTTGCTCTGGTCGTGTTGGGATGGTGCTACATATTTCTTTGGTCAATATACCGTAGATAATGAAATGCAGGTATCTGTGATAGACTGTCAAGGATGGTGGAGTGACTGCTGACAGGGCTCTGTGGCACACTGGGATGGCACAGAAATTGGCAGGAGATAGTAGCACAATACTTCAGGTCTTGAACCTATTTTTTTGTGTTCAAGGGGGAACCTGAATTTCCTGGTCAGAGATATTGCATTGCCTAAATTCCCTTTTCTTTATTTGATAATTGAATGAACAATTTAATATTTCTAGGTGAGGGAAATTTAGGTTTTATGTTGAGTAGTCCTGCTTATGAAAAATATAAATTACTTTTTTTTTTTCCTTTGGTTAGTGATGATCAGAATGTGTTGTCTGCAGTTCTGTGCAACAGGCCAGGATGTGTGTCTGGCCTCACTCCAGGCAGTGAACTTGGAGTGTGCTGGGGCAGTGCTTCAGGAAGCATGCTGCTTGCAGGAACAGTGCTCACATTTCCATTGGCTGGACAAGCAGGAACATCAGCTGGAGTCATTAATATTGTTGTCTGTAGTGATCTGCCTGCTTTCCCAGAATAGGATGCTAAAGCCAGTAAATAAGGCAATAAAATATTTCACACCTAATAAATTTCATAAACCAAAAGCAAATAAAATCTAGGCAGTTCTAGGAAGAACACAGTTGTTTCAAATGTTAAGAGATTAAGGTAGTATAGAAAAGACAAGGATAAGAAAAAGCACTGCTATTTTTATAGGAGGAGGTAAAGATTGTATCTCAGAAAACTTCTGAAATGCTTTAAAATACTTCAGTAATGAAAAAAACAGAAAAGGGAAGTAAATCCTAAGCAACTCCTGAGAGTAAAAACATTTAAAGTACATGGATGTTACTCAACAAAATATGTGGCTACAAGAAAATATCCCAAGGAGGTATTCAAAATAAGTAGAATAAATCATTACAGAAAATAAATGGTACAAAAAAAAAATCAAGGCCTGCATGCATTTTTATGGGCATATGGAACTTATTCAAAGCCTGTTTCTTCATAATTGGGCTTTTAAGAATAAAGAAGTTCCTTATCTGTTTTTTACTACATTAAAAATGTTGTTCAAAGCATCATTTGTTTTTTTTTTTTTTGTCAGAAATTATTTGGTTATTAGTCTTTTGTCTAATAGGTTATATCAGCTGTCTCTAATTTTACCATTTTCACAGAGATACGTATGCTTTGATATAGTATATGGACATGTAGCATTAAAAAACTAAAAATAATTTGAGAGTACCAAACTAAGGTGGACAGAGAAGCGATGCACTAGCCATCCTAGTGTATTATAAATTATTTCAGGGAATTACAATTGGAGTTGTGTATATTCATAAAAACAGCATAAATTATTTCGTTTATATCCAAGCAGAGGAAGTTTGGAATTTTGTTTTGGAATATGCAAAATTCAGGATAACACTTTGGCAGGAGTGGAAGAGACAGGCTAGTTGAAGTCACTGAGAGAAATATGCAATACCTGGTCGTCTTTCATAAAATAATGTGGCATTTTACTTTCAGCTATTTAAAATATGAAAATTTTTGTAACATTAGCATAAACTACTAAAAAAAAATCACTTTTTGAGGGAACATCTGGAAGTCTTTTGAAAGTCAAAGGCCCAAACTTTTGATTCCTGTAAATAGTGGTGCTTTTCTAGGGTAACCTCAAAATAAGCAGGTTTGCTTACCAATTGTATGTTGTAGCCATAAATAAAACATAATTTACTTCTCTTCCAACTAAGAAAAATTATTTGATAACTACTTTTCAGTCGTTCATATGTAAGCTAAACAGGTGCACATAAAATATTCGATTCTAACATGATATGCTCCTTATCACTGTCATAGCAAATGGCCTTAGAATTGCTTAGAGATATTCTGAGAATTTCTTACTTGCTGTTCTGCTCTCCTGTGTACAGGAGAGAATTGTAAGGAAGGTCTGAGGAAGAAAAAGCATCAACATATAGGATGTATTTTAGTGTGGTAGGGGGCTTTAGGTGTAACAAATTGGAGTGTGTCTGTGTCTCGTGCTTGTGGCATTGTGGTGGGGCTTTGGATGTTTGGTTTTCAGCCTCATTAATGGTGACCTGTATGGCCCTTGACAAGCCTCAAAATTATTTCCACTTTTATCAGCTGAGAATGACTTGGCTATTTGTCAGCATCTTGGAGGAGTTTCAGACTCACATGCTATCAGAAAAACTCCCTCCAGACAGCACTCCTTGTGGACAAAGATGGCTTCAGCTGGGGTACTACGCATTGCTGACCATTTTGTTGTGATAAAGGATGACTAGGATGGTCCTTAGCTGCATGTGTGAAGCAGTGACAGCCTTCCTTGTTTAGTATGTTAGATAGAGGCTGTTCTGCATTTATTCAAGTGCAACAGATTGCAAAGCTTCTCTGCACAGGTGAAATGACCTGTGCCTAGATGATAACCCTGGCTTCCCATGCTGCCAAAGGAAACCTGTATATCTGCTCCTGTGAGCACAAATTTTTGTCGGAGTCATTTGTTTTGAATAGGTATTTTAATGTTCTGCATGGCTCCCAAACACAAACTGGTTTGGTTTTTTTTCTTCTGTCTTTTCCAAATATAGCAGTTAAGCACCAAATTGCTGAAAACAGAAGCTAGGTAGGCCAATTTGCATCCATGGCAGGTGCTGCTGTCTGCTTCTCAAATGTTTTCTCTGGTGTGTCATTAAGCTTAGCTCAGCAGTGGCTGTTTCAGGGTGTGCACAGGATGAGCAGGCACACTGCTGTCATTGCTGGTACTTAGTCCCTTTATAGGCAGTACCGCTGTTCTGACTTTATTAAAGGGAAGCTGCTGCTGTTTGCAGAGCTCGTTTGTATTTTCAGCACTGAAAGGTTTGTGGTGGGTTGGCCATCAGACAGAGATTTCCCATGCCAGGGGTAGCATAAGGTGTGATCTGCTTGTGAGAAAATCAGTTGATGCTCGCTTTTAGTGGCAGAAGGATTGACAAGGGGTAGAGAGACTGCTTTGCAAAGAGCCTTAAAAGTTCGACATCTAAACATGAGCTATGCCAGGTGAAGAGAGCTCTCCCACCATTCATCCATGCAGCAAGTTTTGGTGTGTTTAGAGTGCAGGCCTTCCTTCAGGCTGTGCAATAGAGGGGTCATCACTGGCTGCAGGCCAAGAGAGTTAATTTCTGCACTTCTGTTTAATGAGTTAACATCAACCCTAATGTAGATTTTCATTCTGGCTTCGATGGTTGGTCATAATTATAATACCCAGATGCTGTCTTCCATTATTTGAGCATTATTTTCCCATTCTCCTCAGCAAGCTGTGCATTACCCAGGCTTGATGGGGGTGTTAGGAACACTAAGCACAGCCTTAGAGCAGTGTGGCCCCACCAGATGCAAGAAGCAGTGCTATAGTCAAAACCAGAACACTGACAGCTTGTAAAGCAAACCAGAAGTTGCACTGCAACCAGGGCAAATATTTGGCTAAAAATGAGCCACTGTGTAAGGCTGTGCTGTAGAGACTTATTAGCCATATCTGGAAAGAGCTCTGAAGGACAATCCTATTGATTTTGTTCTTATCTTGATGACCTTGTAGGTTGAGTTAATGGTTTCTAAACTCAATTGATGAGTTTGCGGGACAGTTCTGTTTGTCTCCACTCAAGGAGAAAGAGAAGTAATATAGAGTTGAAAAAGAAACTCTTGTGATTTTGTTCACTCTCTTAACCTTCAACATGTATTTTAATTTGCATGGGTGTCAAATCAATATAAACATAGTAATTGTATAATCCAGACAAGACTGAACTGTAGTTCATCTGCATTAAATTACTTATTTCTCAAATCTCATGACTTGGAAGTCATCTGGAAATACAATAGGCATCATTACGCTTGGCTGATAGACATTTTTAAAGAAGCTGGGGTTTGACAAGGATGGGGAAAAAATGAGTCTGCTCTTACTGATGTAAAAACCAGGCTCTTTCTCACTGTGGTACTCGTGGTGTGGTTTGTAAGGCAGAATATGTTTTTGCCTCTCTGTGGATATTTGTACCTGGAGAAGAAGCCATTATTTTGGGACAGTAGGGCTGCAGAATCATCTCAGGGATGTCTTTTGTACCAGACCATTAACTGATTTAAGTATTGTCACAGCTTCTTTAAATCCAGACATAAAAGCAAGCATGCAGAATCTCATGTAGCTACTGCTAAGATACATGCTGATTTCAGTTCCCACATGGCATTGTGAACTTCACCTTCATACATAATGTTGTTAAAACTTGGATGTTTTATAGATGAAGAGGCTGTTGCTCTCTTGTAAATGTTAACTACGAGAGCAGTCTCCATAAGATCAAGAGGCACTAAGGGATAATGTAATTGGTATGTTTCAAACAACTGTATCTGTTTCAGAATGAAGATTCATGATAGAAATAAATAAGACAAAGTAGATCTCACAGTTTCAGCATAATTAAGATTTTTGCCAGTGGTTATTATGGGAAAACTTTCTTAAATATTTTACCCTTAGCCCTTTGAAAGTTTTGATGTCAGATGAGCAGGATTTTCATTCTGCGGCTACTTTATTAAGCTCTGATTCCTGAACTTCTAGCTAACAAAGAGGACAAGAGCTGTAATTAGCATTTACCTGTTTTTTTTTCCTTTCCTATCCTGATGGAAAGATCCTCAAGTCAATCAAGATAAGGGGAAATTTTGTTAAAGCATTGTTTTGTTCTTACTAAAAAGTTTGGGAAAAAACCCTAAGAAACTACATAATAATATATAATTATATAAAATATATATAAAAAGTAAAATAAGGTGGGTGAATTCACTTCATTTGATATAGATTTAAATTATGTAAATAAATCTGTTCTTGATAACTTGCACATTAATATTTCCTTCATCAACGTGGTTAAAGGTGTTTAAGTATGACCTCTGCCCAGGCAATGAACAAAAATAAAAATGACAACAAATTTAGAGGAGATATAAAGGGGAAATAGGGCTTGCATTTTTATATTTTTTTTTTCATTTCAGATCAAGTAAAATTAATGATAATATGTGGAGGCTTCTCTATGAAAATTCCATCTACTATGGCCAGTATTAAAGCTCTGTTTTAACAATATTGACAAGTAAACCCTTGACCTGTATATGTTACTGAGAAGAAATCTTTCAAATAGTCTTAGCAACATTCACTTGATTTATTATTTGAAGATGTCTGAGCAGGAAGGCTATGTCCATGTTTTAAGGTAGATTCTTGTGTTAATGAGCTGGTCTCTCATTTCCTGAGCCAGTATCAATGTAGCACAAATTTTTTTATAAAGGCTTTTCTTTCTCATTTAAGTGCCAGTGCTGCTAACTCTCCACTGCACAGAAAATGGTTTAAAGCAGGTGTAGACCTCTTGGCTGAGAATTTATTATGGTCTGTCTTTTTATCTTATCATGTGACAGAGAGGAAATGATGTTCTGTTGCTTCGTGTTAACATGTAACAGAGCAAGTGGATGTGAGGTTACAAGATGTATTTCTGTGCTAGTCTTAGTTGCTCTGTTTCATATATGAAAATAGAATATTATGTGGAGGATTGTGACAAAGCTGCTCTGGCTCTTCGTTGGTTCTCAGGTTTCAGTCTTGATCCAAACCTGGCTCTGGTAAGGAACACTTGTCTCATTAGTCAGTTTTTCTCGTCAGGAGCCAGCAATGCTGGCCCAACAAATTAATGGGAACTGTTTGGGAGGGGTAGACGCAAGAGTGCTTGAGTGCCTGACATCAGAGATATCCAAAACCAAAATACTGAGTTACCTTCTTGCTGATTTCTTAATGTGAAACTACTAATGTTTCACAGTTCTGTTGCTGCCAATCTTAGGTATTTATTTACAATTATGGGAGAGAATTGCTTAGCTGAAGGTTCAATTTATTTCCAAAGATGACAGAAATTTTCTGTAAGGATCCCTGTCTAGGTTCAGGAGGTACTCACATCTTTCTTGTGATGTATTTGGGAATGGCTGTCCTGTGCAGGTTAACCAACTAAGGACAGAATATGCTTTGGTGGCCTGTGTTCTTCACTGCTGTTGAAGGTAGTAAGCTCCTTTTGTGTTTAAAAGACGAAGTAAATTGTCTCTATTTTCCATGAAATTTAAGTGCTGTTAGTTGCCAAAATGTTCAGTGGTAAGGGAGATACTGGCTGTCCTGCAGAGTCCATCTCATTCAGCTGGTTTTAGTTCATCTGGTTCTGGATGTTTGTTTTTTGTGTTGCATTGTGTGCCAGTGCACAAAGTTTCCCTGTCAGTGAAGCTTCCCTGGCTTGCCCAGCAAAAGCTGTCTTGTAGTGTCACTTGTAAGTTGGGTACATGTAAGCCCCATTCACTTTGGTGGGTTTTTCCTGTATTTTTGGGAGGAATCCAGCCCAACAGGGCAGCCTAAATCAGCACTGTATAAGCAGGTGTGATTGCAAATGTGGTTCTGTGCCATTCATTTAAAAGGAGTTTGGGTTGTGATTTCTTTTAAGGGCACCTCAGACTTAAACTGAGGTGAAGCTGAAGTATTGCAGAAAGACAGCTGGCCTAGTTTTCCAAGGACACAGTATCTGCAGTTTCTTTTAGCTTCTCTGCAGTTTCAGAGGATCAGTGCTTTGGGAAACTGGGTTGAATGGCAGATAATAGTGAAATAGCCCTCAGGAATAATCATCATATTAGGGAAGGCTTATTCAAATGGCTCTACACTTTGATATTTTTATTTACTAATAATAATGTTGAAATAACCTAATTTGAATAGTATTTTTAAATTAAAAATGCATATGCATGTCTGTTGTATTAAAAATAATGTGATTCTTATCTGTTTTCTGTATGAAGATTAGAAGCTCAGTTATGTTTTTATGGGAATAAATCTGCATCCTGTCATGCATTGCAGTATGTTGGTACTTTGCCAAAAGGGTGGCAGACTGCAGAGCTATGAATCTGTTGAATTCCAAACAAACTCGTTTCAAGAAAATCAGAGAAAATACATGCCAATCTGACTGAGCAAATCCAAATTACTTCAGTCTATGATTAATTAAATCAGGTTGCTTCAAAATTCATACCAGGTGCCTGGAATGACCTTACTTAATGCTATCAGTGCTTTAAATGTCTCCAGAGAACTTGGATTAGCTGACTGAGTACCCCCTTACAGAAAGGGTGTCCTGTGTGAGCATGTTGTCCTAAAAGGATAAAATGGGTAAATTTCAGATGCCTTGAAGGAAATACATACCCAAATGCATATGATCAAAGGCAGCTGAGGTATCAAGGCAGAACCTTCAAGGTTAAATTTTTAAGATTAGTATTTTATCCAGATTGAGAAAGGGAGGATGTCATGTATACAATGCAAATATAATGGAATATATATGGGATATATACAGAAAGCTTATAAAATATAACAGGGTTCAGAATTAATGTTTCAGGATGAAGTCGTTGCTCTGTGATGTTGCTGTGGTTTTTGAACTGTAGTAACATAACCTGCACAATTCCTGTGATGTTTTTAGAACTGCTAGCTTTGGAGGCTGCAGAGCAAACTGATGGAATTTTCCATTGAAATGGTATAGGTGGAGGTTTGACAGCACAGCCGCTGCTGCAGTGCTGTTGCTGGAGTTGGGGTGCGTTGTTTTTCTTCTATTCAACGCCTGGAAATTTTCAGCCAAGTTTCCATATATCTTGCACTTGTTCATACACAGCTTTGGGAGCATATGCTTGTGTTTACAGTAGATATATATACTTATGGAGTCTCAGAAATATTTGAATGACTGTGTTTATCTATGAACCTGCAAACCTTTGAGGATGGATTTTAACAGGTGTAAATCTACTTCTAATTCTGATGTGTCTGAACACATGCCATCTCTGCAAAGCCCATGTACACAGTTTGATGACGCTGTGAAAATAGAAGGCTGGCAGCCAAGAAGAATTAACCCCATGTCTTTGTGCCAGTTAAGCAGTTTAAATGACTTTCACACCTAAGGCTGAAATAAAAATGAGCTACTACTTGTCACCATGCTCTGAGAGGCTGGTCTCTTTGTTGAATAACGACATCCATCTGCTTCAGAAAAAATTTACTATAGCAGACTGTGTCCTACTACGCCAGTCCAGCTGCCTGACCGCAGAAACAATCCTCCCAGTGCTCTGCAGAGCCCTTGGTCAGCATCTCACATGCATCTTCCATGTCCAAAATAGCCATGGCATGGGTTTTGTGCTGGCTGGTTCCATTCTGTCAGCTTTCTCGCTTCCCATGGTCTGAAACGTAGTTATGCTGATTGCATTGTGCAATGCAGGGGGGAGGGGAAAAAAAAAAACAAACCAAAACAAAAAACTCCACAAAACCAAAACACCCGGCTGCTAAATCAAGCATCACCAGGAAGGAAAAGGTTTTGATATACAAGAAGAGAAAACAAAGGAAGAGAAGCCAGTATGATAATAGCTATGAACAGTTGAGTGTGAATTTAAGTAGAGAAAGGATAGATGGCAAGACTAAGAAAAGGAAAACTGAGAGAAGGTGACAAACAGAGGAGGGATTGAAGGGTGGGGAGTTTGTGAAATGTGCAATTCCTCCCCAGCAGGAAGAGGCTGTGTGGGAGAAGATTGGAGCCAATATACAGTCCACAGAACAGATATCTCACTTCACATTTGCAGAGTATGGGTAGAAATTAAGTTTCTCGGATTTGCCTGTTAAGCAACTCAGCCCCTGAAGGCAGGAGACTTTCCTCAGCCTGTTTTATGATTCTGGCTGAACACAAATGCTCAGAGTCATACTGTGCCATACCTGCACCCAGTTGAAACACCTGGCTTAGAACTAGGCTGTACAGGCTTCTACCCGTGCAGTTTATCAAAAGTGATTTCACCTGTAGAACTTCCTGTTGTGACCTGCCATTAAACAAGAATGTCCATTCAGGAGGGAGGTGGTAATTTAAAATCTGAACAGAAAGAGACATTGATTTTTTGGGTAAGCTTTCCAATAAGATCCCTTAATTAGTGAGCCTATGAGTCATGAATGGTGTTTTTTAATGTGGTTTAGGGTTTCTTCTGTTTCTTCTTGCATCAGGATGCTATGCTTTTCATAACAAAAATCTCAGATGGTAATTTGGAGTCAGTTTGAACTGCTAGCTCATCTTATAATATACCCGGATGCATTGCTTATTTCTTACACCTTCACTCTCTCAGTAAAGCTGTCTTGATGTTTTTTACCTATGTTCAAACTGCTGGGTATTAGTCCTTGCAAAAAAAAGAGTTTGATTTGTTGGGTTTTTTTTGGGGGGGGGGGTGGGGGGTGTAAAGGGTTTGTTTATTTTGTGGGTTTTTTTAATAATTGCTGGGGTTCTCAGTCATTCACAGGATTTGAATGTATTTTCAAGCTAAATAATGTCTCAGAAGACCGTGTTGAATTTGCCTTTTCATGTTGGTGCTAATGTTTTCCTCAGTTTATATTGTTAATGCAACATCTTTGTGGCTGTGACCCACTCTGCTTCTATTTGATGGCTTGCTAAAGCCTGTTATCTCATAACAACAGAGGATGCTGATAACTAAAAAAGTTATCCATGTGGAAATTTTTATAGCCCCCCTCCCATGGCCTTTATTGGGTTTACATATTTCTGGTGCCAAAGGAATGGATTTCAAGTTAGACAGTCTTTCAAGGTATTCACCATAGTGAAGTCAAATAATTTCTGTGGAGATCAGACAGTTGTTCTTACTGGTATAAACATACTCCACAATATGCTTCCCTGCCCAAGCTGTAGAAGTTCTTTCAGCAACCTGAATCTGTGTACCCTGCTCCCTTTTCCTCTTTTTCTGAAAGTGCTTATGCTTTTGCTTAAGGACAAAAGCTTCCCCAACCTGACAGTGTGCAATTCTTACAGTTTGGGAATTTCTGGAGCATGAGTGTTGCCTCTTCCTCAGTGACAAAATGCTTTGCAAATGGCATTGGACTGGTGAGTCTTTGAGGGTTTTGGTTTTTTGGGATGTTTTTAATGGTGTGTCATCGCTTTCTAAAAGAAAAATATATATGTCAGGAGTAATGTCACTGGGGTCTATGTGTGGGGATGGAATAACTGCTTTTGAGCTCCAGTAAAGAGGACTGAACTAAGTAAAATGATCAGAATAGAACATGCTTAGAAGAAGAGATTTGTCATAATGAAGCAGTACATATCACATACTTTCTTTTTGGCTTTGGGAAAATTACAGTTGCTTTCATTCACTCTGCATAAAAGTTGATGTATTTGTCACATTATCTCTTTTTATTATTGCTTACTTGACCTATAATTTAGGTCAAGAATTCTTTCTGAACTTGTGTATGGAGAGCTGTTGGTACTGTGTAGCTTGGCTCCAGAAGAATGGTGACACCTCTCACCATTACTGTAATACACATATTAAAAATAATCAAGGACCTTTCATATTATTTAGACTAGCTTGAAGCTGCTTACCCTCTGTGATTCCCTATTTTCACATTATTTAGGAACTCTGTCATTATGACATGTATATATACTTATATAAATATGAACTTGGGAAGCAAATGCTGGAGAAGAGAGAGATATATATGGCTGTTAAAATGTTGCCACTTCCAAATGTATAGTTTTTTCAATTCCAAATTTGTATGGAGGTTGTACAGAAATGCAATGTGGAGTTTCAGAACTGAAAGTTAAGAGTCTTTCAGAATCTGTGTGCCCATGATAATGAGGAAGGGTTAAAGCTGTCTTATACACTGCATGGGAAATATCCTCTTCTCTGGTGCTTTGGAATACAAGATCCAAAGCAGAAAATAGGTTCATCATTCTTTCTTTTCCAACTGCAGTGAAGTAACTACTTACTGGGATGACTCCTAAAACATTTGCTGTCATCTAGACATTTTAATGACAAATTCTTAGATCAAAGTAGCAAGTCAGGTGGGGCAATGGTGATTAACAGCTTGAACAAAAATAGATTTTACTGTGCATTTATAACTGGAGTGTCATGCTTTGGATATTTGTTGGTACTTTGAAGGCTGCATACCTGTAGAACCTGTTGCAGTCTTTGAGGCAGGAGAAAGATTTAAGAATTTCTCTGTGAAGATTCCTGCTCAGGGGGAGAATTAAACTGACATTAAGTTCTTATGGCTGCGCCATTCCCCATCATGACAAAGGTGCATGTATTAAACAACATGACATCTGGTTGCTATATATGGAAATAACTTCTATGCTTCATAAAATGGGGAATATATTTTTCATCTCACCAGTGTCCTGGGAGGAGCTGTTGAAGTTAAAATGTCATCTTTGAGGATACACTGTAGGTAATTTTCTTTTTCTAAATGCCATAAACTAGAACAGGAATACTGTTTTATTATTTCATCTAGCATGCGATATAATGCTAAGCTTAATGCTAAGCTTATAGGCACTCGTGAATATGTGTGTAAGTTTGATGCATCTGAGTGAAGTAGATATTCAAATAGAATTTCCTTCATGTAAGTAAAAGTACAAGATACCAGTATGAGCTGGTAGGTTTTAATAGTCCCGTCACATATGCATTTCAAGAATATGCTTGCCATGAGGCATGTGCCTAATGCATAATCTGGGGCAGAGTTAAATACTGCTTTTCTGAATTGTCCTGGAGCCAAACATAGGGAGGGCTGGGTGACAGGAAAAGGAAAAGCTGTAGTACATATATGACTGGATGTGCAGATGTCTTGGTGGAGGTTAAGATCTAAGAGTTCAGGAGAATAGTCACTTGCCTCTGCTTTGAATCTGTGTCTGTTTGTACCACACTCCACTGTCATTAGCTTGATGGGGGGAAAAGACTTAGAGAAGAATAACTGAACTCCTTTGATTGGATACTTTTCTGTTCTGAGATGTTTCTGGAGAGCCCTGATAGTTCATTATCTCTTGTGAAATTTATCTACTGTGAAAGGGATTTGACTGCTACCCACTGGACATGTGCTTGACCACATCTTTTGCCTATTCTGTGTGCCTCTACAGTATGATCAGGTTGTTCTACCTCACCTCTCACTTGTATTTTCCTACTTCAAACTGGGATGTTTCTTGGGGATTGTATTAAGTGCAGTGTATTAAAAGACTACTCAAGCATGGCCAGCAGATTTCCTAGTAAGTTTGCCAGGGCATTGGTATTCTCCTGACAAAGTTACTTCACCTCTGCTTTGAGCCCTGTTTTGAAATTTAGAAGCTAATTATGGGTGATTTGGCATCACCCATGCTTAATAACATTTATATTACTGATCCTTTATTCCAATAAGTGGGGAGGGTAATTGTTTTTTGTTGAATAAAGCTCCTTTCTTTTACATACTAGTCATTGGTTTAAGTCAATGTCTCTGGAGGGTGCTTCTAGTTCATTAGTTTGATATAAAGTGATACATATGTGTGGTACTCCACATATTATATGTTAATTGAAATATTAATGAAATTCCTTCTATCTGTGATCACAACAGTAACTTTTTTTTTTTTTTTGCTGAAAATGAGTGGGAAAATATTAGGGTAACAAAGTTGAGAATTAAGAATCATGATGGGTAGTACAATAATAATAAGGTCAAACCTCAGCAACTAAGTTTTTTCTTTTTCTTAGCTTTTATATTATTACCCAATATTGCCCATTTTTTTTCTTGACTGCCCTTTAGTGAACATTTCCTGCAACAATTCTGCATGTGACAAGTCCACAGTGCACTGAAGAGAAAGCCTAGAGGAAAGGAACAGCAAGCCTTAAGAGTTGCTTGTGCATAAAAAGCAAAGGACAAAACCTAAAGGATCCAAGCATGGCTATGCAGAGAAGCCTTTTATGAATTTGACAGTAGGATGCTGTTGCTGTTTGGCACTAAGCTCTGCAGAAGTCCAAACTGCTACATTTTGGACTTCTTGGAAAGATGATTTTTCTCAGTGCTTCATCTGAAAATATAGCACATCTACATAGACTGTCCATTTCTCTTGAGTCACATCCTGACAGTAGAATTATAATTCACCAAGTTTCTAATCAGCCAAAATACAAGCATGTTGTATTCCAGTCTGCTAGGGAGAGTTACCTGTATCAAAGCAACATGGAAGGGGGGTGGATATAGAATCTAAGTGAAAAAATATGTTTGGGGTAGATGTTTTGGATTCTGGGTCACTTTTGTTGGTTAGTAAAACTTTTTAGCTGAGGTAAGTAACCTATTGAAAGTGTTCAAAATGTCACTTCTCCTGCCTCCACAAAAAAGAGAGAAAATACAGAGGGGAAGAATTTAAAGTACAAACTTCAGTTTAAAAAAAAAAGACACACCTGAGCATCTTGGCAGTTGAGCTGTTCAGTGTCAGCTTTTCTTTCTTTGACTATAGGAGCTGCTTGAGAATGACACCTGAGTGCATTTGCCCTCAGATAACCTCTTCAAGAGGCCTTTTCTTTCTTGTAGCTCTGTGGTTCTAATGCACATACCTTTGTGGTCCCTCTCTCTTCCCCTTGCTTAGATGTGTGGTGTGGGTGTGATGCTTGCAGCCAACATTGTACCACTGTGTTCTGGAAGGTCAGCACATCATAGCTTTTTGGAAACAAAAATGACTTTTTTTTTTTTTTTATTTACTATTGTTTTTTTGCCTGTTTTGCTTTCATCTTAATGTTTTTGCTTTCTTTTAATCTCTCCTTCTGGTACAATAACGCCCTTTCATTGCGTTCTTCTCGCACATATTATCTGCCTTTGAACCTTCCTCCAACACCTTTCTCTTCTGTACTCCCCTTTCTCCTTTTTCTCTTCCAGCCACCTCTCCTCACCCCAGTGACTTCTGCATCTATAATGCAGTAGCTGCATGACTGCCTCAGAGTGCTGTTGCAAAAGGAATTGCTGTTGTCCTGCTTTCCTGCTCACCCACAGCACCTCTGTTGTGCTGCACAAGAGCATTGAATGCCCTCAATACCCAGAGTCCATCATGATAGTCTGGGGGTCCTTCTGTGCTGTTCTGGATCTTTGAAGAGGCCTTCTCCCACAGAAAAAGTCAGGACATTGCCAAAATCTTGGGACAGTGGCTGTCAGTCGAGTAGATGGGAGTTAGCATTGTTTAAAGGGCGGGGAAGAGAGAACTGTAGTTAAAATTGGGATGGTTTGTGGCTGGAGATCCCATTTTAGACGTGAGCTAGGGGGCAGGCTGACACATTAAATCTGAGATTTGTGTGTCCTAAGACCTTCCTCTAAAACCAAGGTCTGGCCTTCTGTAAGACAGGGTGTTCTATGCTGTTAGGGGGGAAATAGAAGGGAGCTATGGCATGTTAAACTAGATAAATGGTTAAAACTGGCACATTTTCATGGTTTTAACAAGGAACTATCAAAAACTGCCAAAAAAACCAGACCCTGCAGTCGTTGAGCAAGTGGAGGGAGTGGGGGAGCTATGCCTCCTGTTTGGGGGAGATACAGTCCCTGCTGTTTTGTATTGCTGTAATGCATAAGCCTACCACATGCTTATGGAATGTGTAAGGCTCTTCTGCAGTTAACAGTGACATTGAAAAAGAAAATCCTTGAATCATCGCAGAAAATGTAATTATTAATATTATTATCAGCATGAGAGAATACTGGTCATCTTGTGAAATCATCAGTCTATACAAAACCCATATAAAATGTCACAGAAGTTTGGCGTTCTCAATTCCAAGTGTGCAATGAGAATGAGTCACATCTTCCAAGAGTTGCTTAAAAATCAGAGAAGTTTATTTTTAATTTGGTTTGATTTTTATTTGCCTTTTTATGTCAAAGCTGATTCATTTTTTCCACTACTCCCAATGCCCACAACCCTTTTATTTTTTTTTTTAGAGGGTATTTTTTTAACTAGAGTACCAAATATTTCAGGACATGTAACAAAATTATGTAATTACTGCCAACTCATGTTATCAGGTAATTATCAAAGTAATCCCGCTTCAGTAGAAGGGAGGAGTAGGAGGTTATAGAATAAAATAAGATTAAGCTGAATTTTCATAGGTGCTCTTTTGAGTAACCAACAGTCACATACTAGAGAAGAGTGTTGTCACTGGAAAAATATTCTTTATTCAGGACTGGGTACAAATTTAATCTTGTCACAGAAATTCTGTCCAGTATTTCTAGAGGCATGGAAATTTCTTGCAAGAAGTTTACTTTTTGAAGTCATCTTTTACCTCTCTTCTCACTACCTCACTTTCATAAAAAACAAATGAGAAGATTAGGTAAATCTTTATGTATTTAACACAAAGCATTAAGGTCAAAGGATTGAATACAAGATGTCTTCTGTTATCTTTAGTTCTCTGTGAGGAGTTATCTGACATACCTGCAAACTGCACCAGGTAAAAATCTGTTCCTAATGATGTTGGATGTCTTCTCTTTCCCTCTTTTGAATTTTTTTTTATTATTATTTTTAATAATACTCCTCCTGTCACGCATTCTTACCAGGATGTGCTTGAAAAAGTTCTTTTGAGGGAGTCAGAGGTCCTTTGCAGACTCCAGCTGAGGTATACTGGCACAGCACATCCCAAGGGGGGGGTGCAGATTGGAGCAGTTCCTCTTTGTTTGAAGTTTATGATCTGAGTCCCAGATTTGAGACTGTGTGCCTTTTCCCTCTATAATATGGAGAGGGATATTTTTTCTTTTCCTAGCAAAGGTTAATTTTCATTTTGGGCAAATAGTCTGTGGTCAGTTTTACTGGGCAGTAGGTACTTGCCATGGTAGCAGCAGCATTCTGATTGTTTTTATTGCGTGTCTGTTGGTCTTGTGGGTGACTTTTGAGCTAAATAAAAAGTCCCAAACCAGCTCCCTGTTTGTATTTTTTTTAAAGAAGTCTTTTGTATCAGAGCAGACAAATTCAGCTGTAATGAAATTAAACATTATGGAAAGATGAAACATTTATTTTTGCAAAACTTGCCTACCATGGAGATTTTCCTGGACACACTGTATTAGTTCTGTAAGGAGTTTTTCTCTTGCTGAAAGATGGACAACTAGTTTAAAACCAATTGCAGGACAGATATAATGAAATATATTAACCTGAAAAATTTTACAGAAGTCACTGCTTTCTCCTTTTTTATGGTGTTGTTTCCTGAAATTAAGGTGGCACCAGCTGCTGCCTGTCTGCATCACTTGTGCATAGCCTGGAGAGGTATCACTCACCAATGGGAGTGAAGTAAAGTGCCCCAGCAGCTTTGTGGAGCAAGACGTATTTCTCAGTAGCACAAGTTCAAATCCGACTCAAGGCTTGCACCAACTCAAAAAGGAGCTTGTGAGAACATTTCTTTTACTAGATCTATTGTGCAGAACTTTCTATTCTGCTGAACTAACTGAAGAAGAGAAACATGCTTCTGGGTAAGTAATTCCTTGTGGAGGCTGAAATCTGTCTTTCAAGCAGCTGCATAATCGAGCGCTGTATGCTTGCTCCAGCTGTATGGAAGCAGAAATGTTTGGCCGATTTATTTTTAATAGCAATCCATTAGTGAAAGCTGTACTCGTTTGCTGCAGTTTAGGAACAGAGTAGTCAAATTTGGAAATCTTAGCACTGTGGGTGACTGTGATCTATTTTTTTTAGATACTTTTTATCATTGGGTAAACTGCATCAAAAAATACAAATGCCAAAATCAGCGTTCGAACTTTTTTGTCTGTTTAGATGGCAATCATGACATTTCTTGGAGGAAGGCTCTAAGTGAAATTTTTTGTTAATCAGTCCATTGGAAGAATGTATTTCTTAAATATGAAAATAAATATTTCTTATTTGTGAACCCACTGATGGTTCACTGTAAAAAAATGAATGCTTAATTTTTGCATCTTTAATTCTCTTTTATCATTACGCTGCTAAAATCAGTTGACGAATATTATTTATATAATAGTTTTAATAAGCACAAATATTAGCAGCAATTGAAATAGGGAATGTCTTCATGTGTATTTTAAAGAACTTGAACTTATGAAGCTTTTGAATTGTTAATGTGTTGCAGATTATATAGCATTGCTTAACTGCAGTATTAAAATGTGCATGATGCATTCAAAAAGTTCCTCTTAAAATGCCTTGTGAGGTCAAAAACATAAATGCTCTCTTCTATCCTCAAAGTCCTGTTTATAGTTAGATGATTAGCTTGTAGAAAAAAAAAACCTTTTTTTTTAACAGGACAACCCTGACTGGAGAAACGTCACTGTAGGTTTTTTCAGCTGTAGAAATAAATAGTAATAGAATGCTCATTTTCTGTGATTTGAATATTTCAATTACTTTTTGTTCTGTGTAAGCATGATCATCCTTGGTAGGGAGTAAATTACAAAATTACATCTTATAGGATTCCATTGCTTTTAAAACTACTGTGTTATATTTCTCTCTTTTTTTTTTGCCTAAACTGATCAGTGATTATTGACCATAATTTTCTGTTACTGTCACCTTATTTAACTTTCTAAAAACAAGAAAAAGGCCTGGAGAGGTGCTTTTGTGGGCAGAATCTAAAATGAGTGCAGAATTTACTTAATCTGTTTGAGTTGATGAGATTTCAGCAAATGAGGTTGCATGTTTGTATGTTCTTCAGGACTGTTAATACAGCTACTTCATAAGTATTTGTCCTTTTTCTCTTCATTTATGTGTCTGTTTCTATGTTTTGTTTGATGATCACAATTTTATACCTTGGGTGCTAGATTGTTTGTTGTAGGGAATTCTTTCTGGTTTTTCTAGACCTTTGCTTCTCTGTCATTTTGTATGTTCAGATGCAGTCACAACAGTAATTTGCTGCATTGCACAGAAATACATGTTGCAGCAGGTTTAGCAGAGAAGCCTGAAAGAAATCTGGTGATTTGGTTGTTCCTGTTGTTCATTTACTTGATTTTAGCGATCTCTATTTGGAAATGTGTCAATTCTGTCTGAAATTGGAGCAATCCACATCTTCCATTCAGCCTCAAGATGCTTTGTTAAACATCACCAGACACAGTTTCCCTGTGCTGCCATTATCATGGTAATGTCTAGATTTGCATTTATCTTTGGCTTCCCAGCATGGCTTATCTGAGAGCCCACAGAAAGGGTCACTCTGCAGGGCAGGGCAGACAGTCCAAAAATCTTGGGTTGTTTCTGTCTCCTGGGAGACAAGACATAGGCAGTGGACAGTCCATGCTGGCCAAGCATCATCTGCCTGCAGCTTTGGCTAGCAGGTGGCAAGCCAAAAAATGCTTTGCCAGCTGAGATAGAAAAGTGAGTCCAAAAATTGGTGTCAAGCCTTTGGGGACAGTTGGACTGGGATTAAAGTAAAGGAGAAAATTCTGTCTATTCAGAAAGTGGGGGGGGAAAAAAGAACAAAAACAAAAAGAAAACCCCAATGAATAACAAACCCCCATACGAACCAAACTCAACTAACCAAAAAAGTTCCACTTTAGCCAATCAAAACTACTTTATTCAGAATATGCAGCTCTGTTACACTGAGAGAAGGAATCTGTTGAGAAGGGAAACCCAATAAAACTTGGGATCTTGTGCACCAGATAAGCTACAAATTTTGGCAAGAGCTGAGCAGTACAAGTGCTGGCAAGTGGGGGCAAACGTCTGACCTGTAGTGGTACCAGAGACTGTCTTGACCCTGCTGTCAGGAAGAAGGGACCAGAACTGAGTCACAGGGACAGGAGACAGCAGTCAGGAAGGATCATGGAAAGGGAGGGTTTGAACAGGACTCTGAACTTGTGGGAGGTGTCTTGTGGGAGTAAAGAAGGATAATCCATACATACAGAAGTAGTCTGCTGTCACTTTCCCAATGGCATCTTCTAAAGAGTAATTTAAAAAGGAAAGATGAAGCCATATGTATAGGTAAGCAAGAATTTCAGTGATGCAGCACTGATAGTGAACAGTGTGCAAATAAAATTTGTGTCAAAGGTTTGTGTTTAGATAGATGAATATCCCAGATGCATATAAAGATTTCTTGATTTTGCAGGAGAATAATTGGGTTTGTTCAGTACTTGAAAATTTGGCCTTTGGGGGGAAGATGCTTTTATGTGCTGTAATATTGAAATGCTTTAAGCAAAGTTTAAAAATATATTCTATGGCTGTAGAGAACATTGACATCTTTTGGATGACTTATTCAAATATTCTTATGGTTGATGGTGTATTTGTATTTGAATAAATTCAGGAAAGATTTATCCAAAGCTGTTTCAATCCAGCACTGCTGTAAAGAAACAGAAAAATCTAATCATTTCATCACTTAAAGCTGCTTAAACCTTCAGGAGAAAAAGGGTTACTACTTAAATTTCAGATGAAAGGAGTGTTTTGTGAATTCATCTGTGTCATGTATTCATACCTGAATTAAAATGAACCATGATGTACTGCACTTTCTCAGGAACATTACATAAACTGCCTTGTTCTAAAACATGCACAAGTTTAAAATGTGCAAACAGAAATGAAAGAAACTTTGCAGTAGTTTCTCCACAAGCAGGAAGCCTAATATTTACACAACAATCAATAGAGTAAAGAACATGGAGACAAGCAGCACTCTCTCCTACAAATGTTGGTTTAACTGGTAAAAGAAGGTAGGATCTATCTGAACAACAACTTGCTTTTAGCTAGACCTGTTTGCTTGGGGAGGGTTTTGGCTTGAATTCTGCAGAACCTTGTTGGCCATGGATTGGAGTTGTGCAATTAAAACAAGTGATTGTTTTTCAGTATGTTATATTTGGAACAGTTTTCTCTTGCTTTAATTTCTGGGATTTTGATCAGGTCCTTCAGCGGTGTTTTAGAGAGACTCTAATGAAGATTAGTTAAAGAAAAATCTGATCCTGATACAGCTTGCTGTGCCGAAAAAAAAGTGTTTCTTTATGTATGATTAACTTACATATTTCTCTAATTCTTTGCAGTCATGTTTATTTGTTTGTCCTGTGTGCCTTCAGGGAGATTTCTGTCCTCAGTGTGGGAGGGAAGGTAAAAGTGCAAGAATGCACCAACCTCAGTACAAACCTGAAAGGGACAAGAAAGGACAGGGGACAGTATACTTTTATTTCTTGTTATTCTGTGATCTACAAGCCTAATGTTATTATCTCACAATAAAAGTTGGCAATTTTCAAGCAAGCAAAAAGTTGCTGAATCCAGGAACATGAAAGAGGAAGCTAAACATGTCTCTCTTGTTTTCATTATCCTTCCTGTGAACTCAGAAAAGTATTGTTTTTCCCTAAGTTCAGCGGGTAGGAACAATTGCTAGTCACATGTGCTACCTGCAGAGAATGGGTTACAGAAAAACCTGCCTGTCCTCAAACTGCTGGAAGAAAACTGTCCATTGGAATGAGGAGGAAACTGGGATATTGGGGCTGAGCTAAATATTTTGGGTTTGAGAGTGAGTGGACATTTTGCTCTCTTACCCTGGTGGTGTTTTCCTCTGCTGCACTGGTTGTAGGGACCGGGTATGTGAAGGTGCTGGCTATGGCATCAGCTTTAGATGTCACATGCTCCTTTCAGAGGCTGGTCAGAGTTTCTGGGAGATTGCTGAAATCTCTCTAAGGCAAAGGTGAGGATAGGGGAAAGGTGATTTTCAACACTTCAGAAGGTACATCAATAAGCCAATGATTAGCTGGACAGGCTTAGCAAATTCTTTCATGTACCAAAAGTCATTGAATTGATGAGAAATTCCCTCAGAATTTTAAGATTCCATTGCAGTGGACAGCTTCAGATAATCGGGTAATATCTATCAGTTTTAATTTGTTCAAGCTTATATGCACTCAAGTTAGGCACTAAAGTTACTTATAATAGCTGTTCTCAGAAATAAATTGAAGTTTAAAGCAATAACAAATTTAAACTAGGCAAGGAAAACTTCAGCTAACAGATTGACATAAGTTACTGAGAAATGTGGTCTTGCAATAAAAAGTAATGTGCAAACCTCCTAGTTAAATGTGTTGCCTATTGTAGTAATACAAACTAGATAGTGGAGTTCAGCCTCTACTATGAAACTAAATTTGTTTTGTAGTCTTTGTGGTTGAGATCTGTTTTATTAGGTCATTTCATTAACAGTTATTACCAAAGAGTAATGTACCTCAGTCTTCCATGTTTCAAAGTGTGTTGTACCCCAAAGAATTTATACATGCACCCTTAAGGCATAAATCCAAACCCATGTCCAGTGATCCCTGTTAAAGCAGATTCCTTCACTTGAAGAGGCAGAGCCTGGTATGGCAGTGATAAGTGCAGTTATCCACAAGTGATGGAGCATCTCACCATGATTAACACAGTACTTCCTCTATGTTATTTTCAAAGTCCACCTGCTGGCCATGCTGGAACTTCATGTCCATGCAGAACTTCATTTGCATTGCTTTCTTTTTTAGCACCTTCCTTGTATGGCTGTGCTTGTGTGGTAATTGTATAAAAAGAGTTTCATGTGCAGCTAAACTACTACATCTGAAGTGATTTTTTTTTCCCCCTCTGCTTTTAGCAAGTATTTACACAGTAACTAAAATGTATGCCCTTGGTGATGCTGTGATTTGTGCTAAAATGAAGTTGATAAGTACAGAATCAGATTGTTCTTTGTAGTTTCTTATGGGGAACCTGAAGAAAGACAGAGCTTTCAGAATTGAGGAAAGAAAATTGCTTTTTGAACTCTTCCCCTTTGTCACTCTATAACAATACATACACTATTAAATGTCAAGGCATCTGTCCAATGCAAAAGAATGCCCAAGTTTATCTTCCTATACCTTGCCCCTGGTTACCTGTATTTCTTGTTCAATGAAGCACTCATTCATACCTTTCACCATGTTACACATTCATACCTTCCACCACACTAAACAGCTTGGAATGCTGTTTCAAGCCTGTAGAATAGCCTATTTTTATTGATTGAGAAAAGGCTGATAGTAGTAAAACCCCAAAACAAAACATTGGCCCCCCCAAAATGCTAAACTTGTCATATATATCTATAGTTGTGTTCAATTTAAAGTATTCTTTGTTGTTGTTGCAAATAAATTGAATTAGATGACATCCTTGTATAACATCTATACCATTAAAAATAGGATTACAAATATTGCAGACTCTGGAGACATAAATTATTTATTTATTGCTTAAGATAACTTAGGAATACAGCCCTACAGGGTTATTGGGAAAGTAGTTCTTGCTGCCATGTACTGGAGACCTTTGTGAAACTCAAGGGCAGAATGCAGTAGTTCCAGCAAGTGGCTGTCACATAAGTCAGGCACAGATTAGCTTCTCCTTTTCAAAGTTCTACATATTTCTCAAGCAACATCCAGTGATTACTTTTTAAAAGGAATGTGTAAATATATACTTTTGTCTACATTCCTTGGCTTTTTAGGTTGTTGTTGTGATGGTGGGTTTTTGGTTGTTTTTGGTTTTTTTTTCAGGAAATTTTAGAGTAATTCAAAGTGTTTAAAGCTTTCGAAAAGATTGAGGAATAAGGATAGATAGCAGTCCTATGGCTTAACTGAAAAAGTATTTATATGCTTGTGTGATTTTGATGGCAATGAAAGAGTAGCTCTTCAGCCAGTAAAAGATGTAAGGAGGTGAGGGAGTAGGGTGTCCATTTCTCTTTCCCATTCTTTTTATAGCTTATGGCATCTGCTGAGCTATAAAGCTGAATGCTCAGCTTTTAGAAGGTTCCCTGTGACTGTTGTCCTTTACCCTGTAATTTTTTCTTGTAATGCTGGTTTTGTTGGAAGCTTTGCTGCCTGCTGCAGTGGGATGAGGAGCGGGCCTCTGAAGGGGTATGTTGTATTTCTGTCACGCTTTAAAACAAAAGGCTGGTCACCATCTCCACTGCCCATCAGTTGCTTCATGTGCTGCAGGTCACACTCTCCCAGGGCTTGTGCTTCTGCTCAAAGTGCCATGGCTGGCTTGCTCAATGTTTATTCTTTACTCATATGATTTCTCTAAGGCTGGTGGAATTAATCTAATGGACAAGAGCATGTGTGAGAATAGAAATAGGATCAGCAATCCACAAAATTTGGTCTTTGTCCAGTTTAAATGGAAGATAAGTAAATTCATAAAAGGGAGGGGGGGTATTTTAATTTTAGTTTTGCATCTTGAGTGCAAAGGAGTCCATGGGGAGTGATGTACATTTCTGATTAAGTAGAATTCTAGCTGTAGAACAAAATTCATCAGTTTTTCACTGAGCATACTCAATAGTAAGGGATATACTTCAAGATGAGCAGTGTTAGAGACTACATAATTAGTCTGTGATTCTGTGTTCTTTAAATTTTAAAATTATGGTAATTATCACATTTAAAATACATTTTATAAGTTTTAATATTAAAAATACAATTGAAATATAAGTGAAACTGATATTGAAACACATGAAAATAGGCTGCACTCGCTAATTTCATTACTCTCTGATCTTCCTTTAAAAGTCCTAAGCTATTTGATTTTCCTGCCTTTCCCATAGGTCACTTTCCTTTTGCTTTATTGAATAGATTGCTTTGGATATTGGTTTTCCCAATATTAAGCTTTTGAAATACCATTCATTTCTTCCATCTCGTCATTCCTAATTATAACCACAGTGTATCAAACTAAGGGACAGTCTTTGCTTACAGTATTTATGCCTCAAACATTTGTGGTCCAGCAAGGGGTTCAGATAGTAATTTCCTTTTAAATTAATCCTGGTATTAGAGGTAGGAATGGTGTTGTCTGGTTGAACTGAACAGTCTTTAAAACCTCATTAAAATATTTATTTTAAAATTGCTTATTTCAAGTCAACTCACAGAAACTTTTTGAACAGTGCTTTCCCCACAGTGAAGCTAGTGGCTGGTTGTGTCCTGGTCACCAGGATCACAAAGGTGAGGCTGGGAATTCTGCCATTTGGGTGTTGCTGTTCTGTTGCATGCAGCAGCCTTGGAGCTGCTTGCAGTGGCATTCTCTGTGCATATGTGCTGCTTTCAAACACGTTTCATCACGTGAGAGGTCTTTAAGCCAAATGCTTGTTCCAGCAGCTGTAAATGGTATCACTTTACTGTTTGAGCAGTCTGCCTGTGGGGTATTAGGAGCACTATCATTTTACTTTGAGTCCCTGTTCAAGTTCGGCCATTAAGAAATAGTATCAAATAATGAACGGGATGGGATCCTATTACAGCCTAATAATAATGGAACAAACAAGCAAACAAAAACAAGTAAATAACTCTTTCTACAGGATTCCAATCAAATTAAATGCAAATACTTACTATGCTGTGGTGTGGTACTTAAGAGCTAGTGATAGCCTTAATGTTCCAAAGATACATTAACGGGATCTGAGTAGCATTTTGAGTTAACAGGAATGAGCAGCTTTTTTGAACTGGGAGGATGAGTTGACTACAGAAAAACTAACCACAGAACACACATTCAAACTTTCTAATACTTGGTCTAAATAGAAAAGATTCGTCCAGATACATTTAACATTCTGAGTCTGCAAACCTATGGATTTATTTGCTCCTAGCTGGAGTTGTAAGATTTGGGAAATCCTTCCGTTACAGCTGCCTGAGAAGTACTTTGAGATGTAGTTATGCAAGCGTAACAAAAATTGGGATCTCTGCCCTGTCTTTGCTTTTTAAAATTAAACAAAGGAAGTGTTCTACTTGAAAGAGAGGAATTGCTTCTTGTAAATCCAAACATCAGGGATTGAAGTCCTAGACCCTCAGAGCAAAGAAAGTGTAAGAAATATTAAGAAGCATAATAAAGTTTCTACAAAGTCAGTATTTTGTATCCAATTGTGAGTCATTCAGTACTTAAAAGTTATGTAATACTGTCAATTATGAATACAAATCCAGGGGGAATTTGAAGGCCTTTAATCAGAATTTAAAAACCATGATACCCTAAGGATTAATTCCCTCAGGAAAGTTGAACATAAATAATGATGTATCTGCTGCTGACCTCTGAGAAAATGCACAAGCTCCAATTAAATTGCATCTGGAATGTTTGTTCACACCAAAAGGATGAAAAAGCTGAAAGCTGGACTTGGTAGAAGGGCAGCATGGTTTCCTAATGTGAGCTATTGCAAGGCCATTGCATGGTGGCTGTGGCAGCTCTCCCATGCTCTGCCCAGGCCCCTTGCTCCAGGGCAGCACTGCAGCTTCTCTCAGCCAGACTTCTTTTGGAAAGGCTTCCCACATCTGTCCCTTCACACCAAGAAAGTCACCTTTTCACAGACTAGTGCAGCAAGGAGCTGCTTAGCTGACACAGCAAGACAGAGGTTAAATCTCTGGTTTTAGTGGTTTTTGCTAGAAGTTGCTGGATGGATCTGTAGGTCTGTTTGTCAGTTTCTGCATCATTCTTTGTTTTTGTGATTTGATTTGATAAACTTTAAAAACTTTATGTATTTGACCTCTGTTTACTGTTTGTCTTAAATGCAGTTCTCCCTCTGCTGTTATGTAGTCTGAGAGCCCTACTCCTTCACCCCTGGCTTATCCAGATACTGTTCCTTATTTATGGTATTTAAAAATAGAAATATAGGAGCTGAAATACTAGGCAAACTGCTAGCACTGCAAGTCAAAAGTTAATAATAATTTCAGTCATGTGAAGGAAAGATTCATACTTTGTCTGAAGAGGTTACATGTCTGTTTCTTTCTTAGGTTTCCTTAAATAAATTAAGCTATGCTTCACATTGATGTTAGTGCAGCGTACCTCACAACAATTTTGTGTGAATAGCTACTAAGTTTTAAATACACACCATTTCATTATGCCTCATATCTTATGACTAAGATCTTCATACAGCTTGTCTTTGATGTTATCAGTGTCTTTGCTTCTTTTTGAGTTCCATCTGGAATTCTTTTCATTGAAAATTCTTTTCCAAAAGTCTTGCCCCTATAAAATAGTCTTTCCATACATCACTTTAAACTGAAACCTTTTATTTTCTGTCCCATTGCACATTTCTTTAAATTGTGTTTCAGAAAAGATTTTTTTGCTCCCTAGGTGAGAGCAATTCCAAACATGTTTGATAAAAATACCATCGGGACAGAGTCTGAGGCTTCCACTCAACTTGTTTCCTCTTCTCTTAGAGTTTGACCTCATTTTATGGTGTGTGGACTTCTTTCCCTTCCATTCAGCCTTGACTGTGGGGGCACAAGGATCAGAAATGTCATGGTGGTTTATTATTATTATTTTCATCATCATGGGAGGTGGTGGACTCACCTTCCCTGGAGGTGTTTATGACAAGGTGGCCTGTGGTACTTAGTGCCATGGCTTAGTTGGCAAGGTGGTGTTTGGTCATAGGTTGGACTTAATGATATCAAAGGTCTTTTCCAACCTGGTTAATTCTGTGATTATTATTATTATTAATATTAGGATCTGTCTTTTCACTTCAGCTCTCCTTTTCAGAGAGGTGTAGGGCTGGACTTGGCACTCTGTCAGCAGCAGTGATGTGCCAGACTGCATTTCTCTGTACCTGGGGCTGAGAGGTGGCCCAGACTGAGAACCCAGGGGCTGCTGCCTCTCTCCTCCATCAGAGGAGAGCACTTTCTCTTTTTGAAACGAGCTCTTGTCTTGCTGGGCATCTGCCCAGGTGATTTGCCTAAGATGTGCAAACTGTGTGCTTGAGCAAGCCCAGAGCAGGACCTGCTGAGGCAAAGCTGAGGTTGGATTGAGGTAACTCCTGAGTGGGCAAGGAGCTCATTTAAAATATGGTCTTGCCCTCTTTTTGATAAAGTTACTTTTATATTCCTACTCCTTCTGTTTGTTGTGTGATTGTTTACATCTTGTCCCGTAGCCGCTAGATGAGTGATGTCTGAGATGCTAAATTGTATCTTCTTCTCCCTCAACTGATAGCAAATTACTTGCTCAAAAGAACAAAAAGTAGTAATTTTTAAGGATTTTTTTTCCACGTTAAGCACCTTTTCTGTAGATCAGAATTTTCAAAACTAGAACCAATCTGTGTGTTTAATTTCAGTTTACTATTAGAATGTTCTCACTCAGCTGGAAACTCCCAAGCTGGAGGAACAGACCTCCACTGTTACAGCCTGCCTGCCCTTTCACATGTTGACATTTAATATTTTTGCTCCAGTGTGAGCTCCAAAGTCAATTCAAGGCTTCTTAGTAAAAGCAGATTTTGTCCAATGTGAGCAAAAGCTCATGATTGTCAGTGTGAAGTGTTCTTTCTGAAGTGTCAACAAAATGTATTTTGGTACAGAGGCCAGGTTGTTGAAAGCTGAGGGTTCACAAGAGGCCACAGTGGAGGTGAAAGGAGCCTCAAGTGGGATGTCAGGGCTGTGGGGAGAGAGGCAGGGGGGTGAGAAAATTCAGTGACTGGGAAAGGTATGCAGGAATCTTTCAGAAGGGAGGCCTGGTGAGGAGGAGGAAAAATAATTTGTATCTCAGTTTTCCTCCTTCTCTTCTGCATTATCCCCTACTACTTGTCTTGCTAGAATATTCCTCCTGGCTATTATCCTGCACCCTACTGGAACAGATGAGTCAGGGTCTGCTCATGGGGCAGGAAACAGAGGGGCTAAAGCTGCTCCTGCTGCTGGGGGAGGATCAGGCAGCACCCCCTGGGAGCAGTTTTTGTGTTCATGCTAGGACTAAGGTGTTGGGAGCAGGGCAGCAGTGTCAAGTTGAGGGTGAGGTGAAGGCTCTTGAACAGGAAAATATTCTTTCAGCTGTTCCTGACAGCTGCTTGCTCTGTCTGTGGGATGGCTTTGCAGGACAAGGTTCTGATTTATTGTGTTTTGTTTGTACCAAACCAGGGATAATCTGGTATTTATAATTATCTTTAGAAATTCTCTGACTTCTCAACAACAGGATTTAAGACAGAAAAGGTAATGCTTACGTTGATCACATGCATTCTGTCCACTCAGGAGCTGTGGGGAGATGGAGGGATTTCAAAACCTAGGACTGGAATCTGAAAGATGCCAAGCATCCCAGGGCTGAGTGCCCTCAATTCCCATCAGTTGCAAGTTATACTGTAACATGAGTTAATGGAGCAGTGAGCAGTGGGATTCAGCTGTTAGTGAGCTTCTGCACATAGTCTGTACAGGAAGGGTCACACTGGAGAGAAAGCAGATCTGTGTGGCTAGAGGAAAAAATTCAAGGAGGGAATCCCTCGTTTTTTCCTAGATTGTGTTGTGTTTCTATGGATGAAGCAGCACTTTGCATGAGGTGAAGCACTTTACTTGGTGAGGAAGATGAAGCATGAAGCTTCTTTATTTCCTATCATTTTGAGACATAAGAAGAGAAAAATATATAAGTAAGAAGAGAGAATAAGGTAAGAGTCTTTGTGCAGTGACTATTTCATCCTTCAGGGTATGGGGCTGGAGTCATCATCTGCTGTGTTTATCCTGTGCCACAGTAGGGAGACAGTCTCCTTTGCGTCTCCAGTAGCAGCAGGACTGCAGTGGGCAGGAGGAAACACAAGGCTCTTTTGTCTTTGCCTTTTTTGGGTTTTTTTGAGCAAGGCTCTGACTCAAAACTCAGTATTGAAAATAAATTCCATTAGAATCTGAGACTCCATACTGGCAAGTAGCATCCTATTACCAAAGAGTAACCATTTCTTGAGAATTAAGATTGCTATTCGGCTGTTCTTTTGTCTCTATGGCAACTTTAAGCAGTAACAACAAAGCAGTAGGTGATGTTGTCAGCCAAAAATCTGTAATGTTCAAGGGATTGTTGATAGCAACAAAATGGATGCCAGTGCAGGGTCACTTACAGCCAGTAACTGATACTGCACCTAAGGCTGAAGTGTAACAGCATGGGACACTTTGAAGCAGAAAATACACCAGAAAAAGTAAGGCTGATGCAACTGGCATTTTTTATAAATTATACATGAGACCCTGCTTTAAAATTCAAAACTGTGGTTTAACTTCCCTAATGGAATGAATTGCATGGAAAGTGAAGAGCCCCTTGTATGTGCAGTATATGCCACCTGGAGAGCAGCTCAAGCTTTCTTCTCAGTTTCTTGATGGAACAGAGAACAAGAGCTGCTTTAGAAAAGTAGAGTCAGGTCCTAAAGGCAATAAACGTTGAAGTTCTCATCTAACTCCAGCGTTGATCTGAAAAAGAAAGTATGCTAAAAAAGAAAAGGCAAAGCTTTTCTTAAAAATAATAAAATAAAAAGGGGTAGGGGTGGGATTATCATCAGTTTTTTATCTTAATCTCATGGTGTTGGATTTGGAACTTTTACTGATATGTAAAACAGAAAAAAAATCAGGGGGAAAAAGGCATGAGAAAGTCAGACTGAACACTGCTGAGACTAGTGCTGGAAACCAACTATGAGAGAAAAAAATTTTTTAAAAGGATGATTGATGTTAAAGCAGGGAGAATAGGAATTATAGCAGTTTTTATGTAGAGACATGCTAAATAAGGAAATCCATTCTTAAGAAAAAAGTAGTGACAGATGTGTTAAGTTAATGAAAATAAAACTCTATTATTTGAGTAACTTTTGTCTGATATTTGACAAATCTATGTGAACTGTTGGTGCTGGATGTATTGCAGGAATTCTGCCTCTTAATATGTATGTATGCATGTTGTCTGTGCAGTGTGTACCAAGACACCTTTTGCAATCTTGAATTAGCTGAATTTGAGTGCCACTTTCTCCAGTTAGAGTATTGTATTAGAGCTCTGTATTTTGTGAAGGTCTCACTGCCTTTACTGAAAGTGGGGTTCCCTGTTGTTTGAACTGTTATCAGTTGTTGTCTGTTATCAAAGGCTTTTCTCCTCCATGAGAAAGAAGGAGGATGGAAAGTGCAACCAGCTGTTCTCCAGAGCTCACTTGGCAGCACCAAACAAACCCTATTTTGATGCAGGCAAACAGAACAGTTTCATTCACTGACAACAGCACAGGACACCACCTGATGTCTCTCTTTGACTTCAGAAAACTGGACAGATACTCACCTGGTGCTTGGTTACCTATGGCTCCAGTTGCACCTGCTTGTGCTCCTCTTAAATGAAGATAACATGAGTGTATTTTATTCAATTTGTTGTATTCTAATAATTTAGCCTACTTGCACTAAGAAACAAAAGAAACTCTCGCTTAAAGTTTGATTTCATTTTCTGTGTTCATTTGTCTCAGATATGAAACTTTCTGAGCAGTCTTTTGGGTCTCAAAGTGTATAGATAAACCCAAAGCATGCATTTCATTCAAATCAAATCATAGAGTTCCTGAAGTTCCCAATGACTTTGACTTAACACTCTTAATGAAACTGGAATTCTAACCTACATCATCATCAACCTTTCAAATGTCAATATGTTGTGTGACAAAACTTAAGCTGAGCTCTTACAGTATTCAATTTTTTTTGCTTACAGCTTCTGCTGTGCCATTTGAGACCAGATCTGCTAAAGGGAGCAATGCAGCCACTGTTGTGGTTAACACTGGAGCATTTCAAAGGAGAGCACTGTTACAAGCTATTTATTACTGGGTGTTAATGGCTCCCTAACAGTCTTCTAAAAATTTCAGAACTAGTTAGAATGAACTAATGAAATTTTTATCTTGCTTATTGTCTCAGGTTTTTGTTCTTTGCAAGCCCAATACATATTTATACTTTTGTAACTGGCTTTTCCAGCAAAAACAAAGCATGGAGCAGTGGGATTCTAGACCTTTAGGGGAAAGTGGTTGATATGTCTATATTGTTTTTAACTTTATTAAACAGAACAGTTCTTTCTTGCATTTGAAGGATGATCCTTGAAATGCCTAAGCAGTTGTTATAATTCCATCAATTATTCTGCGTCATTAACCGCTATCATCTTTCTAATTATTTTCCTCTATATTTTTTTGAGTAATTGAAGTTCCAGACTACGAGCAAGATCTTGACACTTGTCGTTATTTTCTATCTATTCTGCAAATATCACATAATCTTTCCCACCATTCCTTTAACTGTGACATGTATTAGGGATTTTTATAGCTTTTTGTCAATAGGTCTGTTAAAAGATTTTTTTTTTTGAGATACACATGTGTGTGCAGAATACACAAAATTCCATGGAACCAGTCGTTTTTTCCTCTTTGCCAGCTTTTCACTTACCTCTTCTTTTGTTCCCACTGTTTTGAGTGCTATTTATAGTAAAGTGGTTTTCAAATAATGTGGTGTTTGACTGACACTGTAGATTTAAGGTAGAATTCTTGTTTTATTTAATGTAGATGGATTGGATGACTTGAGATTCCATGATTCGATGATCAGATTTTGATCAAAATGCTTTGATGCATTTAGGAATAATGGCTGAAACTTGGTATCACTCTAGAAAGAGTAAATGTAAGTTCTTGGATGGATATCTTCCTTTGTTGCCACTCACACAAATCCCTGAATGAAAGCTCCTTCTGCTTTTTGCTGACTCAGCTCCCAGTCCTTTGCCTGCAAGCTGATTGTTACAGTGGATGTAAGGGACAAGGCAACTAGCAGCTGTGCTCAGGGTGTTTCATCATGAACTTTGCTAGGAATGCATAACAAAACATTAGCATTTAAAATGAGATAGAACTGATATTTAGGAGTAGAATTTGTAAATCTTGTATTTACTGTGAAGATAAGCAATGCTGCTTTTGACTATGACGCACGCTTGTCCTTAATATGAAAATAAAAGTTTTCCCTGAACAAAAGCTCTCAGTTCCATTACAGCTGTGGAACTTTCCATTTCATGTGCAGTGGTAGCATGACTCTGTACAAATTGCTTTGACAAAAACAGTATTTATATCAAGTGGAAAGTTCCACTTTCAGAGTGAGAGGGAATCTTAGCAACCTTCTTTTGTCAGAATTTGCAACTACTCCTCTACTGAGAACTACTGAATTGTTCAGTTGTCAACGACCAGATTTGATGGAACTGTTAAAAGTTTTTCTGCTTTACTTCTCCACAGGAATAGGTACAAAATTCCAGAATCAAAGTAAACACTGTTAGTTTTTATATTGTCTTCTGCACTTCAAGTGGAAAAGACTGCAAGTACCATCAGAAAATAAAAATGCAAATTTGAAACAGAAATAAGTGTTCTTGTTTCTTAAGCTAGAGCATTTTACTCTGTACAGAGATACAGAGAAATCTAGAGCTATTTATTTCTATGTTATAATGTTAAGCTTTTGACAACTCTGTGGAGGAAGAACTCACTTTTTTGCTGTAAAATGGACTCGATAAAATGCATTGCATTGGGGTTCTCATTGATGTTAGCTGGTAACAAATGCTTGTGGTTTTATTTGCTTCTGTGAAATTTTGTTTTATTGATCTCTTGATCAAAACTCATGAGAAAGCATGAAGATATGGCATCCTTGAAATGAAGCAAGGCCATGCTTGTACTTCATAAAACGAATTATTATGAATACCTTACTGCAAATTGGTTTTAACAACTGCAATCATGGTACTCGTTGCTGGTCATCTAATCCTCTCCTTGCCAGAGTAGAATTGCTTCTCCTGTACCTACAGCACTGTTTTATTCAGTCTTGATACAAATGGATGTGCTGTTGAGAATCTCAAAATCTCTTAGGAGATTATTTCCGCACTTTGGTTCAGCTAAAAAAGGCTGCCACCATGAACATTAAATATCTCTCAGAATAATCTTGGTGTCAAGAAGCTTTCCATGATGTTCAGACCTGTTTTTCTCACATCTCTTTATTTCAGTTCTCTTTATTCTCCAAAACCTTTCAGAATTCTTCACCTCAGAAGTGTTTTAAATACCTGTACCTCCTCCAGCCCCTATATCTGTCATGTATTGTTCCAAGGGTGTCCATATATAACTTTTTGTGTTTTCTATGTTTTTTGTTTTGTGTTTTCTAACTCCCAGAGCTTACTTTACCTCCATCTCTTTTAGATTTGTAAATCCTTTCCCAGTTAAAAGGTACCTGCTGCTCATCACAATAAGCTTTATCAGAGATGGACCTTCCTTCATGTAAAGAACACATGGATAATTTGAGCTTTGTCCTTCACGCTGTGACCAGGTTATTAGGCTTCTATTAGGCTTTTTCCTCCTTCACCTTAATTGCTACTCTGGCAGGTCAATCCCTTGCTCTTTCAACTCAAATATTATTTGGAAGTACATAAAGCATTTTTGCTATTTATACCTTTTTCTTATATTTCTCACTGCATGACCAAGGGCACTAAATTTTTCAGACCAAATGTCCAGATATTTTTATTGTCTGTAGTTTTTTCGTCTAAGTCTTTTTAACTCTGCACCACTGCCTGATAGAGTGATTTATCAATCTATACCTAGCTCAATATGTGAAGACTGGGTGGTTTTAAATTGATTTACAGATTTTCTCTGCTGGTATATTTGAGCATGCGTGTACAGAAATAGAAATACTGGGCAATGCTCATCATGTTCAAACCTCTGTTCTTATAAGCACCAAAGTTTGAAATCTCAAAGTCAGCTGCAGTTTTCTGATGCTTGCCACACTGGAATCCAGTTGTTCTTATGATTTCTTCTTATTCCCATTTTAAGTTAATTTTTCCTATCTTTCTCAATCGATCCCAAGAATTAAATAATTTGGTGCAGGTGAGAACTCATGTCACAGGATGATTGTTTCTCAGTTTATGTTGGAGGCATATTTCCTCTTCTATTTTCATGGTTAATGATTGCTCTTCTGAAATCCTTTGTTGCAAACAATGCTGTTAAATCTGGGGGGAAAAAATGAAAATGTTTACGGCTGTTTTGTATTCTGGCTTCGGTGTTGTCTATGGACAAACCAATCTTTTTTTTCCCCTTTCTCTTCTGTCTTTTTTTTAAATTCCAATTGAAGCATTAGTTACAGTAATCAATTCATGTGTATTACATAATTCCAGTGTGTTCCATAAAGCATTTAAAATATGTGACATACATTTTTGCTCTTTTATAATAGAAAGCATATTTGAGAATTAAATTTCATTTTGCATGACTTTTTTTTTTTTTTTTGGTGCAGCTTGGAAAAGTGTTTAATAGAAGATGTTTTAATTTCATGTCCAAAAAGGTCTTGTAAAACCCTGAAACTCTGTGTAAAGCCTGAAACTCTGTGTGGCAGAAAACTGTAAGATTAAAAACTGTCTTTGCAAAGATGGTGAAATGGACCTTAAACTAAAAAACAAAAACAAAAACCAAACCAAAGAAAACAAACCCCCAAACCACCAAAACTTGATACATATTGCATCTTTGAGGTAGATTAAGAATAATGTACCTTTTTCTTATAAATCTAAGCACTTTCCTATTGGCAAATTGACTTATTTCCTCCAATCTGACTATACTTTTTCAAATGCCTAAGAATCTTTTCTTTGGAACCAACTAAGGTCATCATGCATTTTCCTGGTCAAAATGCATAAAAGCAAGTTAATCCTAAGTTCAGTTATCTGATCTTCCTTCTGTTGACAGACATATACTGCAGTAGTGGAGAAATTTGTCCCACAATATCAAATCGAATAGTTCTGCAGATCTGCTTTGAAAATTCTGGAAAAAGGACACAGAAATTAGAAGGGCATAGGTACCACCGGTGGAGGTGGAGGGAGATCATTTCTGCTTCTCCTGAAGCTGAGTGTGTAAAAAAATAGGGGATGCTTCTTTCTTCAGGTGAGTGAACGATAACTGTGGAATGCAAGTTCAGAGCTGCCTACTTGATCACCTGCTTAAGGAACTCCAGCTCCTGAATTAGGGACTTAGGTTAGAATCCTTAGGTTATATGGCACTGAGTGTACTTGGGGGTATGGTTTCACTCTGAAAGGCTGTATCTGCAGGGGAGATATGTGGCATATTTTAAACCCATTCTTGGAATGCTTGATGGACTGTGAAACTATGTCTGGTGCATGCACAGAAACATACCAGCCTTGACCTTAACTAAGGAGCCAGTTTGATCATTCCCATGCAGATTTAGCATGCTACTGCAGCAGATATTTATGTCAGGTGTTATATTTCAGACATCTGCACAGAGATGGAGGGAGAGTCCAATGGAAGGGGTAATGGATAGATGAGTGGGTGGGCTGTGATGCCCTCCCTGCTCTCCGAGTCACTCTGCACGACTCCCTTGCTGGGTTCCTCCTACAAGTGCTGCTGCCCTGTGCAATGTCAGTTGTTCACCTCTTTGCAGTCAGTGTTGGCATGTTTCATGTTCTCAGTGGGTTCCTTTGTGCAGCAGTTTGAGAACTATTAGTCAGAAAAAGAGCAGGTAGCAGTTTCTGTGGATATAGATCAAACTGAGCACATGAAACTGGTAACAAATACTTTGGTACCTTGTCTTGCCATTGCTTTGCACTGGGGAAGGTTCACTATAGTGTCTGACCTGGCAGCTGCTGCTTCTGCACAGAGCTCTTCCAGCTGAAGTTATTCAGCCAAATTTCACACTTGTACTGCTGCTAATCGTGGTGATTCTCTGGATTTAAAAGGAAGGATGACAGATTTGCACTAGGGTAATAGATCCATGTTTGAATTATTTGCCAGAGTTTTTTATATCACACATCATAGCCCCAGATAGCAAGTTTATAAAAGCAAGCTTGCTTCTCTTGGTGTTGTAAATATGGGCAACTAAAAGGGAAAAGCAAAGTTATATTATAAAGTATTTTAAAGATTTCCTTGTGTCTAAACATAAACTCATCAAATGCCTCCAACTGTGACTTCCAAATCTTACATGAATAATTATTTCTCCAAGAATCTAGGTAGCATTTCAGTGATTTTGCTTTCCATTTTGCTGGGAGTGGCATTATAGCTACTAGAAACATCACTGGGTGTGGAAGCCATGCCTTTGTAATAGCAGTATTTTTCCTCCTTTGTGCTTTTTGCCTTTTCTTTCCACTTCACAAAACCAAAACACCCCTTCTTTGAGTTTTATAGTTTCAACTCTCATTGTTAACTTTCGAATATTTTAGAAATACAAAGTCATATTTCAAACCATATGCTTTCTGTTAAGTGTGCATTGCCTTTCAGTTAGAAAATCCTCTCTTCAGTCTTGCCAATCACAAAGTATGAAGTGAGGTTCGAGATGTGTGGTACTCGTGAGAATTAATAAGAGTGTTTGAATGTGAATTTAAAGCCCAGTGATTGGGAATTTAAGCACATTCTTAAATCAAGCATCAGAACAGGGAGAAAAAAAAAAGTGAAGGGCTCATTGCTTCTTTCTCACTACTCAGAATTACAGGCTCAATTATTTACTACAGTATGTAACCAGGGATTTAGAAGTGAAAGGGAAATATACTACCTGTTCCAGGAGGCAAGCTGGAGCCTTTCTGATGCTTAGATTCATCTTTAAACTAGCATTTAGGATACTGAATATGAAGTATTGATTTTTAAAATTAGAGTGAAATATTACATTTTTTTTAAGATAGGGAAAAGCATTATTTATTAGAACTGAGGGAGTGCTGCTTTTTAGTAGAAGAAAAAATGACAGAATAGCCATCTTGCCTGGTTTTTAATAATGCAGCAAAATGTTGCAACATAACACTCCAAACAACCAGTAGTGGAATCAGTTCTGAATAGAGGATTGAGGGTTTTTTCTGTAAGATATCCTTATCAGGATATTTATTTTTATCAAGCATACTGTAAGGGTTTGAAAGTTCTTCTAAAGAAACCCTGAAAAGAATGCAGCTGCAAACAGTCTCATGGCAGAGGTAAGTCAGGAAATGTGGCAAGAATAATTTGGCTAAACTATAAATTTCCTACAGACAGCACAAGAGCTGTAGGTAGGGGTAGGAAATGGAAAAGGGTTTACATTGCTAAGAATGGTGAAGTATGAGCAACATGAATCTGTAGGAAAAAAATTAGAAAATAAAATGAGACTGAAAGAAGCATCAAACATAAAGAAATCTTTCTCTAAGTGCACTTACAATACTTACAGAAGACCAAATTAAAATTCGGATTGTTATTGTGAGAGTCAGATAAAACCAGAAGTTTGGGTTGCATGGAGCCAGTTTGTAATTACTTTTTGTTAGAAAGATCAGTTATGTTCATGTGGCAGTTGCCAGTATAAACAAAAAAAGCCTGCAAGAGCAGGTCAGAGTGTATTGATGAACCAAAATCTTCAAAGCACTGGCTCTGACAGACACACCACCAGGCTACTTGCATGGATGAAAATTCAGATCTGTGGTACTTGTAAAAGAGGTTCCAGAGCAGTGAAAGAGCTGATGGGGTCACAGAAATTTTAAAAGAGAAGAAAAAACTGACTAGCTTTAGAACTAATAGGTTATCTTCCTTTTGAAGAAAAGGAAAAATGAATTATGTCAAAGCATATAAAGGAAATCAGGAGCTGAGTAATAACCAATGCAGCACATGAGCAGGAATCCCTATTCTGGGAATGCAGGACTGGGTTGCTGTGTTCATAAGGTGAACTTGAGTTAACACTGCCATGTTGTCAGCCTAAACAGACACTATCCTGAGAGAAATAAGCAGAAACACAAAGTGGCAGGCATGAAATTTGACTGTTACACTGCAGGGAAGCTGAGGGCAAGTTCAGATGAGTCTGGATGACAATAAGATACATTGGTGCTCAATAAAATTTTTCTTTTCTGCTGCCAACAACTTGGTACTCTTGGTTTCCCAACCATGATTTCAGCTCGACCAGCTCACTGGGCTGCTTGAAGGCAAGTTTCTCTTTTGTTGGTTTGTGTTTGTTCACAACTGGTCTGATTCCCTGTGCTGGCTCAAGGGGAGTGTTAGGAGAAGAGGAGCAGTGAGGCTGCCCAGCCTGCTCCTGGCATCATCATGGAAAGCAGATGCAGGCTGCACAGCACATTTTCAGAAAAATGCTTCCAATGTCTCTCTGTATTTTCAGCATAGTGTTTGATTAAATACATTTAGTTTATGAAATAAATCATATGAAAGTGATATTAATCAGTCTCTGGGAAACTAGAAGAAAAAAGAAGCCTTTTTTTGAAAGGCTTATATCGCTTCAAGCACTGTTCAGTCAGTTCAAATGTTTGGGTAAAAATGTTCTTATTTGGTCCAATCTCAATTTAACAGAAACATTCTGTTACCTGCTTCTTTTCTTTTTCTTTTTCTTTTTCTTTTTCTTTTTTTTCCCTTCTCTTTTTCTGAAGGTAAGCTGAGGATAGGATTGTCAAAGTTCACGTCATACATTCTTTGAAAACATAACAGCATCAAAAGTTTTTATGTCCCACCCTTGGCAGGACTGGAGCACTGCTGCACCCCAAGGCAAAATAAAGTTTTTAGTCAGGTACCAGTGTTTAATTAATGTTCAATAACATCACAAATGCAGCAGTCTGGGCTAGCAGATCTGTTACTTTGAAATCTATTGTCTTCCTTCTCCCTTTATAAATAGAGGGTAGATAGCATATATTTTAGTTTAATAAATTTTCAAGTTCTTACTTATTCATCAATGCTGACTTTGAGAATAAGTAAAGCAGTGCTCCTAAATTCAAGAGAGACAGGATTTGTGGACTTTCATCTTCTGAATGCCATGACCCCATGCTGTCTGTAACCCTGTGCTCCAAGGTCCCCTTTTATGAACTCTTCAAAAAATTCAGGCACCATTTCTTTTCATTTTTTTGTTTCTTTCTTCCCCCAGAAGTTATTTTAAATGCAGCTCTGTAGCAGACGGCTAGCTAGTAACCCTTTCAAGTTCAATTCTAGGAAGAATAGCAGGGAAAAAGCCAGTGAAATTCAGTTTATCAGTCTTTTAGGTTATATTTTCATGTCAAATAGTAGGCTGCCCTCCTTCCAGGGTCAAGTTGCAAAAAACTCACATAATCACACATTATTCTGAGTAGGAAGGGACCCACAGGGATCATCAAAGTCCAGCTCCAGCTCCTGCACAGGACAGCCCCAAGAATCAGGGGGCACATTTCAGACACACGGTGTGCTCTTCTCACAGATCATCAAAGCTAAACACACAATTCCACAAGTCCAGGTTTGTTCAGGCTTGATAGTTGCTCACTATTTCACAGCACCCAAAGTCACAAAAGCACCATGTTGAAATGGAATTATTATTTACCTCTGAGTCTAAGCTGTTTGTTTATATGTGTATATGTATATGTTGAAGTGCTGCAGAGGTGGTGGATTATACCCTTAGTGACTTAAGTAAGCACCATGGCACTGATTAATAGTGGTTAGACTTTACAGGACTCCATGGTCTGTATTTTATTATGCCTTTTGGTTTGCTAAAATCATTCATGATTGTGGGGTCACAGCAAAAACATATGAAGCTTCTGAATACTGTAAGGCACTGGTAAATTTGTAGTACTTGCCTTCCTTTGGTGAATGACCTACAGAACTCTTGTGCTCTTTCCACGGGCAGGTTCAAGTACCTTTCTTTGTATTGTTAGGTGAGAGAAGTGCTGAGCCTGGCTCCTACTCTAATCTGTGGAGTGAGGTCTCTGCACTGTTTGTTTCCAGGTGTGGTGCTGCAGGACGTGCTGGTAACTTGCAAAGCTTGAGCTCTGACTTGTCCCTTGCTGAAGAGGTTCAGAGTGTGGGCTTTGAAAAGCAGTAGATGTAATATGTCATCTGATTAGGAGGAAGTTGAAATCCTCCAGGAAATCCAAAGATGTTCTTTTTGCTTTAGTTAAGGGCAACAGCTAGAAAAAACCTGTACGTGTTTGATCTCTTTTGGACAGGTGCTTGTGTGCTGCATGGCCTGTGCTGTGGCAGAGCAATTAGGTTCAATGTGGAACATGTGTAGACTACATTGACAATATCATAAAGGCTTTTAAATCTACCTTTCTTCCCTGTATCATTGTTTTTTTATTTCTAAACAGAAAGGTGGTGGCTCTTTTGAAAGCATGTGCTCTTTTAAAAGCATATGGAGATGATGGCAAGTAAGGAGAAGATCGTGCCGGGTGTTGTGATGGTTTGGATAGAAAAGGGGTGGACTGAATGTACAAACTTCTTTTGAAATTTCTGAAAATTAGAAAATTGTAATTGGAAGGAAAATAGATTTCATTTGGTGGAGACCTGTGTTTCCATTGCTAATATTTTCAAGAGACCTCTTTGAATAACCGAAATTAGTTCTTGCAGCAGTCTTTTATCTGAAGGATTATTTACAGGGCAATATCAATAGAAAAACTTAAAAAAGAAAACAAGCAACTTGGGTAACTCGATTTTGTATAGAAGATGGTGTATTAAGCATGAAAAGCAAATGAGGCATGAAATTCTCTGAGCTGTGATGGCGTTCAAGAGCGTTGGAAATTGTCTAATGTGGTTAAGGGATTAGCACATCTGTGAGAATGTATGTGCCTAGACCCCTCTTACCTTTGTGCACAGCACTCCTGAGCTGGTGGGTTGGCATATTGAAGGGGAATAAGGAGCAAGAAACCAGATGCAAACATAAATCTGTTTGTTAACAAGCAACAAAGTATTCCCTCAGCAGCATTCCTGGTGACAGATTCGTTTGGTTTTTGTGGGTAGCAGCTCAGTACCTCCTGAAAGAAAGCTTGTGCTGGGGGCTGGATGGTGGACTCAGTGGTGCCAGAATCATGGGTAGGAGTTGGATTTTCAGAAAAATTGGGTTATATGAGAGTTGAAGGGATAACTGACTCTAAAAATCTAACTGCAATTAAGTGCTTTCCTCCAAATTATGAAACTTTCAAAATAATATATATATTTGGCTATTTCGCTTTGTTCTTTATGAGGGAAGCTTCAGTTTGTAAGAAAACTTGTGTTTCCTGAAGCAGAAGGGAAGAGAGTGCAGTGCTTAATCCTGAGACAATTACAGGCTTGGTGCCCAGCACCGAGGAAAACAGTGGAGACTGTTACAGGAGTTGCACCATGCTCTGGACAAGAGTGTGCCTTCAGTAGTTGTTACCTGATGTGTTTTCAACCAAGGGTGACAGCAGCAAAGCAGACACCTTCTTTCGCTGCATTTGGGTTGGGACAGTACAAAAGGCAAGGGTGGGGGCTGGTTTAAATAAATCAAGTAAAAAGATCCTAAGGATTTCACAAAGATCTCCATTAATCCAGATGGCAGGAGAACACAGAGCTGGAAAAGCTGCAGCTGTTTTTTCTTTTATACTTGGAAAACTTCAAAGTGAAAACAAGTCCAAAGCAATGTTTCCTAGAAGCAGATAAGAACAGAGGAGGGGGTAATGCTGCTCACTCAGTCTGTGGAGACCAGGGGGAGAAGCTTGACCCTTCCAGAGGATTCTGAGAAAAAAAAATAGGGATAGACTGCAAAACTTTAGCTTTGACCTGACCTTAATGTAGTCCAGAGCATTGCATTCATTAATAGTTGTTACTGGTTTATTAGAAAAAACCCAGCTTACTGAGCTTGATCATGTTAAGCCTTGACATGCCACTCTATTTTTCAGTCAAACAGTCTGGGTTGCTTTAGAAGTCTAGAGAATTATCTCTGTTAAGAAACTAATGGCAAATATTTCCATAGTAGCTACAGATAATAACAAATTGCAATTGTACTTCAGCCAGCATGTTTCTTCTAAATATAGTAAAGGATGTTTTGTAATTTATTTAATTGCTTAGACTTGACAAGGAGCCAGTGCTAACAAACTTGCTTTGATAGCAGTATAGTGCTGATGGCATTGCTTGGCTTGGGAATGGAAATGCTGAGAAGCAATGTGAGAAATGACCAGTGAAGCACAACTGCTGTAAGCTCCGCTGCTCCTCGTGCAGGTGTGCGGGTCCTGAGCCACAGGAGGGAGGGGACGGCAGCGGGAGTCACACGTCCTGCAAGGACAGGAGGCACAGGGCTCTTCCTGGAGTTATGGGCAGGGAATTGCAGTTATTTAGGGAAAATGCAAGATAATCTGTTCCACTTCTAATTATTGGACTCCACTTCCTACTCCATCTGTTCTGGTATCTTCCATAAAAAACATACGGGGATTCCAGTTGTTATTGAAAACAGGCTGCAAGAAGAATAAGGTTTTTCAACTTTCAACTGCAAGAAGAATAAGATTTTTAAAAATTAATTTTATAACATATTTTTCTCTAAAATACTGAAATTCCAGTTTCCTATTGTTTTGTCTCAGTCTTCTCCCTCTGCAGCCCCCTCTCCCCAGCAGACATCATTATTTTTCCCATTATTTTTCCATATATGGGATTTTGATATACTAAATGTAGAGATTAAGGCAATAAGTATCGATAAAGTTTTTTTCAATGCTCATATTATTGTAAGAGAAATATTCAATATCAGTTTTTTCATTATCTTCCTATAAAGTATGTTTCATTATCTTCCTATAAAGATTATAGATCATAATATTTATGATCTATAATCTTTTTTTTAATGACCATCCTTCTATCATGAGGCTTTGGAGATAGAAAATAATTAGCTAGGCAAAGGAATGTTAACAATTAATCAAAGTCAAAGTAATTGCAAATAATCAACTAATATCTCAATCAGGAATGGTCTGATCCAATGAAGATATGCTTACTTGTAAAGTTTTTTTCTATGTTTAGAATTCTTATGTGAAATTACATGCAATATATAGCTATAGCTATACAATTTTCTAGATGAGTTATATATAATTATAAGTATTAGGTAAGTGATGGTTGACTTTCTGGATTGACTAAAAGCCATTCATTTCAGCAGCACCAGATTTCAATTTATTTTTAGTCTTGACCTAGTTGGTGGAAGCTACATGCATTTGAAATATAGAAATACCCCATTTCCAGGTATCCCATTTTATACAAAAGGAGACTATGGAATTCTGATAATATACCTTCATAGACCATTACTATGTGGATAATAAGGGAAATACAAACTTCATGCTCAAGCACACTGGAAATCATGTTTTAATTTTTAGGGAGAGAATTATTTTTATAATCTGACATGTTTTAGGTTAGTAAGTTTTGAGCATGAAGACCTTACACTGTACAATATTTAAATAATTTATATGTTGAAGTTGCATCAAAAGCCTCTGCATTTCCTGAAACATCTACTGAAAAAATAAACTCCAAATGCAGTGCAGAATATTTGGCATATTATTTTTTATCCATATGTTGCTGTGGAAGGCTGGACCTGGACCAATGCTTTCTTAACACTTCCCTTATGAATGTTCCATACAGGGGTTCTTCTTTAATTGAGTAGCCATGATTTCTACACCAGTTCTTGCATTTCCTTGTGGCTCCTGAGAAAACAAGACAGAATAGCTTTTGAGGATTTATCTGGTTTTATTTGCCAGGCACTGATAGGTGTGTATAGTTTGGTTTTTAAATTCATCAGTAAGCCAAGGACTATTCTCTTGATATCTGCATAACACTTAGGAGATATGAATACAGTGCACTCTCCAGGTTTTAAAATATGTGTATCACTAGCTCTGATGCTAATCATGCCAATTCCCAAAGGAGCTGCATCGTCATTCATGAGTGTTTTAGTTGGTGTGGTGCTCAGAGGGCAGAACACTTGTTAGCATTTTTCCTGTTGTCAGCCAGGGGCTGTGCCATTGCACATATATTCTGGGCTTCTGCTTCAAATTACTTGTAAAAATAAGTTGCCAGGATAGTGAGTTATCTCTTAACATCACATTAGTTTGGGAAAATGCGTTGAAGCAATGGTCTTATCTCTCACGACTTCTTGTGACAGACTGGAATCCACATGGGTGTCATGGGTCTCATTTCTCATAATACCATATATAAGGAAGAAATGTCTGGTCTGCTGAGTGAAATGTGAATACAAGTAATTAATTCTGTATTTACTAACTTTTTTTTGTATAAGGGGAGTACATGTGTTAATATTCACCTTCAGGAGTATTATTAATGGGATACTTCTAGATTTTTCCTTAAGTGTTTTGATATCAACACCTGCTGTTCAGAAACTCTGAATTATTTCACTTGCACTTAACTTGTTTTTCTGGGTTTATCTTAGGCATAAACAGAAACAGATGACATCCTCTAATACCCTTGTATAGCTGTAAGTAAACAAACGAAATTAGAAAGCTTCTAAATCCTCTGAACTGATCATACTGGAGTGGGAAAATGACTAATATTAAGCATTGTGAAAAATCTCAAAGGCTGGTGTCCTGTAAATGTCCAAACAACAAAATGTTATGACTTACAAGTGATTGATTTTTTACCTGTCAGGTAGGGGGAAAAAACTGTAGGGGAAGCAGAACTGAGGCATGATGCAATGGGGCCATCAGATAAAAGGGAAGAAAACTGAATCTTTCATCGTGTAGTTAGGTGGAGGGATTGTTATAAACATAATTTTTTTCAGCATATTGTTCCAAACAGTTGCATATAAGCAAGTGTAGGAAAGTCTGGTATAAGTTGGGCTATTTTAGCAGGGGTTTTGGACTTTTTTTGTGAGTCATAGGCAATAGAGCTGGAGAGATTTTTATTCAGTATGAAAGCCCTAGGTACCACCTCTGGCTGTACCCTGTTTATAAGGCTGGATTTCTTAGCCACATGCAGAAGTAAATATTTCTGAAAGTGTTGAAAACTTCCACTGACAAAGCAATAAACTGTGCTGACACTGCAGAGTCCCAGAAAAAGCTCCTAGGTGCACACATGCAGAATTGTCTCAGAATCCTTCCAGGGAGTTGCTTCCACCTTCTGGAGCTCAGAAGGAAAGTGCTGTAACCGGAGATGACAGTGTGAGGTCTGGAGACAGGGTGGCTGTGCACACTCTGGCTGCAGTCCTAACTAATTCAGGAGCAATTTGTCATCTACCCTCACAGGGGTACTGCTGGCTCTAGCAGTGTCTCAAAACCACAGTTCTATAAAGGTAAAGGGAGGAGAAAGCCCAGAACTGATCCATCATACCAGTGACATTGCTACTGTTCTGGGCCAGATAAGATTAGTCAATATTACTGTAGAAAGTAAAGGTTGCTCATAGCTGACACTGGTCAGGCTTGAAAAAGGCAGCACAGTGTCCATAACTGAAAACTGAAACCCACATAAGTAGTTGTGGGTGGGAATATCTCAATGTCCCTTTGGAATTTTCCCAAATACTGTCATTGGCACAATGACACAAATGCAACCATGTGCAATCTGAGGTGGATGTAGATTGTCCAATGCATAGAAATTTGTCACTCAGATGCTTTTATTCAGTCCTGAGAATGTTTATTCTTCCACTCTCTTGCACTGAGTGTGTATTGCTTCCTTTAATGGGAGAATTAAAATATTATAGTAAATTATTATAGTAATTATAGGAAAACAGGAGAGATTTGAGTATGGCTTCAGATTTCTCTATAGTTCTCTATAAAGATGTTGGAAGAGAATGCTTTCAAGTCTGAAACATGATTCATTTATTTAAGTAAGCTGAAATCATTCATGAATGTGTTTCATATGAGCAAGTTCTGTGATTGAATTGGAGGTTTTTTTTTATAAAATGGTCTAATAATGACCCAAATCTGAGGAATTAATGAGCAGGCATTACACTTTTTTTTCTGTTTTTCAGTGACAAAGAAAAGTACTTGATGAAAAAAATCACAGAAGTAATAGTGTCACCAATAGTTTTCAAGAGGTACAGAGGGTGAAGTTGTGTGCTTAGATTTGACTGAACTTGGCATCACTTTTACTTGAAGAAGGGGACCAGTGACTGTTTACCATGGCCAAGGTTAACTGTGATTCCCTCAGTCAAAACTGCCATCTTGCTGGTCTGGAGTTCTGTTTTTTTCTGTGAAGCTGGAAAAGTGAGGGTGTTGGTAGAGATTCTTCAGGCTCCTGTGTTGCCTCCCTTTGCTGGCAGCAGGCTAAATCTTGCTTCATTGGCCCTGGGGACACGTCTTGCCACAGGAGTGACAGATACAAGACCTTCTAATTGCTCCCCAAAAATCCCACTTGCACTGCTTAATCCATTGCACCTTCTTTGTTAGAGGCAGAATAAATGTGGGTAAAGATTACAGCCTTTCCTAACTTCTGTAGGAACATCAGTGTGCCAGTGCATTGCAGTGTATGCAAAGCCATGTGTACGTGGCTAAAGAGGAGCAGCACCTGTTACACTGGGACTTGTTTGTTCAGATAAATGTGTGTAGGAAGAAGAAAAACTTTTAAAACTTTTAATAAAATGAGACCTTTTGGGTCAGCTGAAAACCTCTCCTCCTCTTTGACAAAGGTAAAAGGGACCAGGGAGGATCAGTGCCTGTTGCAAAGTCTGCCCACAGCTTGCATTCCCAGTACTTAGGTAACTCCTACTGTGGGAGTCAAAATTGAAGTTATAAAACACTGTTTAACAAGTATGAAGTTGAAATAAGTAAATGTTTTTGGAATAAATGTAACTGCTCTTTCTTGTAAAGATTTACAGGTAGTTTAAAACAATCTGTGCTTGACATGGTAAGTTCTCTTTATCATTAAAATGCTAATATAAACATCTGTTAAATTAATGAAGATAATAAAGCTTGTCAGCACCTTTTTTGTGCCAATATTCCTGCTTAGTTCAGGTCTGGATAAAGATTTGGTGGAGTAGTGGTGAGAATCTGTGTGACCATTGGGAGCAATGCCAGGGTAAAACTGCCCTAATGCATTTGATTTGATGATTTTTTCATGAAGTGCTTCTACTTGTAATTTAGGTCACCTTGACCTGGTAATTCCTTCAGAGGCTTTCAGACTCACCTCTGAAAGCCAAACTTCAGTCCAACAGGGTTATCGATATTTGACTGGCAATTGTTGAAGTAGTAAATTGGCAAACAAAACTAACACATTTTTTATGATTAATGCCTTCACTGATCAGTCTGGTAGGTGTATATATTTTCTTTTCTGTGTGGGCTCCAAATATATTTTAGTCTCCTGGTTATAAATTACTCTGGCAGCAGAAAAAAACATGGACTGCAAAACTAGAGAGAGATTTCAGATGTCTTTTTCACATGAAAGATTCTGTGCTCAACCAAGGAGTACAAAGAAGGTTGCATTTTTTTCAGTAGGATGCCTTAAAGATTTTATGCCCCATGCTTTCTATACATTGAATAAGGACAGCATCAGAAAAGTAACTTTGATTTCAAATGTCAGTCACAATTTAAGTCTATTCTGTTATTTTTTTTTTCTGTAAAATTGAGTTAGAATATGTAACCATAGCTTCATTGAAGTACATTTATGTAAAGAGAGGATAGGTCTTCTTTAACTTCACAGGTCTTTAATTGCTTATGAACTTCAAAGAGAAACTTGCAGAAGTTAGATAGATGATGGCCCTTTAGGTAATTGAATACAACATAGTTCCTGTTTGAATGCAACTCTGAAATCCAAATTATGTAAATCTACTGTTTCAGAACCAGCTAGTAGAAATAATCATCATTTTTGCACTTGAAGATACTTTCTTTGGATGAATTCTCTGACACACTGCTTTCTTATTGATTCATCTTTTCCATTATGGATATGAATAGGAAACTATAGGCATGGTAGCCTTTAGCTTTTTGACGTTTGTAACTCCACTTGAATAAGCTTCGACGTACAGTTAATTAGGCACAACTGTCGATTAGTCTCATGGGCTTATGCAGGAACAAACTTGACATTTATGAAAGTATTGGGATAGAAGAAGGGAGAAAATATTCTGGGAAAGTTTCTCAAGCATATTTTTCCTTTCAAGTTGTGCAGCTCTGTTGGGATGGTGTGAAACATTCTCTTTGCATGACTGTCATTGACCCATCTTTGTGCAGTCATGATGCTTTTCCTATAGAAGAAACAGAATAGATTACAGACTGCTATTCATGTGCTAGACCATAATATAATGTTTACTATGCTGCAGCTGAGATCAAAATGACTGTCTCTCCAGCATCAACAAAATTGGAGCTCAGGGCTAGTTATAAGTGTTTGTTCATCCAAAAAAATCCATGCAGCCCCATCTGGCTTCTGAACTTAGCTTTCCTCTTGGATACCATAAGATGGACTTGAAATTGTGACTGTGGAGAGAGGACAGTGAAAAGGAGGAAAATCTCTCCTTTGCCTTCAGTTTTGTGTGTCCTTAACAGGCAGAAAGGGAGATCCCTTAATAGGAGACTGGTGCTCACGCAGCCCATATGGATTGCCTGGCATTTTGCAAGTGGACACAAATGATTTGATTTTATGGGAGAAGAGAAGGACAATTGCTTGTTTACTTCTCTAACCCCCTCCATCTAGCACCTCTCAGTTCCCCTCCCCTTCCCTCCTGCCCATCCCCTTCCTGGCTGGGTTAGAAAAGCTCAGATACCTTCTATGAGAAAAAGCTCGGGTATTGTGTAAGCTGTGCTTGAGACAAGGGAAGCTCCTAAGAGGCCTGTTATGCTCCCAGCTGCTGGCCACTGATGAGTGGGAGGAGGAGGTAATTATGGAGAAATTGTGACAGAGGTAGGAGAGACAGAGTGACTCACTCTCCTTTAGAGGTGTGGGACACTTATGTTCCACTGCCTGCTCCTGTCGGTGTTGAATTATTTATTTAATCCAGGAAGGAGACACAGTTTTTTTGGTTTGTGGTTTTGGTTCTTTTTTTTTTTTTCTTTTTTCTTTTTCTTTTTTTTTTTTTTTTACTTTGTATTTCAATGAGGGATATTTTATTTGAAATCTACTTTGTATGGTTTCAGGGGAAAAATATACTCCCACAGGCATAGCTGGGAGCTGTGTGCTAGGCACACATCTTGTGTGAATAGGGTAGATAGCTAGTTTAAAATGAATATTTGGACATATGTGCCTGCCCATTCCTTTGGGATCTTGTTGGGCAATGATTCTTAAGCATATACAGAAAAAAAATCAGCATATAGATTTCTAGAAAACTTTTGTTTGGAGGGCTCCACTTAAAAGAATAGTTAGAATTGCATGTAAAGAATTGTGTTCATCTGTATGCTAGCTTATTGTTTAATTGTTGGCTGTTTTCTAATTGGCCTTGCACTGTAAAAAAGGCAAATTTTTACATGTTCAATGAAATGTTGTTTGTGTAGCACCTGATAGTTAGTCAGAAGAGGGGGGAAAAAATAACGTGCAGATCACTATTTGGAAACAAACTTCTGGATTTCAGCATACATGTATTGTCTTTGCTGGCTGATCTAGTAGGCAACCATGAATTGCAAAAGCCATCCTGGCCTTTTTGGCACAAGTAGAATTTTGCAGCTGTAGAAAGGATTTATTCTACCTGCCAGTGTGATTTATATACCGTATGTCTTCTCTTCAGCTTCTGAGCATCCACGGCCGTGGGGAAGTGCTCTGCCTCGTCTGTACTGTGTGTAAATAGGTTCCTTTTAATGATATTAACTCCTACAGAGCCTTTTCATCATCCCCTGTATGATTTTTTCTTGGCAGTTTTGTCAGCTATACTGTGTGTGTTGCAGAAAGGAGAACACCATGAATTCCTGGTTTTGTTTGCTCTTGGCAGGCACTACTACACTTCCCACCCTTGTGCGCACACCTACCTTGATGATGCAGCCTTCCCTGGATATCAAACCCTTTATGTCCTTCCCTGTGGACAGCAGCTCTGCTGTTGGATTCTTCCCAAATTTTAACACAGTAAGTAAAGGTGTTTCCACATTTAGTTTCAGTGTATGCTTTCCAATCTGGTTCTAATATCCGGTACTGAAGCTGCCTTAAAACATTGCTTAAACAGTTCTAGGGAGCCCTTTTATTCTGTGTCACGGTGGTGGCTTTTCCCCTGTATGAAAGGCTTGGAGTGGTGTCCAGCCTTCCCACTGTGAACAGGGTGATTGATTTTTAACTTGGTCTCTTGAGGTGGTGTTTGCACATTGAAAAAAGCAACCCTCGCTATGCTAAACAGTTGAGAAACTATAGAATTATTTGGAGCGTTTCTCTGGACACATATATGTCTATATGCTGTAAAAAAGGAAAAAATAAAAGCTAATGGACAGTCAGGTGTGACAGGTAAGACCTAAATCCTACACTGCTAAGTCTAAGTCTAATCGAGCTAAGTCTAATCCAACAAGGAAAGCAATTGGAGGGTATTGTTAATTCTGTATAATTTCAACATGAAAATGTAGAACTGCACAGTCAGCCAATGTGAAAAGTTTGAACCTGTTATTTTTACTTTATGGTAAAGCATCTGGGACTTTTTTAAAACAAAAAGGAATTATTGCCAAAATAATACTTCTGTGGTTCTTCAAGTTCATCAGAGCAACAATTAAAAAAATACTCTTCTGTACTTCTCACTTCTTTATCAGCTCATAAAAAGGCAACGACTGTTATCAAAATGCTTGTTTGCCATCACATTTTAGCTTAAATATTTAAGCCTATGGCAAGAGGAAGGAAACTGTTGTGAGTGATTTCTGCCCAGTCAGCAGGTGCGGTGTGTTTGTAGGTGACCGTCACCTGAACTGCTGCACACTGCGCTTGTCACCGTGGCTGCGGGGGTGGAAAGAGGAGCAGTGTCACCACCACCACACAGTCACCAGCTGAGCCACTGCCAAGTGTTTCCTTTCACAACCTGCCTGTCTGAAATTAGAACAGCAGCAGCATCATTTCTCCTCGTGCCGTGCAAATCCGCCTTGCTGCCGGGCCTGGTGCCGCAGCCCGCAGGGATGTGGGGTGCTCGTGGGGTACACGTGAAGCAGCTTCTCCCACGTGCCAGCAGCAAACAATGCTCATTCATTGCAGAACATGGATGGGAAAATGTGCCTTTATCAGCTGTGATGTGGGGATGTGCATTTGCACGAAGATACAAAAGATTAGAAAAAACTAGGTGTGTTAGAAGAGCAGGCTCAAAACTCAATATTAAGGAATCAGTGTGTCATTACCGTATCTAGACATGATGCAATTCAAATTAATTTTCCAGCCTCTTCCTAATACTCTCAGGAATTTTGTTTGTTACTGATTTGTTTGCTTTCCAGTTGCACAGGTTTTCTAGGTGACCTTTTTCACAGAACAGTTCATTATGACTCAGAGAAACTTTTCTTCGGAGATGTAGCTTTAGAGTCCACCAACCATTATTTGCTTTCTGGTGGTATTCCTGAATATCAGAGTTGCAGTAGCCTCTAGAGACTGATTAATTTTTATATTTACGCTGGTTTTGCCTAGCTTATATTTATCTGGGTTACCTTTCATTTGCCTAATTCCTGACGTTTTTCATTTACAACTGTCATTCCTTTCCAAACTTCTGTAGGTTTTATTAGAAATTAAACCTGAGGTAATTGGCAAACATTGCCATCTTGATGTCTACTTCCTCCCTTGGAATTTTGATAATTATATAAAATTATGCCGCTATACACCACAGACATTGCTTATTTAAACTCTTTATTTTAAGAAACAGTGGTTCAGTACTTCTCTATTTCTAATTTGCAGACTTTGCCATTTATCTTGCAAGTATTGATTTTCCTTAAGAGTCTTTCACAATGGCCTTCAAAGCTCATTGGAAGACTAAATCATTCATGATTATCTACTGACAGGCACATTGAATGCCAGCTGTCCTGCATTTCCTTTATTTCTAACTTAGCACAACCTCTGCAAATGTAGATTTCTAGGTTTTTGTTTATGTAGTCTTTTTTTTTCCTTCTTCATTCCAAATTGGTGGCAATAGTATGTAAAAGTGTTTAAAACAATTTTTCCAGAAGATTATTTTGAGTTAAAGAAGTGAAATCCAGTTGATCTATAACATATGCATCACCCAACGAGCCATGATCTTTTATCTTATGCAGGAGGTGAATATTAGAAGAGCCAAAAAAGCCATCATTTGCTTTAAGGATCAATCAAGAAATCTATGCACTGCATTCATAGGAGGGCTGGTCAAGGACTGCAGACAGGGAAACCTCCAGTGTGCTTCCCTTCATCTCTTTGCCTTCCAAGGGACTGAGGGGATCCTTCTGGGATGCTAATTGTGCTTGCATGTGCTCACTGAAGGGGGCAGAAAGAAATGGTCTGAGACAAAACTTCTGTGGATCCACCTGCATTTTCAATGGCTGTCAGAGACAGAAACGTTTTTCTAAACCTTGCCAGGAAGTGGTTTCTAACTTAACATCAATGGCCTTAAAAAAAGAAAGTTTTTGCATGGGAGCTTAATACAGTAACTACCAAGGCAGAAAAAGAAGGTAAAATGTATTAACTATAAACATCTTCAAAGGAACACTCCCTACAGTTTTTTCCCAGAAGAACTTCTCTTATTTATGGAAACATATTTAAAATCTGGGGTAAACCCTTTCTTATTTAGTTAACTTTGACAGTTTTCAGTTCTGAAAACATCTGTGATTCTCCAGATAAAACATTAGTGTTCCCATTTTGTTTGTGGAAGTGTTTTGATCCCTAGCTTCTCTCCACAAGGGGTACTTTCAGCTGAAGCAGTGAGCAGACCCTGATTTTGTAAAAGAAATGCCTGCCCCAGTCGTATATTATTTTCTTGATGGAATAGTGTGATTTAGCTTAAGCTGTCTCCAGTTTGCTTCTCTTTAAATCATTAATAGTTCTAATTATGCTGTGAATGTATGTATAGTAATTGCCGATTCATGCCCCAATTAAATTTGTCTTTGTTCATTAGGACTTATTATATAGGAAAAATTATTTGGGGAATGATTGCACTAACTCACTGGATACCTATCTTTATTCCTCAGTAAGGGGAATAAAACTTTTCTGTTTCAGCAGATCAGCCTGAAGGGGATCTTGTAAGGGCAGGATGAAGGATTTCAAGCAAAGAGGTATTGCAGAGTAGGTGCTGTCTTCCCTGGTCTTTTCATATCAGCAGCAAGTAGTTTTGTCAGAACAGTAGAGGCATGATCAGACTGTCAGAGTCTGAACCCGAGTTGCTGCATGGAAGGACAAACCCTCTATCAGAAATGCTGCAGCAGTGGATCCAAAGGTGACATCACATTTGTCCTGGCATCAGGGTCCAAATGGAATACCCCTGTTTCAATACCCTGTCTGAAATACAAAGCTCGAATCAAATTATCACCTATTATTACTTAAAATGTTCTTGTTTATAAAAAATTAGGAACCATCATATTATAGGAACTTCCCAAATTGGTACTTCCAGTTGGAGATGGATGTGGATGAGAAAGTATTGTTTAAGCAGGATTCTTTTTCAGCATACTAAAAGGACTCTAAAGATGCCTTAACAGGTTAAAAACTTGCACATTGATTACATTCAAAAATATGTACACCAAGTGTATAGTCAGTGGAAATCAAAGCTAAGTTTACTGTGGTCCCTATTGTGTGTTTATTATAACATAATCTTGAATTTTACACTTGCTGGCTTCCACCACACAGCTTTACCTATCTTTCTCTGTACCATTCTTTCTCTAAAACCTCCCTGATTCTTTATCTCCTGTCATCCATCTTGTGTACTGAATGATGAAAGCATATTTGTGATCACATCATGGAACATGTGCTAAAGTGGCTGAAAGCCAGGATTTGTCTTGCAATGTCAAGATCACTGATCACTTCCCGATCACTTTCTCCATCTCCTGATATCAGGGTTGTGTACTCCCCAAAAGAGAAATCTCAAAACTCCAGTATATTCTGCCTTGTCCTGAAATGAGAGCAGTACTACATGACTCACATTTAGTTGAAGTAGTACAGCCAGGGACCTGTCAATCTGCACAAAAACATTATCAGCAGCTTCTCAGATTCTATCATCATAGAAAATAATCAGCAATTCATATGCTTCTTTCTGAGTTTGTTATGGCCTCAGGGGTAATCAAAGATTAGAGCATCTCTTGTAGCTTTCACATTAGTGAAACATTTTGCATCTAACTAGCCCATGATTGGTTTCTAAATGCTAGTTCATACCCTTCATGTTTTAGAGGACACATGGGTTAATGTGGCCTAGTTATTGCTTCAGTGTCTTATTTCTCTCAAGCAGCTTTATGCTGATTCTTTATATTAGAGTTCTCTCAGTCCCCTTGCAAAGTGGACCAGAGATATTTTACATCTGCCAGTGAAGGTGAGCCAGCTGGAATGTGCTACAGGAAGGGAAGAGGAGCTGACTAGTAACTCAGTCAGAAATTTCTGACTCTTCTCCAACATTAGCCCTGCCTGGACTAAGGATCCCTGGCCTACCCCCAAGACAACTACAGGGAGGAACTAATTTTCTCTTTCCTCTTCTGCGTTTTCAATTTTTACTCACATTTTTATTTACTGCCTATCTCTTTCTCATTTGAAGGGCACAGTAATCACCAAGGCAGAAGCTGAGTTCAGCAGATAAGAGCACAGGGCACCCGTATCGCCAGCTTCCCTCGCCCCTCTGTGCCAAGTGCCTCTTCTGCCTTTTTGGCAGGACACTGTGGCTTGGGAGCTTTCTCTTTCCTTAGCAGGGTCTGAATTCAGCCACTTAACACCCTGCTGCAGTGCCAAAGTATGCTTTGCAGCACAGGATTGTATATGGTAGGAACAGATTACAAATGCAGCCAACTGGATGTTGCCAACCCGTTATCTACCATCCTTTTCATCCAAGTACCCTGTCCCTGTGCTCTGAATTCCCCCTTTCTGAGTGCTGAAGGGAAGTGACCTTTTCTGTTCCTCTCCATCTGACTCCAGAGAGGAGGTGAAATTTTTTAAGAGCTTTAGTTTACATTCATTAACCACACAGAAAGGAAATTTAAGCATTTGAATTAGGAGTGGTGTTTTGCAGGGTAGCTGAATATTTTGAGGATTTTTGTTGGCTAGGGTTTTTTTAATTAAGAAATGATAATGTTTTTCTTACAAACCTCTTATACCCTTTATAATAATGGAGGCAAGCAAGGGTTTCAGGTTTGCCTTCTATTCCTCTTTTGAAAACTTAAAAATGTTCCTATTTCACTTTTAGTTGTTCCAGATATAAAAGTTAACATTTTTCAAGTCCTAACCAGAATCATTCACAACATGAAGAGTCATCCTATTGCCATTTATTAAGGGGGAAAAAAAAGTAATAAGTATTTTCTGAGATACAGGTGAGGAAAGCTGAAGTTCAGGGACCACATAATCAAGCCCAGATTCTGTCAGCACAGACCTCTGTTCTGTGGCTAGCCTTTGCTATCTCTTGTCCATGTACCTAGCTACAGAGGCCCTTTACTCTCCATGTGATCAGTTTCTCAATTTTATGTAGTCCCTTTTCTTTGTATCCTTAGGCATTTTTTAGCAAGCCAGGGATCCCTCTTTGTCTTTCTAGAGCTTTGAGGCAAAGCAGCAGAGAACTCTTTCAGCTGTGGCAGGAGTTTTTGGAAAAAATCTTCTCAGCCTGTGGAAGCCCTGAAAAATGTTAACTGAAGGTGGTTTATTTTCCCCACAAAATACTTGAGTCTTTTCCTGAAACTTTGAAAAACCTCTGAGCTTGAAGGAAACACCTGGTAAGATACACTGATTTAGATAGGGGAAAAAAGCTACCAAAACCAGGGGGTTGTCAGTTGAATTTGAGGGATTTTTCAGTTTCTGGTATTTTAACAGAAAGGTGCATGTTCCCTAGTTCCTGTCAGGAATCTCTCAAAGAGCAGCTCTGTGAAATTGGTGAGCCTAAATAAGCATTCTTCTGTCTCTCTTTCTACAATTTCATACATATAATTACAAGGGGGGGAAAATGTTTATTAAAGGAATACAGTTAGGCTTTAAGGAGAATCTCTTCAAACATTAATTATTTTATAGATTTTCCTATTGCTTTTGGATTTTTTCAAAGAGGAATTGGATGGATGAGCTTCCTTCTCTCAGTTTCCAGATCAGCAGCCAGACAGGGAGCCCTGTCTCCAAGGAGAAAGTGCACTGACAGGCACTGGTGAAGAACAGAACTCACCAGGTGCAGCCTTTCCCTACCCCTTTGCAGGAGCCTGGCACCCACCAGGTGGATTTTGAAAAATGATTTCTAAATTGCTGCATTGCATCCATTATTGCGTGTAAAAGTAATCAGGTCATCCTAATTCTTTAAAGAAGTTATCTTTCTGTGTACAAATCCTACAGTTTGCTGAGTCCTCCATAAAATCTGGTCCTTGGTTATGTGTTTTATGTCTTTCTTAACAGAAAGCTTGGAGTTACTCTTTGTTACATTTCAGCAATATTTATTTCTTTTACTAGTCAACACAGGAAGGCTCAGAAGCCTTTATCTGCATTGAATTGCTTTCTTCTCAAGTTAGTAGTATGTTCCTGATGCAAGAAAGCTTTTTAAACAGAGCAGGTTGTTAATCATAGATATTTGAGGCATTAGGTAACTGAAGGATGTTTTTCAAATAGACTGTGATTAAAACATCTCCCTTCAAAGCAAGCAGCCACAGAATTGTAGCTTAGGAAAAGTAACGTGTCTTTTACCACTCTGATGACAAAGATTTTGCTAGTTCTGAATGACAAACCCAAGTTGTACAAGTTCTAAGCAAAATTCTAGAGCTTTATAGAAAAGTAATTCTCCATATGCCTGATGAAGTGGCTGCTTTGCAGTATCCTGTGTGTACACGGTGAGCTTTCCTGCCGTGCCTTAGACCTTTGTCACATTGCTCCGTGCAAAACTGAGAATTGCTGCAATAATTATTAGTTAATATATTATAAAAATATAAATATAAATAAATATAAATAATACATAAAAATGTAGCTGAAGTGTAATTCTTGCCATTCTTTCGGAATGTGGGTGTACTTGTAGTCTTTTAATGTAAATCCAGTCAATTTCATGACAATCTGAAGGCCATGGCAGTTTAAAGCTGCACTGTGAAACTTTGCTTTCCTTTGCATGCCTGGAAACCAGCAGCACCCAGGTTTGGAGCAGTGACCAGCTCACCTCAAGGAGCAGAGCAAGGCTGATTTGAGTAGCTGTGCCTTTCAGACCAATCCACTATATACAGTCTGTCCATTTTCACCATGAGCTTCAGCTGCTTCCCCAGGTTACCGCTAGGGAAAGAGCATCTCATTTCTTGCCCATGTATTTGTTAGACAAGACAGGTTTCTACCTGCTTGGTTTCTGGTTTACTTAAATTTAAAGAAAAAAGATCCCCACCAAACATCAAGAAAAAACCCAAACTGACAGACTTTGATACTGCATTAAGTTTCAGAGCAGGCTTAATTAGAGGAATCCTTTAAAGATTCATATCTAAATACAGTGCTTTTTTAATCAAAAGTATTTTGAAGTTTATGTTGTGTATGTTGTTGATAAAAAACCCGAAACAAAAACAAGAAAAACCCAAATGAGAAATTTCATTATTAATTTTTTAGTGAAAAAGGCCTTATTTCTTATATATGATGAAAAGCAGAAGACAGCTGTGAAAATAGTTAGGCAATTCTTGGTTCTCACTTATATTTAGCCATTTTATACATTCATATTCAAGTCTCTATAAACACATAAATTCTATCCTCCTATTAAGTTTTTTTTTCAGTATGTAAAAAAAACCCCTTTTTTTCAGAACTGTAATGATATTAATTCATTTCAGAAGACTAGATTTCTTGTGTCTTTATTCTCTCCTGTTCACACAGAATTAATCAAAAGCTTTGAGTTTGTCCTTAACCTCTCAGCATAATTCAGAACCGTAGTGGAAATTCAAGTGTACCTAATGCAATATCATTCATCTTTGTGTTTTGGTGTTCTGGAGCAGCCTGGGAGCAGGAAAACTCATCAAAACTTAGAGCAGACTTTTAAGTAGAAAAGGGTCACAGCTAAGGACTATCTCCAAGATGAAAGGAAAAATCAGGAATCTTGTTTGCTCCATGTGCTACCTAAGCTCCCTTTCTGAGTACAGAAAATTCTTGTACAGATTCAATTCTTAGGCTTGAATCTTTTGGCAGGATTTTGCTGGAAGGTACTTCTTCATGTTATTTGCCTATTTATGTTGTTTTACTACCAGTTAGTAATAGTTTTCCTCTCAGTGTGTGTTATTGGTTTGCTTTTCAGCAAGTCTCAAACTACAGTGTGTTTTTATTTTTTGCTGGATCTGAAGGCAAGACAGTAATTTTTGTTATTTAGCTGAACACAGCTGAGTGCTCTGAAAAACAGCAGCTTTAATAATAAATAGCAGTTATATAACACCTATCAGAGGGTTTTAATGTGTTATTTAGACCTTTCAGCTTTTTTTATGGGGTTGCAAATATTTTTATCCCCATTTTACAAATGAGTGATATAAGACTCAGATGAAATTACACAAGTACAGTTAAACCTATGAGCCAGCATAGCCACAGAGGGGAAAAAACTGTCTTATTCCTTGAGCTTCACCACTGGATTTGGACTTTACTCTTTTTCTCAGGTTTGGTCTGTCATGGCCCCAGCAGTTCATTTTACAGATGCAAAGAAAGTATTGCAGAATGGTAGAGTAGTAATCTGGATGGATTAAAAAAGAAGCTGCCCAATACATAAAGCTAGTTCAGTTTCATGGAACAAAAAGCACTGAGCCACAGATACTTGCTTTTTTTACTTATTCTCCATTTGTTTGGTGAGGAATTCTCTTTTATCCTAAAATATTCTCAGCAGCTTTCTGTTTCTTTATTTCAGCCATAAAAATGTCTCGTCTTGTCTGGAGCAGAAAATTCGACAATTTTTACCATAAAGGTTAAATCTATTTTTGGAGTTCTCATAACAAACTAAATCCTTTAATGTATTTATATCCTTGCTTGAGAATAAGCCTTAGAAGAAGCAGGGACCAGATTTAGAGGGGTTTTTTTGTTTGGTGGTTTGATTTTTTTTGTGGTGGCTCATCAGTTTTTTTCTTTGAGTCAAACACTTCTATAGGAATCAAATATTACATTTTCATAAAGTTTTATACAAAGATTTCTAAAACAGCAACAGCAGTGGTATTTAATTTTCAGAAAATTCTGAAAATTTAAGACTATCCTGATTATGATTTTCTAACTCAGAAATTTGTTTTAGCATGCAAAAAATATACAAGCATGAAGGGAAGGAAGGGCAGGGGAAATACTTACAGCACTGAAAAAAAATAGTAAAAAATAGTTTAAAAGTGTTTTCTCAGTTACCTTTTGACCTTTGTGCTTAATCATACCAAATCACATCACATTGCATGGAAAGAAGAGAGAGGTAGGAAGAACTGTGAGTTTATTTCTTTGATTTTGATTTTTAATATCAGTTAGTTGATTTAGGCTAGAGAAGTGCAGAGACAGAGGAGGCCAGAAAAGCAGAAGGTTAGAAAATCCTTGGATTTGTTTCAAGTGTTCCTTTTGCTTATGTTGGTCTAACCCAAGACTTCAGAACTGGGTCAGGTCAAAGACGGAGATTCATCAGTAGCCTCCTGATCTTGGTCTGACAATGGTTTGCAAATTCCTCCATGCAAACCTTACTGAAAGCAGTCACTGCTTCAGCATGAGGTTCCCAGTGTGCTGCTGTTTTAGCCCTCTACGAGGCTGGATCAGAAAACATCCTGAGAGAGAAGGATGTGTGATGGTGAAATTGCTTGTGCTAGCACACAGGAGGGATAAATGTGCGTGTCAGTAAAGATTTAGGGCTCTGCTTCCCAAGTCGATGCTGAGGAAAGATGATGAATGCATTTCTTGTTAAAACAGAAAGGATGTAATTAGGTAGCTGCAGAGAAAGTGTATTTGAGCATGGGTTCTGACTTTTAGTGACTGGGCTTCAATGGAGTATTGAAAATCTGCAAGGGTGGTGGAGAAAGGTTAGCAAATGATCAAGGTTTTTATTGTGAGCAGCTTAAGGAGTTTGGTTTATCAAAGAGAAGGTTAAGAGCTGGCATGATTGCAGTGTATGAGTGCCTGCACTATTCAGAAGGTGTTTGAGTGGCCTTTAACTGAGAAGCACAGCTAGATTGAGGGGTTTATAGTAACTCAGTAAGTATTGCTTCCACAGTCATGTAAATTAACTTGTATGGAAACTTTTAAATCAAGTTGTTGAGATGGGCTTTTTCCCTAAAATTTAGGCTCTGATTGACCACAAAGTATTGGACTTTGTAATAGGAAGGGCTGAACCTTTTCAGTGAATGACATTGTCATAAATTTTTCAGGAAATCAGCTGTAATGGTTCCCTCTGGCCTATCCCAAATCTGTAAATCACTTCAGAAATCCCTTTCAGTATTTTGTGATTGTGAATACAGGCACACAAAGAGAATCAGCCTATTTTTCATTTTTCCATGCAAACTTTAAGGGGGAACATGCAAGAGGGTAGTACACCCAGAGGCTCTGCATTATACCATAGGACTGAATATAAAAATGCAGGGAGGGAAATTTAGCTGCTAGGAGGTGGAGATGGAAAATTGGTCTCTGAAGTCCAGGGATATAGCCCTGCAACTCTGTTAACAGAAATAACATGGAATTTGCAAAAGCAGAATTAGTTAAGCCTTAATCTAAAAGCAGAATAAGGAAGCTGAATTTGTTAGTATTTCTAATACTTCTTTTAAGATAGAAAAGTTGTTTCTGGCTCTGGGTGTCCTTTTAGTTGTCTTGTACTAAAAATGAAATAGAAGTGTAAACACCAAAGGTGTCTTTCCTTCTTTATTTTCAGTACTCACTCTTATTTCAGCAACTCTTCTGGATAGCTGTAGTATCTGATGTTAACAAGTCAATTACAGCAAGATTTTTGGGTCTGTTAAAGATGCTTCCTGCTGATTACACTAACTAGTAGTAGTGTGTGGGTGTCCCAGCTATCCCAGCCACTGTTTTCCTCAGGGAAGTTGGAGCTTGCTGCCAAATTGAGGGGACAGACAAACACAGTGAGAAGTTGCATTCAGAGAGATTTGCCTTCAGAGTACAATGTTGTTGTTGTATTTTAGGAATCGTGTGTAAGGGAAGAGAGAGGCTAGTCCCTGTAGTCTGAATTCTTTCTTAGTGGATGCTAGTTTTACTGCACTTGGGAAGACATCTACTCAGCATTTTAAAAAGAAAAACTAAAATCATGGACTTTCTGTAACCTGAGTATGGTTGGGTTTGATTTCCCTGAGATCCAGATTTCATGCTCTCTGCAAATGTGCTATGTATAAGTACATTGAGAGCCTCCTTAAAAAAAAAAAATGATTCAAGCAACCCTCAGCTAGACCACAGGACTGCAGTAAAAAAACCCTCAGTAATGTTGTAAGTTAATTATTCTTTTTGTCCCATGAAGTATTTGTACAAGTCTCCAAATCAGCTGCTGAGAATGTGAGTCGCCCCTGGTTTGGTTACTGGCTATTTACATCCGCCTGTTTTTTTAGAAGCCCCAAAATGCTGTGAAGAGCATAGAGACAGAGATGTAGGGAGGTGGTGTTTGGAGAGCTGCAGGCTCACACTACAGAAATACATCTCTGGAGACGCTGTGTGCTACTCAAGGAGAGCTGATGCACTGGGAATATTGATGGCTTTCCTGCAGGAAACAAAAGTTGTTCACATCACAGAGTGATTTATGTTGGAAAAGACCCTGGAGATCATTGTGTTCAGCCGTTAAGGCAGCACTGCCAAACTCACAAGTGAGCCATATCCCTCAGTGCCACATGTACCTGTCCTCTTAATATCTCCAGGGATGGAGACTCCTCCATTTCCCTGGGCAATGTTGCAGTGCTTGATAACCCTTCCAGTAATACATTTCTCCCAATATCCAAGCCAAGCCTCCCTTTGTACAACTTGAGGATATTTCCTCTTGTTGTGTCACTTGTTACCTGGGGAAAGATAGTGACACTCCCCTTGCTACAACCTCCTTGCAGCTAGAGCTCCATCAGTAGAGCTGGCACAAGTGTTCCTGATGCAAAATAAACAATGAAATGTATGACAGAACTGCAGTGACTTGAACACTAAATTATGCCTAGAATTAGTCAAGTGAGAAATATGTTCCCTGTTGGAACAAAAGCAGCACAAAAGTGCAGAGAACAGATTTTTGCTGGTTTGTGTTGGCCAAGCATGCCAAGCATTACATCACAATGTTAATGTTTCTGATTTTAATGCTGGGCATTTAAGTATGGGCTTTGCTGAGTATGTGGATTCACTTCTGTCACTCTTTCAGTCATCGTAATAGGTACAGTTATGGTAGGGGGCTGTGTATATCTGGCAGAATTTGTGAAAAGCTTCAGTGTATTATCATTCTCCACAATGGCAGTGTACTTGGCTTTCATAACAACTGGAGCTCAGACACAGAGGGAGTTACAGAACTTAATTTAGATGTTGAACTGGTAATTTTTATATGCCAGTGGTTTTTTTCTGGAGGGAAATACTGGATTATATTATCAGTTTGTTCCACATATGGTTTAAAACTTTTCTTTAGCAGAGTAAACCAACATATTATGCTGAAGGCCATTCTCTGTGTTTTCCAGAATCTTATACCTGCTGGTTAAGTGATCTGAGTTACATCTCTTATCCCCACTATCAATATTATGTTTACAAAAGCTTGTCTGACAGTTAACTCTATATTTGACCCAAGAGTTACATCGTGATAAGAGGTAACAGGACATTCATTGGCCAATCACAATTTTAAACCTTACTCAGTTTTAAGGTGATGCTCCAGTTACTTACCTTCCCTCAGGATGATTGCAGTTTATTTCTGAGGCTCACAAATTGCTGTATATAAAGAGATTTTTCAAAATAACCAGAACTTTGGTTTCACCAAGCAATTTCTCCTAATGCCTTTTTTTTTTTCTCCCACTTCTTCCTGTGCCTACTTTTATGTCTCTTTGTAGTCTGGTTCCTTTCCCAGGAGACACCAGAAGAATCTGTGGTACCATGATACACAGCAGGGCAGGGAGAGTTCCTGGTAGCAGGAATGGTTAGAGAATTCAAGGATGAAATTCTTGAATTGCTGATGATAAGGTGTAACAGCTCATCTAAAACTGGCTTTGTACCTGAGGACAAAAAGGTGGCAAATATAATGCAAGTTTTTAAAACCCATTCCACGGAAAATGAAAGGGGGGAGGCTTTTTACCAGGCAAATAAACAGGCACCTCAATAAGAACATTATTGTACCTCATCCTGTACACTGCCTGTAAAGTGTGAGCGTAATTCCTTTCTAAAGGTAAATCCTTCTTTACAAGCCCCTTTATAGGTGTCAGCAAACATGAGAATAAGGATGTTTAAATCTACATGGTCTGAATTACCCACCAAGGTTTTTCACAAAACCCCTTGGCAAAGATTTTTTAAGAAAACTATATTTGCATAAGAAGACTTGCGTGAGAAAAAGATGCTTGGGGGGGAGGTAAGTGAGCTGAGGAATTTTGCTAAGTACTCCAAGGTAGTGAGGACTAAGGAAAACAAAAATTGTGAAAGACCTTAATGAGACTGACAAGCCAGACAATAGAGGTTGGTAAAGTTGCATCTAGATATTTCTAAAGTGAGGCACATGGAAGTAAAAATTCCCAAAACTTGACGTAGAAAGTAGTGTACTAGAATTGGCCATCAAGACTTGGGAGTGAGAGCTCAGCTTTATAATAGTGGTTCCTTGAAAACATCAGCTCAGAGTTCAGTACTGATCTACCCAGAGTATTTTATATGGTTCCTGTCCATGTCTTCAATATAGTTAATTGAATTAGTTGATTTTTTGGTAGAATTGAGGAGGGCAACAAGAATATAGAAAGGAATGCAATGATTTCAATACACAGAATGACTGAGTGGCACAAAGATAACTTGGGATGTGGTATGGATCTTATAAAATTGGATTTTATGAAAGTATACTTAAGCAAAAATAATTTCTTGACACTGAGGACTGTAGGCATTGGAAGTGCATGCAAAGAGTACAAACTGCTTTGCATCAGTTTCAGGGGTAACTATTCAAGAGAACATCACTGGAATTTATCAAATACACAGAAAACACCTGAGTCTGGAAAATTGTTGGTGGGAAAATATGAAAAAAGCAGCAGGAAATACAATGTCTGTGCTGCCCCTGTTCTGTCCTGTCTGTTGCTACACTTGTATTTTTCTAGGTGCCTTTAAAGTTCATGCTGCAAATCTCGGTAGGTATAGAGTCTTTCTGTCTGAATTCTCTTAAGCTTTGCTCGCCTCAATAGTTTGTGTGGTTTTAACGAGACTCATTGCAAAAAAGATGCTGTCTTCAACTTTCTTGGAAAGACATTTTCAAATTTAACTTTTTATTAAACCAATTAGAAAGGAGAACAATATTAACAGGTTGTATGTCTACCAGAGCACTATAAATTGCTTTGTTAAATTCCCCTGTAGCATAAACAGCGTAGTGCAGACTTTTATTTGCATTTGTGGTAGCTGTTAGCTTCTGTTATTATTTTGTTTTATAGATCTGGTTCTTAAATACTGGTGCTCCCCACTGGGCAAACTATGCTGCATCATTTCCTAATAAATACCTCAAAAAATAATTCCCTCCCTCCCTGCAGTGAAGAGGATAATTTTGTGTAGGGATCTAAGATCAGTTTACCCTGCAGCATTAATCTTCTATCAGAGAGATACTATTTTATTTTTCCAGCGTGCTGTAATCCACCCCAGTTTCTGACATATTCAAAGTGTATTAATTGTTAATGTTGCACTTCTTGAATTCTAATCATGACCAGCTTGCATGCAGGGCTCCGGTTTGGGAGGGATCATTACCCACTCCCCTGGGGATCACAAGTGGTGCTTTCTGGAGGCAGCATGAGCTGTATTATTTTCCTGGATTTTTGTTCTTGTGCTGCTGCATCTGTTTGAAGCTGGGAGGTTGTGCAGAGGCTGCCTTGTGTGGTTGTGAAGCGCCTTGCCTTGCCTTGCGCTGTGGATTGTTATTGGGAGTGCACAGAGGAGTCATTGATCACTGCTTCTTCCCTTTGTACCTTGTTTAAACGGGACTGCAGACACTTGTGGCTGTTTTTGCTATTTCTTTTCACCGAGCTCAGACACTCCAAATGGTTGAGGTACTTTTGAACATTTCTCTTTTCTTCTAGATTAACAGATTAACACCTAGTATTTAAGTTGAAACGTAAAAAATAGCTTCCATTTAAGAAAAAATCCAGCTCTTTCCTAATAATACATCAATATTTTAACATGTATAATAAATGTAATAATATATATTAATAGTCATATCTATTATAAAGTGGATGCTCAAAAAGCTTTTAATCTGCATGTATAATTTTGATATACTATGTAGGGCAATGCCATAAATGGTACAAGTTGGAAAAAAGGGAGTTTTTTTGTTGTGTTTTAAGCTTTTAGACTTTGAATTCTCACTATGTCCTAGAAATAGAAGAAACAGGTAACAAGGGCATTTATTTCAGGGGTTTTTTTCAATTTTGTCACAATTCATTGTAACAACAATGCATCATTAAATTATTTAGTAGATCATTCCAGATGAAGAGGTTCTACTTTTGTATTGTCATGTGGTACCTCTGTGGCAATGAACTACAGTATTTAGTGGCAGAAGATAAGTATTAAATTACCTTTCCGGAAAATTTATCACTAATGCCATTTACAAAATCATGCATTTGGTTTAAAATGAATGCAGCAAGAAACATATGTAGCTATTATCCAAAAAAAAAATATAAAAAGGTGTTTAATATTAGGTAATACATTTGGGGAATATATTCTTAGGCAGACACAATGCAGTATGCTTTTCTTGAATTTGTTTTTTTGTGTGTGCCCATATATGTGCAGAAAATCCTCAATAGTGCAGGCTTCTCTGGAAGCTTAAAATTTGCACTAAGGGAAAATTAATGTCTTTATCTTCATGTTTAGAAAGTCTAGAAGCAGGTAATTTCCTGTTCTAATTCTTCAGTGGATCAGTTACTTCAGTTGTTCTCTCATCCTTTTGCAAGTCAGCTTAGTACCAAGAGTGTCTTGTGGATCACCTGGGATTAAACAGCCAGGTGTGGTTTCTTCCAATAGTACTGTAAAGGAAAAAAAAATATCACTGTGGTAGCAAAGCAAGCTTCAGAAAAATCTATAAAAAATAAAGTTATTTTCTTCTGAACTGGTTAAGAAACGAAATGGAGAAATAAGCACTTATCTTTTGTTGTAAACTTCCAATTTTTCTCCTCTCCTCTTCAGAATCTATTGTTTATCTTAGATAAGGATGAGGGACCACACATACACAGATGCTTATAGGATCATTTGGGTTGAAAAGGGTCTCAGATGTCATCTGGTTTAATATTGTACTGAGAGCAGAATCAGTTGTGAGGCCAAACCAAATATTCTGCTTTTTCTTTAATTAGAAAATTTGGTTTGAGTATTTTTGCATCAGGAAATAAATTTTAATCTGTAGTCATGTCACATCAGGAAGAATGACGTGTTGTGACTGAGGCCTCGACACAGTAGTAGATCTAAACTCTGTTTTCTGAGTACCCTGTGTCAGAGCACCCAGAGTGCTCTGGGATTCTGAGCATATTCCTGAGCAACAGCAGTCCTGATGTTTAGCAAAGATGTAATCAGTTCTCAGTTCCTGAAAAGGTTCAGTCAAATTTGGGAGTAATATATTCTGATTTTTCCCTTATCTCACATTTCTTACAGTGTTAAAATGTTTTCTGAAGCATGCTAACTTTCCTGGTACAAACACTCCCTTCATGTTCCTCCAAACTTCAGCCTTCCCATGGGCTCTGTCCCTCATCAGTTCTGCATGGAAGTGCTTGGGGATTGCAACCTCTTTTCCCAGCAAGTGGTATTTGTAACAGAGCCTGGAAAGGACCTCCTTTCACAAAAAGATCTCCAGGAGAGGATATTCTTCAAATAAGTGCTAATATTTATCACTCCAAGGAAAGCATGTAGAAGTGAATGACAGTAACTTGTCAGGGTGCAGAAGTGCCTTCTGTAATGTGTCTGTTGGGGCGGTGGGTGATGGGCAGGGCTTTCATTTGCAAGTCAGGTGTGGCAGGGGGGCCCTGCAGCCCAGAAGATGTGCAGGGCTGGGAAAAGAACTATTTAGGAACCTGGGATGGCAGCAACAATGAAGCTGCCTTTTCCTGGCAGCTTTGGCATGCTACCAATTCCCTAAGCTGGAATCCTATTTCTCCTGTTTATCTAAAAAAAAAGAAAAGAGCTTTCTGCTGGAAGTATTTTTTGGTTTTTTTTTTAATTTTTCTTCTGTACTGTTTATTGCCCTGAAAAGTTGTAAATTGGTTATTGTTTGTTCTCCAGATGGATCCAGTGCAAAAAGCAGTCATAAACCATACATTTGGAGTGTCCATTCCCCCAAAGAAGAAGCAAGTAATTTCCTGTAATGTCTGCCAGCTTCGTTTTAACTCTGATGTGAGTATTGCAAATTTTCTTCTTTTTTTTTTTTATTTGGTGCTTTAGGTATAATTAATCTAAATCTCTTTTTCCCCAAATAACTCATTCCAGTTCTACTTGCATTCTCCTCAGCCTGGTGGATTTTTTCTCACTCAGAGGCAGAAATCCATAGAGCATGAACTCTTTATTTTCTTGGATAGCTCTGGTACTATATCCAATGCCATGTCCATAGGTGATATCCCATTTGATGGTACAATAACCTTCAACAGGTATTGCAAAAAGAAATGTTTGCCTGAGGTTTTTTCCCTTAAAAAAAAAAGGAGGTGAAGCAAAAAAGCTTCCCAGTGAGTTCTCCAGGTCATATTTGATTTTTTTCTAGAAGAAATAGCTTTTTCTAGTTGTTTGTATGTCCTTGCTGATATGTCTTTCCATTTCTGAATGAAGTCACTCTTCCAAAAATTTTCATTTATAATAAATATAAATACTTAGTTCTAGCTGTCATTTTGAGTATGAGAAATTTAAATAAACTGTTTTCTGGAGGTTAATTTTTAAAAAATCATTATAAAAGAGTACACTGGTGTTTTTAAAATATATAACTATTTAATGTTGCTTCCTAATTAGCTTGAAAATTAAAGAAATTCAAGGAAACTCTATCTAAGAAGTTTATAACCTTTGACAGTTAAGGAGTGTGTATTTGTTCTTGAAGACTATTACTAATGTCATTGAGTTAATAAAAATAAATTCCCAGATTTCTTTTTTTAATCTCAAGGGTAAGAATAAATCCTGAAGTGATGTGTTAATATTATATATTTTTCTCTCATAATTTTTGTCTCAGAAACAGTTTGCAGGCACCTCCTCCAAAGCCTTTGAGTGTTTTGTGCTCCCATACCCATTACCCTGGTTTTCTCTGCCTCTAACATTGCACTTTGAACAGTGTCTTGTGAAGTGTTTTCCCCAGTTTGCCTTTCTTGTCTAGGCTAGTAAGGATTTTGAAGCAGTGCTATCTCAGCTTCAAATTGATTTCTAAATCTGTCATCATTTGACAAGCTTATTAAACTTCCTTTGAAGTGGCAATATCTGCTTAGTTAACTGATCTCAGAAGTCATTATTTTAAATTTAGTTTGCTTGTCTTTCTACTTTAAGTTTAAGATTTAGAACGAAAAAATCTTTTCTGCTCTGATACTTGGTTCAGGTATCAGAGTCAGGTATCAGACTTAGAAAGTAAAACAAAAAGTGCATATCACAGTCTGCTTTAAATATTGGCATCACAAAAGTATGGCAGATTATAACTACACTACTTCTTCTGGGCCAGGTGTATTCAGTAGGGGGGTGTGATCTTTCTTCCTAAATTTGATAAATATATTCAGTTGTGGTTACTAGAAAATATCATCATCCTTTGAAATGAATGGTTGTAAGAAAGGATGAAGCACTGTGACTGTGATACTTTTCATGCTGAAATGCAGCACCTTACTTTCTACAGCAGTTTAGTTTACCAGGACATCCACAAACAACACAGAAATTTGATTTTGCAAAGTGCTAAGGTTATAACAGTGTTATGAATACCAGAAGATACTTAAATATAAATCTAATTGCACAATTGTTTCATAACCTCAGCATCCAGGAATATTTGGAGAATGAGTCTTCATAGTGCAGTACTTCTATTTCAAAAGCTTTCTAGCCTTTCATTGCATTATTTAGCTTCTCCTGAGAAATAAGATTCTAAACTTTTCTTCAGGTTCAGTCATTTAATCTAAAAATTATTTAGATGAGCATCCTTTTTTCCTGAGAGCGAGATCCTATCTTATTTGGATGTTTTTCTCGCCTATCCAAATAGACACCTCCACCACCCCCATAATCAGCATTGTTATCATTTCACTGAGGTAAATTTCACTGTATTGTATCATCTCACTGGTAGTGGGGCTTCAACCAAGCTCTGCAGACTCACAGTTCTGTCCTAGCTTGTTGAAACTCCTGCATAGAAATAAAAATCTGGACTCTGCATGTTTGTTGTTTTTTTTTTTTTTTGGTCCCTTTGGACCAAAAATAATGTGAAATTATGCTCAGGGTGTGGCATGATCTTTACAATCTATCCTTTGTTTGCTGACTGGGGAAGAAGGGAGTTGGGTAGGGGTGAGAACCTTGTAACTGCTGAATCTTTCAGGAAATCAGTTCCACCATGTGACATGCTTTCGAGTAGCATCCAACTCTGCTAATCTGCATTAAAACTTCAGTGTAGCACATTGCAGAATGAGGTTTGTAGTACAGTCACTCCACACTTGCAGTTTGTTCTGCAAGGCTGACATACTTCTTGTCCTTGGTAGGCGTTCCATTCCTTTGAACTTTCTCTGACCTAAATTATGCAATCAAATTAAAATGGCAAAACTAAACTATAAAGAGTCTTTTTTTGGATTGGGTTTTTTTTTAAATTTTTTAAAATTTTTATTCTCCTAAGTGAATTTCATTTGCATGGTGTTTGAGGATGCTGACTTCATTCTGGTGGTGTTTTATCAATTGCACAAGAAACACAGACAGTGGTTATTCATCTGTGAGAAGAAAATTGGTTTCCTTGCCTGCAATCTTTTCCTTGTGTCATGGACAACTTACTGGTCTGAATCAGTTGACCAAAACCAAAAAAATCAGACTAGTCAATCTGTAGTTGTCAAACCTCCCACTAAATTAATACAGTGAATTGCAAAGGTTTTGGGCTTCTTTTTCTTATGTGTCTGCACATTTAGCTCTGGTGAGAGTGTTCTGGCATTAGATTCAGAGGCAGGGATCTGCAGGTACCTGAGAGGAAATTTTAAAATTTAAATATTTAAAAATACATTGTCTTGAATGTGGGATTGTGCATGTTGAAGTGATGGCTTCTTTATTTTGAAAAATAAAGTTTGTAGAATGATTTTTCTTCTGCCATGTAACTTGAATAGTATTTTCTAACTGAATTCTTCAGGATCTCCCAGTCTTAAATTTTTAAAAGCACAACATGAAGAAAGCTTCTGTGTACAAATTCTTAATTTTATCTAGTCTTAACTCGATATGTCTGTCCTCTTCCAAAAAAAGGAATGATAGTATTTGACTCATACTTACAGACATTCACCATCATACTCTGCCTGTCCTTTTTTTAATATTTTCAGCTGTGTTTTGGTTAAATTGGAGGTTGTCTATTTCCTCAACTGGTGTGTAGCAATAAGTCTCCAGCAGCTGTGGAGCTTTGGCCCCAAGGTGTCTGTTCTGTTATGGCATCTGACGCTGTGGCTTGCAGCCATAAGGGCAGAGTGAGTTGTAGTTGGAAGGAGATCTGTTTGGTTTCTGCAGAATTGCTCTTTTCTCCTTGTCTGAATCATTACCTTGTGCTCAAGTAGTTTCTCTGCTCTTCTCCCTCATTATTTGATTTTATTGTTTAGTCTTGAGGTTGTTAGGATTGTTTAGTCTGGAGAAAAGGAGGCTCAGGGGTTACCTTATCACTTTCTGTGCCTACCTGAAGGGTAGTCAGTCTCTTTTCCAGGAAACAAGTGATAGGATGAGAAAAAACTGCTTCAGGTTGGTCCAGGGAAGGCTTAGATTGAATATTAGAAAAAATTTCTTCCTGAAAGGGAAGAAACAAACATTGGAACAGACTGTCCAGGCAAGTGGTGGAGTCAACATCCCATGGAGGTTTTTAAAGGATGTGTAGGGACATGTTTCAGTGGTGAACATGGCAGTGCTGGGTTAACATTTGAAATTGCTCTCAAAGGCCCTTTCCAGCCTGAAGGATTCTGTGATAGTCCACAGAGTTTTAGGAGCTTAGGTACTGCACAGTACTGCCAGTACTAATCTAATCCCTTTTTCCAGCAGCCAGGCTTCTCTATATCCAACCTTGCAAATGCACAATGCAGGGCAGTCCATGTGTTATTGTTCTGATTTTTGTTTGGAGGTGTCCTTTTTGTAAACAGATTTTGTCATCTGTTGATCATGCCTGAAATAAGCAAAAAATGTCTGCTTCCCTCTGCACACTTTGTTTCTTATAGAAATGTCTTTGGCTGTGGTAGAGCCTGGTAGGCACTGTCTTGTTCATAGGGTATAATTGGATTGAAAATAAACTTGAGTTTGCACAGTGTGTTGCTGTGTGGATAATGACTGCAAGTCAGCCCTGATTTTTGGTGTCATCTCAAAAATCGAGAGATGACTCAAAAATCAGGAGGAAATACCTTGAGGCAAATTAGAAAAGCAGATGTAATATTTTTACATTAAGAGACAGTGAAGGTCATCCTATTGTTGAATGCATTTAAAGCTAATAAAGATGATGTGATGAGAGAGTTCATCTTTCTAAAAAGCCAGAAGGCAAATTTTTTAAGTTTAGGCAAGTATTAGCAAAAGTTGACTTTACAGATTTAAATAAATCATTCATGCTGTCAAAAGAATAATAAACAAAATAATCAATAGCATCACATAAAAATGTACAGAACTGTCATTGTATTCTGTCAAACATTTTACATTTTTCTTATTTATAAGACTATATTGATTCTTTGGGTATGGAGGGTAGTGAAGCAGATAGGAGGTAATTAAAAGCATAAATCTCAGGAACTTGTGAAGGTAATTTTCTGTTTTGTAGACAGAACTGACAAAATGATGAAAGTTGTTAGCTCCAACATCACAGAAATACCGCATGATTATAGGGTACAGGGTTATAACATGATGGAAGTTCTGTTCAAATAACAGCTGTTTAATGGAGCTTTTAACTAAGTTTGGTAAGGTATTTTAAATATGAGTTGACTTCTTACATCATGGCTGATATTCACAGCTCCTTGGTTTTTCTATGTTCTTTTCAATAATAATCTACCTTACTATTTTGAGAAACAAGGTTTTATAAATCTGTAAGGATGGAATTGATAAACTAATGCATAGCTTTGGTGTAAAAAATGTATGAACATGCCAGGTTTGCAAATTTCTTCAATTACATCTATTATTAATAACAAATGAGATAAAACTATATTTTTCAACACTACTTCCTAATTTATTATGTAATTTTTATTAGAGTTATGATTCTAGTCTAAATTCTTCATAATTTATATACTCAAATAAATGTGCGTACTCTTACAGAATGGTTCTAACAGATAAAGTAAGTGATCAAACATTTTGTAGACATTTTACCATTAAGAGAGCTTTCTAATTTAGGATCTGCTGTGAATTAAAACAACAATATTTTACAAACATAAATACCTCTCTGCTCCTGTCTTGCACAGTTAGTTTCCCCCTCTACCAGGACCACTGCCATTGTAATCAACTTGATCTATAAAAGTGGGCAGGAACACAGGTGTTGAGAGGTTCTTTCTACAGTATAAATTATTAGTATATTTAGGACATATTTGGGTTTTTTTAGCTTGAATCTATGTAAAATTTTTTGTGCTATGTGGGAAAAAATTCATCAGTACTCCATAACAGAATGGAATTCTGGGCTATTATATATCTGTTATTTATATAATATTATATATCTGTTCAGTCTTTCAGTTGTTTCATTTTCCATGGTTGAACTCTTACTGCCAGAGGCTTCTGTGGTATTTTCAACAAAATGTTTTTCATTAGAGATTACCAATTGTATCAACAACCAAACGAACGGAGGATTTGAAACAGAATCATGGAGGGTGGAAAAGACCTTTTAGATAATCCAGTCCAGCCACCACCATGTTCACCACTAAACCCCATCCCCAAGTGCCACACCCGGGTGATTTTTATACAGTTTCAGGGAGAGTGACTGCGCCACTTCACTGGGCAGCCTGTTAGAGTTAGAATTGCTGTTGAGAGCATTTCCCACCCAGGGTGGAATTCCTGCTTTAAGAAGGTGCAGTAGCAAGTGAGAAGAAACATGAGCTGTGAGCCACCTTTTTCTGTTCCATTTAGTTGTGCACTCACCTAGTATTGCGCTCAAGGTGTGAACCAGAATTTCCCACGTGGATGCTTCAGAGTCTCTCTTTATTTCTGCATTTCTCCTTCTTTCTGTCCATGCAGATCTACCTATATTTAATGGTATATGTTAATAGCCAGACTGGATTATGTGGAAGCAGATTGAAGCATTCAGCGAAAGAGTTGATGGTACAATTGTCTTATTTCCAGGAAGACCTAATGAAGGGCTACTTCAGCTGCTCCTGATTAAGCCTGTAAAAAATCTTGATCTCACCCACATATGCACTGAACCTTTAGACTTACTCAAGCCTTTCATCAGGTTGATGTTTCTTTGTGTAGCAATAAATTCAGTTCATTAGTCATTCACATCACAAGTGGATTCTAAAACTCAGTCAACTGTCAAAATGAACCCCGTGGATTTCAAATACACTGTCAGTCATTGCTTCTGATGGGGAATATTCTGTTAGCTTTTGTGCTGCAGTCTTGCCTGTAGTTCAGAGTTTTCTTACAGGTAATACTTCTATCAATGAATCCATATGATCTACCTGTTTCCTGGTTATCTAGATCTTTTCAATATATACAGATTTATCAACATTTCTAGCTTTCTACAAAGTAAAGCTAGTGAAGTTGTTTTAAGCACTACAATAGGCTAATATAATTCACATTTATTTTCAAAAGCATGTTTACATTTAGAAGATAATTTAAATTGGTAATGATTTATTAAATGCAGTCTAGTATTTAAGGCTATTGTATATGTATTGTGTGTAGTCATACAGTTAACATACTGCTTGGATTTCAAACTTGACAATTTATAAATAGCAATTTTAAATAAAATGTTGCATTTGTATCATTTTTAAGAGCAGAAAAAGCTATCCTTTCTTACAGCCAAGTTATTAATCCTTATGACATAGAGACTTTCTTAAAAATTAAAACATTCATTAGGTTTGATTGGTTAGGGGGTTTTAATTGGTACTAAAAGACTGTGGATAGAACTAAGGTGTATAAATTTTAAGGTGTATAAGTTAGAAAAATTATGGTGAAAAATTACATGGTTATTTGCCTGTCAATTATATTCTTAATTATTTGCAACAATTTAAAATACAGCTATCCACTAAGCCATGGTCTTAAAAATATGTAGACATATTTTTTTAGTGTTATAAAATATGCATCCCAATGATCAAAAAATAATGCCAGAAAAATGCGTAAACACTTTTTTGGAATTTGGCCTGTCAGTACGAAGGTATTTTTTACATTCTGATTCAGAATGTCACATTTATGGCAGCTTAAAGCTTTTCTTGTTCATTAAACCTTACTAGCCAGTACTTGATGACCTTCTGTGCTGTCTCATAAGTAGGCAGGTTCTTTTTTAAAATGTTGCAATGCATATATATCAAGCTAGTGGATCACAGTTTTAGATTCAATTCAAAATTAAACTTTCTGTTCAGTTAAGTTCTTTCACAGAAATATTTTCTTATTCCACTTTCTCAAAATGTGTCCTTCTAACCTATTATGCATTTAATTTCAAAATTTTAATAATGATAATTCAATGGTGAGGTTTAATACCTACTATGTAAGCAATAGATGTAACATAATATTTTTTAAATGAAAAATATTTAAATAATGTTGAATTGTGGCACAGATAAATTATTTTACTGTCAAATGAATTAATCCCTAGAGTAAATGCAGCTGTTTACACTGGAATAAAGTGTTTTGCAATTAAAATCATTATAGTACAGGAGTATAGAAAGATATTTTGTGTTAACAGATTTTCATTTTGGTTTTTCCAATTTTTATTATTTTCTTAAATACTGTTTTGCTGCCACACAGTTTGCATTAATTAGTTGTACTTAATGATGATCAAAAAGTACCGTCAGTGTCCATTTAAAATATTGTATCCCAAAGATATTTACTCTTAAGTTAACTTTGTATTTTAGTGGGGGTTTATATTAAAATTTGTAAAGTATCTTTCTTTTATGCATATGAATTTTGAACCCTATCTGTAGACAACTTCCTGTGGATCACCAGAGCAAATGAAAACAAATTTTCAGCGTCTTGCCTTAAATAAAAATGAAAATTGTATACATCATGGCTTATTTCAAAGATAAATCTAGTATTTCAGTGATATATAAAGCTCATAGCTTCTGCTCTAATGCTGTATTTGTGTCATGAGCAAGTTTTAAGTGAGACTTGGAACAAATACATTTGCCTTGAATATAGTGCTTTTGCAAATATTTTATAAAATTAGAGTTATTAATGATCAGGAAATTAATAATCACAATAATTGGTATCAGTAATAATCAGAACTTGAGTTCCAATTTCAGATTGCCTCAGCTTCCCTTTTTTTCTTTTGCTTGCTATGATTCCAGAAAACTCCAAAGGTTTACGTGACATGGTAATACAGCATTTCAGTTACCAAAAGGCAGCTGAATCAAATGATTTATCCCACAGTGCATAAAAGGCAAACTCTGAACTTCGAGTGTATCTGAAAGGACTAGAAAATAGTGCTTGTGTGGTCAGGAAAGATTGCTCACCTACTTTAAGGAGTGCTTGAAAGAGTATCTGTGTTCCTATTCACAGAACAGAGATGAGTTGAGAAAGTCTAAAAACCAAAGGTTTAACAATGTCCAGGCCCTGAAACTGAAACTTGATGAAGTCAATGTAGAAACAAATAGTTATCTACTCAACTGACAAAGTGAGGCACTGAAACAGTTTTTTAAAGGTAGATTTTGCATCCCCTAACTACTTTAAAATCCAGCCTGGAGAATCCCACCTGCCCCTAAAGGAGTGTGATCTAGTTTGGACAGTGTTGAAGGATGGCATTTCCAAACCCCTGCTTAGATTGGTCACAGCAATATTTTTTGGCCTTATAACGTACAGCTGTGAATATGATAGATTATGATAATTAGAAAGCTTAAAAATTAGTCCATTCACCATGTTTCCATGAAGCTTTGCTTGTTGTTATGGAAATCCTAATTTTAATTCTGCCTGGGCTTGTTTGTTCTCAACAGGTCTCATGTACACTATATGAGGATTGAATGAAGGGAATCAAAACCTGTAGTAGGTTATTACTGATATTGCAGGCATTATTATTGCAAATATCAGCAGAAAGGCTTATTATCAAGCAATTGACTTACTAAGTCTTTCTCTTGAGTGCATTTATGTCTCTTATGTCATAGCTTTGGCCTCAGGCAGCATATGATCCTATCAACAGCACACATATGCGCGGAGCATAGAGTTCAAATATTTAAAGGGACATCATCAACTTGAGGATGCTTGAGTGGACAATCTTGTGCTTGCTATTATTAAAAGTTAAAAGTATTGGAATGGAAAGGGTATATATTCACCCCAATTTTTAGCTCCATTTTTTGTGCACAGCAATGTGTGAATAGTTTATTGAATTCTGTTGGTGGAAAACAGCCTTCTGGTGCATCATGTCACAACTGCAAAGCTTAAGAGAAATGGATAAAACCCAGCAAAGGTGGAGAGAGACAGGATGGGACTCCTGTGCCTCATAAGGCCCGTTGGCACAGCAGGGCAAAAACAGGACTGTGCTGCTCTGCCTGCTTTCAGAACTGGCCAGCTCCAACCAGAAGTTGACAAGTGTCCCTTTAAGTAGTGCACATAGTACTAGTGGTATAGCTGGTTAGTTGTTTCTTCATAATCCTTAAATTGTGTTTGTACATGTGTTAACATTTCAAAGGTTTTAAAGTCAAGAAATATTTTAATAGCAGTTGGTGAGTAAACTCTTTGCTGTTTTTATATAAAGTTTTTCAAAGACATCTCACTTTCAGAGGAATTCAAAATAAAACTAATCTAGCAGCCTTTCTTACTTGGATGCTTGCTTACTAAAATCTCCTGTGAAAGGAAAGATGCACCCACAACAACACACACTGTCCTTCTGAGATAGAAAGCGCTGTTTCATGGGCTGTAAAATCACTTCAGAAGTTCTGATGTGTAAGAACTTCACTCCTCTGTTTTAGCAACAATTCTCTGTCAGTTTAATGGTGCCAGTTACTTGAGTGAGGACTCCAACATGCTGTCTGTTCTCTTGCCCACTCCAGCTGTTTCTATTCTTCACTTCTACTCTGCCATGTGATAAAGCTGTTATTACATGCTGTCCCAAGGTGACTGCATTTGTAATGCCCATTTCTGCTGGTCTTAAAACAATTTTTCTCATTATGACAACCCTCTTTATGGAGTTCAAGCACCTTAGATATTATAGTTGCTCTTTATAAAAAGCATGTGACTCGTTTCGTGGCTCGCTTCATTTAACACAGTGAACTAAATAAAGTAGTAGATAATTGATTGACAAGAGAGAATGAATGTGGTTTTGCATGAACACAGTGAAAGTTTACTTGCACTGATGTTTTTATATGCCAGGTGCCAAGATGTGCTTAGAAGAAGCATGCTTTCTCTGAGTGTTTTAATTTGAAGTAAACAACAATATTAACTTCTTTGGTTAATATGTAACCTTCAATAGAGGCACCTAGTGGTATGCCTGAAATAATGTTTTAAAACTGTGTTTGGAAATGTTAATAATGTAAAGCTATTGCTGAATAGTACAATGTAATGGAAACAGACTGGTTTGGAGAGGACTTTTTTTCTTGCCCTTTATTTGGTAAATTAATTTATTAAGAAGTCAAGAAAAACAGTTAAATTGATTACCTGAAACTTCCATGCTTTGGAGTTTGTATTAAGTTGTAGTTCCTTAGTTTTGCTTCTAACAAAGTGGCCTGATTTGTCAAGGCATCTGATTATATAGAATCAGGAACAATGAAGGGGCTCAATATCACTGAAAAAAATGGGCAGGTATTTATTTATGTGTCTAGCTTTAGCTGTGCAACTTCAAAAACACTGACCTAGTTTCTGAAGATAGTTTTAAGAGAAAAGGTGAAGTAAACATTTCAGTATATATTTATACTGTTCTGTTTGGGCAGATTAAGACAAAATAAATAATAATTTTAAAAAGCTCCTCTTCGCCCAGTCCTAAAGGTTCCAATTTTCTTAGTATTTAAAAACTAATATTCAAGGCAATTTATAAAGCAATCAAGACTGGCAAGTATTTAGTTTTCTATGTTGTATTTGGGTCTACTGAAATTCAGGTATGGTGTTTCCTCATTTTAACCCTTATTTTTTGATCTAATAGTGAGGTAATATTTTTTCAATTGTCTCAGTTGCTGTTAGTATGAAGGTGAAAGTATTTTATGACATCTGTATTTGATCAAACTGAAGGAAAAATGGATTATTTAATCATGTTTCGGCACAGTACATCTTTTTAACTGTAAGTAATAAACACTAGGGAACACCACAGGAAAATTGAGTAGCATCTTTCTGAATTGGATGTGTTTACATTTGTATAGTTCTTTAAATCTTTAAGCACCATAGAAGTAAAGAATTACATTAGGAGTGACAGAGCTTTATGTAATCTTGAAGCCTCTTTTTCCAAGTTACTGAAAACATGCAATATTCATTAAAATCCTGTCATTTTAATATATAAAAACTTACATCCATGAAAAGTGGTAGTATAAAGCTATTAAAATTTTTGAGGTGGAATAATACGGTGCCTACTATTGAAAGTGTCACTTTTCTGCCTTGTCATCCATTGTATTATATACAAGTGCAAAAAAAAGTGAGCCTGATTTGTTCTCCTTTGTAGAGCCAGGCCGAGGCCCACTACAAAGGAAGTAAACATGCCAAGAAGGTCAAAGCACTAGAGGCAACGAAAAACAAGCCCAAAGCTGGTTCTTCCAAGGACAGCGCAAAGGTTAACACGGGCTGCTCCACCACGCCACTCACAGCCAGCATCTCTGACAAATCAGGTCAATGGAAACTCTTTGTTCTATACATCCTTTACTTTCTCCTTTTTTTTGTGTTTGTATGATGGAGTTTGGTTGCATGATAGTGATGCATAACTTGTCTTTTCTAAACTATACTGTGCTTGTACAGAATAGATTTGTTTTGATGCTCTCAAATTGCTATTTCACATCTGTGGAACAACTGGTGTCCCTGAATGCTAGTGTATTTTTTTAAAACCTATGAAATTAAAAAGTATGGATGTTCTTATGGCAGTAGTGGATGGATGTGGGTGGAGGGTGAATTCTGAGGTTATATGTTTAGCTGAAGCACAAGAAACCTTTGTAAGAAATTTTTCCTTTCTGAATAAGATAATCTTGCTCTAATAGGAAAGCACACCTACAGAAATGTGACACCTTGTGGCCTGGGTATTTCCTGACATTCACAGTTCATTAGTGCTTCAATATCACTTTTTTTTTTCTTTTTACCCTCCACATGAGTAATCTGAGGAAGGTCAGCAACACTAATAGCGGTAGAATTGCTTGAGTATCTGCTCTGTCAGTGTTGTATTACTGAATGAAACAGGAGACTTCCATGAACTTGCTGACAGTGTTATTCAAGAGAAGGCCCCTACTGTGGATTACCCAACTTCAGTCCACCTACTGCTGATAAATTTTCTTCTGCCTAGGGAGTCACTTATTATCCTCTTCACCAGAGCTGATCTTGACTCAGATGCCATCAGGTGAATAACAGTTTTTTGACATGTGCATAAAAAATGACCAAAAAATCCAATTCAAAAAAAGTATCAGTGACTATTTGTCATCCTGCTGTTTTTACAGCAGCTTCAAAACCATCTGTGGGTCCTTAACAATGACAGTGGGTGCCAAATTTTGGGTTGATTTTCCTAGCAAATCACATTTTAGTTTTGAGAGAGATGAGCTGAGTTCAAGTAGCATCTTCAGGTAAACAAGACATGCTACTATAAAACAGTAGCAATTTGCCACTGATCTAAATATAAGGTAGGCTTTTGAACAGAAAGAAATTTAAAATATTTAGTAAATATTTTGCTATCTGAAATATTGAAAATAGCTTTGTTTCAGATAGGTTACTGCTCCAGGTGTACATGGTGAGAACTCAGACCACAGCCAAAGTAAAATATCAATTGAGAATTTAGAGGACTTAACATGTTAATTCATCTGTAGTAACATAATTTTATAATGCCCTCCCTCTCCAATGCCAAATGTTGAGGTCCAGACAGCAAAAGTTTTATCATCTTTTTCAAATGCCATCTTTTTATTCCAGAAACCATCTGGAGCTGTTTTATGTTTCCTTTGCCAGACTGTGAGGTCTGAATTGAATTCATTCTTTTCTTTCTTCTGCAATGTATCTAAAATCTATATTCAGTTTTTGATAAAATAATACAACCAGTCAAAATGGAATCTGCTCTTGATATTTTTTTTTATTGCCCTGTTTTGACAGTGTGTTGTTATGCTATTAATTACTCTGTACAAATTAGATTACCATCTGTGTCTGTTGGATTACACCACTGCAACTGTTTCTATATTAAAAATAAATCCCAGTGGCAATTTAGTTGAACACTTTCCTCCCATCAGGAGAACAGTGGGATTCTCTGTGGAGAGTAGGCTCCTCAGAGCCTCTTACTGCTGTACAGGAGACTGAGGATGGGATGTTTGGCAGGAAAAAACCTGAACTTGAAGCAAATTTTCAGTATTAGTGTGGAAAGCTCATCACAGAGATGGGTAACAACTTGAAGATGAGGAGTTTTGTCAGACTAGGAACAAACCACAGTTTTGTCCAGCTACAGTTTCCCCTACAATTCCTTGCTGGTCAGGAAACACTTATTTATTGGTACTTGTAAATACCACCACCCTGCCCCATTCACTCTGCAGACAGGAAAAAATCACGACAGATTGTGCCATAGTGGGTGTATCCATAGCCTGTCTCCCACACAGTGTCTCAAACCACACAGGAAAAGTTCAGTAATGGCTGTATAACAGTTTTATATGCTAGAAAATCACTACTGTGAGCCTGCAAGCTTTTCCATAGCTGCTTTGCCATGTGGTTACAGAACAGCAGTGTTAATAGAACTGGGAGCTGCTCTTGCTGGGGTGGGTTGATCCTGGCTGGGTGCCAGGTGCCCACCAAAACCACTCTACCACTCCCACCCTCAGCTGAGCAGGACAGAGAAAATATAGCCAAAAGCTCATGAGTCAAGTTCTGTCAAACTTAAGGGAAACTTCTGACAGCTTCTCGCAGAAGCCACCTCTGTAGCCCTCCCACTACCAAAGCCTAGCCATGCAAACCCAGCACAGTGGCAGAGATTCCCTTCCCTCCCAGTGGAAGCCCAGGGTTTCCAAGATGGCTAAACAGAGTGATACATGTATGTATGGCATTGCTTTAGGAAAGGGCAAGGGTAATAACCAGCACACGACGTGGTTTAGAATATTTGAAGTGTGGTTTAAATATAGCTCTGGGAATTCAACAGAAGACAGTGTCTGTGACCCCAGGTCAGCATAATCTAGATGCTTACAGTGATGAATCCTTCAGAAATGCATATGATAATGACTGGATTGGAATGTCACTGTTTACTTATCAAGCAAAGAGGAATTCTTTGATCCTACTTCTAAATCAAAATAAATAGTTCAAAACGAAGCATACAAATGATGTGGTATCAACTTCTTTGCATTTTGCTTTGATATGAAAATTGGAAAGTAAATGCAACTGTTTTAAACTGCTCAAGAGTCAAAATCATATTTCAGATTATAAAAGATAATCATTTTTGGCCTTTGATCATTCTCTGAATGCTCTGTTGGCCTCATGCCCGTTTTTGAAATGATAGGTATGGGTATTTCAGGTTCAGTCTTCATTGCAGAAGAGCAGAAGACTCTGTTACTTGGGAATTATTAGGTAGAGATAAACCCTTTGGATGCTGTATGAAACCCCATTTTGTTCAGCTGGCAGGAGTATGGTAATTAGTTGTCCCATTAGACAGGACTGGCAACCCCAAGCTATATCAGACTTAGAAAAGTTGACCTTGTGGTCTTGTCTGTGGGTTTTAGTTAATCAACGGCTCTCTGTGTAATGCTTTCACCACAAAACTGACTGCTTTTGTACCTAAAGTAGTGTGCAACATGTTGAATCACATTTACTCAGGAAGCTTATGATGGGTTGGATTTCTCCCATGTCCCATTGCCAGTGCTGTGTATTCATCAACTACCAGTGAGGTGAAATGCCCCAATGGAGGGCTCAGTTTGTATTTCACAGGTCCACCATCAGGACTCTCCCTTACTCATCTTGCTCTCATTGCTTGTTTTAAAAATCTATCTGCCCTGCTCAAATTCTGAACCTTTACATATGCAGCCCTTTTCTTGGACTAATGCAAAAAATGATACCAGATTTCTTAGCAAAATCCTGTTTCACCTTAACGTTTGTTTCCATTTATCCCCTTGTTTTGCACACATTTTAAAGGAATGGCCTGCTTACATAGCTCAAATAAACTGTTTCTTACATGATCCTTTAGAAGTAGCTAGGAGTTGGAGACATAAAACCTCCCCAGGTGAACTGTGGTGAATCTGTTCTGGGAAATCCGAGGTTATTTTTCACACAGATACCATTATAGGAACCCCAAAGCCACAATGTTTCTAATTATTCTTATAATTTTGTGTAATGTACCAAAGTCCTCTAGACCTCTAAACAGGTTGTGATGAAGTTGAATTTTGAGGGTGGGGCAGGGATAGGGAGAGGCTCTAAGAGAGGAACAGGACAAGGATGTGTTTGGCTTGGTGTCTTCCAGAGTGTATTTAGAGTTTCTGCCTTGTGCCCTTCAAAGATGCTGGTGCTTATGTCTGGCCTCCTTCTAAAGGTACTGATGAGCCTCATCAGTTCTTCCCATTTATGCTGACATAAAGAGTTCTGCTGAAGCTATACTCCATAAAATAGCCATGCATCTGTGTTTGTGTGGATTCAGATGGTGCCTGCTAAGCACAGGCATATTCCTGTTGGATAAAGGTATTTGTTTACGGTCAACTAAGTAGTAAATCCAATCTGATTCAGCCACCAAGGAGAGGCATTTCAAGGGCATTTTTCCACTACATCCTCTGAGGTAAGCTTTGTTCCTTTTTGGTTCAGTGGTTTGATTCAGCCTGATAAAGATCCTTCTATATTGCCATCTGTTGAACCTCTACCTCCAAAACAGAGATAATAGCACAGTATAGAATTTTCTGCTTGACCTCAGGGCTTTTACAATTGATAATATAAAATATTATTAATAAATGCTCATAAATTCATCACAGTTACACTGTTGCAAGTACCATATGTGTACTTACATCCATGGCATATGCAATGCCTGTATGCATTTAATAGTAAATAGTTTCTGGGCCTTTTCTGGCAGGTAGTTTCAGCAGCTCTTTCAGGAAGTTGCAGTTTGGTTTATGCTCTTAGGATAAAAGGTGAGCCAAAAGAAAAATTAGCAAGTCAAAGTCTGTGAACAGGAAATCATTATAATAGGTTGGGATCTTTAAACACTTTTTTCTCTGCCAGCCTTAGTGTTCATGCTTTTCAAAAGTGGATATTCAAACCTCATCTTTCTACATATGTCTAAATCTGAATAGAAAACCAGTCATACTGTGTATGTTGCTGTTGATAAGCTCCTGGGAAATCTTTGGTCTGTCTATAATGCTTGTACATTTCAAATTCTGCACCTCAACTGAAAACTGATTATAGGTGCCATTAACTGAGAAACAAGCTCTGCCGCTGACACATGTGCATTGATGAGCTGTTGCAATTTCTGTTCAAACTGGAAAAGGCTAAAATTTTCTCTCTTCAGTAATGGTAGCAATCAGAAATATATGCAACCAGGATTTTCCTTGGAAGGAATGATAAGGTTTTCCTTTTCCTGCAGTAAAATAAGCATAAGCTTTGGATCAAAATGTATTGTAGGATGAAATAAGACTCTTTTGGATGTTCTGCTCTATGCCTGAGCACTCCTGTATCATTAAAACTTACTCAAGTTCTAAAAACATGATTTTCAAAGCATTTTTTTACCACCATTCTTAAAATGATACAAAGCTTTTCTTTCCTCGAGAAGTAGTGATAGGCATTTGGCCCAACAAAATTGACTCCACTAGTGTTGCTGGACAGTGGGAGCAGGGCCAGGGATGCTTCAGCTAGTGGGATTTTTTTTAGCTAGATATATGTGGTCATTTAAAGAATCTTTTCATATACATTGAATCTTTCAGCACCTCTTTCATACTGTGAAATCAGGCATCTGTTTTTCTTGTTTGTTCTGTTAATGATTAAATATAGACTTGCCTATTGAATATCCTGAGAGGATGTTTTTAATAGGATGATGGTGATAAGGGAATGATAGCAAGGTGAGTATGAAATAACAATATAACTTGCTAAAAAGATACCTGCTGGTTCTGTTGCATTTTTTAACAATCCGGGGAGAAATAATTTCAATTTTATTTAAGACTTTCACAACACTTATTGAAGAAATATATTCCTAAGGAAACAAGGCATTTCTTCTGATATCAGATGTGTATTTTTCACTGGTACCAGAGAATCAATAATAGGGTTCTGGTGATTATTCATACAATTGGTAGTTGAATAAAGTTTTCTCTGTGTTCAGTTGTGCAAAGTTAAAGGCTGTGTTGAAGCTGCAAAATTTAAGTTTTCTCCTTTTCTCTGAGCCCTTGAATGAGTTTAGTGTCCAAATATAAAAGAATGGGTCAGGAAAAATGCTGCTGCAGTGGTGAAAGGGGAAATCTCCTTCATTCCCTGTAGCAGGAAAATTATTTATGCAAACATTAGGCTACTCATTATTTCCTTATTACTTGCTTTCAAGGAGAGTGAAAATATTTTAGTGTTGGTTAGACAAGTTATATCTGAAATACAATTTATTTGTCAAATCTTGAGGGCATGACTGAATGCTCACAGTCCTCAGGCAAACCTGCTACAGAAGTGGGTGAGAATGCACAATTACAGATGTCATTTAACTGAAATGAAGACGAGTGTTTCATAGCTGACTTTAACTGCAGTGCTGCCTGGGCAAGTACCGAGTGAGCAGTTCAGACACAGGCCCACGAGAATGTACTTGCAGAGTGTGTCAGTTCTCCTAGATTCTTTTATTTAGGTGCCCATAAATTTCATATTAAGTTCTAAAGCACTTCAGCATCCAAGCATAGAGTTTTAAGATTTTTGTTTTGCACAAGCAGCAATTGAAATATGTTTCTAGTAATATATTTCAGATTCATAAAGGTGGAGCCAATGTTATTTTTATAGCTGAGATGATGAACTGAGACTAGAGCAGAAGTGAAGGCTCTCTGGGTAAAATACTGTATGTTTTTTATAACCCTAGAAAGTTATTTTTCTAAGCATTCCTGCATTACTGAAAAGTTTAAAAAACAGTGCAATACTATAAGTTTACATTCCAAGACGTTAGAAATAGATGTAGCAGAATTTGGAGTGGAGTGTAAAATATTTGCAAAATAATAGATGTCTGGTGTCAGAAAAAGATAAGTTTATAGCTAGCAAAAACATTTGTTTTCGCCCACATATTTTGTAATAGCAAATCTTATACTGTATTTCAAGCTTTACTCCCACTGTATTAAAATTTTCCAACTCACAAATTTTCCTATTCCAGCCCAAACAGACTGGCATAGCTCAGAAAGGATGAAAGTAAATATGCCTGCCTATAAAGCATCAGGACCCAGGAAGACTGAGCTTCTGGATGATCTCAGTTTATGGATACTCTTTAAATTAGCATTCACACTTGGCAGCTGTGGTTTAGATCCACCTTGTTTTCAGCTGCCAGCCCTGTAGTGCTATTGATATTTCTGAGTTTTCTGAACAAACTTCTAGTGATAACTTTCCCAACCTGTCAACATGTCACTGAGAAATACAGAGATATTGACATTGTACACTAGGAAATTGCTCTGTATTGGAGTTTGTAGACAAGTTGATTTTCTCCAGAAGTATCAGGTCTAAAAAATAGAGGAGGAGGAACCTGGGAATTGTGATAGTCTTTTTTTCAAATTAGGAAAAGAGAGGTCTGATACAACATGCATTCTGTAAAATATCATTAAGATCAGCAGGTGACATAGAGGCACAATGCAAATGGCCTTAAGTGAGTGTTCAAAGTTTGTTTTCTCCAGAAGTATTGCATACACACCTGCATTTTGACTAACAGTGCAAAATCAACCCTTCTTATTCCTGTAGATTTTGCACTGAGAAATTGCATTGTGTTGAAGTATGAAATAAGAGGCTTTTGAAATGCCCTTTGTTGATACATAACAATTTTGCAGTTATTTTACTCTATGTTTTATATGTATGTGCCAATGTATCTTTTTTTTCCTTCCCCTGCTGGTGAGCGCATACAGATTTTTCTTGATCTTGTCTTGTAAAACAGACACTAGCCAGCCAACGTAAACCAATTCCCTAAGAATCTCCAAATGTGTAAATAATTGATTAAAAATCATAGGCGATACAGCAGGATCGCTGCTGACAACCCAGTAATTAAAGCAGCAGGAGCTTTCAGTTCAGGAAGGTGTACAAATAGGTACAGGAATAGATTTTGCAGGGCAAGGTTTTACACTTGCAGAGCTACATGTACTTCTGATATTTTCTAATTCTCATCAGTCCATTTTCATAAAAATTAAACCCAACCAAAATCGCAAGAGCAAACCTTTTTTAACTTTACATCTTTTTTCGGATCAGCACCAATATTTTCACACTCTGAAGAAAATGCAGGTTCCCTTGTAAGAGCCTTTGGTATGAGAAATAAAATATCTAAGAAATTGTCAGCATCACTGCTGTAACATAGCCATGCAAGTGATACTTCTGAAGTAAAAAAAGATATTGGGGTTCAGCCTGTTGAGAGTAGTGATGCAGTTAATCAAATAATCATTCTGGCTACCAAGTTCACCTAATATTGCACAGCCATCCAGACATTTCCTGATGTAGCTTCAGGATCTTGAGAAAATATGTTGCAGCTTATTTGAGGGCGCATTTGTGTTTGAGAGGAAAAGCTTTATATTTATAACTTCTATTTTTTTCTCATCTTTGTATAGAGACAAAATTTGTTCTCTTTAGCATGTGTCAGACTGATTTATTTCATAATGTGAAACTTGGCTCTTTTTCATACATGCCTGAAGCACAAGAAAACACATTTTACAAAAATGAAAAGCAACCAAAGGGTTAATAGATACACTGTGCTGTCTGATTTGCATGTAGGTTTGCAGTGGAATTTTTCTAGAACAGAGCCCTACGGGTTTTTCAGCCTCATTTCTCAGTAGACTGCACAACTGGTGAGAAAGTAGGTATTTTGTCTGACAGCCATTAGAGTCTCATTATTCTGCAAACGTGCAGATAGAACAAAACTTATTTTGAAATTCCTTATCCAAGTTTGCTAACTCCATCTTAATGAGTGTGAAGAAATAATCTAACGCTCTTTGTTTGTTTTGTTGGGGGCATTTTGTGAATAGTGCTGAGATGCAAGACCAGAGGACTTATAAATCTGTAAAGGCTGTGACCACTAGTAACCTGATTGCTGCCCTGCTATTGTCTTTACAGCATATATTACTCAAAGTGTTCATCTTTTCCATCATAAGAACAACAATTAATTTTGTGCGTGTGTACTTTATTCCTCTATAGCACTGTGAACCAGAAGAAAATGCTTTCTGTGAAGAACAGTGTTTTGAAACCTGATTTTCTTACTGGAACTATTGTCTGGCTTTCTATTCAATAACTTTTCTGCTAATACACTGAAAAAGGCCCTTCTTTTCATCCTGGTAATTCAGTCACTGATGATCTCCTCACTTCAAATCTTATTTCAGGAGATGTTCAGCAGTTCTTGTTTCTAATATAATTATTTGTGGGTGTTCCTGTTCTATTCCCAGGACTGTGTTCCAGGGTAGATCCTGACGTTTGGTTAGGCAGTCCTACAGGTACAGTGCGACTAAATCAGTTTTCCCCACCTTGATTTTATTTTGTTGTAGTTTCTTAACATCTCCCTAAATTACATTCAGCCAGGCTTGTTATCTCTTTGACTGTGATCTCTCTACTTTAATGGGTTTTGGTTTAAATGCTGCAAATTTTGTTACAATATTTCTGAGGTATTGATTTTTCTCTCTACAGATTTATGTCCTTCACTTTCAAAGCTCTCCATACCTTTGTATGTATTTTGTAATACACTTTCAAATGTTGTCTTGCACCTATCTATCACAGCCATTGAAACCAGCTTCTGATACAGCTTCCTGCTTTGCCTGGACCCTTTTGTGAAGAGTTCCCTACAATCAGCTGCTAAACTTAATTCTTTCATTCTCACCTTTAAAATTTCTCTTTTGCTGTCATGGACTGAAAAACAAGAAATCACTTGTGAGAAATTTGACTGCTACAATGGTGCCTGTGTCAGTGACTGGTTGTCGTGTCTCTCTGTGGTTCCATACCTGTCTGCAGAAGTCATCTCTGCCCTTGAACTGAGTATTTTGTCTGGGGAATAACTTCTTATGTGTGCAGAAAGCTTAGAACACAGAGGTCAACTGGTGACTATTGAGTAACTATTTGGGTAACTCCCCTATCTTTAGCATTGTCAGTGGGCATATTTTTTTAAAGCATGGGAAAAACATGTAATTAAATTTGTTGCTTTTTAGATTTCACATGTACCAAGCATTTAGCATGTCAAATTTAAACTGACAATTTTGTTTTTCAACAGGAAAATTTTTACTTTTTGTTTATAGATGCTTTACTGATAAGCTTTTCAGAAAAATTTCTTGGCTTGCCTACTAGTGTAATTAATGGAACTGATTTTACCTTTTCTATGCAGCTGTTCAGGACAAGAATGTTTAATACTCTGACAATGCAATGGATTTCCTTCTCCCATTCTGTAATCGCTGTATGCTTCAAAAGTTGTTTAATGCAGCCCAATATTCACAGGCATATATGGAGCTGTTGAAACTACAGGGAGAACCTGATAAGCTGTTTTGCTCAATTCAGCTTTATCAGTAGGGGAGATATGTTTGCTTTCCCTCAAACTCTCTCTTAGTCTCCAAAATCAGCACTTCAAACTAATAGCAGCTCCCTGTAGCACAACTGATGTGAACTCAAGATTATCACAAGCCAATCTTTGCACCACACTTTCAGTATCCCAAAAATAAAATATTAACATTTACTTTCGGAAATCACTTTTGATTTTAGTTACCATAGGAAGTCACATAGTTAGGAATCAGTTGAAAATGTCCAGGATCACCAAGCAGTCTTTTTTTAAAAGGTTGTTCTTTCAGCAGTGATATGGTATTGTAAAACACCACCATAAACAAGGCTGATTGAACCAAAGGCTTTGCCCCTAACTGTGCATCAGTTGTGCTCACTGGTTGTATGGCCCTGATAACCATGCACTGACTGAGTTACACAGGAAAAAAAAAATGTGACTGGTTTAGACTGGAAATTGCACTGGATATTGCATGGCTCTTTCCTTCATGTTTTTCAAGACGAAAATAAGCGTATGTTTTTACTATTTTCTTACCTTTACAATGGAGAATAATAAGCATTTTACTGCCAAGAGTAATTTTTCCATTATGATGGTTATGAAGCAGGCAAGTGCAAACTTATACTTTTTTATTACATGAAGACACACACAAAATATGTATTTTCAGTAATTGGAACATTTTTCTGTTACTGTTACAGCAAGAGCAAATTTGTTTATTTATTACATAGAGCAGAAAATTTGACAGTTTGAAAACGTGACAGCTTTGTAAGGGTTGTTAGGATTGTAGCAGGACTTCATATCTGAAAGCTTTTAGAATGTGTATTGGAAAAGGTTCTTGCAAGTGTATCGCATACCATCAGTACCTTGGGTATTTTAATTCTAACTGCTATTTGAACAATCTGTTGTGGAACAGAACTTTATTGTAGAGATGTTTTACATATCATCAATGATAAAAACTGGGCAGATAGGAATGTTGAGGGGTGTAAGTAGCGATGACTGTTTTGATACTGAAAAACTTTATCAGATTTCTAAATCTATCCATGAGTTTTAAATTCACGTTGTTTTTATTTTTAGCAAGAGTGTAAATTCTGAATTAAGGATCTGAATATTAAGTTACTCTTTTTTTTTATTGTTGAAAATAGCATGTATGATTTCATCATGAAGTCCAAATAAAACTTCTTTCTAATGTGCACCAAAGCATCACTGACTCAAAAAGAAATAAATGCCATTAATGGGTAGGACCTATTCTCTACGCCACAGCAACTGCGGTGAGAGTGGCATGACCTGCTAAGGTCAGTGAGTCACTTCAGCTGTGGAAGTGAAGCAGTAGGACCTGTAGGTTTGAACCTGTGAGGTGTTGCCCTGCAGTGCCCTGACTTTGGTACCCAAAATGAGGCAACACTCATCAGATAAATGAGTCTTGAATTTTAACATGGCGCTGACACAAGCATGAGTCAAACAAGCAGAAATATGTGAAAACAACTTCAAAGCAGAATGAAAACAATGTAATGGGTGAGAAAAGCATTGATATTACTGAGCCCAAAGCAATACTTAATTAGCTTGCTTTAGTTATTTTCCCTGGGCTCTATTTCAAAATAAATCTAGGCTTCAGTAAGAACCTGAATCATCAATTTACTTTTCTGGAATTTAAGAGAGGAATTTAAGACAAATGAAATATGGCTTTTGTGCATGGAAAAGAAACATAGTACAAATTAGTTTTTAAATTAACTTCTTGCACTTTAGTTTTGGTGTGAGTGTTTCAGCCTGACCCTGATGCAGATTGAATCACAGCTACTGCCTTCAGGCAGTAGGCTGGTACTTCCCTGGTCTCATGCTTCCAGCTGTGCTCTGCTAAACTGTGCAGCAGAAACTGGTGTGCCCATGGTCCAGGTAGGATGGACTCACTCCTGCACTCCTTTGGGCTCTGCCTGGCTCTATTGGTCTTGAGCCAGGTAGAGCAAATCTGAGCCTATTCCCAATAATACCTTCAGAAATAGCGAGAGGACTGTAGTGCTACAGCTGCATCTCACAAGTCACATCTATTTTATAAGGTGGTGATAGTTGGGAAGTGTGGGTATGCAGGTAGCATTAACAGTTCCATTTTTTGATTTCTGCATGCAGATATTGTTAGCTCTGTGCTATAAGTGCAAATAAAAGAGTAATTGTCTTTGTGCTTTGTATAGACATGCAATTTGCATTTCCTGTGCTTTGCACTGTTGAATAGTTGGCATTTCTGTCTCAAATAGAAAACTGTAAGTAATGGTGTTTTGAATTATGTGGATTGAAACAGTAAGCTGTTATCAAAAGCCCATTTGGAGAAGTGCAATTTTCTGATTTTAGAAGCCAGGAAAATGCAGCACTGGGCCCACTGCAGTGACAAATACACACTTAGCTCCGTGTACTTTCTGTGGGAGTTCAACTGTATAATAACCCTACAATGATGATCTTTGAAGATGTTCTGCATTAAACATTTAGAATGGTAGATGGAAACATTAATTCATAGAGGGGAGTATGTCTCTCCTTATACACCCCCATCAATGAAGAGCTTATTTGTGTCAGGAAGCTTTCCAAATGATGGAATTATTATGTGAACTGAGGTTCTTTCCAAAAGCTGCAATACTGGCAGAATTGAGCCCAGCTGCATGCTGGTAACTTCTCTCTGGTTTTGTAGAAGTTTTCTTGTTAGTGTGTATACTCTAGAATTGTTGGAATATGAATAGTGAAAACACTGTAAATCTGGGGAGCATTATAAAAATCAACATACTTCATCAGCTGTTGGCTGGCTAAGTGAGGAGGAGTGAGAAATGAAATCTGTAATTTTTTCAATCATCTGTTAAATTCAGCGCTGGAAAACCATCACTCTGTGCTGTAATTGGTGGCCCATGTAAAATGGATCTTCTTCCATATCTTGGGATCTTACTCCACAGACACTTGATGGCTAAACAAATAAAGCCTGCTCCCTCTTGTTGTGGTCAGTGAGATCAGTGCAGGCAGGGGCTGTGGGCAGGAGCACTGTGCTTGTTGCACAGGGGTGATGATTTCTGTCTCCAGGAGGTGTTTCAAAAGCACCAAATTTTTATCCTTACATTTAAAAAAAATACCTAGGGAACTACGTAAAAAAAACCCAAAACCAAACTGGAAGTGTCATTGGTATATGTTAACATAGACCCTGCAGTTATGTAGGTTTTTTTCCTTTAAGGCCTGAAATGCAAAATACTGTGGAACTTTCCTTTATTCCATTTTGGTTCACATCTATCCTGGTGTTACGCCTTTTGCTGTTTAGCATATTATTGCATAGAACAAAACTAAAAACAACAACAATTCTATTTTTCAGTAATGTAAATTTGCAAATGACAGCTGCTCTTTGTGTTTCATTTGCAGATGAATTTTGGAGAATTTTCCATATTGAAAACTCTTTAATTTAGAATGTTAGCAAATGGTATTTATTGAAACTGTATTTTATGAAGACTCACAAGTCATATAAAGTATTCTAGATTTTTGCAGATGTGACATTACTATGGAGACTAAAGTTGAGTAGCCTATGAAGTACAATTTAACGTCAGTTTCTTTTGTCATACTTTGTCAATCAAAATACCTTCAGAATCTGGTTTTAACATTAATTTGGTCATAATAGTAGTCCTTGTACTTTACTATTTTCAATGTTTAATATAGTTCATATTGTGTAATTTTGAAGTGTTTTTATTGTTATTTAAAAAAATAATAGTTCTTTTATTAGAATTTTCTTTCTCCTAGTTTATAACAATCTAAAATTGATGTACTGCAATGCACTTCTGGGAAATATGCCAACAACCGTGGGGTTTAGTTTGAGGATGGTTATTCATAGTTCACACACACTTTCAAGTGCTTGCTTGAGTGGATACAAGCCTGTTTTCAGAGTTCTTGGTAGCACAGTCTTGGCCTGATACACAAAGGAATTTTAAGACAGAGTCTGGTAGCTGTAAACATAAAGTGCAAGGGTCCATGTTAAAAAATAAATGTTCAGATAGAGCCTGGTTTTTTGAGTCAGTTCAACTCTATTTCAGTCTGAGCCCTGGGTTTCGAATGGGGAGGCTGCTCTTACGTAGATGTTGTACTTGCTGAGATGATGAAATTTGATTCCAGCTGTTCAGTGTGACATTTATTCAGTCGTTTCTCGTGTCTGTTTTGTTGGGTTGCTCATACCAGCACCCCTGCACTGTCCCCCTCCCGTCCCATGTTTGTTTTGGACAGAGCTTGTTTTACTGCTGGCAGCTAATATGGCTTGTGGCCTGCAGCTGAACAGCTTCAAATGCAGTGAGCCCTTGAGGGGCAGCATGTGAGCAGGGAGCATTTAAACACTGGCTCTGGCACAAAGTTCCTGTGTAGGCACAGCTGGGACATTTTATCTCTCGCTTTTTGATTGCCATCTGCAAAATGAAGTAATACCTGCCTACCTGCCTCGTAGGAGCACAGATGATTGACTCATGCTTGTGAAGTGACAAAGGAATGCACTGAATGCACACAGAAGCCACCTGATCCACAAATATATGGGGAGTCATTCATGGAAAAAGCTAAAAATATTGGCAACTGTGTTGTTGTGTAGTCAAGATGGTGGTGGAGCCTTTCAGCGTCCTCCCAGTCACTTTGAGAAACTTGAGCCGTTCCAAAGGCAAATGTATTGCTTTTGAGAAATATTTTTCAATCCACAATGCAAAGCCTTGCTTGTTTCTGAGTGCTGTACAGTCCTTAAGCCTAGCTTCCTTCGGTGTTGCTTGGGCTCCTTTCAACTGGCCATGCCTGCAGCCCAACAGCAACAACAGCTGGCATGAATTTGGTGCGCTTTTTGGTGTTCACTGGTAGCTTTGAGAAGAGGAAAATCACCCCTTTTTGTCAAATTACTCACATTTCATGGCAAGACTTTTAACAAGATTTCAAGCGTGCTGCTCTCTTTTATAAAATGAGATAAATTAGCCCCCTGTTGTGTTATGTTTACTAAACCCACAGGACTATTACTGTATGGTTTTCATATGTGTGGCATAAAACAACAACATATGTATTTTGTTTCTTTTAGAAGATAAAGGGAATGAAAAACCCAACAGTGGGAGTCAGCAGTCCAATACAGAAGTGGATCCTTTGCTTCCCAAACCTGGAGTGGCGCCTGCAGCACCCGCCTCATCTTCCAAGAGCACCAACGGAGCTGCTAACGCAGTTACTGAGTCAGAAGAGGAAAAAGCCAAAAAACTACTTTACTGTTCATTATGCAAAGTGGCTGTGAATTCCCTTTCACAACTAGAAGCCCACAATACAGGTGAGTATCCATATGTGTTAGCTGTGTGTTAACATTTTTAAAATTCAGTGTTCCAAGGTGGTAGCCGCACTTCACTGAAGCACCTTTTAGTTAAAACTCACAATGGCAAGTTAAACCACCGGTCTTGTTAATGGCAGTTTCCTGTGTGGGTTTTGGCATTCTATTAAAGCACTCTCTGGGTTTTTTTTTAACTGTTTTTCATGTACTCTCTAAGTTTTTAGTTGACAAAATCCCTATGGTTCATGTTAACTAATCAGATCCCTTAATACCTTCACACTGAGCACATAGTAAGATCATAATGGTTTCCACAACACTTAAGGTTTCTAAAATGCCAGTGTTCTCTCTCTTTCATATTTTATCTCATTATCATTAGTGTCTGTTATTTTGCTGGTAAAACTTTGAGTAATTAATTTGTTATTTGATTTTTTTGATGATTTTAGGGTGGGCTCATTAGGTTTCCCAGATGTCATAGAATCTTCTGATTATTGAAGATTAGGTACATGTACTTTTTTGGGCCACAGGCAGCAATTCCTAGTGTGCTCTGTCTCTGTATGGTGTGCTGGTGATGTAAAGCTTGTTAACAAGCCATTGAAGCTGGTTTTACAGCTGTAATCCATTCTTGGAATGAGTAAAGCAGCCATTTCTTCTGAATCAGAGGATATTTATTGAAGTATTACGGTTCCTAGGCAGGTTTTGAGGGATTGCTGTGGTTCCTCTCCCAGTGTTGGCTAATACCATTTTCTGCTATTCACTGGCTCTATGGAATTTGGCAAAAGAATAAGCAGCAAACACTTTGGCCATCCAGTGACACACTGCCCCAAACAGAGCGGTCCAGCATGCCTGCTGCTCCCTTCTTTGCACAAAGCCTTCTGGCTTGCCTTTAGATCAAGGACTCAGGAGCTACGCTGACTGAAACAAGAGTGATCATTAGTCCCAGTCTGTGGTGACTTTAACCATTCTGTCTTGAAGATAAATGTTACAGTCCCAAGGCTGAGGGAGTGTTTTGTGCTGCTGATCATGAGCTCACCTGCATCTCCTCGCCCCTTAGGCTCCAAGCACAAGACCATGGTTGAAGCTCGGAATGGTGCCGGTCCCATCAAGTCTTACCCCAGGCCTGGATCCCGAATGAAGGTGCAGAATGGCAGCAAAGGCTCAGGACTGCAGAACAAGACATTCCATTGTGAAATCTGTGATGTCCATGTTAATTCAGAAATTCAGCTTAAACAGGTACCTTCCATGTATCTGGAGCTCTTTGTTGGTTGAAGTTACATTGCAATGTTGTAGGTGCAGTGTAGGGCTGTGTCAAGATGTATTGGTGAATATTAAATTAACTTAGTATTTCTTATCTGTCTTCCCACAACTATTTCTAAATATTTCATCATAGGTCAATATCACCTCATTATTTTAGTTGGGAAAAATGGGATCGATAGTTGTAAAAGCAGAGGTGTCAGTAGCAGTGAATGGTATAGCAAATCTCATTTAAAAGTTTTCTGTGGTTCAAGATAGGGATTTGAATCTTTTCCTCCTAACTATAAGAAATTCTGGGTTGAGGTTCCCTGAATGCATCATTCGGTGCTGTTTTCAGTCTGCTGTAACAATGTTTAGTGCTATGTGAGAAGGAAAACATGACTCAAGTCTATTGGTTTGGGACATTCACCAGTAGGGTAATAGTGTAGATATGTCTGAATTATGTAGAACAACATTACCATTACCAGTGTGGCTGCTGTGTGCCCGTGGAGCTGTTCTCTGTCTGAGCCAATTAGCCCTGGGTTCAGAGCTGTGCCCATACAAACGCAGTGATTCTGGTACCCAAATGGGAATCTCTGATTGGATGGTGCTGTGCTGTGTGAATGTGTCATTCCCAGTTTTTTTAGTTAGCTCTAAGATAATTTTAAATGCATGTGTAGACATACCCCCGGGTATTGGTTCTTCCTTCAGCTAATATTCAATTGTTTACACAACTGAACAGCATCAGCAAGATGGAAATTTACCTCTTACTTCTGAATATCCCTATGACCTAGTGATTACAGCTCTGCCTGGTTTAAAGCTCCTCACGTGGAAAAGGGAAATACTAACCAAAATATCAATAATTTTCAAACCCTGTCTTGAATCACAAAATATGCTGTATTTGATTAGTTTCTGATTCTCTATTTGATATGCTCCAAATTGTTATGTTTAATTTAGCAAAACATCCTTGCTCTCTATAAAGGACCTACTGTATCTTACAAACAGGGGCTTAGGCATATCCTGCTGATAAATCAATTTCAAACTCAAAATGGAGAGATGTTTAAAGAGCTAATTAAATGTGAGGATATTTATTTCAGCACATTTCCAGCCGAAGGCATAAGGACAGAGTTGCAGGAAAGCCTATGAAACCTAAATATAGTCCTTACAACAAACTGCAGCGCAACCCAAGTATCTTAGCAGTAAGTATTTTTATTTCTCATCACTGTCTGTGTGAATTTGTGACCTTGGGGACTCCCACTGCTCAGAGACAGGAACATGACAGACCTGAGACTTCTGCAGCCTCTCTTCCCCTGCAGGCTGAGTCTGCACAGGAATCAGATTTGAAGATAGTTATGTGTTCTGTCTGCCCAGTCCAAGGCATGCAGACAGCACTGCAAGTGTTTTTTACTGCCAGAAAGGAGGGAATAGTCAGTGGAGTGGGGAATGAACCATGTGCCCCATGGAAAGGTATCAGCTCTGCTGAGCAAGGGCTCTTCTCTTTGAAGGCAGCAATGGGTAAACTCTGTCTCTTTTGCACACCTGAGAGAACTATAAGTTATGATGGATGCAGTCAGGGAAAAGGACATAGGATGTTAAGATATAAAAATAGTAATGCTCATTCTCTGCATACAACAACCAGGATGCTGTGTGGATGTATGGTTTGTGCAAAGAGCCATCAGGTGTTTAGGAGAATTGGCTGCCTGTGTGTTCAGGCCATGTCTGTCACTGGATACCAAACACCTCTCCTGTCTCTGTGTCACTGGCCAACCCTGTCACACGCACCTGCATTTCCAGGAATCCCCCAAGCTGGTCCTGCTCATCATCTGCAGCCAGAGCTCAGGCTGGCTTTAGCGTAGCACAGTTTGTATGTTTATTTGCTCATGACACAGCCAGTGTTTATTGGAGGAAAGTGCTTGCCACCTGTGGCACAAAAAACAGTTTACAGGTTGAAAAGAAACAGATGCAAATGTGTGTAGGTAAGAGAAAGCATGTGGAAAGCCTGTAAATGCTGAAATATTGGTATGTCTTTGTGATTGTTTAGAGGTAAATGAAAATGCTGTAGGCCTCCTCTAAGTCTCCCCACTTGATAGGTTCTGGCCATGCTAATATTCTTCACTTGTGAAATACGGCATTTTATCATCTACTGCATGAGGAGAGACCACCAATTATAAAGGAAGAACATGAGTATTTTTGCTTCCACAACTGAATGATTGTAGTGCAAACCATTTTTAGGGATATAGATATGAGTGTATATATTTCTGATTAGCTGTTTCACCACAAGCACCAGCAATGCTTGTAGATCCTATGTAGAGTCATATTAATACATATATTTCAGAAAAAAGTTCTTCTTGGCATCAATCTTAAATAATATTTCTACTTTGAAAAGAGCTGGTCTGCATTGGAAGGTGCAAAGCTGACTGGTCTGATACCACCTTCCCATCTTGTCCAATCTACTTTTCTACAATTCATTTTTGGAAGTGGAAAATGTGACTTTTTATATTGAAGTCTTAATCATGAGGGTGTTTTTAATATTTCACGCACATAATTTATATAAAGTTACTCACTTGCAAATTATGCTTCTTTCTAAACATCAGTGAGATGGTCTCTAGACTCCAGAGATTTATTTATATTTAAATATAGGATTTGGTGGCTTTAATTGCCCTGGGAGCAAGAGGACAGTGCAGGTAACATTTCTAAGCAGCTGCTAAGAGGTTTCTGTGGAAAGCCACAGTGTTCCCTGTGCCAGGGTTCACTTTTTCCCTTGTGCAAAAGTGGGCGTTGGGAGAACTGTATTTACAGTGCTTTTGTGTGTGTGTTTTATTCCAGGCTAAACTTGCATTCCAGAAGGACATGATTAAGCCACTGGCACCTGCTTTCCTCTCATCTCCCCTTGCTGCAGCTGCAGCTGTATCGTCAGCTCTGTCCCTCCCTCCCCGGCCCTCGGCATCCCTGTTCCAGGCACCAGCAATCCCGCCCGCCCTCCTCAGGCCAGCCCACGGGCCCATCCGCGCAACGCCTGCCTCCATACTCTTTGCACCATACTGATTTATTGGTGGGAGAAAGAGAGAGCTATGGCCAGCACAAAGGGCAAAGGAAAGCAGGAAAGGGGTTGAGGTTTTGAAGCGTTTCTCTTTTGCAATGCCATCCAGCATGACACATCATCCAACCGCATCATAAAATCCATCGTTGGCAGCGCTGCGTTTTGGAGTCTAGACAACTCTGTCTTCTCTCTGTCTCTATTTTTTTAATCAAAATAGTGTGGTTTGCTTAAAAATTAAATTGCTCATAAAATTTGTACCATTAAAGATTCATGCATCTATTCATTTTTTCTTTCTTTTTTTTTTGTTTTGTTATTTTGTTTTTCAATTTGTATGATGCACCTTTGAATCAAGGAACCTAAAATATTTTCCTGACAGACTTGAAAACTAGGGTCTTCCTCACTCACACCTATGTAAATACTTCTCTGAAAAGCAACAGGGTATAATCTAATGTGGAAAAAAGGAAAAGGCAGATGAACCAAATGCTTGATTGCAGATAACATCTCAAGAAAGAATTGCATCCGTTATTTTCGCGTGCTCTTGTTGACAGGGATTGTGTGTTGTCCTAGACCCCAGTACTGGTGTATCTTGTGTAGTACTACAGATGTACCATGTTTGATTTGACTATTTTTAGTTTCTGTGCAAATGTTTAAAAGCAATGCAATGCTGAAGCTTTTAATTATTTCTTTTGTGTCACACTTTATTTAGAGAAATCAAGACTAGAAAGCCATATAACGTAGAGTTAAGATTGCTGCTTGTTTGCTACTTTCATTTAACTTATTTTTCTTGTTTCTTCACTGGTGTTGCTAAGCAATGTTTAAAGAGAAAAAAAGCTTTTCAATTGCACATTGCCACAGCTCCCATGCGTTGTTCAAGAAGACAATGGATCCATGTGTTTGTACGTAAATATCCTGTTTTCTTAATTTTGAACTAGTTTCCTTTGTAACGATGCTGCATAACATTGTGGCTCCCTAATGCAATAATGTACAGAACATAAAATATTTATAATTGACCATATTCTCTGTTTACTGAATATATTGCAGTAATATCCCACATATCTTCTTACCTCCCCAACCCTTTTATAAAGGTGAATCAATATGCAGTGCTCAGACTGGAGTCGTTATATGATAATGGGGACTATAGGTGGAAGAAAAGAAAAAAAAAGGGAATTAACTTTTAGAGCATCTTTATCAGCAATCCATAATAGTAAGATGTCTGTGTATTTTTTTAAATGTACCTTTTCAATAAAATAATAAGAAAATTATTCTTGCTTATTGTGTTTTAATTGGTACAGGAAAAAAAAAATGCCTGAAACAAATTTAGCTAAAGGAGTCTTCCAGGAGCAGACAAAGCATCAGAGTTGCAATAAAGTATAATTACAGAACCTGTGTTTGTTTCCCTTGTGTTTTAATGTCTTTTCCTCACTACAGCCTGTAACAGTCTTTACTGAAGCTTTTTGCAGCAAGACTGTAAACATTTGCATCAGAGTTTTGGAGGAAGATGCAGCAGAGACAGGTGGGTGATTATGTGAGTGTTTTACTGTACCCCCAAAATGCTACCCCATGGTTGTGCCATTGCTAATGGAGATTAAGGATTAAAACCAGCCTGGGCAGACTTGAGACTGGAAGCAGGTCGCTTGGGAGCCAGGACTTGCTCTGAAGTATGGGCAAAGCATGCAGTTGCTTGAGCCAGCAGCAAGCTTTTGAAGGGAGGTATGTGGGGAAGCCTTGAACTTATCTTTTTTTACTGCTTAAAAGCTTAATCTATTCTTTAAAAGCCTGCTCTTTGTTCATAAAAAGTGGAAAGTAAGGAGTACAAGAGTAAAAAGGCTTAACTGTAAGGCTGTTAAGGTTAATACAAAGCCAACAGGGCCATTACAAATCCACAAAAGCCAAGGAAGAAAAAACTTCAGAAACTTTATAGTGGAGATTTTACAGACCAAGATAGACCTCATAGTAACAACATTATTAGAGACCATTTTCTGCAAGTGTAATTCTCCCCATTTACCCTGTTCTGTGGAGCTGTCAGTTGTGTTGTGAGAGGATAATTCACTGGAGAATCACCTTCCAAAGGGGTAGGTAAGGGAATCCAAGCTTTCAGCATCCTCTGGGAGAGCAGTTGACTTTGTAGTAATCTTGTGGACTCTGGGACTCACAGGGTTACAGGTAGACGCCCTGCCACATGCATCTGTTTGTGCCTGGTTTTGCAGAGTGCAAATTTGTCAGATTTAACTGCTCATCTCCCTTCAGAGGAGTTAATCCTATCAGGAGCCTGTTGCTGTCCAACATGAGCTGGGTTTACAGAACTCTATATTTTAACTGATTCCTCAGGAAATGAGTTGTCTGTGTATTAAACCACTGGTTTTTTCATTTTATATTCTACTGTTGATGATAAGAAATTTAAAGTAATTACAGGTTTCTGCAATTGTTCCTATATGAAATACAAAAAAGGAGAGGGGACTGGCATAAGTGTGTGTAGATTTCTTGGACAGCTGATTATTTTAAAGAGCGTCTTAAATGGAGAAATATTTGGGTCACGAAGGGTGAGGGAATGTGTTATGTCATTCAGCAATGAAAGGAATTAATCTGTGAAATATAAGGAGCTAAAAAATGTCATTGTGAACCAAGGAAGATTCTTAATCATAACTCTGTGTTGACTTACATTTTTTGTATTGAAACTCTGCTTGCCACCAAAGTTTTCTCTACAACATGCAGGACCAAGCATTTGAGATGATAATTACAGGAAAAATGATAAATCCTCCCATTATGCCTACTGGGATCTCTCCTTTTAAAAGTGAGCTTTACAAGAGAAAGAAAGGTTGTATCATACTCAGACAAACGCAATCAGCAGCTTTTTTGTAATATTAGGATTCCTTCTCCTGAAGTGTTACATCATGACACTTGGCTAGCTATGAAATTCATCCATTTGTTGTAACAGATAACAAGTATTGAAATTTAATATTGGCAGTGCAGTTAGCTTTTTGAGTGAGGTATCAAATGTGGAAACCACTAAGGTGGTAATCAGGTTACAGTAATGGGATCATATCCTCTGGTACATCTAGATTTGGTTATTCTAGATTTGGTGACTGCGCTCTGAGCTGCAAGTTGTTCCTGTATGAAAAGTCAAAAGTTAGAAGGGCACTCTGTGGGTTGGGGATTATCACCATCTTTCTGTAGCAGAAGAAGATGCAGACACATCAGCAGGAACTTTTCTGCTGGTAAGTGTGACTGGATCATGGTCTCTCTGTCATAAAAGATTTTCACAAAGGTAAATTGTGATGTGGTCCACTAGTCAGTACAGACTGAAGATTTATATAGACTGCTCTTTTAAAAAGAAAAATAATGGTGATAGGATCTTCTATAGCTGCTGCAGATCACTAGTGTGGGTGTCTCTGATTTCTTCAGGTCAAAATAAGAATAAAATCTTTCCTTCCAGTTCTGGTCAGACAGCAAGAGAAGACAGGAGCTAGCATGGACATTGCCCAGTTGATATTACCTCTTTTACTCTGATGATAATGTTACTCTGGGCCCATCTACTGATAAACTAAAAGGCAGGTCCTCTAAGAAAGAGACTTTTTCATTTAAAATAAATTGCCTTGTTTTACTACCTTGCAGTCTGATCTTGAGCTATGAATTTTATGGTGAGAAAGTATTGCAAAAGATTTTGTCACATTTTTCTTGGGGGAAAAAAAAAGAGCATGGTGGTTTTAAACTCTGCAGGAAGTGTTCCACTCTCTTTATGGATCTGGCAATAACCCAGTGAGCTTTACTGTATAACTTTTGAACATGTCACCTTGAATAAGTGAGGTACTTCACTATTTATTCATGCCTGGTTGGACATTAAATCTCCACAGCCATCATCTGCTCACAGTGGTCACAATAATTTTCTTACTGTGGCTTCTATATTTTTTAAACTCTTTTTTGCTCAATGCTCTTGTTTCAAGTGACAGCTGAAACATCCTCAAGTATTTCTTGGAATGACCAGCATTTCAGGTAAAACTAATTTTTTTGAGTGCCTAGAATTCTTCTATATTACAATGTTTTATTATTAAATTAACACTGTTTTAGAAATGTTTCTATTTGGTTTTGTGTCATATTCACATTTATGTGTATTGATAGGGTGCTGTGCTGGAAGCCAAGAGCCAGGTCCTGCTGAGTAGCTGAAGTGGAGGAGGCCAATCTGAGGCTGCTGCATTTGAGAGGCTGCGGCTGAGGGAGGGATTGACTTCTGCCGTCCAATCTCTTGTCATCCCATGTCTGAACCTATTGCTGTGTTGTCCTGCCTCACCCCCTGATTATATCAGCTGACTCCCTCTAGCTCCTTCCTGGACCACATCAAACCATGCCTTTGTTTTTGCAGCCCTCTATCAGGCTCCTAGGTATGAGCTTCTCATAGCTTGTCAAGATGTCAGCTCCTTTCTCCATCCCCTGACTGAACTCTGTTTTCATTTTCCAGTAGGTGCCAGTGAGTTTTTTCCATTCTGCCCTTGAATTGAAAAGTTCAACTCCCTAAACTATAAAGTCACCAAAAGTCTGCCTTCAATTTATTTCCTAAAGCTCAGTTATGGCAGCAAAAATCCAGACCCACCTCCCACCCCTCCCCTGAAATGAACCACCACCACTGCAGGAAGAGTAAAACTGTCATGAGATTTTTTGATGTCAGATTTTAGCAAATAAGAAAGCCTAAGAATAGGGGACAGCATAACAGTGACTCTTCTTATTTTATCTGTCTAAACTCTGTCAACCTTGACTATACTAAGCACATTTCCTGGCAGATATGATGCTTGCCTTAGAGGGTCAGTGATGCCTGCAAACTCTTGCTTTTCAGGATATATTATCTCCTCAGGAAGGGAGGTGGTAGCTTGATTCAAAACTAATTTTCATGTTGAACTGTGCCAAATCAGGTTTACGTATGCAATTTGAATTTTAAAACGTTCTCTAACATTTTCTGCAAAGGCTGAAGGAAAAATGGATCTTCATTGCTTGACTTCACTGGAGCTGCTCAGGGGTGCTCTCAGTTGAATAGTGTGAGTCTACCCCTTGCCCAGAAGGGCAAAGGAAATGGTGGGGGTTTGTTGTATGTGAGAACAAATGCACTGGCTCACCCCTGCTCTTTCTGGCTGGAATAACTCCAGTGGGAGTTATGCTCCTGTTTGGAGCACAGTCCAGCCACCCTGGAGAGCAGCACTGTTTGCAGCATAGCCACACTATGGAAAAGTTAACTCTGCAGAGTGCCTCAAGTCTATGCCTCCCTCCTTTCCAGAGGTTTTTCCTGCATCTTGTCTTCCTGCCTCTGATTGCAGAGGCAATCAGAGTTCATGTAGAAAACCCCATCCAGTATGAGTTCTACCTGTGACTTTCCCAGGTGCGTGTTAGCTGCTGAATTATTCATTCCCCAAGGAAAGGGAGATGGGAACAGGAACACAATGTCTGACACTAGGCTGAACTTCATTAGCAAATACTTTTAACCTGTGATGGAAAAAAAACAGAAATCCCAGACTCCAGTTCCTTGCTAAACAGACTTCAGTTTTGCTCTCCCCCTTCTCCCCTACCCACTTTTGACAAATACATGAGGGCAGGAGACCATGCAAACACAGATACTTTCTACCATGTGTGCCCTTTGTGGTGCCAGTCAAGGCACCTGGCTCATAAATCAGCTTCAGGGATTGCTTTCTGTAAATTGTTTAGTGTGGGAGATTCTGATTAGTGGTAGCAAAGGCACCAGAATTGTTCAAATGTAGAGGGTGATAAGAATTACATCCACATTTTCAAATGAAAAAGTTAATTTTAAAGTAATGACTTGCTGTTCCCTCCCTGGGACTGAATGCTGGGAACGCTCCGGTGCCTCCCAAATCATCAGAGCTGGCCTGCTCTGCAGTCTTCTGTCATGGGAAAAAAAGCATTAAATAGTTTTAGTCTCTTTCTGAAAATACTCACCTCCTTATATATGTCTCCTGCCATTGCTCTTATCTATTTTTCAAAGGAATTCAAGGGAAATTTGAGACACTTTAAATCTGCATTGCCACAGCTTGCTGTGTGCTAGGATGATGCTCCAGCAGTTCAGGGAGGAGGCGGCAAGATGAGAGTGGGCAAGCAGGCTGCAAGAGAAGAGGGAGCTCTCCCTGTGCTGTGGTGAGGTGTGAGAGGTACAGTGCTTTATTCACAGGGACTTGAGGAGAATGCATTTACAAACACAACTGCCAGGTTTTGTTTACATTGTGAGTGAGCAAAAATGTAGTTGTGATTTGAAATGCACTTAAGTTGTCACTTTAGGACAACTTTCAAGCGAAGACTTAAACTAAAAAACAGTTTTACAGATGCTTGATAGATCTTATGAAGTGGACCATTCCTCAGTGCCAGGAACTTCACTACTCCAACCCATTCTACTGGCATTTCTTTTTCTTTGTCTCACAAAATATATTTGCACGCTAAAACACTCAATTTCTTTCTTCTTTTTCTCTTGCTAGGGCTACAATTTTAACTGCCAAATCTTATCCTATGACTTGAAAAAGCTCTGATGTGCACTAAGCTCAGAAACCCTATTCATTTTCCACAAGGCACATTTACTATCAACATCTCCAGAGCTGGCAAATGTTCCAAGTCAAAGAATTATCAGAAAGCAATGACGAAACTGGGATAGTGATGGTTATTTCTCTCTATTCACATGCATGTGTTTATTCTAAAGTAGACATTCAATTCCCTACTTCTGTAACACAGAACATTGACATTGAAGATAGAACCTTAATAGAACTTGAACTTTGTATTGACATGGCATCCTTTAAAACATGCCTTTAAAAATTTATTTCTAGTTTGACCACATCTTAAATTATCTGATTCTTCCAAAATATACTTGGATGTTTCCAGAGAGTAAGGTCAATAGAAATGGACTCCAGATAGCAAATAAAGTTTCTTTTAAGAAGGTAGGAACAAAAAAATTGCAATCATCTTTCATTTTAGGAATATATTTCACCACATTGTCAAAAGAAGTATCTTATCATGACAAAGAACATGAAAATCATCAAACTTTTTTTGGTTCGTACTTGGAAAGTTGATCGTGGTGATTGTTCCCACCTTCTCTCAGCTCTTGGCTGCATGCTTTCAACAAGCAGTTCACACAATGATGTGTTCCAACACATCAGCCACTTGCTTTCTACTTTGATTTAAAATAAGAAAATTTTGATTCTGCGAGCGTCTCTTTCACATGCAGTGGAGACAAAGGGAGTTTTTATATTGTGTGCTCATGAAAAGAAACACCAGGACCTTAAAAGCAGCTAGTGATTTTTGGAAAAAGGGAAGACACGGGCAGTTCTAGCAGCACTGAACCAAAGCAGTCTGTGAAACATCAGCCAGGGCCCTGTGCTGATGGGAAGTCAGCCTCTTGTCCATTATCTGTCACTAAAGGGAATGGCTGAGAAAGTAAATTGGAGATCACATCACAGTTCTCTCCTTTGTCTTATAACAGCAAAGATGAACAGTGATGCCATTCTCCTCAACCAGCTGAGCTCCTGGCCACAGCTTTTGGAAATCTTGAATGCTTGGCTTCTCTGATCTTTGGCATTTATCCTGCAGCTCATGACTGTGGTGCAGTCAGCCCACAGGCAGGGCTACCTCAGTGTGCCACACAACCTGGAGCCATATATTAGCTGATCTCTATAAAGTATGGACAGGGATTATAAAGAGAAAAAAATCAAATTGTAACAGCAGAGCAGTTTGATTTTCTTATTTCTGTGCACTGTTAAGAAGGCATGATGCTTGGTCTGCATATACTGCTGACAGAGGGATTTTCCCCCTATTTCCTGGGATGGATCGTCTTATTTCTAGCAGCATTGAAACAAGTAAACAAACAAAATGTTTCTGCTGTGTTGAAACTCAATTTTCAGAGTTAAACCTTGGAATAACAAGACTGACTAGAGTCCCTTTAGAGGATAAAGAAGCCAAAAAATTAACACCACCACTTCCCAGGAGAAATTAATTTCTTCTTGGCACTGATTGAAAGTATAGAGGGTAAATGTGAAGCTCCAAAGAAATCTCTCTGTAGGCATTTTAAGGAGTTGAGAGCTGCTGCCAAGCATTTCTGCAGTTCCCACAGAGACATCATACCAGGAGGACAACAACAGACCAAAGAAAAGCTCAGTAGAGCTTGTCACACCTGGAACAGCTGGATGTAGGTTTATAATAGAAATATTCAGTCTGCTAAGAAACTTTCAGATTCATTTTAAAAATAATAAACAAAAGGAAGATAAAATACTATTTACTGTTGCATGCAGATTTCACACTAAGTATCCTTTTTTTGTTTCCTCTTTTTAAGCATATCCTTATGTACTGAAAATAATTTTCAATATTCTCAAGATATGGCTAAATTAGAAGAATTCTTTGAGCTTTTTTATTAGATAGAAACTGATTTTGTAGTTAATTTTTCAAGGAGTATTTTCAAAGAGTGCTCCCACACTGTTATTGAGGTGCCCAGTGCCTTCTCCTGGAGATCCAGCCTTGGCTGCACCAAGGAGCCTTGAGACTGGAGTACACAGCTCAGCCCATGTTCTGACATGGCCTTTGCTGAGCCTGATGAAGGAAACATACAGTGCACAAAAATGTCATAGAACTTCTGCAGAAAGGAATTTCATCTAGGGAATTTCATTTCCTTCACCAACCCAGGAAGGAAGGAAACAGGAAAGAAGGGCATTGGAAAGAGTGGCACCCCTAAAATCTGTAGGTCTCTGGTGAGAAGAATCCCTGCAACCTCGCTGCAGCTGTCTCACCAGCTGTGCTCCTCCCACAGTCATGCCTGTTGAAAAGAAAATCAAGAATCTGTGGATTAGAAATTCTGACTTGATGTGCAGATACAGACTAACAATCTGTGATTCCTTCTAAAGTTCCATGCTACCTTGAAATGCAAAGCTAGGAATAAAAGTGTAACTCTGTTGAGTTGCACTAGGGATATTTGATTTATTCTGCATCTCAGAGCAAAGGAAGCAATGCAGAGAGATGGATTTTCTTGTGGCCAGCTGATGTTATTTTAAGATGAGTGCAGTTAAACTTGCATATAGCTTTTTCTCCCCTTTAGCACTACATCTGTAAGTTGTAGAAGTTCTGCATGTCTGTAAAACTGAGTCTACTAAGGCTATGTTTTAAATATACTGCATGTGCAAGAATTATTTAATTAGGAGAACCAACATTGCTTCCCTAAAAACAGACTAATGAAAAATATGTCATTAAAAGAAAAAGATACTTTTCTAAAGCACTTTGCTGATTACTATCCTAAAGTAATTAATTACTTTAGAGTTTACTGTTAGAAGTCAATAAAATTGTTTTCCACAGAACTTAATGAGATATTTAAAAGTATAGTATATGATAAAATCTTACTTGTGAGAAGACATATTAAAAACTTAACCTGACCTGATGTTTATCATGATGTGACAAAAACACTAGTGATTCTTTTATATAGGCAAATACTTTTATACTTAATTAGAGCCCATAAGCTAAATTGGAAAGTAAAAGCCCAAAAGCCAAATGCAAAGCCTTAAATCTGGAATTATTTATTTAATCTGGAACCAAGTTACATTGGGCTAAGATCTGTGAACAATGGAGGTGAATATACCATGATGCAGCTAGAAGTAGTACAAAATTCTGTTGAAAATGTTCTGCTGAATGAAATTATGGCAGTTTGAAAAAAATAGGTGGAAACACAAAGCGCCTTGAGCTGGAGAACAAATTAGATGTAAGATCAAGAACCTCTCAAACTGGATTAGGATTGATTTTCTACAGAAATTCTAAACACAACTCAGAGTTGACAATGGAAGACTAAAGTCTAAATCAAGTTGGACACATTGGATTTCACCTGGGCTGGGACTAGGACCTCCCTAGAGCCCTAGAAAGGTGCAGAATGGTGGAAATGGTACCACGTGGATTGCAGAGGACAGTTGCCCACAGCAGTTCCTGCATATCAGCACAAATACCCTTGGGAAGCCCCCCGTGATCCCCTTCCAAGCCCTGGCCTGCTCATGCAGGAAGCAAGTTGGTACTTGCCTGCCTCAGCTCTGGCATTTTGAACCATCCAAAGCCCCTGGTGGCAATTCCTGCCCCTTGTCCTCTTGTCCAACTAATGAGTCAAAGAGGGTGTAAATGGATATATACCTCTCAATATGTATGCTGTGTGCCAGTTTAGGCTCATTAGCCAGTATGTAATTATGCCTGATTTCACATCACTCCTCAACTTGATCCATTAAGGAAACTTTTATTCTCTGAGACAGCAATAACTTGACCTTAAATGAACTGAATGTAAAATTGCCTTGTGATTGATTTTTCAATTCAATTATTTTTCCTTCAGAAGTTAAATTTAAATGTGGCACTTTACAGTCGACAGAATCTAGGTCAAATAGATGGGATATTAATAATAACCCATCCTGTGTGAAATCTAGGAGTTATACTTAGCAGTAAATTCAGTTTATGGGATTCTCTGAAGACTGGATTTTATGTAAGCAGCCATCTCATGCAAGACAAAGGCACAGGCCAGAGTTTCCCAGACTTTTCAGTACTGACCTGGGATCCCTTCCTGCCTGGTGTGCCTCCTTCCTCTCTACCAATACTGGGCACCAAGGGTGTGGGAAGTAGAGGGTTTCTAGCTCGAGACTCTTGTTTGCCTTGTTTAATCAGTTTTCTTTCTGTCCTCATAGAGATTGACTGAAGAAGACATTGCTATTCACCTTGCACAAAATCAACTGCAAATGAAGACATGGGGTTGCCCCCCTCAAATCCCAGAGGGAAGCAGGATCACGTGCTGGCCCAGCAGAAGCCAGCTGAGTTAAAAGGTGTTGGACAGCATCCAGTCCAGCTAAAGCACCTCAAGTGGGAAAAATCCAAAAACCAGACCTATCAGGAATGATTAATCAATTAAAATGTTGTATGAGCTAAAACAAAATGACAAAAATTTGGAAATATGTAATTTATTTGTGCATTGCAGTTGATTTGCTTGTCTGAAAGATACCAAAGTCCTTAGTGGTGCAGGTCTTTCCTTACTGCAGTGTTCTTTCTGTAGATTCCTAGTAGATGATATCTGAGAAATCAGTGGCCGTGCCACCTTGGCACCCTGCTGGCTGGGCAAGCTGTGCTCCCGTGCAGATAGCAAGGGAGATAGCAAGATCCCACAGGGCCTGGCTGCCTGGGAAAAGGGAGGGCAAGATTCTTCATTTGTATCAGGTGTCTAATTAACAGCCCTGGGGAACACTAATTCATCCAAGCCCCTGGTTCAGATGAAAATAAGGAAATGCCCTATGCAATAAATTTATGTAGAAATGGGCAGTTTGACTGTGACAGGTAGAAACAGTGTTGACTATTTTTTGTTGAAAATAAATGAAAATTTGGAGAGGGGGAGATGGAGAACAAAGATGAAGAGCTACATTTGCTTGGGAAAAAAAAATACTTCACAATCTGCCAGGAAGAGAGGAAGGAAGTAAGCACTTATAAATGAAACCCTGGAATGAGTGAGTGTGTCCCATCTGACGCCTTTCCAATTTGTTTTTTATCCTGCAGACCTCGTGGGAGTTCCAATGGCTGGTTGAAAAGCCTTTAAGGCCCGACACAAGAAGGATGACTTCTTCCAGGCTTGCTAATGAGGACTGCAAATCCAGGCAGACTTTGGGATAACTCCCAGCAAAACCAAAGGTAGGCTGGTGTCATGCACCGCGCTGCAAACATCCGGAGCGTGTGGTTTGCATTCTGTGGCTGCAGTGCAAAGTCCAGCTAAACCAAGAAAGCCATGAGGAGATCAGAAGCGTGGCCCCCTTACTCCTGTGTCAGTTTATTGTACACCTCCCCACGCATCCCCCCGAGTTCCCAAATCCTGCAGGGAGCGCGCCGCGGTGCTGGCGAGCCTTCTGATGACACCTGGTGGCAAAATTGGAATTACACGCCAGAAATGGAATCATAAATGGGCGATAGCCGCATTCCTGAAACTGAAGGGAAATTAAATCCCTGGGGAACTAATGTGAACTAGGGGCTGGTAGTTAAAAGTGGAAAATAATATGCTAGGAATGAAATGGAGAAGTGTAATAACCTTACTTCAGGAGGTAAACCCAGCTCTGATAAGTGTGTTACACAGCTGTATGGAGCAGCCCTCGGTGACTGCCTGCTCAAAAAGAACTGCAAACAGCAGCTAGAGAGGATTAATTGGTTTAGTTCAGTGAAGTTGTCTCCTTGGATGCCATTCAAGTGACTTCCACCATTGTCCATGTCAAGTAACCAGGAACATGAGCATCAGAGTGATAAATACCTGTGTTCCAGATAAGCATTTTTCATGTGGATTTGATGTGGAATAATCTCTTTTCGTTTTGGGTTTGCCTCTAATCGCCTTGTAGCAGGTGGGGAGAAGGGGGTGGAGAAGGGGGTAAAGAAGGGGCCTGCACAGGGCAGCCTTCCCCAGCACTGTCTGGAATCTGCCCAAGTGGCCAGGGAAGAAGCCACAGGAACCTTCCATGAGCTGGGGGCAGGCTGTTTGAGCATGTTACATTTATGTCTCTTACTGCCAAGCTGGATCTGTGAGGCTATGAAAGTGAAACACCAAGTACAAGCCTCGAGAAAGCCCTTTCACTGATGAAAGGGTTTAGTGCTTTTACTTTTGTTTCATTTCTCAAACATGCTCCTTCTGCACCTTGCTGATGATTTACTGAGAGCAGACTGTCATTGCTGTCACAGTTCTTCAAAATACTCCAGATGTCTATCCTGTCTCATACAACTATTCCATTCACCCTAAAGGTTTCTATTGCCTGGCGTTTAGCTCTTCTGTGTTGTGTATTTATGTGCTATCTTCCCTTGGCTTTATGGAAACAGCCCTGAAATCACCAGAGGAGCTTCAGTTTAGCTTCCAGCAGCCACATGATGTCTGCTGATACATGGTGTGGATTGGGAGATGTGTGCACAGCACAGGAGGCTGCCAACCCTGCTGTCCATATTCCCCTGCTCCCCTCCTGCTGTGTGCCACGCAGGGAAAGCACTGGGGCTGCATTCAGCCTGCCACAGTTACTGCTGAGGGCACAACCAAACTACCAGTTTGGGATGGCTCAGTCAATTGAACACTCATTTAAAAAATGTAGTAACTTACACTTCACAGAGAAGCAGTGAAATTAAATTGTTGGGTTTCTCTGTGTTTTAATTCTCTGAAAATTTCCTGGCTAGTCAATTATCTGAGGGCACCAGCCTTAATGATTTGTACATGATGACACACATAGCTCCATTCTCCTATCAGAATGTCCTCATTTTCATTCTGTAATATCACTGTTAAAGGTCAGCAACTATTTCAGTATCAGGACTATAAGCTAGAAAAGAAAGCTAGCAGGGAACTTCCAAAAGCTTCCTTCCTCCCACAACCTCTCAGTAATTTCTTTACTGTTAGGATAATATCCTAAAATTTAAAATCTTGGTTTGGGACTTTTTATCTCATTTCAATATTTTTCCAATGGTTGAATAACGTATCAATCCTGCTTATGTGGAGTTTTTTATAATTATATTATTTAAATAGGTCAAACAAAAAGAAAGTGAAGAAACAAAATATTTATATCTTCACAATATGCAAGTGAAGTCTGTGTCCAAGCTCTAGCCATAAGCAAGAGTTAGTTATTTTTGCTTACAAGTAAGGAGAGGTAAATGAGAGCCCTTGTCTTGGCTTAGATAGCAGGGATGGATATGCAGAGATCTGTTTGCCCTTAGGGCTGAACTGGATCTTTGCTGCAGCCCCCCATTCAACCCTGCTGCTGCTGCTGGAGCTGCAAGAGCAGTGATTTGCACGGGATGGGTAAGGGAAGGGTGCAGCACTCCTCAGCCCCCATGCAACATCTGCTCTCTGCCAAGTCTCCAGCAGAAAATAATAAAACAACCTGGGTTTTGTACTACCTGAGGTTAGCACAAGAGGCAATGAGCTTTAATTCCTGGAAGATTTAAATAAGATGTTAGGAAAAAATTCTCATGGTTTGGGTGACTAAGCATTGGCATAGATTGTCAAGGCTTTGTTCTTAAAACCTACAACAGAGGAGATTTCGCAATCCCTCAGCAAACTTTTGCCAAAAAATGACTCACTGCAGCGGAATGTGTTGACTGATACCTTGAGATCCCTCAGCACTCTCGATTTTAATAATCTGTATAAACACAGTTCATTGATTTGCTGCTTTGTTCAATCATTTGACATCTAAGCCCCAGTAATTACCTCAAACATCCTGTATCAGCTGCTCGATGGCTGCATTGCACGGTACTCGGATGCATTTTTACTAATTGGCTGCTTCTCTTTTATTATTTAATGTGTGTTAACTTTTAGCCTGACTCATAGAGAACACTTCAAGTACAAGAGCCAAGCAATAATTAGAGCTGTTAAAAATACATTACAGCAAAAAGTAGAAACCAAGAATGATGAGTGGCATATTGGCTGGTGTTTTTCCAGAAGCCCCCAGTGTGAAAGATTATATGGTATCAACAGCTCAAATAACAATGGGGGCTTGTGGCCTTCCTCTTAAATAAATGTATTTCCATCAAGAATTCACTATATTTTTTCTGGAAAATATCAGTAATTCAAGAGTTAATAGTAACTGTGAAGAGCTTTCCCCAGACTAGTAGTCTGGCAGGACCACCAACTTCTTACAGCCTCTCTGCTCCTTTTCCTGCCAGATACGTGGTAGCACAAAAATGATATCTACAGACAGTGACCGTCTAGGACAGCTCTTGACTTAGAGGGACAGCTTGTTAACTGAAAATTCATATAGAACTGAAGTTGCACTGATAGGAAAAGTCATCTTTATTTTGTCTACAGGAAAGATGAAAATAGTTGTCTGGCTCATGTTGTGAAATGTGTCAGGAAAGCTGCTGGGGCACAATTTAAAGAAACTCAGTCTCACTTTCCTGCTACCTCTAAATTAATAAAGACCCCAAGATGTCCCCATTGCTCATTTTGCAGCTGCTGGAAGGACTTATCACAAATACATTTTTCAGCATCAGTCCCAGGTCTGTCTGATGGATAGGGAAACATAATTTGGGAAATAAATATTTATGATGCATAGTCACTTGGAATTTTTTTATTTATACATTGCTCAGTACAGATGCTCATTAAACAGTAAAAGCAAAACTGTGCTAGGTTTCAGTATTTATGATTCACCCACTATGGAAGACTTAAATCATCAGCCCATTAAATGGAATGGTTCTGAACTAAATCATGAAGTCTTTTTAAGTGTCAGTCGTTCATAGTAAAGAAGTTTGTTGCATTTTTTGCATTGAGCAAAAAGGTTGTCTTGAACACAGGACTATCCTTCAAATACCAACAGCAAAGCTTTGAATACCTGACACTGGATGAGTAGGTACTGCAGTTGACATGTTTCTGAGTGACCCATGGGTTTCAGCAGTGATTTCTACCCAGCTGTATGCCAAAGGGTTTCCAAAAGTCACCAGCTCTTTGCAAAAAGCAGCATCTGTCACACATACTGTGAAAATTGTTGTGCTGGGCATGAGGAGTTGATTGAAAAACATCTTCTGCCTGGCACTTTACTTTTTTGAAACCCCAGGTGCATATTTTTCATGCAATTTAACTTTTAAGAGAAATAGTCATATCTGGCCACCAGACACTAACGCTATTAATCTCTAGCTCTGCACCTCTCCTCTGAATGGAAAACGATTGCAGGTAAAAATACCTTCAGGTAGGAAGATGACTCTGTGTGCCTGTAGCAAAGTATTTCAGCCTCTCCTCCAAGGTCAAAAGATACTACTTCAAATCTACTGACAGGAACCAACCTTAATAGACAAGAAATTTGTCTTACATTAAATACAAAGAACATATGAAAATTTTAGTAAATAGTTTAGAGGACCTATCATGCTTTCTTTCTTTAATGTACAGTGTTGGGAAAACAAAACTTCTGTGTGAGGCTGAAGCATCAGCTTTTCTGTGATAGGCTGAATTACTCCTCAAGGTCCCCCCAGAGCATTTCTTACCAGTACTTTTATTTCAAGTGGTCTGACTCAGCAATCAGGCCTTCACTGTCCTCATTACTGCTTACACACAGAAAAGATGATCTTGTCCCAGAAAACCTGCAGTTTAGGCATATGACAAATAAATTGATATAAGGAACTTCTCTAGGGCCTCTGGAGGGAAATGAACTGGACAGAGGAATAGGGGATAATAGGTAACAATAGAAATGGCACTCCATGTAACAACTCTATCACCATCTCATCTTTTTTCCAGAAAGACCTGCCTGGTTTTGCCTATCCAGCTTTTAGGATTATCATCCTAAACTAGGAAAGTTTAACTGTCTATTGTATTCATGTCTAAATTAAAGGTTTGCAGTGAGGCATGGAGGTGTGAAGAAGAGATAATGAATTCTCTTTAAAGAGCAGGAGGAAAACCAGCTGCAGGTAGTCTTGGCTTTAAACATGACTGGCAGAAAAGCAGCCCAGAACTCAAACCATTCTCTGTGCTTCAGTGGTCCAGGGAAAGCACCTGTTTCCCACTAGGAGTCTCAAACTTTATTTGCCTGCTTATATGGAGGTCTATTTCTGTTTTCTTGGAATTAAATACAGCTTAAATTTCAGGTCTTTCAGGGTTAATCCAGCTGCAAGTAACACAAGGGAAATTAAAAATTCTGAGAAAAAATGTTACATGATTATGTTGGAAAGGTAACAAATGTATGATTTAAACAAAGATGCAATCATAAGACAGTTCTCTCTCTCAAGTGGCTAGAGGTTTGTGGGACTGACACCATCACTGAAAGTCAATCTGTTAGCTGCTGGTGCCTCTTGTGAAGGACTCGACCTGCCCTGATCAGTCTGACAGCAAGACTTTCATGTTTGCTGTAGAGAACATGCCTGGCAGCCTCTCACACCTACACCACCCCAGTGACAACTCTTGCAGTGTTCAAAGACTGAATGAAGAGATGGTTATGCATTGATATTCCTCATTTCAACCTCTTGAAATGCTCATATTTTCATCTAAGCTTTCGCAGCCCTGTTCCACTCCTCTGCTTACTGTAACCCACAGGTTTCTACCTCGTTGAAATTTTCTGTGGCATTCCTTGCTCTCCAGGACAAGCTGGAGAGGAAACTGCCACTCCTAAAGTCCAAAGGTAATGAGAGCCTCTTTTGGCAGCAACAGGCTGGGCTGAGAGCAGCGGGCAGAAATCGATGCCGGTGCTTGTTAGCTCCACCATCCTGGGAGAGGCGCCTATTCGTGTTCTGCCAAGTGCAAATGACCACACATTCCCTTTAAAATGCTTGATGCTTAGCTGAAATTTAAGACCAAGAGAAGCCCAGCTCACAATCCTTTTTTGACCTTATTTTTCTCTCTCCTTGATACTTGAAATAGACCCTTTAATTTCTCTCCTGCGTTTGACAAGAAAAAACTTGTTTTATGGAAATGTGGAATATGATAGTGGCAGACGTGCACCACATTAAACACTGTGGATTTTTTTGTTTCAAAGTTTTGAAAAAAATTAAGTTAATGGAGAGCTTTGAGGGATGTTTTACCCTGAGCTGCTTTTACCTGTGTACAAATTTGAAAGCAAAGCCCAGGAAGTATGTGGGGTTTATTGGCAAAAGAGTATTTCAGTGGCAAACACGAACTGAAATACTATTTTTTTCATTTTGATGCATTTGATTCCACAGAAAACTATTAATGAGTTGTAAATGCCAGCACTTTTGCTAAAATGTAACATAGGAAATAATGTAATAACTAAGTACAGAAGCCAGTTTTGGTCTCTGATATTTTATACTTAAGACTCTCCTGGCACTGGAAGGTGATATATATAATATGGCCTCCTGATGAAACACTGCTCACTTATAAAGAAAATTGCAGTGCTACATTTTTCAAATTACCATAAACATAATTACCTCCTGCTGAGGATCTGAGTGAGAAGTCATAGCATCATTACTTTCAGTAAAGACTGTAATTTCTTTCAAAATGTGATTAATTCCTTCCTAAATTATAAAAGTCAAGCCAAAAGTTTATGTTAGATTGGCAAACATATAGAATTTTTTTAAAGTTTGCTCCATGCCAGAATGTACGTGAAACCTTCACCTTTTCAAGTAAATCACAGAAAACTTGAAATCCTTCCTGAGCTGGTGGGGAGCTGTGAAGAAGAAGAGGGATCCAGTCAAGCAAGAAGGGGTTGATGTGTTTGTCCACATGAGCAGATTTTAACAGTGTGCATAAAACTCATTGGCCAGCAGAGGTGTCCGTGCTTCCTTCTGCAGCAGCCAAGTTTCCATCCTCCAGAGAGCCCGTGGATGTTTGTGGTTGTTCTTTCCCAATAGAGGGAGTAGAATTTCTCTCCTTGTACATTAGTCCTGTTGAGGTTGCTTTCTCAGGGAGAGGGATGGTACTTACCTCCAAAAGCTTTGGCCAACACACCATTCTTCATTTTGTTGTGTCTTTCTGGCCCAAATATGAAACAGAGAAGAGGATATAGTAATCAGATTCCAGATAACACATCTTCAAATCTAAGTTGGACTGAGCTTTGATTTTAAATAGCAGAAGCTGATTTAACAATGTTCAATAGTTGGTGGTGCATGCAGCAAAGCCAGCCCTATGTATTTATGCACGTTGAATGTCAATATGGTATTTGCCTTCTTTTTATTCAGCTCAATTTTCTTCTAATTTTTCTCTTCCTTTACATAATTTCTTTTTTTAATCCTGACTGGTTGCTAAGTAACTGTAGCAGTATTGCTGCAGATGTGCAATAGGCATATCTGATTACTGTGGTGGTCTTTCTTTTTAGGGGAAAAAAGTCTTTCAGTTAAATAAGAACAATAATGAAAGTAATGATAGTAATGATGGCCTGATAAAAGATAAAAGTTTTTTCTTATCCCAAATTTTTGCAGCTATTCATACATTGTGTCAGCCAATGGCAGAAAGTATTTGGGAGGAGTGCATTATTCTTAAGAGGATGAATCCCCAGAGGACTACCTCTCCTAGAGATTTATACCAGATTGAATATGACATAAGGCAGTCTTGTCACAGGCTGCACCCGTGGTGGGACTTTCTTCATAGCACACTCATGCTAAAACAGGGTAGGCCAGAAACTGCAAGATCATGGACCCTCATTTTTGTCAGCTTCTGTAAATATTTCTGTGCAATTCATGAGTCTTATCACTGACCAAGTTCTAATACTTCTGCCCATGGAGGCTGGCAGTTTCTCTTTGCTTTTGTCGCTACAGCACTCCAGAGCTTTAGCCAAAATTTTATGGGGATGTAATGCAGGTGGCTCTCAGGGCAAAATGAAATCTCTCAGCTCATTTTCGTGGCTCTTCACAGTTACTGTGTATGTTATTCAAGTGTGACAGGTGTCCTTGCTGAATTCATCTCCCTGAGTGCTGCCACCCCCCTCGGGCTCTTGGCAGCCAGGAATCCCCGCAGCCAGCGAGCCTTGCCTTTCCCTGTCACCCCTCGGCAGGCAGGGTGCCATGCTGCTGTGCACTATCTCTGCCATCTCTGTGCAAGAGAACTGCCTGTGAAGTGCCAGAGTAAAAATCCTGCTGATCATTAGTTTGGGAGGAAACTAGCAGAATGCCTATGTGACAGTGAATGATCGCTCTACTGACAGATTTCATTTTAGCATTTACTAATTTGGGTGTGTTCGACATTGCTTCTGTTGTGCATGGATGTTAGTGTAGATTTTTAGCAGCAATTCTATATAGATATATTGTCCTCTTACTGTAGGAAGAGCAGAAGAATTTTAATTGTTGACATTATTCAAAATTTTAAAATGGCATTTTAAAGATATGGATATTGTATTAATTCTTCACTTTTTTGTGGCTAGGTTTGGATGGTTCCATTTCTTTTCTCTTTTTGTATTCAGTTTAATCAAATGTGTCCATTAAGTGTAGGATGTGGCACTTGAATTCTTTTAGGGCATGCTTGCAGGAGATTGATTTTTGCCTGTGTTTGCAGAGAGTGAAGGAGTTTGCCCGTGTAATCTCCAAAAAGGTCAAATCTTGACTTAATAAATGTATGATTCAGGAACATAAACCTCATTCTTTAGGACATCACATTAATATTTATTGGGGTCTGAATACTACAAAGGCCTGCTAATTAGCTACAGAATCTTTTGTGTGTTGGTTAAACTGGCTCAAGAGGGATTAAAATTGCTTCCATTATGACAAATCTGCTAAGCAGCGGACTCATATTCCCATTAATTCCTACGGTTCAGACTAGTGTGTAGGTACATCTTTCTGCTATGACTAATAGTGGTTATGACATTTCTAATAAATTCAGTGAAGAACATTTCTAAGAGGAATCATTTGCTATTGCTGATGGTAGAGTAAGAACCAGGCAGCAGCCAGGAAGCCCAGCAGGAGCTACCCAGCTGCATCTGGAAGAGACACTGACTGTCCCAATCCATGCAGAGCAGGAAAGGAGCAAAGACCAGAAACCTGGGCTAGGAGCTGCTTAAGGGAAACGACCTAGACATGCCAACAGAACACTAACAATCAGGCCAAGTTTTAAAAGTATGGAAAAATAAAGATGGCCACTGTATTGAGAGAGAGAGACAAAAGCAACTCTGAAAGGGAAGCAGGGAGAAGAGGGTACTGTCCAAGGAAAGGGCTGCTGGGCACAGCTATTGTTGCAGTACTGCCTAGGTGAGGGAGAAATGTCTGTATATTGTAGAAGACAATGTGGTACAAACATCAGCAGGCTGAGCTGAGCCTGTAACTCCACAAGACTCAGTCTGGATCTGGCCCAGAATAAGTGCAGCTATGTTTGCATAGTGCCAGCCCTAATCAAATATGTCTTGCTTCTGGTCTCCGTTCAACTGTTTTTCAAATACCTTTGATTACAAAGTTGTGGGCTGGAAAAGATAAGATTAGATAAAGCAACTAGTAATTTCAGTATTTTTCTAAAGTGGGAAAGAGAATGTATGCAGTGTAACAGTTGAAAAATCTTGGTGTCCTGCTAAAAAATTCCTGGAATGAGTGGGCTTAGGAAACACTTGCAACTAAAGGCTCATGCCTTATGTTAAGGGAAGAAGCCACAGAGTCAAAACTGAGCTGAAAAGATAAGTGGGCAGGAAGACCTAAAAAAGAATCATATGGCTCAGAGGACACTAAGCAGAATCACAAAAATCCCTTTTTCCCCCTAAGAAATATGGCAACTGCTGTTCACAGGCATGCAGAGCCATGTGGGGATAAGAGTATGCTCTGTCAGCCCAGGCTGCTACAGCTGAAACTGCATCTCAACATTCCAAGTGGTGATGCAGCCCAAGGAGGGAGGATACTGAGGAGGCAGGCTTATGTCTGATGGGGAGGCTGAAGTGGAGAAAGGGAATAAGCACTATATATGTTTGAGGAAATTTAAGAGAATGCACCCAAATGAACCTGTGGTTGGCCAGTTTTAACCTTGGAGGCACTTTCTGGATGAGCCAGTAAGAGATAAATATTGATGGAACTTGTCTGACCTTGAATCAACAAAAACTTTGTCTTCACAGAGCACATGGCATCCAGTAACAGAGTGATTCAGCTGAAGAACTTTGCATCTCTGTGCAGCATCATCAACATTGTGTTAACTCTGGAGGAATAATGACATTTAAAAAAAATACTTGGATGAAGCTGTGGGAATTTTAACTCCTGTAATTTTTTTTTTTTGTTTGTTTTTTCCTTCTGACAGGTTTTGTTCTAAAGCAGAAAAATATAATTTCATAAAACTTCATTTAAGTCCCATGTTTCAAACCTTCATGACTCTCATTTTTCACAGAAAGGGAGAATAATGGGAAGGGAGCTAGCCCATCTGCATAAACTATTTACCCAGAACTCCTGATGGAGTAAAACCACAGAGAAGTGCTCTCTGCTCTTTGTTATTGGCACACAAAGAAAGTCAGCCCTCAGAAAGCTTCCACTGCATCAACTTTCAGCTCAGCAGTTCCCTTCTGATGCTTTTGAGCCATCATAACAGGAACAACCAGAAGGACTCCAAAGAGAGCGAAGGTTCTTCCAGAAGCTAAGAGCATGAGAGAAATTTTGGATTAGCTCCAAGAGAGCCTCTTTTGTCACAGAACTAAACAGAGCTGAAACAGTCCTCGTTGGCTGAGCTGAAGCACTGGGCTGGGCAGTGTTCCCAAGAGGCTGAAGCCTCCCTGCAAGCCCTCTTGGATGGTGCCACACAATGAAAACCATGCACCAAGCAGAGAGGTGGTAGCTAAAAGCATACATGCCTCCTGCAGGCTCTTTTTGGTGAGTGGGGAGTCAAAATAATGGATTCTTTCTAACACTAGCTTAAGGGAATATGTTATGTATCATCATAAGCTGGGAGCAGGGTTGGGTTGAAGCTGTGTTTGAATATTAATGGCAATCTTTCTTCCCAGCCCCAAGAATACAGTGCTTGGAAGTGGGGAACAATTTAAGAAGGCTCTCAGGGTTTAGTGGTTGCACAGATCCTGGGAGGGGGCATGAACTAATGGTGTATGAGGACCCTGAAGTGCATTGAACTGGGGTTTTTTCTGATTATTCAAATCAACTAGGAGAGAGCCTATACGATTTGAAACTTTTATTTCTTGCTAACACATGTTCACACACACAATGTCATTCTGCTGAATTGTTTCCAGAAGATTAATTATTCTTTAGAAAGATTTTGGCTTTCTCTGAGGACAGTTGCTACTTTTCTACATTAGAGAAATCTTTTGTCTTTGTCTAGCAAATAGGTGCAGTGGGGAAATACTTGCCTGGGAAATCACTGGAGGGAATAAGATGTACAAAGATCTTGATGCTGCAGTCCAAGATAAACAGGACATTGTAATACACTTAGCAAATGAAAATGCAAATCACAGAAAAGTAAAGGAGGAAAAAATACATTCCCTTGCCTGAGCATTCAGAGAAGGGGAGGGGGGAAGGTGTTTGACAAGCACATTATTTTCAGTCTCCTGCTAATTTAGTGTTATCAGAATTGCTTGCGGCTGTCATTCCATGAGCAAATATATTTGTAGAAATGCCAGTGGTTTCAGACAGAGGATGCACTTATCAGGAAAAAATGTGAGTACCGTGAGGAGACTTCAAGCAAAAGATAGCTGGTAGAAGAGGTGTCCAGGAAGACTTCTTGTGCTTATCAGCAGTCTGTTCTTAAAACCTAATCAGTGTGGTGTTAAATTATTAGTTACAGCTAAAGAATCTAATTGGAGTTTCTTTGTATGTGTGAGTCTGACTTATCAAACACAAACTAGAAGCTGACGATGAATTAACATCTAAGCAATGGCATACAGTTAAGGCAAATGCAGAGACAGAGCTGGCAAAGAAGGAATTATTTTTAAATTATTATGGCTCAAGAAGTAGCCATACAACTCTTTGAAACTTAAGAAGTGGGGAAAAAAAAAGGGATAAAACCCACAAGTTAAGGGAAGAAGAAATGTGGAAACAATGAAGGAAGAAATTTGTGAAAATATATAGAAAGAAAGAGGAATAGAAGTGAAGAGAAGAAAGATTGTAGGAAAGTTTGGAACATAGATGGACAGAAATGGCTTTGCAGAGGACAAACAGGAAAGAGACTAAAATAAGAGAAAATAAGAGAAATAAGTGAAAATGAGAAAATAAAAACAACCACTAGAATTATGGAATGCAAAGCCGCATACCTATTGCTGCAGTCACTGAGTTTCACCCTAAGGATTGTCTAAGGATTTCTGCTGTAACTGTGCTATCAAAACCCATGAAGCCTTGATGTGCCATTGATGCACAGGGATGTGTGTCTTTGTAGGATGAGGCTGCATGTAACCACACTGAAAAGTGCCTTGCCTACAAGCAGATATGTCCATGGGATGATCCCAAATGCAGCTCAAGAGTTCAAAGCAACCTTTAGGTCCCCCCCAGAGAAAATCCCTCTTCCATCTGTTTTGGGCTACTAAATTAGAAATTTGTGATGAATATATGAGTCTGAAGGATTCTTACAAAATACCTACATCTCTGTAATTCATATTTTTGTTTAGCAGAGACAGTTTAACAAGTCTTCTGGCACATATGATTTTACTCCTGTAGGAGTAAAAGGCCGTGTGAAAATCTTCTGTATATTTTTCATTCTTTTAATGACATCAACATTTATATTCATGTTAATTTTCAAGTAGAATTTTTCTTCCAGTTTTACGGACACAGCGCAATCCAAATTAATGCACCCAATAAATTCCCTTTCAAATTTCTACTGCGTGGATGCCAAGTAGGTGCTTTGAAAAACAAACCTCCAAATATTCCCAATTTTCCAGAGCTGGATTTGCATTAAGGGATCCCTCTGCCAGCAATACCACTGTCATCCCTACGGTGTGTTGTATAGATTGTGATGCATTTGCCATGGATTATTGATTGGGCACTGCAGTCAGCAGAGCTTCAGTGATGCTGCTCCTGCCTTTGCTAACAGCTGTCTGCAGACATTTGGGTATTTGCTCCAGCCATCCCAGGGCAACTGAGCTTTCCAAAGCATTAATCACTGCAGAAGAGCAAGGAGAATAATTGAAGTCCTGTGGGCATTTGAAATAGTTCAGCCCCACTCTATACTGTGAAGGCAGGCAAGCTTTATGTGCTATAAGACAAACAGAAAATGTTTGAATAGAGTGTGTGGGGAGAGAAAAGTAGATTAAAAGCCACTCACAACTCATAGCACCTTTTCCAGAGTGCTGACAGGCAGTTTGTGTTATACAGTAATTTGGGGCTGAGAGGGTACTTTAGATCTGCTCTGAGGATTGTGGGGAGGAGGATTTCTTTACTGACTACTTTGATGGCTCTCCTGATTTCCAGCAGTGCTAATTTCATAGGCTCAGGGACCTTCAGAGACACATGGATACCAAGCTCAAGATAGCAGAGGTCTGGGCTTATTTTTCCTTGAAATATAGTTTCATTCATTTCCATGCTCCTACAAGTGTGGGTCATTTTAAGTCTGCTGCCCCACCCTAGATGCCTCTCAGCAAGTACTGCTAGTTTGTTGTTTGGAAAATGCCTTCTAACACAGGTTTACACAGATAAATAATGTAAGAATCTCACCTGAAACTGCTATGTGCACCTGTATGTGCTTTAGATGACCCCAGAACAACAGCACTGCTTACAAGTCACTAATGTCTAACATCTCCCAGATAATGGGTAACTGGTTTTGATTTTTTTTTTGTTGTATCCCAAAAAACCCCAAGAAAACCATCCTGCAAAAAATCCAAAAACCTGCAAAAACACAAACATCAAGTGGGAATGGTTTCTAAAGTAAAAATGGGTGGGAATTTTTGAGCATTGGTAAGAATGAGGGATGTGTTCAGAGTTAATGAACACTGTGAGAAGAAGCAGACAAATACTTTAAAAAAATGTCTGTCAGAAATTGGAGGAACTTTGGGTTTTTCATTTAAAAAGAGCGAAAAGAACCCCTCACAAAAATTTTAAAAAACCCACAAAATACCAAATTATCCCTCCAAAAAACCAACCAACCAACCAACCAACCAACCAAAAAAAACCAAAAAAAATGCCAATGAAAGAAAAACAACAAAAAAACCCCCTCTAAACCAAGCCCAAACACAATAGGAAGGGTATAGTGCAGTTCAGATATATCTGCCCTGAAACTCTGGATGTTAGAAATCACAGAGAAAACCAACAGACACAACTCAGCTTAAGAGAAATGACCCTTATTCATACAAATGCAGCAGAAAGTTTTCATTAAAAGCAACAAAATGTTATGATAGCTCTACTATTATGAAGGAAATTACTTTCTTAATCTGCACCACAGCTTATGTTCACATAAGATTTCAGTCAACCCATACATTTTTATCTGCTGCAGGACTGAGGTGTTACCACAGGATGAGAATAACAGCCACAGTCCCAGGGATGAAAGAGGACTATACATTACATGCTTGCACAGTGGTTATGCATTAAATGCCTCCCTTCTGCCTCACTGCTTCTTCTCCCTTAGTGAAATATTTTTCTAATATTCAGTGAAATATTTTTCTAATATTTAAGTTCATCTGCCATTTGCAAATGGGAATAATTAGTTCACTTAGTTTTATATTTTCAAATTCTAGGGTATAAATTTAAGCTGGTGTTTATTAGAGACTTCTGAACTTAGAACCCATATATTTTTGCTGTCAGTAAAAACCTGACAGAATGGTTATACTTCACAAACATGTTATTTCCTAAAATATGTTGCAGTTAACTTTTGATACTAAGCTCTAATAAATACTCAGAAATGCTTGAGAATTTCCATATACTGCTAAATACTTCCATATACTGCAAAGCATCACTGAATCTTCAAAGTTGTTCCTACTTAGTTGATATGAGCTGATACCTCTCCTCCTACTACAGCTTGAGCACATGCTCTAGCTGTTTCTAACATGTGCAAGGTCATCAATTGCCTCACTCTTGTTTACAGCATGCAGAATTATGTTAAATGCCTTTGCCATGCTCAGAAGAGTGGCTTATCTTTCAGTGGAGATTTTATGTCTAAAATGAGGCACCAGAAGTGATTGGCAATTTGACATCAATTTGTGTGAGCAGGCTGCATTCCTCCCCTCCACTTTCCTCTGGGGTCAGGGATGCAATTGGTAAAGGTGCTTATAATGCACCTTCCTCATCCTAAGTGTGGGTGCTTGGCAGGATATTCTTCACAGGGATCTCTGATGGCTTTGAGATGCTTTCTGGCTCTTACTCTGAGATGTTCTGGAGTTATTAATTTTGAGCCATAAGGCTTGGCTCATTTGTTCTGACTTTCCTTTAAAGAGGAGAAGGAATCATGAACTGTAGTCTTTTCTGTGAACCCTGGATACTAGTTATTGTTTGTGGGAGAAATTAAATAGATTTAATTTTCATTTTTGCAATCAGAAATGGCTGATAGGACATGGGGGTTACAGTCCTTACACTATGCTAAATTTCACAAAATAGGAGCAATTTAACAGAACTAACTAGTTCAGGTGTGATTTTTAAAAGATACTACACCTACTATTGACATAACTTACTTTTATTTTTCATTTAAATATGCATGACTTGTTGCATTAGGAATGCATGAAAATATACCTTGTTCTTTCTTAGAAAGGTAAGTGTTAAGTGTAAGTGTTAACAACAACACTCCTATCTGTAGTCTCTGCCTACTTTATGTTTGAGCCCCAACAAAAAAAACTCATGTTGTGGTTTTTCAGTGATCATCCAGGTATTAATTTGCAAACTGTATTTCTGTAGGCCTCTGCCATGTACTAATCTCTCAGTGGAAATGCTTGGCTGTCATTTAGCTCACCATACTTTTCTAGACCACTTTCCAATGTTGAAGTTTCTAAGTGATCAACTGTTACTTCCAGTAATACAAAAATAGCATGTCATTACCATTTAGCAGCAACTGCAAGGATTTAATTTTAAACCATTTCTCCTTTCCCTGACTGTAGAAATGCCTCTGCAATAATTTTTAACCTTTCATCAGCATAATTGCTAAATAATTAACAATGGTTAAATTATGAGACCCTGAGAGATTTGAAAATTATTACTGAAGTATGTATTTCACCAAAGCAATGACCTATATGCATCTGCTTCAAAATAAAAGCAAACCATAATTACTAGCAGCAGCAGCAGCATTGTCTTTTTATGTGCTTATTCCTAAGTCAGCTGCCTTTGGTCCTGTGTTAGGGCATAAAGATCCATCTCACTGCAAAGGACTACTTGTGTGCTGAGGCTGAGCTCTCCTTCTCCAAGGTTATCTCATAATGCTTTGCAATGCTTTCATTTCCATTAATACAAATTAGTTATTCCACAGAATAAGCCATGGAAAACAATGTAAAGGCTCTACAATACCTTTCTATTTTTATAGCAGATATTATTTCCTTTCTTCTGTTAGCTGAGCTGATTTGCATTTGCATGCTGAGCTTTTCTTCAGTTTCTCCAGTCTTCTCAATGAGCTCCACGTGCCGATTTTGGATCTGCCATTTATTTACCATTTAGGAGCTGACAGTCCTCAGTCCCTCCATCCTGTCCCAACTCTGTGAGTCATTGGCACTTACTCACTCTCCCTTGTCTCCTAACTTGGGTTGAAAACTGCACAGTCTGCTGGCATCCTGATGACCCACTAATCTGGCTTCCAACTATGTGTGGACCCTTGTGCCCTCTCCTGCCCTTTGTTCCAGGCACTCCCATTCATTCTCCACTGACCACAATCTTAACTTTTCTCCTGCAGCTCTGTGTTACAAGGGGAAGAACAGGAGGTATTTGCTGGTGGAGGTAGGAGAAACCATGGGAGCTGGCATGTGCAGCATAAATTTGTCAGAAGCCTGGCTGATCCCTAAATGTTTTATTTTTTCAGGTCCTTCTCAAGTTCATCCTTTAGGTAAATGTTTGTCTTCCAGGCAGTTTTTGGTGAAATCATGGAAAGTTCACAGTGACTTTTACTCACCATTTTGAGAGTGTGGATATACTTATATTTAATCACATACCTGCATCTCCCCAGTCCACAATATTCTTTCCATTTTGGTAGTGCATCTGGTGGTGAATGTGACTTGACAGCTGTAACTACCCTTTGAATTGCAATTCCCAATTTCACTTTGATCCAAACATCTCAATAGCCACTTCTTTCTTTCTGCATTCTTTCAGATATTATAGTGCCATTCATATTCACTCACTTTCTTTTATTCCCGAGGTTTTAGGGGAAGTAGGGGCAGAGAGCCTGTTTTGTTTTGTTTTTTCCAAGAGGTTCCAAGTACACAGTCTGCTGAACTATCAGCAGTGTCTATACAATTCTAATGACCCTTCACTCCTGTCACTTTATTTGTGCCTTTGAGCTGTTTAAATCAGAGGCACCTGGATGGAAACAAAGTGAAGTGGCCACCTGAGCGTTTTTACAAATAAAAGTAATGTGTCTGGTGCTTCAACTATATCCCCACCACTTCCTCCCAGATTATTTATCACAAGGGTGTTCAGCAGGCTTTGGCTTTGTTGAACACCTGCTCAGAAAATCTGCTGACTAGCAGAGGCCCCAGGAGCACAGCAGCCCCTTCATGCTTGCTTTTGAAAATGTTAGTCTAACACCAGCACAGCACTGTGATCCTCTCCGACAAAGTCCTCTAAATGCAAATTTTAATCAATGCCATTTCCTCATAAATCAGTCCCTCTAGCTTTGTAATTATCAGCACCAGCTCTGAATTGTCATTACACTTCTCATACCGATGTCCAGATTGAAAGTGATATCTTCCTGTGCTGCACAGGAAAGGATTATCACTTAGCTGCTCCATCAGGGATCTGAGAATAGGATATGAAGCTGATTAGCACACCTTCCTCTCTCCTGTGCACAAGCTTCCACCACTGCAGTTTTCCTGCTGTAAAGCTATTTCTTTTTTATTCCTCATTTGAAACAACCCAAATAAACAAAATCTTCATTATGTTTGTGCAGTACTTTCATTTATAGCTATTTTAATGGAAGCTGAACCAACATCAGCCTTATTTTATTGTGCAGTTCACAAATAATGCGGCCATAATTGCTGTTTCCCTTTCCTCCTGTGCTAGCATTTCTACAGCCTCCTACTTTTTCTGAGCAATTGAAAACCTCTAGGTCAATAAAAAGAAAGTGAATTTTTGCTGGAATGACATACAGATGCCTAAGCTTTCAAAACCACCATGAAATAATTCCCCTCTATAGCAAAAAATACGTGAAATTTGTTGGTAAGAAAGTGGATAAACTGTTTCATGTATAGCTAGAAATTTTTTTTTTAAAAGTATGATTTTTATATTATAATTATTTGGAAGATAATTGTGCACATCCTGTTTTCATTACCAATAAACAGAGCTGCTTTATTGATTTAATTATGTAAAAGTAAAATACTTCTATTAGGTCATTTAGTTTCCTTATGATTGGATATAACTTGGTTATAACTATCATGTATATATATATATATATATATATTTTAGTGGTGTTTATTGTTAATATAATAATGAAAATGAGAATATGATCTTATTAAAAAGTACAATCCTTTTACTGCAACAAATGGTAAATATTTTGCATATTTTACAAAACTTATTTCCAATTCTTTTAACACAGAGTCTTAAATAGATTTTTGTGAAGTGGTGAGAAAAATCTATCCTTTTGCATTTAAACCTGAAATTAGAAATGGAGATTATATTTTTAAAAGATTTTATAGTGACCTAGCATTCAGGATACTGTAGTTTATTTTGGGAGCCATGCTCTGCCAGGGAAGCCTAAAAAAGTAATTGAAAAAAAATGCATGGTGGCCACTGATAAAAATAGAGATATTAGTTAATAGCAGAAGAGAAAAACTTTACATTTATTTATGGGGGGAAATTTTAAGGCATAATCTGGATTAAACCCAAATACAATTTTTTATTTACCAAGTATGACAAAAAAAATCCTTAGGGTTTTATTTGTTTTCTGTTTTGCTTTGCTGCAGATTAACTGCTGCGAATGTTCCAAGCTGCATATCTGTGTCCTGCTCCCTGTGAGAAGCAGAGAAGTGCTGCACATTTTCAATTGTCATCTGAGAGGGATCCCACATGCTGGCTCTGGGAAGTAAACTGCCTTTGGTTAGAACAACTTGGGTCTGAACTCAAATGGACACTTTACAGAACAGAGGTATCCAAAGACAGGTTTGTTGGTTTGATTCATCTTTCTTTCAGCTCATTGTGCTGTTCCAAAAGACTGCTGATAAATGGGAATCTGCTTTTAAGTCTTATATCATTTGCATACTTATATGGTTTATAGGTGATCTAATGTCCAAAACTGCCAGTGGAGCTACAGAAATATTTGAGATGAACAGAGCTCCTTGTCACCAGAGGCAACCTATACAAGATTTGCACTCTGGTGCAAAAAAGTATGTCTATTTCTGCAGATATTTTACTGAAACAAGCAGCTTCATATACATGAGCAGTCAGCTTCGAACAAGAGCACTAATTGTACTGATGAGGCTCAGCAGGACTGAAACATGAGGTATGAAAAGACTCTTCTTTCTGTTCTATCAAAAATGGTCTCATTTCTTACAGTGGGTTGAAAATTATAAAGAATGATGGAAGGAGTTGTACATAACTTCCAGGTAATGTTTGTGCAACTGAAAAATTCTGCTTGATGTCAAAACATTTCCGTGTCACTAAAGCATATCACAGCATGGGTGTGACCTGCCACATTCTGGCAGAGGCTGACATGTTCAAAAACTGGAATATTGGAGGACCCCTGAACTTCGCTGTCCCATCAGGGTGAAGCCATTTGAAGAATGGCACAGAAGCAGCTTAGAAAACCTTGGCTAATCAAATTTGTCAGACAGCAGGAAAATGTTTGAAGAGAAGGATTGATACCAGGAAAGGCACAATGGACCGATTGAGTACTGTGAGGGAAGGGCATTTATGACTTAACAGGAAGGATTTACTTTTTAACTCAGGCTAGATTTTGATGAATATTTCCTTTGATGGAAGTGCTGGATAAATAAACTTTGTAGAGAGGAAAAAAAGATGGTTTTGATTTTATTATTTCTCCAGCCTAGCTCACTGTGCTGCAGCACAAATTAAAATGCATACCAAAAAGCAGTGGCAAGAAGGGCAGGTGAAAGTGAAGTTAGGGCTTATCAAAGTCTGTCTGAGCTGGCCCCCCGTGGAGGAGAGCCTTTTTGGAGAGACATGTACCAACAGAGGCAGGGGCAGGCAGAATGGGTGCATTGAGTAAACCCAGAGTGTGCTTGGTGGGAGGGAAAGGCAGGGAGGAAACCTAAACTGAGAAATGGGTACCGGAGTTTCTGCTGTTAGCAGGAGGCAAAGCTGAGCAGGCTGCTTGCTGCTCTCAGGGCACAACACTGAAGTGCAGACTCCAGGCACTAAGCAAGTCTGAGTCCAAAAAAGGACTCCACTTCAGCTAGAGAGGGCCTTGAGGAAGTTTTATAGAAGAGTGGGCTCTAGCACTGGTGACAGCGACCGGGCAGGTGTAGGGACCTCCTTCTGCAGGGGCTCGTAGGTGGCCAGCCAGTGACAACATCTGGGGCCTGCTTAGCCTAAAGAAGGTTAAAAACATACTGGTTTGGACTGCATAAGCTTAGCATGCTCATGAATTTTAAGAAGGAAGGTTCATCAGGACAATTTGCTGCTATGTCAGGATAAAGAAAACTGAGAGTTTAATTCATAGTACATTGCGTTTTCAATCTGCTCACTGGTACATGGGAAGAATATGAAGGATTTTAACTATCTTCTCTTTGGAAAGGATCATTTGCTGATATAAAATTCGCTAGGAGTCTCTAAGGAAAGGGGGCTTTATATTTTTTTTAACATATAGAAATGTAAATTTCCACAATTTGCAAAATTTTATATAGAGTAACTTAGTATATGATAATATTCTTTAACAATATTTGTTTTTATCAAAGGTTTTCAGTATTACCTTATTAAGTAAAAGTTGCATGATTTTACTAATCTCTGCCCTATTTTCTTCTCTCTCAGTATGAGCTGTTCTGAAATTATGTTCATGTACTAGAAGACAAAGTGCCAAGTACCTAATTTAGTACTCAGCAGTTACATCCAAATTTCAGTTATTGTATAACACCAAATACTCTAAAGATGACATGCTCAAGAAATACTTGCCTCAGACTGGAAAATTATCAGTACTTTGGATTAGACAGTATTACTCAAATTCCATTTAAATTGCACTTTATTCTCAAGGTGGCCTGAATGACTTTAACAACCTGCTTGTAATATGTGTGACCTCCGTGACTAAGATAACTATTGCAGCCTGATTGCCCACAATTGTGCAGAAAAAAAAAGATACAGGAAGAGTTTTACAAACTACTTGTGAACTATGCAAAAAAACCCAAAAAACCAAGGATCAATCAGTGGGATTTTAAAACACTTATGTGGATTAGAAACATGTATTGTGATTAGGCTCCCAGGGCTTTTGGATGTGTGTGAAAATCCTTGCCATTCTGACAAAGATTTCAGAAATAATTTATGTTAAGGATAAATATACTTCATTATATTTGAAATGACCCTTTCAAAATGCATTAAAGTTAGTACACAAAAGTTTTGATAAAGCAGTGAGAAATATACTCCATGCATTCTGAGAGGCTTTATTTTTTAATTATAGCTACAGGTATAATTACTTTATTTGGAAAAATATTTGGATTTTTAGCCACGATATTCTCTGTGACTTGAAGAGAATTTCTGACTCTGGGTGAACATTGAATTTTGAGTAATTGAACATCAAATAACACTGAATCTCTATAAAATAAGCTCTTTTTGACTCAAAGGGTTACAATTTAAAGCTTCTACAAGAACATAATAAACTATGAAGTTAGGAAGCTGTAAGGACATGTATACAGATACAGAGAAGAATTTTAACCAGTTCAGCCACTCACTCCCAAAAATTACTTTTCTCTGAAAGTGACGAGCTCTGCCTCTTATTGCCTCCAAAAATAGCTCTAATTATTTATCCTCTTTCAATTCACTTTTGCTAACAATGACTGTGATTAGTGTTGGTGTATAACCTAACCTTGAAGCATGCAATTGTTTGTAATGTAAGAAATTCAAGCCATATGAAGAGGAACCTGTGCAGAACCTTTACTTATTTGTATAAATGAATAGTTTTTGTCAATATAGAAAGATGATTTATTTAGACCTAGAGAAAAGGCTATTATTGGGAAACTCCTTTCAGTTTATCCTCTTTCCAAACACTCCTCTTATGGCCCTCTAAAGAAACCTAGAGAAGAGGTTTTTTTCTCAAGAAGGTCCTTGGTAACATCACCATGTCAGAACCATGCTAAAATGTAGAATTGCACAATAATGCACACAAAAATTGTAAAGCTGTCTTTGTCTTCCCCTTTTCTAAGACCACACAAAGTAACAGCTACCATACAGGACACCCAGTGCTCAATCCCTGACCAACATTGCCACCTAACCTCTTTTATGCTGTGAACATTTTGTTAATAGTTCATTTTGAAGCTGGAAATGAAATGTAAATCTAATGCAAACAAAAAGGGTGGTGGTACTGAGTGTGGCTGCATCTGCAGCACTAATACACTCCATGGCTGAAGAGCAAGACACCTGCAGGGAGATGGTAATTGAGTCTCATTAGAAAAATCCCTGCTCTTTCCTTTTTTGTGGTGCAAACAGAAGAAAGCATCATGGAGCTGCAAATATGGTTCCAGCAGAACTTTAGGTGCTTTGTAGAGGAGTCATTCAAAATGTCATTGACTCCTAGCTCTCTCTCTGTGTTACTTCTACAGTCAGTATTTCAGAGCCATGTCTTCTCACATCTGCTATGCCTCCCGTGATAACCAGCATGGTAGGTACAGCTCCTCTTCTGCAGCAAGCACCAGCAGTAATCCCTGATCAGATTGAGCCATTGGGAGACAGAGTATGCCACAGACATCCCACCAAACCTGCTCGGTGGTGTGGCACAAGCACCTCACAGAACAAGAATGTTGGTCCTCATGTCCTCCCCTGTGCCCACAAACATGACCTGGGACATGCCCATCTCCATTCTGCTGCTGTGCCCCTTCTGACTGCAGCTGCAGGATCAAGATCCCTGCCCTTGTGTCTCAGCTCATGTTTGTGGCCACAGGGGAAGGACGTCAGGAGCAACTCCTTGTTATGTTAGGTGCTGTGCAAAAAGGAAGGCATTCCCCCTTGTATCAAAAATGCTCAGGGTCTACTGCCAGCCATGAACCATTTTCCCTTCGCAAGATGAAATAAGTTTGTAAGGAAAACATATAAATTTCATATTTAAGAAATCTGAGCAGCAAAATACTAAGCACAGATAGCTTTGCTTCCTTTTAAATATTTCTCAGGAAATGCAGCCTTTAGGCTTCTATTTTATTTTACACAAGATCAAGTTATGAAGATTGTATTTCACAGAAAATAAAAAGTAACTAAAGAAAGTAACAAAGTCACTGCCGAGTTTGCTGCAGGAAGCACAATCCAACAGCCTCTAGTACTTGGAAGGACATGATGAGATCAGGGGATACTTTATTGTTTTTACCTGAGCATTAAGAAGCACATGAAAAAAACCCACAAAACACTCCAGATTCTTCAGAATCTTGAGAAGTTTCATATTGCTGTATCTCATTACAGGCATGTCATTCATACCTTTATGAAATGAAGGGTTTATCTTTTTTATATATAATTGAACTGAAGAACTTCAAAATCATGATGAAGCTTTTAAAATATTGTTTTATACACCCTCTTATAAGTACAATAAAGCACAGATCCTTCAAAACCTGCTAGTGCTGCCTACACAGAGTGCCAGGCTTTCAGCCTGTGCTAGTCAGTAAACGAAATCTCCTGGGTTTGGGCTGTTTGGGACTCGAGTTTCAAATTCTATTAAGAGCACAATTTAAGGCTTTGTTGTAATTGTTTCAGAAGAAACAATCACTCCTCAGTTCAGGATTAAAACCTAGTATTTGTGTTTAAAGGGGCATTTCAAATCTCAGTGCTAATAGGTGAACGTGGCTTACCTTCAGAAGCCAGTGAATGGCAGCTCATGCACTGAATTCCCCAGATCGTTTGGTTGTTTCTGTCATGTTTTAAGTGTGCACTGAATGCTTGTACTTTTCTGTCACTTTCACTTCCCAAACCTCCTGATACTGTTTATCCTCATAGAAGGGCCTTTTTTCACTGTTTTCCCAACATGAATCTGGCTGTATGACAAATACATAAGGTTTTAAAGTAGTGCATGCCTCTCCTTACCTGTGAGTATGATGATACCATCTTGTCATGATCAGAAAGCTCCATATGGAAAACATTACACAGATTTTATTTACAATTCATTGCTGCCAGTCTATACCTACCCCACTGCATATAATTTTTTGCTTATTTTCAGTATATACCTTTTTATGAACTGGTCTGCTCTGTAAGTTACATCTCTTGCCAATACACTGGATACTGCTGGCTTACATTAACTTAACTGCTAACATTCATTTTTGTGCTATAAATAAAATTAATTGCCTATCTCTTGCAGGGAGATGTGGAAGCAAATAGCAAGCCAGGTAAATCACACCAGGTGGAGGACTTCCAGCCCACCAGGTGCAAGGCTGTGCCTAGCAGCACCTCCCTTGCCCAGGGGCAAGTGGAGCAAGAGAGAAGGTGTATTACAGGCCTGTGGGGTGCTGCACAGGATGGCCAGTGTCACATTTGTGTGACCAGGGCCACCATGAGTTGGTGCCCAGTAGAAGTGTATGGGGGTTTTGTTTGTTTTCCTTTGAAGGCTGATTTTTCTAGAAGTGCAATGATTGAAGCTGGAAGCAGTGATTCTGTTGTGAGAGCACTGCTCTGCCCTGTAACAAAGGCTCTGTTGTGCTGGCACGCAGCACAGTGCCCAAAGCTCAGGATGTTTTCGGCCTATTTGCTTTCATTTGTATTTGAGTTAATCTGGCACAGCTGCTGGAGAATAACACCATATATTAAGGGTCATTTTAATCAAATGGATCCTTGACACTCTGATTTCTTCCTACTGGCAGTTTGCATGGAAAAGGCAATTAACTACAACTCTAAACTGATGGCATGACCTTAAAAAAATTAATTATGTCACATTCTGTACTGGCAACTCATCCAGAAGAGTATGCATGGAAAACAAAAGTCAGAAAACCTGTCACAATACCTTATTATCTGAACTAGCATATCTCCAACCAGAGTACAAATGAGTGACTTTTGGGTATTTCTCTCTTATGGAAGGCACTGCAAGAATTCTGTCCCTCCTCTGCAGGAGAAGCCTTTTTCTGTCCTTGAGAAAAGACTCCAGTTAGCACCAGAAAAATGGAGAAATAGGGTTTATGTCCTTTTGGCCTGAATTCCTCTCCCTCTCCCTCCTATTGTCTCTCTCCCGCTCTTCTCCTCTCCCAAAAGTAAGCATAAGAAAATTTATTAGTATTAATGAATTCATATGCATTGAAAATTTGAGATCTACAAGGCAAAGCAAAACGACCCAATTTATAGTATAGGCTATGTGATAGTAATATCAGAGTGTAATAACTGCAGACAGATAACATTACAGAGTGCAATAACATTACAGAGTGTAACAACTGCACTGTGGAGGATCTTAGACCTGTGAAATAAGAAAGAGAAATTAATGTATGACAATCAGCTTTAGTTTTTTTCCTTTGTTGATTTTTGTCCTGCTCCTTTCAAAGATTATGTGTCAGCGAGTCCCACTGAGCTTTCACATGTGTTGGGTCACTTACCTAGTGTTCTGAATTACTACTTGTCCTTCAGTCAGAGCTTACAAAGATACAGCCTGAGGGATCTCAAGTAAATATTGATGAAGAGTGAAAGCTTCTATTATCTTAACTTTTGCCCACAAGTATGCAATAAGCATAAATGTAGAAGAGTGATCTAGAAGTTCTGTCTGGCACATTCTCAAATCATTAGTGAATACACTTAAAATATTGCTAGAGTTTTTCTCTTTTAATAAAGTAAAAAAAATGTATTTGGTTCTGTACAGCAATTACTTTTGTTGGGAAGCTGATGAAGATAATTTATCTCTGTTTATCTCTACAGGTTGTGAAGGAAGTAATTTTGCCTTTCCTCTTCCTTTGCTGCTGCTGTTTTAAGTATTCTTCCAGAAAAGAAAGGCCCAACAGAGAAGGTATGTTCTCAAGGCTGGCAGGCCTTGGCTGACAGGCCTCATCTGAAAATTTGAATGACAATATCTTTAGCTTGTGCATGTCCAGCGGGTGGTGTTGCTGAGAGAGGGACAGCTTTGTGAGTTGACAGCAGCCAGGGATGAGCTCAGTGCCACAGGCGTGCCCCGATGGTGACGGTGAGGGCAATGGCTGCAGCAGATGTTGACTGGACAGCAGCCAGGAAAGGTGGTGAACAGAAATTGTTCTGCAAACTCTTAAGGGAAGAAATGAAGCAGTTGCAGCCTCTGCGAGCCAGTTTCCATACTCAGGATGAGATTCAGTAAATTATATTCAACTGCTGGAAAAACCAGGAGCAAAATTATGGTTAAGATAGAGTTTGCAGAAGTCAATTTTTTAAAGAGCCATTAGGTCACCTAATGATGTATTCTGCTAGGAGATTCAAGACTCCAATCTGTCCTAGAGGGGTTAGGAATGTAAGGCAAGTGTCCCAGCCAGCTTTCTTCACTGAATTTCTTTCTGCATTTTTGCTTCTATTATTTTAATCTTGGCATGACAGAGTTTTAGGGTGTTTGTCCAGGAGCTAAGACAGACAATGGGTTATTAACTGCCATGGGAGGGGAAACAAAATACACGTCAGTGATCCTCGTGGGTCCCTTCCAACTCAGGGTATTCTGTGATATATTCAGGATATTCTGCGATGCTGTGAGTGCTGAAACGTTGGTGTTGAGCGGCCCTGGGTGCAGCCGACACCTGCCTGAGGCACTCGCAGCGTTCACCTGGGAGCCGCTGGGCTCGCATCGAGCACGCACGGCGCGTCTTTCCGCAGAGCAGAGCCACAGTACTGTTATCTTAGCGCGGCTGCCAGCGCTGCAAACTCCGCATTCGGACAGACAGCCGCTTGTCCCACGCCGGGTATTTATCACGGCCGTCCGTAGCTGCGGGGGCCCGGCCCGGGCGGTGTCGCGGCCTGCGGGCGCAGCGCTGGGCACGGCGCATTGTGTCCCGGCGGGGCGGGGCGGGCGGCTCGGGCCGAGCGGCGGCGGCGGCTCCGCGCGGGGCGGGCGGGCGGTACCGGGGCTCCGCGCCCGCGGGCGGGGGCGGCGCTGAGCCCGGGCAGCGGAGCGGGGGCGGGCCCGCCAGCGCCCGGCGCTCGCCGTCTCCTTGCCGACGGAGGAGGGGTCGGAGCCGCCCCCGTCCCCAGGGGCTGCCGGCGGGCTAGCGAGGCGGTGCGAGGCGGCCGAGGTTAGCCGCCGCAGCCCGGCCGGAGCGGGCGGGTCCAGGCTCCGCCCCGCGTCCTCCCAGCCCGGGCACCCGCAGCGCCGCATCGGGTGAGTACCCGCGCTCCGGAGCGGCTCTGCCCCGGCCCCGGCCCCGCGGAGGGCGGCGCAGGCCCTGCGGCCTGGCCGCGCTTTGTTCCCGGGCGGCGGCGGCGGCAGTAGTGCCGCGGGGCGCTCCGCTCCGCTCTGCCGTGCGGCCGCGGCTCCGGTTCTCCCGGGCGGCGGCGGCGGGGCCGCGCTGCAGGGCACCCCGGCTGCGAGCTCGTCCCGCTCGCTGCCCCGCGGTGCGTGCCGCAGGCCGCTCCCGTGCCGGGGCACGGCGGGTCGGTGCGGCCCGGGGGAGCCCGTGCAACAGGTTCGGGCATTGTTCGTGCCGCCGCCACGGACGCGGCCGCGGTGGCGCGGGGGGGATTCCCAGGGGGGCTCCCGAGTGGCCGCCGCCGACGGAATTTTTGCCTTTGTGCGGGCGCCGCCGAGGGTGTCGCGGCAGGCCCGGCAAGGAAGGAGAGGGGTTCGGCCGAGGGGAGCCAGCCGGAGGCGGGCGGCGGAGGCGGGCGGCGGCGGGAGTTGGCTCCGGCGGGGATTTCGGCGGTGCGTGGCCGCCGGTCCGTCCGGCGGGCTGGGGACGAGTCACGGCCGTGTCACTGCCGCGGCGTCGGGCGCTCCTGGGTTTCTGGAAGCGCTGCCTGGTCGGGAAGCTGATTCACTGCTGAAGACGTGGTTGCTCACAGCTGTGGTTACCCGTTCCTTGATTTTTCACACGTCTATTGTCCAGCAGTTTTGTCCTCTCCCCCATAATTGCAGCGTCCCTTACGACTCCCTAGCAGAGCTTTTTAGCCAGGCAATTGTGTGAAGGCAATGCACTAAAGCAACTGGTTTTGTTAAAGAATTTAAACGAGTGTATGGAAGCAAGAGTGGAAACAATTAGGGGAGAGTGGTTTTTTTATTTTTTGACTTTTGGAAGTTTTATAATGAGCAAATTGATGAGGTTTGTGTGGATATGTATTCATAGATGCTTTTGTCTGTTGCTCTCTCATCTTTCTGCATCCCAAAGGAAATATTGGTCCTCTCCATTTTTAGTATTGCAGTGTCTGCAGTGTCCTCACAATTGGATCTTGATTTTGTTCATGCATTAAAATTCACTGTGATGAGGAAGTACTGGGTTTTTCCTCCTCTTCTCCCTTCCGCATGCTAGGATTCAGTGTTTAGTAAATAATGAACACTGTTACTACATTGTAGGATTGATTACTGATAGTTATTACTGTGCTAATAAGGGTTCTCCTTTATTTGAATGCAAGCATTTATAGTCCTAATGCCATTGTCTGTACCAAGCAGGAACTGAAGAGAGAAAAGGGGGAAGGTGGACTACAGAATAGAGCTGAAGAGAGGCCTAAGGCTTGCTGAGGTGCTGGTCATGCCTTGCTCTTTCAGGAGAAAAGCAGCGAGGCAGAGCACTGGACCAGGCTGCTCAGGGAGATAGTGGAGTCTGCCTTCTGGAGACATCAAACCCCCTGCCTAGGCTGGGTCACCACCAACAGGAATGTGTCCGAATGGGGTTCCATTAGAGCCATTCACATAGATGATCTCCAGAGGTCACTTCCAATCTCAATAATCCTGTGATTCTGTGAAAATCTTCCACCAAAACTAAGAGTAATTACAACGTGGTATTAGGGGTGGATTTTCGGATTTTGCACAATTCTTTATGACATTGATTGCTGCTTGAGGAGTGCTGTAAAATCATCTCAGCTGACTGTTTTTCCTGGAGTAGTTTACTAATAGGTGATATTTTGTTTGAATTTAATTGATCAGTAACATCAGTTTTCCTAGAAGTACAATTTAAATAATGAAATTTATGTATTTTTAATTTTGTAGGCTGTAATTTTAAATTGGCTATGGATTCAAATTTCTCAGTTAAGCTTATGTAAACAAGAGAAATTCACATAGTTCTGTCCTTAGCTGTCAACAAAATAAAGGAGTCAGGTGAATTTCAGCTCAGTTTCAGTTGGCTGTTGCTTGAGAGTAGTAGTAGGAAGGGAAACCAGAGGAATTTCTGTAGGAACTTTAATACAGTGTTACCTAACTGTCAAGAATCTTTAGGAATAGATAATAAAGAGGAACATCTTTATTCCCCAGTGATGATGGGTGGGGAAATACAGAACACCTTCAATAGGCAGCTTCTGATAAAGTGGGCAGAGCCTACCCTGCAAATGATGTTGCAGGATTTCCAGTGTGAATGTACTTAAGCAGTCTCAAGGACTTGCTGTTTGTATTTTTGTTCCCGATCTATAGGTGTGTCCTCTTGCCTTCTCTTCCATCTTTTTGAGGCTGACTAGAAAATTTCCATTAATAGGAGGGTGTTTTTAATTTAAAATTTACTGTGAGTTAGATTATTGTAATAAGTGATGTATCAGAATTACTGACAAACCAATGAAGTGTGTTTGTTATCTTGACTTTGCCTTTTACACAGTATGCACTAATTTGAACTTCTGGGGTTAAGTTGATGGGTTTCGTTTCATGGGTGGAATTTGATCAAGTTACGAGGTTTTGTGCAAGTCTTATAACATTTGCAAAGTTCTGATGTTTGATGCTTATGTGTTAATTCCACATCTTCTAATACAAAGACTATTTATATTTTCTTACTCAAGTTATACTTTGTCTTTTAAAATTTTATAGCAGTGAGTACCTTTGTAGGAATACCTTCCTCCTCTTTACGAGACATCTACTAACGCTGTTGTATTTTCAATTTAGCCTAAAACTTCGTGTAGGTTACCTCTGATTGAAAGCATGCTACAGGGATTCTGGTTCTTGTTACTTTCCCACTGCTTCCGGTGCTGCCTCAGGAGCATTGCCTGCTAACTATAAACAATGTTGATGTCTACCATATGTTTTGGTAGAAAGTGCAGGATTCCTGCTGTCCCACTAAACTGAAATGCCTAGCTTACTAGTATTTGTGAATATACAACAGAAATGTTGACTCCCCTCTCATATAGCTCTTTAAGAAACTCTTGTTTTCAGTTGCCAAGGAAATAAAGTTTTAGATTGAGTAGCAAAATCAAAAAATATGGTCAAATACTTTTTTATTTAAATTTGCAGAACCCGGGATGTGGAGCTCAAACTTGTAACCCTAGCAGTTTTGCATTCCAGTACCAATGGTAAGTAAGATAGGTCTCTTCCAAAAATAAATCAGATATTTTCATGCATTATATTTGGTTCTTACGAAGCTCTGATACTGATGAATATACTGCCTAGAACATCTTTGCAGTAGGTTTTGTAGAAACTTACTTAGGCTTTAACTCATGCCTTCTTTAACTTACCTGCTTTACTTTGTTTTCATTTTATGACTTCTAAAAAGTCTTTAAAAGGTGCCATAAGGTAAACAGAACTGATATTAAAGTTAAATTACATTGTTTGGCCGTGCAGCTTGTGTTCCTGTGTCTCCCACGTAGTGGTAGTGTCTCACAAGGAAAGGAGTGGATCAGATGTGTTAGGGGGTGTTTAAGCTTAAGACTGGAGATAAGTGAATTCTACTTTTAAGAGGGTTCTGTGGTAGTGGGTGAGAGTAAGGAAAGACGTTTTAATAGCATCAAGGTAATTGCTGCTCCGATGGTGTTGATAAGCTTGTGCTGGAAGATAAATGGGAGACTTGGGAGCCTTGATTGAGCAAGTAGAAAAATGTGTTGGCAAAGCTTTTTGCTCTTCAGACTAAATAAGAGTGAGAGATTTTTGAAGTAAGGATAACCTTACAGCAGATGCTAAACTCAAAAAGGAAGCAAGTGAAAATCAATCTGGAGTGATGTTTTCCTGTTTCCAGGTGAGAAGATGAACTGCTGCCTTTTGGACAAGCTGAAGTTTGGAATGCTGGGACATAAAGAACCCATTAAGAAGGAAATTACAATAGTTAAGAGGAGATGAAGGTATGACTTAGGGCTTTGCAGAAACAATAATTCAAGAGAGATAGATGTAGTAGGTACATGAGAATTCAGAGCCAAGATCACTTCCTATGATGTTGGCAGAGCTGTATTTGAGATGTGTTCTAGTGAGGTATCATGAAGGATAAGTGTTGACCAGACCAAGTAAGGCCAAAGCAAAAATGTGTTCCAAGAATAAGATAAATGGGTTTGATGTTAGCTTGATGTTTTGGTCACTAAATGATATCTATGGCTGAACTTGAGACCTCAATGCAGGTGGTGTTTTCTTTCTGCTGGTGTTCTGTGTGCTAATCCTTTCATTTTGCATTCTCATTTATAAGAGTATCATTGGAAAACCTATGAGTGTTGCATCTATGCAGGATGTTCCAGGCAGCAGCTTAGAGAGCTTGATTTGATTTTCTCTGAAGCATGTGACCATTTATGTATTGGTTTGTTGATTTATTTGTTGGTAGTGGAAGGCTACATGTTTCATTTTGAGGGGGTAGGAGAGAGGGAGAGGTGTGATTACTGCAGGTGGTTGCTGTGGCTGATTTAACTTGTGATTTGCAGTTGAAATGTTCAGAATTTTTAATCTGAGTGGAGAATTTTTAATCTGAGTACAAAAACTGAAGACATCCATGAAAGTTAAGATTTATTTTACCTGTATCCACTAATTTAAGGACATCTTAGATAATTATTTTTGCTTTGTAGAGAAGTGAATTAATGGATTTCTGAAATATGTAAATAAGGCATTTATTTACCAGATCTGGAATATTTCAGTCTTGTACTTTCATGTTTGGTTAACACTAGCAAAATTTTGAAGTTATTTATTTCTTATTGAAGGGATTTTTTATTATTACCTTCACCATGGATACTTTGTGTATTGTGCAGTGAGGACACAACAGTAATTTTTTAATTTTTGGGTTTTTTTAAGGCAGAAGATGTTATTCAGGATGTTTCAAGATCTGCACAAAATCATATTCTTGAGCTGGTAACTTTCTGGTCAGGTAGCAAACCCAGAGCTTTAGGGATTTGTAAACGGTCTTTTTATTAGCCCCTTCTTCATTATCATCTTGTTTTGGTCAGTTTCTTCCACTCCAAAAGAATGACTGCTTTTGTGTCTGCTGCACAAGATGTCTTTCAGTGTAGGGGAGCATTTCTTTTTGCTTCCACTCAGTGGAGTGTCACTATGCTGAGCTGGGAATTGAATCCTGGGGCCCTGAGCCACATGCAATTGTAACCAAGCCAAATATGTGTATTGTTGTGAAGTGGTAGATTGTTTTCTTATAGAAGTGTTGCAAAAAGAACAAGAAGTTCTAATCTTGCACCCCAGAGGACAGTGTTTTTCATTTGTTCCAGACTGCCAGCAGTTGCACTCATCAGTACAGCTGTTTGTCTTTTGACTTTGTCTTTTGACTTGGCTCCCCATGGCCTGGATTGTCCAGTCTCATTCCACCCATCGTCCTAGTTCACTTTATGAAGTACTGAAGGCATAGGAACTTTCTGATCCTTCATCACAAACTGGTTTTGGACAGTTCCTTAAAGAGCTTGTGATAAGGTATTTGTTTGTATGTTGGGTTTGTTTTGTTTGTTGGGGGGGGCTTTGGGTTTGTTTGGTTTTTTTTTAAGAAGATGGTGATAGGAAAGGACTATGTAGTTTTATTTTACTATCTGTAGGTTATTTTTCTTCCCCCTACCCTCATGAAGTATTTCGGGGTTGAAGTTGCAATCCATGTGATTCTGTACTATTCCCGTGTGACTTGAGACTAAGGAAAATTTTAAGACCTAAAAATAAGAGTTTTCTTTTAATGAGTTTTAGCGCAGTGTAATGAGGAAGAGAAAATGTCTTGGCTATGTTTTTAACATAGCATTTCAATTGACATATTGCTATGTAGAAAGTGGTGGAAGAAGCAGCCTCTCAACTTGCATCATTTTTTGTATTCTGTGGTTACTTGATAGTGTTGAGATGGGACTGTACAAGATGATGCAAATTCTGCTGGTTTGCCTGCCTGTTGTAAGGGAAGGAGGGTATGAGGTAGATTGGTCTTCTGATGCTGGTGGGCAAGCTGTAGGGTTCTTCAGGAAGGTAAATGGTGTCTCTCACTCTATGTGAGAGAGTGGCAAAATGTGGCAGGAATGTTGCACAAAAGGGAATATAGAGATGCATCCAAAACCTGTGGCTTATTTTCTCTATTATTCTAGATAAAAGAGGCCTGAAAACTGCTGTGACTTAGCATAGACCATGTGTGTGGCTTGGACTGAGGCTGGAAAGGGTTGAAAACCCTAGCAAGCTGACACCTTTGATGTCCCATGTTGCAGCATCGTTATGAATGTGTGCATGTGTTCCTTTGGGTTGGGGATGTTTGCTCTCTGAACGTGGCCAGTGAGTCCAGTGAGTGCTGTTCTCTGAGAGCAGAGGTGCTCATTGCTGCACAGGACCTGGGGCTGGCCCTGTGCTATGGAAAGCCTGAGGTATTGTCTGTTGGTATTGTCTCACAGCTGTGCATGCAGGTGTTGTTGTGCACCCTGAGTTGCATTGTTTCTGTGCTTGGTACTCTTCCTTTTTTTCCCCTCTGGCACTTGCTTGAAGTCTGAGGAAAAGCTCTGCCTTTGTGTGAAATGAATAGCTGACTGTGATCAAAGTTAGAACTCAGACACACAATGACTTTTTCTTCTCAGATGGCATAACCTCTTACTCACCTGTTCTCCATTTGCTGGTTTGCTATTCATTATATTGCTCATCGCTTCCTTTTGTTGCTTGTCTTTTTATTTCAGTTTTCACAGAAAGTTGAGGGATTGAAAAAGGGTGGGAAATGAATATGGAAGATGGGTTAAATAGAGGAAGTAGTGAGCAGGGAGTTCTTTTGAATTCTATTATTAACTTTAGTTAGAAGATGAGTTAAGATTTGAACCTTCAGATGAAAATGGAGTGGAATTGGAGTTTTTCCAAGCTTAAATTTGTTGTGGCTGTGACAATGTGCTTTTGAATCATGGTCTAGCATGCTGTTCACTTCAGTTTTAACCCAAGTCCGGGCACATTTTCGGTGTGTTCTTTGGACTGCCATGGCAAGTTGCTGGGTTAGGGTACTAACAGTGCGTGTGTATTGGAAATGGCATTGAGTGGTTCCGTGTTGCTTTAGAGTTAAAGCAGCTTACATGCTCTTGAAATCAGTCTGTGCTTTTTCTTTTTTGACTTCTTTAGTGTGAATTAACAGGTTAAAGAAGATCAAGAATGGTTTTTTTTTGTGTGCAACTTCAGACATAGTATAAAGCTTCTGTGAGTTTTTCTGGATAGTTCTTACTGATAGTAAAAAAGTAAAAAATGCGGAAGTGCTTGAAAAAGCAAAAAATGTGATATTCCTTAAATATCTGAAGTTACCTTTTCTCCTGAGGGCTCTAATGTTAAATATTTATTAGTGCTGCTCATAATATCTTAGAGTAAAAACCAAACACTGCATTTGCATACGTGAGCTGATGTTCCTCTGTCAGGTTTTATTGTTATTTTGCAACTGTCCAGCTGAATAGCTGAGTTCCAGGTGCTTTTTAATTGAAGACAGCATTACCTAATAAATATTTACAGCCTTTTTCTATTTTTGGGGCAGGTCTATGCTTCTCAAATTACCCTGGGGCATCAGCCCTGGAGACACCTTCGTTTGTAGTCTCTCTTTGTACAACTTTGCTGTGGGAGAGATGACATCCTTTAATGTAGCTTTAAAGGAAGGTGAAATAATAATCTACATAGATAATTGTGATACTCAGCTTTCTCCCTGTCTTTTACATGTGGATTTTATTTCTGTGTGGAACAGATGAACTAGTTTTAAGCTGATTCAGGGAAAAAGAGAGTAATGGTTTGTGGGTTGAAGTTACCATCCAAAAAAGCCTGCGTGCTGGCTTCAGAGGATGAAGATGTTAATTTTGAAGGTCTGCAATTCAAAAGTTGATCTAAAAGAAAAAGTGTTTTCATTCTACATGATTTGAGGCTTTTTTTTCCTTTGGTACTTCAGAATGTCTATTGTTATTTGTGCTATTGTTTGTGCCTGGACTTGCAAGCTGCTACAGTTTTGAACCTAGCTGCCCATCTGCTCCTTGGTTATTTATAGGCAGATTTGTGGAGCTCCTTCTAATCCCTCAAGTCTTCAAAAACATTAATGAATTAAACATCACAATACTCTTGTAAAAAGAGAATTAAATGGAGAAACTGAATGGAGGCTAAAAGAGGATAAATGACTTGCTGAAAGCCATATGTATATTTCATAGCAGAACAGAGAATAGAAACCAGATTCTTTTATTCTTACTTGTAGTCCTGTGCTTAACAGACCAGCTACATGCTCTTGTGAGATACATGCTAAAGGAGTGAAGAAAGAACATGTTCTTTGAATCTTGCAACAGATGCTCATGTGCAGAGTAACCCATCTCAAGACCTTGCTCCATATATTGAGAGTATTAAAGATTTCAGGTCCAGCAGACATGAATAAGCCTGCTAATATTAATTCTCATGAAGCCTGAATTTGTCTTGATTGTTAATGTTTTGAATCAGTGGTTTCTGCCAGGTTGCTTAGAAAGAAAACACCTGTTGCTTGCAGGAGAACTTCTCTCTGGCATCTTAGTTCTACTTGTCCAGTCAACCTGTCCCTCTTCCCCCGTCCTTAATAGACTTTTACAATGGCTTTAAACAGTGTCTGGACATTGGTTCTTATTTAGTTTTTTAATTCAATGGCAGTGAAGATGGATGGCACAAAACACAGGCAAAACTTGGCATTCATCAGAAATTTTGCACTTTGGTGAATTACACATAGTATTTATTGTGTGTGAGTTCTTTTGATTTTTGGCTGGGTTTTTTTTTTTTTTTGGTTGCAGGTTTTTTGGTATTTTTTGTTTGTTGTGGGGCATTGTTTGTTTTTGTTTAGTTTTTGTTGTTGGAAGAATTTCCAAAATTTTACATGTGCGGAGTAAAACACTGTAATTGGCAGTCATTCCAAAGTCTAGAAATGATAGAGGATACAGTCTACTAAATTGTGATTTGATTTCACATTGGAGGGCCACCTGAAATATTGTTTTCAACTTTTACCTGTTCTGTAATTTTTTTGAACTATTTGTTTACTATTTGCCATTCTCTCCTTAATGTATACATGTTTCAGGTTTGTATGTAAGAGACTTTTCTCCACAAATAGTATTAGTTTTTGTTTGTCAAGGGGATTGGAAGAGTTTTCTATTTCACTGGAATGCCTTTCTTAGCTTTAGGTTTTAAATACAAATATTATGTGAATTTAGTGTTGCCGCCTTCTTGTGGAAATCTTCAAAAGAACAAATACTTTGTTGGAGACTGACATTACTCTGTTGATTTAATAACCTGGAAGCCTATGTCATTGTAAACAAGTTCAGTGAGGTTCTTCAAAGTGTATTGAATGTGTCCAGGAAACATGTTAAGTAAAAGAATTACAAGCTCTACAGTTTGCTGTATGGTATTTTATGGTATGATGGCAAAGTAGGTTCTGGGCGGGCACACAGCACTCTACATTGTTTTTGAAATTCAGCAAATAAAAATAACCTCTTTATTTGTTTAATATCTGTAAAATTTCAGCATATAAAAGTTATGTCTTTTGATTTGGAAGTGATAAAATGCGGCTTCCTGAAGTATTTCACTTTCCTCTCGTGAAATCTGTTCTCTTCAGTGCTTTTGTTTTTCTTCAGTAGGTTTTCTGTGTTTAATGAAACCAAATGGGTTTTTTATTGATGAATAGACACTGAATCTGTTTCTTTCAGCTAAGTAATGGTAAAATATTGAGCAATAAGTCACTCTCCTCATGCTAAATTGAGAGCTTGATGGAAAATTTTAAGAGCCTGTCATTTTGTCTTCCTCCAACAAATTGAAGACTTTGCATATATTTTGCAGGTCTAAATACATTGCAAAGGTGCAAAGCAGTGTATCTTTTCAAAACACCTTTAGTAGCTCCTATTGAAAAGTAAATGCCAGCTTTTTTGAAATGGTTTCACTTTCCAATATTAAAAAAAGACATTTTGTTTCATTCATCCTGAAACTCTTTAGACATCAGAAATAGAGAAGGATGCCAAGCCCCTTTTTTAAACTGAAGATTTTCTTTTTTTCTGGTATGTTCTGATAACCTGCTGTGGTGAGAGTTTTCTTCTAGATTAAACCTATCAAAGCTCTCACAGAAGAGAGGTAATTGTACAGTTCAGGAGTTTATGGAACAAAGGCTAGGTGTTTGGAATTACCAGCGGTTGTTCTAACTGGTCTGACTCACCTCCCTCTGCTCTGAACAGAATGCTTCCTTTGGTTCCAGGAAATACTGAATAAAAGAACTATTTTGATCCATGGACAGTGCCACTACTGTGGCAGAAAGCCAAGGGATGCTTTCATATTAAATAAATAGGTCTTTTCAGAGCAGCAGAGAAACACGTTCCCTAGAGTCAGTAAGCTGATGCAGACTTTTGTTCCTGTGTGAAAGTACAAAGATAATGAAGTGTGTGTAGGTTTGAACTTCCTTCATTGCTTATAATAAAGAGGCATGTGTAATAATTTGGAAATGTAACCTGGGGAGGAGGGGGAAAAATCATTCAGGTATATGTTCCATGTCTGGAAAAAAGGAAAATAAAGAGAGGTGCTGAAGTTAAAAAGCTTCCACAGAGTTGTTTGAGAGATAAAACTGCGTAACTCTTGAATTTTGTGTTTTATGCAACAAATAACTACAAATCTTTGTCTAAAGCATACAGGAAGCTTTAATAGGATGCTCTTTGGACTAGTTGAGAGTGCAGGCTGTCATGGGACTCAGTTTCCTGAGAGAACTAAAAGTTGTTTGTTTCCTTCTGTAATACATGAAGTGTGAATTCTGTATAATTGGCAAAAATTGCACTTCAGTATGGAGATTTTGGAATAAGAGGTGAGAATGAACATTGTGACACATTGCTCATTGGAATAGGAAGACAGTAAAAAGCTGTTGAAATGTTTTTTATTTTTTATAATAATATGATAGTTCTTTTTTTTGCTTGTTATGAAGCTCATTGTTTTAATGTGAAAAGGAATAAATATTTTACCTTAAGCTGTTTGGATTTCTCTGGATTTTTTGTATTTTCTTTTTTTTTTCTAAATAGTTTATAGTTTTTATTCCGTTAACTTCCCCCATGCTAGGAAAAAAAGTTCTCTTTGTGTGCATTCTGACATATCCAGAGGGAGAATTCCAGGGGGCAACCTGAAGCCCTGGGCCTGGAATGAAAAAATAAAAATCAATTTAGATCTGGTTTTATTTTGACTGATATTGGCACATATCTTGAATTGAATATTTCTGAGCAGAATTAGAATTTCTAATCATATGGATTGGTCTGTGGAAGCAGGACCTCAGAAATTTACAAGCAGATGCCAGTTCCTACTTTGTGTTGGCTGGAAGAGGAGGTTGCAGTTCAGGCATCCTGTGGATTTGTCAGTGAGGCAAAAAAGCTTCATCATGGTGAATTGCAGCTCACAGTGCAATAAAAATTGCATGAGGGTAAGGAGGAGGCAAAAGAAGCAGGAGCATTTCTGGGCATAGATTATAGGGAGGACGTAGTTACTCAGGCTGTTGGATGTTTTTCTTCAACTGAAGCCCTGCTAATGGCAGGGTAATGGCAGTGTCCTGACAGAAATGTAGCAGAACATATTTAGATAATTATGATATTCTTGGTAATGCCAGACAGATTGTGCAAAAACACAATTTTATTTGCACTTATTTTACATCTGAATGAGCAAACAGATGACCTACCTGAAAATTAATTGTAGTTTATTAGGGTTGGGAAATGGGATTTTATATAAATTATCTTGTTCTCCTTGGTTAAGATTCTGCTTTGGTTTTTGTGTTTGGACTGTTTGTCCCCCCCCAATGAGTGAAAAGAAATCTTTAATTAAATGTTGGTATGAATATTGCCTATAATGATGTTTTTTCTTAAGTTTTTACAGTATTTTAGATTTTGGTTACAGTATTCTGTTCTTCCTTCAGAAGAATACTGAAGTGTAACACTGTGAAACACTGTAACTGATTTCCCATGCCTGACAACTTCAACTTCTTGTGTTTCAGAGCTGCGAAAAGTATCTGAAGTAGAATGGAAGCGTCAGTAATATTACCCATTCTGAAGAAAAAATTGGCATTTCTTTCAGGTACGATTTCACTGATTCCACCCTGCATAATTTGAATGGGATATTTAAGTTGGTTATTTGTATTTTCTGGATGTATTTACCAAAAATGTGTTGTTGGTTAGTGCTTTGTCATATTCCAAAAGAATCTCTGGAAGCCTTTATCTAGTGGCCAAGCTGTTGGTGTTGGTGTTTAGGACTTGGTTTTGCTGGAGCCTGTAGCTCAACCTGCAAAATTTTCAAGAAGTTTCAGTCTATATGTAAGAGACTGATGATTTAATAGACATTCAAAAATAATCCTTGCTGGTTTGGCTTTTTAGTTTTTTGGTTTTAGAAAAACAGAGTGAATAGGTTCAGGATTTTCTGTAGAAAATTTTTCTTTCCTTTTCACCTGTCTTTTCTCCAGCATAGAAACACATGGGAGCAGAATTAGCCATGCATTGCAACAGTTTGATTATTGCCAATTAGTTAATTCAGGGAAAGCTGTAATTATCACTGTATTTATTAAAACTTCCTGAATCTTATATTGAAGATAACTTTTTCTCCTCCCTCTGCCAGGGGAAAAAAAAAAAAAAAAAAAAAAAAAAAAAAAAAAAAAAGGAAATGCTTCAAATGGTGAATGAGAATCCCTTGCTGGGTTCACTGCTGTTTAGCTGTGTTAGTTCATGGTGTTTGTCTGATCTATTGTCGGTAGGTAACTTACAGAACGCTTATCAACTTGAAAAACTGACATGTGTTGCCATAAATATTCTTCTGGTCGAGTCTATTTTAGTTTATGTTTTCAGCCAGTCTAGTTTAGCCTGCTCCAATCATCTGAGAAGTGAAACCTTTTCTTTTAGTTAATAGAATTTATTTTGCTTTAAATTTGCCCACTGTCTCCAGGAATTGCAAATCTAACAATTCCTTTTTACAAACAAACAATCAAATCCCTAAAACTGAGCTCACATTACAGCCTAGGACAGTTCTTCCACAGTCACAGCAGATGTGTAGTGGTTGTTCAGCATTATATTGCAAGGGGATAGTCTCATTAACTAGAGTGCATTTTCAAATTGCTATTAAAGCTGCCTGATCTGTTTGGAAATGCAGACATTCTTAGTGGAAAGTAATTTATTGAGTGGCATTTTAAATGCTAGGAACCATTTTGGACCTATCTATTTCTAAGTAGGTTTGATCATTTTGGAATTGGTTAGTGCTAATGGCTGCTTTAATTTAATGAATGGTGAAGCTTGATGCAGAAGGATTTTTTAGCATTCTTCAGTGTAAGTAAAGTAACTTGATGGACACAAATCAGTTCATCACGTTTCTTTACATCAGTTTTACTCTATATAGTTTCATAGTAGTTTCATTAATGACTAAAAACATATATTCAGAAAAATAGTATTTTAGGAAAGTCCTGCAGCGTTTATGTGCTGAAGTCTGTTGTCATTTTTGGGTTAAATTGGTATAAATAATGTTGATCCTACCTTTTTCTGGAAGCAAAAGAGTGGTTTCTAATGGAAATCCATGGCTTGGTGTAGTTTTCATGCTGGTAAGTCATTACACATAGCACAGAAGAAAAGGCAAGCTCCTAAGTCAACAAAAAGCCTTGAACAACCACTTTGGTGCAAAATGAACTAAAATAATTCCTTTTCTTAATGCTCCCAGTTGCTTTCCTTAGCAGTGTTTACAAGCTGGAGGAAAAACCTGTCAGTTGTTATACAAGATGACTTGTCATGAAATAATAATTTAGATAATTATTCTGGTCTTTTTGTGAAATGTCAAGAGATTATATTTCTGGGATTTGGGTTGTGCTTTGTTTAGTCAGTTCAGCAAATGCTGTTTAAATCCAAGCATTTTCCCTTTTTCTCTGCTTCCTCACTCCAATTTTCAGGCTTTTTGCCATTCAGAAACAGAAGGGTGGACAGTCTGTAAATAACTGCTGCTGTAGATTGTTTCTGCTGGAAGCATCTGTCCATTTGTCCTTTCTCATACAGCACCAGTCTTCAATTCTTCAGAAATACAGTTATTAAAAAGTGTGTTGCTGTTTTCCTGCAACAATTCTCTTACAAAAGAGAGGAAGGGGTGGGAACACAGCTACTGCAGTGGACCACTGAAAGCAGTAGGTTCTTCACGAAATTGTGGAAAATATCTATGTATCAGTGGATCTTTAAAACTCCAAATTTAGAGTGTTTGCACAGCTTTGGAAACAAGGAAAAAAGGCCTGTTGCAATTAAGATTCCAACATATGTTGTGTAAACAGTGTTTGTTCATTATCTTGCATCCACCTCATGGATGGGGAGAATTCTTACCAAATTGTGTCAACATATGTATATGAGTTTGCAAGCATTGCTGTGCTTGTGCCTTTTCTTGTTTCTGCACGGCTGTTACTATTCTGTAAAAAGTTGTTCTTACTGATTAGGTGGAACTGATGGAACTTCAGTTCTACTGAAGAACTTTATGAAGCAAAAGCATAATTTAATTGCTTTAGCCATGTGAAAAACAGTTTGAGAATAAAAATGTTCTTTTTCAGATTATGGGAATTCACTTTGCTTGATTTTTACCCAAATAAACCTGTAATTATAGATGTCTTTGTGCAGCTTATTCTAAAATATAGACAAGATTGTTTAGTAATTGACTCCTACATGTGCTTAAGTATGTTGTGGTTGTGGGTTTTTTTTCCTTAATAAAATAGATAATATATCAAAATTTACTGTTTCTAATATTGTCTGTATAAGTTTTACCAGAAAGGTTTGAAAATGCAGATGAAGATTAAGGCAAGTGGTTGGAAATACATGTCTTAATTGTAAGGTGACTGTTAGCTCTTTATAAATAGGTCTAGAAATTGTTCTGTGTTTGGAAGAAGTGCCAGTTTAGGGCATGTGCCCTGGGTAGCCTGTGTGGCACCAGATCCTCCTGTAGTAGTCAGTTGGAGCAGCAAAGTGCTTTTCTAGGAGCTCCAGATGGAGCTTCTGGGTACATGCTCAGCCTGGGAGTGAACTAGGTTTCTGATAGGCTGGTAGTGTAGAAGAACTGGGAGATGCATTTCAATAGTATAATGTAAAAATGAAAAAAAAAATGCTTCTGGAACACTTGATTTGTGTTGCTTATATTGAAAGTACAAGATGGAAAATTGTGACAGCTGTGGATGTGGGCTATGCTCTGATGCCCTGGTGATGTTTTAAATATCCATGTGGTGAGTGAACCTTCACAACTGAGAGGTGAAATATCAGTTGAGGTTTTCACAGCAACTTTAAAGATTGCTTTTGTGATGAAGTTTGAGACCACTTAACTGCAAAGTATTTCTTCTGCTTAAACCTCATCACATTAACTTTGTAATTACTTTTTCTTTCTGAAACAGGAGGGAAGGACAGAAGAAGTGGCCTCATTCTGACGATTCCATTATGCCTTGAACAGACGAGCATGGATGAGCTGAGTGTCACACTAGACTATCTTCTAAGTATACCGAGGTGAATTGGAAGGCATTCTGTTCAGAGCTAGGGTTTTCTTATTTCTAATTTTAGAAGGGATCTTTCTATTGTTTTTCATTTTATTTGCTCTTCTTTACCAAATTAATTTTAGGTAAATGTTGGTTTAGAATGTGATACTGTCTGACTGAGTTAGAAACACACATCCCAATAAGCTAAGGGATATGTACTAAGGCTTGTCTGTGTCCTTTTGTGTCCTTGTGTTCTCCTTTCTTGGGATAGCTTTTTTCATAATTTCTTTTTAATGACAGTGCACTTAAATTGCTAAGTAAATTAATGAGCCATTCAAACCAAACTCCCAAGCTTGCAAGGGCAGCATTGCCCATTGCCCTTTCTGTGATACATGCCTAAGCTTTGCAGCTTATAGGGCTTCAGTTTAAAAGTGCACTAAGTTAAGAATATACAGTCTTACTGAAGTTAGTGAGGAGCTTGTGGTGCTGCTTAAATATGCTGCCTAACAACTTGAGTATCCTGTCATCCATAGCTTGCTGTAAAATCATTGTTGTTCAAATTCTGTGCATGTGCCACTGACAGCTTATAGTGACAGTTTTTGATCCTGGCTTAGTTACCTGTATTTCTGTTTTCTTAAGATCCAGGGATTGATCTTTATCATAATTTTTTTTTCTGTCATGTGCCACTGCTTTATAAAGAAAAGGAGCCTCTCAGATGAATGTTTGTTTTTATATCTTTTCAAATCTCTCTTCTGGAAACAGAGCAGCAGTGGCATAAGTAAAGATATCCAGTGTACTTTGCAGATTTTAATCTATAAATGTTTATAAAACACAGTTAAGGGATCCAGTGTTGGGGTTTTTTTGGTAGATTAGACTTTTAAAAATCCTGATTGGTGAGAGAGAAGCAAAGAATAAATTCAGGTTATTTAAAAGTAAAACATCAGGAGGTATCTGAATATATTGCAAAACAGTTGTGTAAGTTTTAGGGTTTTTTGAACAGCTTGTTGTCTTTTGTAAAGTGGTGAAACACCAAATGGTCACCCACACAAGTCATGTCATTGACTTAAGGACTTGGCCCTATTTGTGGAACAGATGCAGGCATTCTTGTTCTAGTAAGCATTAATTATTCCACAGTCTCATCCTGATGTATGTCTTTACATACATTAGTGCAACAATAACTGTCTAAAAGCTGAACCAAAGTGCTCTTTGTACTCAGTAGAAACTGGGAAATCTATTTGAAAGTGAAGTCAGTGTTCCCATATTTAATGCTCTGTGTCAGTTGTGGAAAAAATGACCTCTCTTCTATGGTGGCCGTATGGAAAAATCATTGTCGTTTTGGTTCACATGTTGTTTTTCAGTGGGAAATGCAAACTTTGGCCTAAGCACTTCTCTTTTTTTGTTCTGGAAAGACTTGCTGAACAGTGTTTGGGGAAAATAGGTCTGAGGGGAGGGATATTGGGATATTGTCCCAAACCCAGATAGCTGTCCAAGCAACATTAAATCTACTTTTTTCCCCAAGTTCTGTGTTTAAGGTAACGTAATATGTTTGACTTTTAATTCAGTTGTGCGTGGTATATGATGTAACTACAACTGGTTTGAGATCTTCAGTCTAGAGTGGATTGCTGGCTGTACCCAAAATTTGAGAGGCATAACTGCTTAAAGTGTCTTGGGTAGAATTCTTTTGGAATATGTGTGTAAAGCCATTCTAAAATTTCAGACAATTTATTCCTAGTTTTAAAGTATACTGGTATGCCTTTCTTTGATGGTATTTAAAATTCTTAGATTCTGAAGAGGTCTGTTCAGAACAGAAGAAGACTAAAAGTGGCAACATTATGATGATGTCTGTTCATACTAAAGTTTTCTTCCTATATTGTATTCTCTCTATTGTGGCTCAAATCACAAAGCTTTTTACTTTTTATTTTAACTGACGTGCAAACACTTGCATTGGCTCACCTTTCTAGAAGCGTTAGGTCACTTCTGAATTTGATTGGTTGTGTATTTTGTTGGGTTTGGCAGGGCTTTAGTAGGGTTTGTAGTAGAGGAGCAGATGCTGATACTGCTCGATTCCAGTGAGCCTAAGGAAGTGGTGTCTCAAGATGCTGTAGTAACATTCTTCACCTTATTCTTCAAAGCAGCAGCATTGTGCCTTTTGAGTTGGCTTTGATTGGAAATTGCACTAGTGAAGCCTGAATGTTCAGACTGCTTCCAGAAAAATCATGTGTGTGATCTTAGAGGTTCCTTAAAACCAAAAGCTTTCATGGACTGTTTAAACAGCCAAGTTGAATTATTTTTTCCTAAATAGGCTGTAAAGCTCTAAAGCTCCATTTTTCCCCTTTTTTTTTTTTTTTTTAACTTCAGGGTGAATTTGTCTTCCACCCATACCTGATGAAATAAGTAACAGTTAATTTCTTGTTGTGAAACACAATTCTTACTGTTGCATGCCTTGTTTTTTGTAAGCTAAGGAGATCACAGAAGTAGCTTTGTTTTGTAATTGCAGATTTAGGAAAGATTGCATAATGCTTTCCTACCGCTCATAAATGTCATGGATTTTACTTGCTTAGAGCTTTGCCAACACAAGAATTTCAACCTGGAAAATGATATCTAGTGTGGTAACTAACGTTAAACCATGGGCTCACTTGCAAGTTCTCTTCTGGATGCTCCTTGTAAAAACTGACATTCTTTTGTCTTCCTTATGACACTGTGAATTGGTCTCTTTTCTGAGAATTTTGTCAAGTTAATGGTTATGAGACCTTTTCAGAGTTGCTACAGTTTAAAGAAATACTTGTATTATGATATTTGCTTCAGTCTACTGAAAAATTGTTATTTGTAATATCTAATAATATGCTGGAGCATTAAAATTGGAAATTATTTTATAAATGAGTAAACTTTAAGTTTATAAGACAGTGTTTCTATAAGGAAAAAAACCATGTAGTTGCATTTTACAGGAGGCTTGAAATCCGAAGTTGGCATGGTATGACACTTGTTAGAGTGAATGTTATGTTTTTCTAAGTGTTTTTTTTTTTCCTTTTAGTGAGAAGTGTAAAGCTCGAGGATTCACTGTGATAGTGGATGGCAGAAAATCTCAGTGGAACGTGGTCAAGACGGTTGTGTTAATGCTCCAGGTAAATAAATGTTTATACATTCATAGCTGATCAGTTTTATGGATGTGAACCCAATGGCTGTGTTATTGTAGAGACAGTAATTTAATCACAGAACCTTAAAATGTTGTTCTGTGATGAAGTCTGTGCAGCAGGAAGAAATTCTGAAAAGCAGATGCTACAGCACACTCAAGTGAGAGACAAATTCTTTATATGCTGGGAGCACACAATTGTAGACCTGAAATGGAGGTTTAGTTAAAAAAGGACACAGATATGCTCCTGGCATCACCAACTATGAGCAGTAGGAATGTGTGCAGGGCTGCAGTTCACACAGATACTGCGGCTGAGCAGGTTTTGATGCAATATATGTTGTACTGCCTGGGTTCCTTTGCAATAGGGTATAGTTGACTTAGTTGTGGATCATAGTTCCAATCACAAATTATGTTCTGTGTACTTCACAAAGTAGGAGAAGAAGAAAAGCGACAATTTCCAATAAAAAACAAATCTAAAAAAATATTATTTTAACTCTTAGAGTTAAAATAGAAATAGAGTCTTATTTCTGGTGGACAGTATAGATTATTTTCTGGTCTCAGTGATCAAAGAAAATGTGAGATACAGCATTTCTAACACATTAGAACACTCAGACTACTGCCTTTTTTACTGCAGATGGTTTTTTACAGATGGTTCCTCTTTATCAGAGTAGTTTTCCTCTCAGACTTGGTTGAAAGTGTGTCAAATAGGAATAATTTCTTTTTTTTTTTTGTCCTGCTGGGTCATTGTTGCTTCTGGGTTTTGAAATCTGAGTCAAGGTGTCTTTCACCTATTCTTGACTATGATGGTTTTCCTATTAATAGAATTAGAGTATTTGAATCCCTTGTGTTCATATTATGATCTTGACTGGGTTTTGCTTTGGCCACTGTGTGGTTGTGAGGTTCAGTGGGAGCTGCAGCTGGTGGGGAAGGTCAGCTCTGAGCCCACACCCTTATTTCCCTGGCTTCCTGGCAGCACTCACCCTGCCTCTGCAAAGCTTGCAGAAACATGGGTTGCACATCTGTGTCTTGAGTTTGAGAAGGATGCAATAAAGATTTTCCTATGTGAATTGGTCACTTGTGCAGATCATATGAGATTTCTGTCTGCTTCATCATTTGTAGTTCTCAAAAACACTTCTGTGTTCAAAATATTGTATACTTGTAAATTGTTTTTGCATATTCATTAAAATGGTGCAAGAATGAATTGGGGTTTTTTGTTGCTGATTTCTTTAACTGCTTCTGAATTATTTTTTTGTTAATAAAATCAGGTATTTGAAGAGAAATCCCATGGGTTATGTCACCTTTATATCACTCCTCTGATTAACTTTTATTTATTGCCTATAACTTTTAATTATTGCTATAGCTGATGAGTTTAGAGTAATCAACAGTCTTTGTTCCTTGATGTACATTGTGTGAAATAAAATCAACCTCGTAGATGAAATTACTAATTTAGTCTGAGAAATGTTTTCCTGGTAATATTTTAATGAATTAATATGTTGAAATGTCAATATTCAACCTTTTCATTTTAGTCTAAATAATATGTACAGAAGAAGTACAGGATATAGTCTTGACATGTAATCTGATAACAAATATACAATTTTTCCTAGCTTTATGATTACTGTTTCATTCTACATAGAAGATAACATCAGTGGAAAACTCTGGTTTTAACATTTCTTCTTCTTATAATGAACTACCATAAATTAAATTAAGTCTAGCCAATAGTATATTTTTTCTGTACTAACACAGCATAGACTAATGGTGTGTCCTTAGGACTAGGAATGAAGAGGTTATATTTTCTTTTCAGTTGTAACACTGTTTGCTGTGAAATCTTGTGCAATGTTATGAACCAGGATGGACCAAACGTGATGTAGATGAAGCAGACTTCAATTTCTGTCTGCAATTTTCACATTCTTGTATAGATGATGAAATCTAAGTGGAATTCAGTTCTGTGGTAAATGAAGGTTTAATCTTGAATGTTTTTCTTATTTTTTCATTTGTTTACAGAATGTTGTTCCAGCTGAGGTGTCACTTGTTTGTGTAGTAAAGCCAGATGAATTTTGGGATAAGAAGGTTACACATTTCTGCTTTTGGAAAGAGAAAGATAGACTTGGCTTTGAGGTATGTTGAGATTTTGTCTACTTCAGTCAAAAATACTGTTTCTAAAATACTGATATAATCGGATGACGACTAAAGTGTCTTTAAAATAGCTGTACTCCTGATGCTTTGTGGATAACCTTAACAAACCACTGTGGCTTTTTAACTTTTTCAATTTTTAATGAGACTTTCTTCATTGGGTTAAAAATGTGTGTTATTTAATTCTTTGCTTAGCAAGAAAATACATATTGTGGGTGTTTTGAGTCAGAAACAGTTGTACAGGATTTAGTGTGACTTCATTTTTCATGACTTCTCCATTAGGCTGTAGAGATATATGGTGTATCGTGTCACTCTCTCAGCTGTAACCATTCTTACAAATACCTTGTTGGTATTGCATGCATCTTCTCTCATTTTGTGAGTTCTTTGACATTGGGAACAGGTTATAGATCCCTTGCCAAATACAAGCTGACACTGTTCTGAGTTGTGAGGCAGAGTGTGTATGAGAGACTACAAGTTAATGTTAGCACTTCCCGTGTTATCTCTGTCTGGGAGGTTAATGGAAACCTCAATTTTCCCTGTCTTTTTTAAGCCAATCTTGTTTGTACTACAACAGGCATGTAGCATGCAGCCCAGTCACGGTGTCTTTAATCAAAAACATGAGTGTGGTGGTGCCCACTTTTATAAACTAGCATATTGTTTGGAGCCACATCCAAAATGACAATTTAAAAAGCCTCTGAACTAACCATCTGTACTCAAAAATATGATTTAAGAGCTGCTGGTTAGAAAGTGACTTAAGTTTGCAATAATTAGTTTTAAACAGATCTTTCACAACATAAGGTAAATGTCAGAGTCCAGAGAGCAGCATTATATATAAATATATCTAAATAAAGTTCTTGTGTAAGTTCAGGAAGCCTTTGAAGTTGTGATATGAAAGTATGTGACATAGTAGCAGTTAGTGTAGCATGATGGGGTTGCTAATTTAGAAGTTAGTCCTTCCAGAAGATTCTTCCTGGTTTTTTCTTTAACATGACTCAGCTAGAATGCATTTTTAGACAAATAAGCAGAAAGCTTACAGAAAATATATCAACAAAGCAGGGATAATTTTACATGACTGTGATAATAAAAGGATTTTTTGTTTACTCTAAGGTTTGGGTAACTGTCATTAAATTATAATCCTTTAATTTAGTAATCTTAGTAATTTTATAAAGCATGTTCTGTGCTAGTAATCACGTTGGCATTGTTGGCATAGACCACTGGAATTATGTAACCAAACCTTTTGGTTTCTGTTACTTGGTTGCAGTCAGGAAAACTGTTTCAGTAAAAATGACCCACCTTCTCCGGGCCCCAAATATTTGTGCCACAGACAGGAGTGTATCTTTCCTCTGTTCAAAGATGAGTGCAGAGCACTGATAAGGCTATGGAAGGCTCCAACTCAGGCACAAATCTACAGCTGCATAATTTTGCATCACTGGCAGTAAAAACAAACAACACCCAACTCATGTTTTGGATCACGGGTTAGAGTTGTGTAACTACTAGGAAAATTCGGGATTGGTTTTGTGCCAGTGAAATAATTATGAACTAAAAATTGTAATTAAAATATGAAATCTTTTTATTCACTTGGGTGTAGTCTCATTTTATTTGAAGTAAATGCTGCGTAACTGTGATTTCTAATGGGGCATCATATCTACCTCCTATTTCCTACTACCTGATCTGTTCTTAATACCTTGCTTAATATTCCCATATAAAGCCGTTAATCTCAGTGTCTTCCTTTCTGTTCAAAGGCAGAGATCCTCTGCTTCAGAGTGAGATGTGGTGATGATGAGTTGCAAAACATTGAAAGTAAATGTGGGAACTGAGATCAAACAGTATTGGGTGGATAAGTGCAAAGAGGCGGGCTGATTCAGCTGAGTAAAAGTTCATATCTTTATTTCTGGTCAGTATTAGTGTTGGTTTTGGACCTGCCTCAGGACAATTCCCATTTGTCCTCCAGCAGAACTTTCTTCTGTAACTTCATTCCTCGCTTATTAGCAATCAGTTCATGTGTTAATTGAAGCAGTTTTATCTGGTCCAGTGCCATGCTTCATAAGAGGAGAGTTGTCTTAATTGTTATAAAACTGTCTTTCAGCTGAAATGTTCATATATGACACTGTAAAACTTAATACTGCTAATGCTTTAAAAGATTGAAGAACAGGATTTGAGCATAAAAATGCTGTGTTTATAGAGTTAGGAGGTGGTGCTTTTTGCTTTTTTTTTAATATACTCTACATAGCAATGTGAAACAAATCACTCTTTTAGTAGATGATGTGTATTGTATTTGAGCGGGAGCTTTTCTTATGAGAACAACGAGCATAACTGGAAGAAAAAATTTTCCATAAAAATAGAAGAAATGTACAAATTTGTGCGCAAAAATACCCATAGATTGGTTATTTCACTCATGTCAGTCATCTTAAGAACTTAGAGGAAAAATAATCTCTGAGCCTGATTTAGATACTAGATCAGTACTTTGAAAATCAGTTTGTCAGGAGCAGGAAAGAAGAGGATGTGCTTGATGTTCTTGTGGAAATCAGGGAGCAAAATTTTAAAAGTTTCAAAGTTCACTGGGGATTTGGAGAATAGAAATTAAGTGCATAAAAAAAAAGGAATAAGAGAAAGGATAAATTGGGTGGTGAACTACTATGAATTAGTTGAAAAAATTAGAGTGTGTAGCATAAGTGTCTTTATAATCCTGAAGTCCAAAGTTTAAGTAGTTCTAAATACTTCACACTTCTACTGTAGCAGCTGACAGCTCCAACTCTCTAGTAAAGAGTGTCAGAAATTTCTCATGAAAATTTATCTGCAGCATCTGCTCTGAAAAATCTCAAGTCTGTAGTTTACCTTTTAAGAATTATGCTAATGAGCAGAGTATTGCTCCACAGAATAAAGAATGAATAACATTTTGTGGGAAGTATCTAAATTTTGTCCATTTTCAGTTCAGTGTATTTAGGCCAGCATTTATAGCTTTTGTGGACTTTCCTAAAAAGGCATATAGGAGTTCCAGTCAAAATTGTATATTTAAGTGCATCTCTTGTCATCTGTGTGCATCTCTGTTGCTGTTTTAATATGGGAGGCAATGGGTTCTTGGGCAAATTAGGGAATTGCCTATGTGGAGCTGGGGCATGTAAGCCTGCATTTATGTCATTCAAGAATCTTTGCCTATTTTCTCTTCTCTGGGATGTAAAAATGAGAGTGTGCTTATTATTGTGAGCATTGGAGGGTAAGGTGAGTGAGTGGATAAAACCACAAGTGAAGGAGGCAGTTCCTGGGAGTGGAGTTCATCTTGTGTTTATCGAGGTTCTGCCAACTGCTCTTGTGTTTCTAGTATGACAGATTTCTATGGCACTGGCCAGACAAATATTTACCTAGTGTTTCTTGGTGTGATGTGAAAGAAAATGATCTTTGTTTAGATTAGTGTTCCATATTAAACAAATAATACCCTATGCTACTCAGCATTTAATCAAATAGTATTTCAAAAAATGGATTGAAATAGTATTTGGCATCAAAACATAGGATTATTCTCCTCAGGAAGAGATAGTCTTTGCTTTACAGTTCTGTGGCAATGAAGAGCATAGTTAGATTGCACTTGTTTAAATTTTATATTCTCAAGGGACGTGTATTGTTCTCTTTTGGAAAGTAACTACTCCTTTTCAGATTCAGTAGTGTGGCTGCTCTGATATTACACACTTCAGAAAAAAGCTCCTTGTTACTGAAATTTTACAGCCTCCTGTTCTGAAGTAGCTCCTGGGTTTGACTCCGTAACATTTGTATTAAAGAGCTTTTTAATTTCTTCCCTTAAGAGAGAAAGTAAGTTCAGAAGGATGTATTTAACATTTTGGGGACACTTTTACATGTCCTCTTGAATATCTAGAATTCCTCTCTCGTCTTGACTTCTGCCTCTATCTCCCTGTAGATGATCAATGACAATTGCAGAAAACAGCAAATGACATAGAGAGGTCAGCTTACTGCCAACAGTATTTAAAGCTTTTTTATTACAAAATATACATCTTACATGAGTCAAAATCATCTATTTTCACTGCTGAGAAATAGAATTTTGCACTTAAGGCACAAGACTTTGCAGTCCATGTTTTTAGCTTTGTCTTTCTTCTTTTGCTTGACAGCTTTTACAAAGGTTGTTTTGATTTTATTAAAAAATACAGCATTTCTACTTTTCCCAGAGCACTGTTCTGAGTTATTTCTTTAAAGGCTTTCACAAGGATTTAGCAGGAAATATTGTAAGTTGAGCAAGGATGAGAGCTGCTACCAGGTTTGAAAAAGAGCTGTGTGCAGATGATGATTCCACGAGTCTGGTCTGTAGCAAACAGGACACGTTTGAAACCTGCTGCCACTGTGAGCTTATTAGCTGTCCCTATTGTCAGAAGTGGGTGGATCAAGTGGGAAGGGAAGCAAAGATTAAAGGATTCAATAATTTATACTTTTTTTTTCCTGTTTTACCATCTGTCCAGATTTACTTTTTTCTCCCTTGGGAAATTTAAGCTCTTCATTTTAACATCAGCTATAATCTGCTGTCCAAAAGCTTTTACTTTGGATTATGAAAGCTGCATTTTCCCCCCTGTTTCTGGAATCAACATGGTTTGATTTGGAAAAAAAAGGAAAACAAAAAATCATTTCAGTTGCAAGCAAACAGGGTTATTTCTGCTTTTACAGATGTAAATTACCTTATCTTTACCTGTGGTAATACATCAAATGGTGAAATTCAAAAGCGAGGGTGAAACACTTATTCATAAGGGACAACTTTTTCTAGGATGTGGTATTTTGACATCTATTTTCACAAAAGATGAAATATAAATACTCTGTTTGGATTGTGAAACATTTTGAAAACCTGACAGCAGAAGTTATCTGAGCTTGAAGTAGAATTCAGGCCTGTAAAAGTCAAGTGTCTTCTCACTGTCCACATTGCATTTTTCAACATTTTTTTCTTCTTTGGCTCTTGGTCTGTGTACTTATGGGCTATTAATCTATAGTACCTGATTAAATCATTATTTCTGAAGCTTCAGAGTGGCAAATTGCACTTTTGACACCTAGAAAATATCAAAGCTGATTTACTAATTTAAAGCATATAGAAGATGTTAGGTTAGCGCTGACACTAGTTCAGGTTTAGAGCAAGAGCTAAATTCTGTTCAGAAGCCTTCATTTCTACTACAAGCTAGTCAAAAATTCAAATGTTTTCTTATGTTGTGAAAAGTACAGAGGATTTTAGCAGCTAGCTAAGTGAACAGTCAATAAACAGTTTAAGAAAGAAGTGTTTTTTAAATTAAAAACCTGGAGAATGAAAGGGTTTGGAAATAATGCTTTAAGTTACAACAAGGTGTATTAATGAGGTGGAACTTCTGTTTTTCAGAGTTTTTCTAATAAGAAGTAGAAAATCTGGGTTTTGACCAAATCTCTTTTCTGGGTGTTTATTTATTGGCTAAAATATTTTTTGTGCAGGCTTTGCTCTTTTGGAATTTTTTTTATTTAAAAAAAAATCTCCCTAGTGGAAGTTTGAGGGCTATCCCTTTCCCACTCTCCTTCCTGAAGGATCTCAATTAAAAAAAATCTGAAATAAGTGGTCTCAATGCAGTCTGTCTATTTTGTCAGGCTATTTGGGTCTTTTCAGAACTTAGTAATGAGAACCAGCCGCCCTGTTTGCTTTAGTTCCCATACCAGAATGTCCATACCAAAATTTGTTTTCTTTTTTCAATGAACTCATAGAGATGAATGTTAAAAATTACCTAAACTATTAAACGTGCCAAAAGAAGGAAGAACAAAGGCTTTATTTCCTCCTCTTTCTTGGATGTAGAATCCTCTGGGGTTTGGGCTGGTTACTGGCATTACCTAAAGAAACTACTAGCCAATTCCATTTACAGCAGCCATGTACCATGAAGAGTACAGGACAATAGTGTATATTTGGATGTTGCTGAAAGGTTTTCCTCTGCAATAATAGACCATTTGTTTGGAGCTACTCTGAATTCTGTAGTTTCAGTATCTGCAGGGAAATGGAACTGGAATAGAAGTCTCTCTCTAGTTAGCTCTTTCTACATATGCTTGTGCCCTGCAAGAGTATGTGGATGATTTGATGGGTTACAGAAATTTTCTTTTCTTTTTTTCTTTTGTTTCTGGTTATATATTGCCAATATGCCTGCTTCAATAGAGAGGTTGTTTTTGGTTGTTTTTCCACAGGAGTTATTCCGGGCTTTGCATATTATTCATCCCAGCAAGCTGTGCTGCCAACTTTTGGTTTAGGCTTATATGAATAAGGCTCATTCAGGAGCCTCTAGAATGCAGAAATGAAGGCAAGAATTTAGTTTTCCACCCAGCAGTGGACCTGTGTTTTCCTGTATGCCCTGATGTAGCTGGTGAACTAGATTTGTCTCCTGGGTGAAGGAGTCAGGCTTTTAAGCATACTAAAATTTGAATTGTTGACTACTCATAGAAAGGGTATGATTGATCCAGCTTTTGCTGAACATATTTGCACAGTAAATGCAGGCACTTAACTTTTGTGGCACAAACTCACCTCTGGGACTGAAAGTATTGCCAAAGAGTGGTAAAAATACCGAGTGCTTTGCAGTATGATAGCCTGCTACTATATTCACCTGAAGTAGATCATGTGGTATATCACTTATCACAAAGCATCAGCTCCCAGCAGGATAACAGATATCCAGGGAACACATTGCTTTTTCCCACTGTAAATAGACATGGTGGTACAGGTGATGCACTTACAGGATGATGCATGAGGCATACAGTGCATGTCAGAATTACCTGTCTGGTTGAGGCCCACTTTAATTGCAAACAGCCGTATTTCATTTAAACATTTAGCAATAAAATCTGAATCACTGAATGATCTGCTCAGCATCTCTAGGCACACTTCTCAGATACTTAAGGAAAGTATGAGCATTACCTACAAGTGACCTCTTTTATTGTTGCAGGTTATTTTAGTATCTGCTAACAAGCTGACCCGATATATAGAACCATGCCAACTAACAGAAGATTTTGGAGGAACTCTCACCTATGATCACATGGATTGGTTGAATAAGAGGCTGGTTAGTTATCTGTGTTTTGGGGTTTGGGGTTTTTTTTTAATGTCTCCTTCTTGAGCCCTGAAGTTTTTATTTGTGTAGGAACTGCAAAGCGTGTCGGAAATGGTCACATGTGTAGTTGTGCCGTTCACTTACATGAGTAGTCTGGTGATAAGTAACACTGCCTTTACTCAAGGGATGATAAAGCTAATGTCATCAATTTGTTCAACAGCCAGTTCCTTAATGAAGCTCTTCTAACTCTAGAAGAGCCTGAGTCTATGGTATAGTTGCTATAAAAGGAAATTGGGTGCTCTAGGAGAAGATCAAAACAAGGAGAAAATACCTGGACTCTGCAGATCCTCCTGGGTTATCTCTTTGGTCTTGGTTCCTGAGGTTTTAAGCTGTCCTACACCAAAACCTCTGTGAATGCAGTTTCCCCAGCAGACCAAGAAGCAGTAAATGTCCAGGAGCAACTACATCCTTTAATTATTAATCAGCACAACTTTAATCAGCACAAAATTTTAAGCAACTGTTGCCGTGCGTAGCTCTCCAGAATGTTCTTAATATTTTCTTCATTGATACTTGCTTTTCAATTATTTAAATATAATTTTCAAAACAATCTGCACTGACACAGCATGTTCCCTTCTTGTATAATCTCTTCTTAAAATGTGTGTCTCCATCTAGGATCTCCAGGTGGGATCTCCAGGTGTGTTGCAATTGTACCTGCTTTCCTATGAAATACAAAGTAGTCCTAGATATGTTAAGGAAAGTTCACTGGCAAGCTATTGATTAATAATTTGATAACAGCAAAAATACCTGAAAGCTACTGTGCATGTCACGTAGCACAGTAACCCAGCTGTGCTCAGTTCTGTTAAAAAGCAAAACCAGCCCTCAGAAGTCAGATACAGAGGAGTTGTCTGAACACTGCCCAGTGTCTTGACTGTACGGGTGTTATCTGAGATCAGAAACCCCTGAGTTCAATGAAACTGATGAGGGTATTTTATTCTTTATAATCTTTCTATATAATATTATACATTTTTCTTTTATTTTAGTTGTTCATTACGATATGGTCCATTTTAATAGTGAGTAGAAGCTGGAATCTTTTCAAAATTATTTTAATCCTTCCAAGTAAGCTGGCCAGTAGTTGTGTAACGTGCCTTGATTCTCTAGCATTATTAAAGGCTTAAATGAAGAATAACTATGTCCCTAAGATCTTGCAGATTTTGCAGATATCTTGATTTTTTTTCAGTATTCATTATATTCAGGGTAATATTTACTATCTCCCTAAGGAATCTTAGTGCTCTTAAGTGTTGTGAACAAACCTTTTTTTTCTGTTGTTTCCTCCCTACCATCTGAATGCTGGGAAATAATTACACTGTATAGAGATTGAAGTATTCTAATGGAACTACTGAATAAATTTGCACCAATGCCTTCAGTACAGCTACCTAAAATGATTTCTTAAATTAAAATCTTCCTCCTATTTAGGTATTTGAAAAGTTCACTAAAGAATCAACATCTTTACTGGATGAGCTTGCTCTAATTAACAATGGAAGTGATAAAGGAACTCAACAAGAAAGAGATAGGTATGTGATTCACTTTTTGAAATCAATGCTTTTGGATTATAAAATTTCATTTGAATTCCAAAAAAATACTGAAAAAATTATGTACCTTAAATACCTTGAAATGTGTAAAGAAATTCTAAACCCTTATAATGTAGACTACAAAGTACGTGAGGGTATGTGTAGATGGATACTCATTCAACTGATTACATGCACCTCCACTTGTGTTTTGATTTAATGAGTTAAAAAAGTGAGGACTTCACTAACTGAGAAAAAACCCTAGTCTTTTAAGACCCTTAGGTAGTTCCTGCCTTAGCTGAAGTTTTTAGTGCTGTAATACAAATTTTAATAATGTGTTTGTTTGGTTTTTTTTTTTCAAAGATCAATAGATTTGAACTTCCTTCCATCAGTTGATCCTGAGACGGTATTGCAGACAGGTATAGTAAGTCAAAAAATTAGAATGTTGGTTAGTAAAGTGACATAATTCATTTTAGGCCCCAACTGGAAGCACAGAGGGCACAGTTGTTATCTTAGCCATCTTCACAATATAATAAGCTTACTGGCTACTGTAATCTTTGGGTTAAAAAAAGTGATGCTAAGAAAGGGAAGAACTCCAAACATGTCTTTTTAAAGACTTTTTTTATAATCCTACAAACATCTTTGCAATATTACCATAAATATTATGTTTAATTTTGGGAATGCTTTGTTTCCAGCTGATGTCAATATATTTGCCTTATAGAATGAATCCATCTCAGTAGCTACCAGATGGTTACCATACAGAAAGCATTTTCCTGCAGAATTCTGACAATTTGCATCAGTCTAATTCTGGGCTGATCATCTGTCAGAAAAGAGAGGCATACTTAGCTTCTTGGACCCTCCATTCAGCATTAAATGATTTGGGATTCTTTAACAAGTTTGGTTTAGGGTGAATGTCCTATTTGCAATCAAGTATAATAGTCTATTGATTTGGACTGGAATTTTTTTTTAAATTTGTGTCTTTGTGGAATAAGTAATGCACAGTGTTAGGTGGTGATCAGGGTCTGAGTGCCTAGAATTTTTACCTTATAGCCTCCTATAAACTAATGTGTGGACCACATGAAATACTTACCACAGTAGCTTTATGTGCCCTCTATGTAAAATTCAGCTCATCTAGATGTGGGATAATAGTGGTTTGAGTTAAAATGTAAAATAATAATTTCTTACTCTAGTCTTTGAAGTTTTTAAAACATGAAGTGTCTGTAGACTGTGTCACTAGATTTTAGCCTTAATTGTGTATTCTTGTCTAATAGTAAAGATCTTTGGACAAAACAGCAGTTCAGTTTTGTGTAAGCAGAGGGTTCCTTAGCCCATTAGTTTATATGCATTCTCTGTTTTCTTAATTCTGGTAATGAGGTTTTTTTTTGGTGGTATGAAGTTTCATAACTTCCATGGGACTGGATGATCCTTATGGCTCCTTTCCAGCTCAGCATATTCCGTGGCTAAATCATGGGAGTTTTAAGAGGCACCCTTTCTATGTTAGAGTCACTGTACTGAAAGGCTGAGAAAAAGAGAGATTAAACTCTCCCCAATTAAATTCTTATCTCCTAAGGGCAGCTGTGAACAGAGGGTTTAGATAAAAGGCTTCTGTCTTCCCTAACTACAGGTACTGTTCTTTTCTCAAGCTCCAAATCCATATATATGTATCTATGGTTCATAGAATTTGATAAGAACTTAGTTTGAAAAGATGGTTTTACCTGGAAAAATTGTGATCCTTTGCTGCTGAAACAATACAGTAAAATTACCCCAGTAGAACAAACTTGTAAAAGCCTAAGTCTGTTTGCTCTGCAGCTATCTGTGCCCATCTGTGGAGTGTTATAAAAGATGAAATCCAAGACACTTGTGCTGTAGTACAGCAGAATGTATTTGAATTCTTGAGACATTTCCATTTCATAGTAATATGTGCTGAGTAATTTAAAGTTGTTTGCTGCAATTTTCAAAGCCCTTGGCATTTTGAATGTCTCAATAATAGCAGTTGAACTTAGTCTTTTGTTTCTACCTTTTCCTTGAGGTATTTCTATTGCTCAAGTAGTAGGTTTTTTCTTCTAGTGAACTGTCATGTTACCATTTTAAGACCTGCAGAACTAGTGATCTCCAACTGGCACATTTTTGCTTTCACACTAACATATCTTCAGTGACCAAACACTGTTTAATTTTAACTGTTTCACTGAGCTTTTGAGGAACAAATCAATGATCTGGATTAACTTGTGGTGTTGTGTTTACATACTGAGAACTTCAACACAACAACAATATTCTTCAAACATTTTAAGCAAAAGATTAAATAGTCAAAACATACTATTTTTGTGTATATGAAAGTCACTGAACTCCAGAGAGTCTGTACCTTGATATGATGCTTCAGAGCACAACGAGAAGGGCAAGACAGGTGAGAACAGAATACCGAAGAAATAGTTATTATTCAGCTTCACACTCTCTGAAGTAGTTTTACTTGCTATAGAAATCCTGAAAGACAACAGAGAAATTATTTAGTCAGATTTTTAGTGCCTCCAGAGCATTCATTCAATATAAGAACATGAATTGTTTGAGAGAAATATTTTGGATGCTACTCACCATTTTGAAGTAAAACAGAGTACTTCAGAGTTGTTTCAGAGTCAGGATTGTGCTTTCAATTTTCCTTACATTAATCAATGCTATTGTCAATTTGAGTGTTAGTCACAATATCTCTTTTATATATCTGAAATATACCGCATTTCTTTTCTTCTCTGATTGATCCAGCCCCACAAACTGCCACCAAAGCTCTGCATGAAATTGTATCATTAAACGTGCCCAATGTATGAAAGATCACTAGCTGCAAAAGTGCGCTGCTGATGGTTTAAAAGCAGACAATCTTACTGCTAATTTTTGTGGGGTTTTTTGTTTAGAATCTAGATTAACCACACCATTCTGTGTGTTCCTGAAGGTCACGAGTTGCTCTCTGAGTTGCAGCAGCGTCGGTTCAATGGCTCCGACGGAGGCGTCTCCTGGTCCCCGATGGACGATGAGCTGCTGGCTCAGCCCCAGGTGATGAAGCTCCTGGACTCCCTCAGGGAGCAGTACACCCGCTACCAGGAGGTTTGTAGGCAGCGAAGCAAGCGCACACAGCTGGAGGAGATTCAGCAGAAGGTAATGCAGGTAAGCTTGCAGCTTTCCTTGAGTGCAGGGAGGTGGTTTTGAGCTCAGGTCCCAGACTGTGATTTCTGCAAAAACGAGGGGAGACCTTCATGCCTCCAGTCACTTCACAAATGTCAGTGTGCTGGTTTCACACAGTGCTTTACATTGTGGCTGCCAGGTGACTTTCCAAAGGCTATTCTGATATGTGGAGGTTGCTGTAAATGTGCTGTCTTGCCTTGGGGCTGTCCCTTTGCTGGGCACTGTGTCAGTGCATGGCTGCATTGTTGGAGGTGCAAATACCTGACCTGCTGGCAGAGAGAGGAACACCTTTGAGCATCAGCTTTGCTTGAGAGTTGAAAACGTTCCCCTGCCCACATCATTTAAAGTTCCCCTTGCTGAAGATAAGCCTTTATTTATTCCTTTATTTGTCTATGCTTGGTGGTTTAACCTAAGCTGAAGTGATTAAACTAACTGTATTTCAGGAACACCCTGACAAGAATGAATATAAACTTCTAATCAATTGCATGTTAAAGGTCATGATGAGCTGGCTTGGTCCTTTGGAAACAGCCATGTAATTAGCACTTCTAACATTTTCACAGCAGAGTCTCAGTAGAGAAATTCAAGGAAATGGAATTAATTTATTCATCTTGTGTTTATCACTTGAAATTAGATATGTATATTTTTAAGATTCTGTATGGTTTGAATATGCAGAAAATTGAATAGATAATTGCTTTTAACCTTTCAACATTGGCATTTCTAATGCATGTGGGGAGTGCATGTCGAGTACTTGCACTTTACAGCATTGTAGATATGGGTAAAAATAAAAACTAATCAATTTTGTGATGTCTAGCATCGAACATAGAAATCTACTGAGGAGATAATTTTAATTTCTATAGTAATTTGATTACTGTAAAAAAATTTAAAAGCAGATGTCATTTGTTGATGTATTGAGCTGGAAGTATTAAAAATATAGGAGAGATTAATATAATCCTATATAAAGCATATCAGCACAGCTGTGGGTATAATCAGGGGAAGTTTTTTTCCCTATGTTTAAGTTCTAGTGGCTGATAATATGTGATTTTATTGTACTTTGGCAAACTGACATTGTTAATGCATTTAAGTAGAATAGTTTACAATTACTGAGCCTCATTTTGCAATATTTGTAGTAGAAATAGTTGTTTGCTGTGTGCATACTACAGATGTTACCTGGCAAGTGAACTGAGTTTCAGTACACAGGAAAAATGTGTTTTCCTCTTTTGCTAAATGATTCAGCTTTTTTTAAAGTATGTTTAAAAGCTTTCTAAATGGCATACAAATATTTGAGGAAAAACTTAGTAAATCTAGGAAATTATTTCTTTTCTTTTGGGTTTACAGCAAAAAATTAGGCTAATAAAAAGAGTTAAAGACTAAAAGTAGGAAGCTAATGATGTACAGAAGGAAGCCAGTAGAGGAAAAGTGCCTTGGAATTTATTTTGACAAAATAAACAGAAGTTGACATATAACAGTACTTGCAGTACTTTAGTTAGAGTGGGTGTTTTTCCCTTGTGTTGCTGGGTTGGTTTTTCTTGTGTGTGTTTTGATCTTCTGCTAGCTTTCTTTACAGTTGCATTAATATTTAATTATTTGTGTACCATCTTATATTGCTAACCGCTCCTGGATTGCTTTTGTGTTCCTGTTTCAATTTCACTATTTGCTGCTTCTCCTTACTGTGGCGTGCTTAGTTCTTATTCCTGTCTCAGAGCCCTCCTAATCCAAACCCCATTCTCTCCCTTATGCCTTCAGTACTCTACCCTCTCTTTTGAATTACCCCTTTTGTTCTGTTCCATGATTTCGTTTCCTTCTCTTTTGTCTTTCGTTTTGTAATGTAAAGGCTGCAGTGATTGTCAGATGTTTTGTAATAAGCAGTTTTTCTAAATGCTGCTTATTATTGTAACTCTGTAGGCTAGGATCAACTCTGGCTTTGTCCCTCCTTAGGCAGAGGTGATAATTACGATGTTCCTAATGTCAATTCACAAAAATAACTGTGACCTCTTGCAATGGTCTTCTCATTAATGATTTTAAAATTTATTTTATGAAAATTACATCACATTTTTCTGCGTGTCCCCTAGTAACTCCTCCCTCCTCAGTTTAGGCATGTGTCACAAGAACAGCCATGTGCTGGCCTCAGCAGTTGCAGAGGCAATGCAGTAGTTGCTCGAAACTTTTCATGGCGAGGTGATCTTGGCCGGACAGGGCAACTGCTGAGCAGTAGCCTTGTCCACTGTTTCAGACTTGCATGAGAACTGTCATTTCCATGTGTAAGTTTTCCAGGCCACTCTGACCTTAGAGAGGGACATCTGGGTCCCTTCACTTCTAGGTCACTTCCATATTTAACCAGTAACAGCTGTGCAGAGGTGCTGAGCACAACAGGAAGTTTCTCTTTAAACAAAAAGAACCTGCAACTGTAGAGTCTTAATTTGTCCTAGAAATGATAAAAGCAGGGAAGACTGAGAATGCTTTTGGAGCAATGAATATATGCTCTGAAACAGTGCTTTGGCATGGGGCAAAGAAGGGCAGTGGGAAGGCAGATAGGTAATGGCTCGGAGATGGAGTGACCTGAGGAGCCTTCTGTAATGATGATTATTCTTGGTTGCTGTTGCAGGGCAGTCTAGCAGCACTAGGAAAATGGTCCAATTAGTCCCTGTTGCATTGGTCTTCATGGTTGTGGGGTTACATTGTGTATTGTGTCATGTTTCCTGAAAATCTGTGTGAAGCTGTTTTGTGATTGATGTTTAAACAAAGCTGACATTAAAGACAGGAAGCTGGCTTCCTATGCCTTTTTATTAAGGTTCAGAATCTAGAGGTATTCCTGCAACTCCTTACTTCAGGACTCCAGTACTAAGAAACTTCTACATTTGGTTTCATTGCAGCAATCTCTGTTTACCAGATATTTAAAAATTTATCAGGGAATTTTTCCATAGATATCATCTGATAATTTAGATTTGTGTAAAGAAACCAAAATTTGAGACATTCTGCTCTGCTTTGAGTAATATTTACATCAAAAAATAGTTTCAAAATACTAATAAAAGAAATCCAATACTGTAATCCAAACTTGTGACCCTGCAAAGACACATTCCATGAGATATGGCCCCAAAAACTTGTTAGCAGGTTTCTGTTATTTGAGTAGAGCAAGTTGGTGTGTAAGTTTAATTTTAAAACAAGTATGTGTCCTATACTTGAGTGTGACTTTATTCAGCAAAAAAAGGAGAAAGCTCTCAGGTGTGAGGCTGAATACAACTGTGCATTGTAATCACTTGGGCAAAAAAAAAATCTGGTTTGAACACAAGATGTCCATTAGCATTGTGTTTTGAGTTCTTTTGTTGACAAGAGATATGAAATGACAATTGTCTATTTGAAAAATGTTGTCATAGATGCCACCTGTTTTTGTGGAGCTGGCAAGCTCAGGTTAATGAAAAGTAGTTTCTACTTAAAACTTTGAAGGATGTGAATGGATTCAACAAGATTTTTACAGAGCTGAAAAGATCTGTTTTTTTTCATAAACATGCTTTTTTAACTTTCTGCTCGTGTTACAAAATTCTGCTTATACCAATCTTCGTATAATTGATTTGCTACTTTGTTTTTATCATCTTTGTCTGACAGGTTGTTAATTGGCTTGAAGGACCTGGATCAGAGCAGCTAAGAACCCAGTGGGGAATAGGAGATTCCATTAGAGCTTCCCAAGCTTTGCAACAGAAGCATGAAGAGATTGAGAGTCAGCACAGTGTGAGGTTTCCCTTACCCTTTTCAAGTATCAAAATAATTCTAAATACATGTAGTTATGAGCAATGTATTTTGGTTATGAGTATCTAGGAATTTTGCAGAGTGCATGATGTTCTGAGTTGCAGAGGAAATTACCTGTGCAGTTATAGAATTAAATGGTCATATTATATATATTTGCATATTATTTTTTTCCATTGTAGAAAAATGCAGATTTCTATCTGTGATTTTTCTTGGGTTTAGTATGTTACAGCAGCTCTTAAATTTTCATGTAGAGTAGAAGGAATAAATTTACTTTCTTCTCTCTGTCAAAATGTCTGACAAGTCCTGCACTTCTCAGGTGAATAACTTAATGTTTTTGTCTCTATTAGACTACACTTAGCAGTAGCTGAAACTGGCTTAAGACTTTCATTGATCAAGACTTTAGATATACTTTATGTTCATAATGAAATCATGAGGATGATATTTTGTAACTACACTACCTTCATGCCTTTGCTTCTAATTTTGAATACTTCCTAAGCTTCAGTAGAATTGTGTCTTTCCATCTGATGATTAACTATAATTAGGTTATGAATATTCAGTGCTCCCAAAGGGAGTTTTGCTCAAGTGCTGTTCACCTTTTCTGACTTTCCTTGATGTAGACTCTGGCAATTCTGTCCACTTTTCCTAACTTCTGTTTGCAGTAATGGCAATAAGAATAGTCACTGGGTGACTGTTCACTGGGTGAATAGGTTTTTGTATGTAATTTAAGGGAAAAAAAACCCCACAGCACCCTAGACAGCACTAGTTCTACTGACTCCACCTTCAGTGAGGATGGTTTCCTTGCTGCATGCAGCAGTGTAGGTGTCTGTGTTGGTTAAGTAAATCCCATCTCTGTCTTGTCATTGCTTCAAGCTCTTCAAGCATTGTGGAAATCAGTACCTTCTGAAGGGTAAAAAATCCTGCAGCTGAAATCCTAATTGGAAAGGAAAAAAAAAACCCACAAACACCCTAGACTACCTACTTCATTGACAGAAATGAATTTTAGTGTCTTTTAGTTATATTGGTATTTCAAACTGAAAAGAGAAAACAAGACTGAACCTACTTTGTTTTCACTTGGATATCTGCAACAGAGAGCTGTGATTTAGCTGGGGCTAAAAGCAGTCCTTGAAATCATTGAAATCCCACTGAAGTTTGCAGGCTGCCCTACAGTGTGCTGAAGCACTGGCAGCATGGAACACAGCTTGGTTCTCAGCTGCTGGCAGGAGTTTGCAGAAATAGCGGTCAGGAAAAAATATTTTGTTTTACATCAAAAGAAGTAATTAGAAGACCACTGTCCTACCTTGGATTTAGATGCCTGTTTAGAGATTAAAACCATTTTTTGTCAACAGCACTAGAAAAAAGTGCTTTGCCTTTTCCTTTGATTTTTAGTGTACGCTTCCTCTTTCATTGTTTTCCTGGCTTTTCTCTCCTAATAATTGAATTGACAGTTTGTGTGCTTGCTTTCTTTCATCACCTTCTGTTTAATGTTTATTATAGTATTTTGAAGAGACTTGCAAAAATGTTTGATTTGTTTTGAAGATACTTTTTAACTTCAATTTACTCTGAAGTGACAAAAATAATTTCCACAGGGTGCATTTTTGTTTGTTTTTCTGTGGGGAGAGGGTGGTTGGATTTTGGGGCGGTTTTAATTTTCTGCTAGTTTTATTCATGAGCAACACACTGGAACTGTTGTTTTTGAGCAGGTCTTTGCTCCATGGGTTTGAGCTGTCACATACAACTGTGCCTATGTTCTCCCACAAAAAAGATGAGAAACACACTTTTATGCCTGGTATCTTAATTTTACTGATAGCTTGATCAAAATAAATAACTGCAAATCTTTCTTACTTTTATACTAAAAATAAAAAATGAAAAAAAAAAAAAAGAAACAAAACCCAAAATCCCTAAAGATATTAATCTTTTTTTTTTACTCCTCATATTATAGTTTATATGTCACATTTAGCTGGATTTGTATGTTCAGTGTCGAAGAGCTGGTTTTGTGAACTGATTGTGCTGAATCTGTGTATCTATAGTACACATGTCACAGTGGAAGATGTTTTCACATTATGTCATCACAGTTGCCCCTTTTGGGACAGATGAGAAATTTATTCTGCTCTTGAATTTTTGACTGATTGCTAATTTAACTTTCTCATTGCCTTTTCTTTGTTCCCCTCCTTGCTCTTTTCATACTCTTTTTTTCTGTGAGCAGATGGTAGAGGCAGCTCTGGGAAAAAAAGAAAAAAAAATCAGAAAATGGATATTTATACTCCGTTTTGCATGATTTGTAAATAAATGATGCAAAAGCTGAAGACAATTTACAAAATTCTAAACATCCCAATAGAAGCAAGACAAGAATACAAATTAAATAATGTAGGCCAATAGATGGTGCTGTTCCATAGAAATGCACAGGACATCTCAAGGTCAAAATTAGAGCTGTTGAGCAAACACATTTTGATTTACAGGCATCTCAGTCATGCAAGATGTGAATGTGATCTCCATGTATCAAGCTGTTTTTAAATCTCACCAAATTGTTAAATATTTGAACTATTTTCCTCTGCAAATACACCAACAGGACAACATAACTAAATCTTATGTATGTATTCAGTAATCAAGCCATGTGAAAAACAAATCTGCACATTTTGAATTAAATAGCATAAAGCTTTCCTTAAAGAAGTAACAAGGATAATTTTGAAGTTTCTGTGAATGGACTCTCTTTTGTTCAGAAGATAAAAATTACTTCCACTTTGTCAACAGCAGTATTTTTCCTAAATATTATAAGGAAATTATTGCTAGTTTCAGTCATGTTACTGAAAGCAACACCTGGATAGTCCTGTGAACAGCTTTTTATAATAGCTGATCACTTGGCAAAAAAGATCTTTTTTTCCAGTGGACCAGTACAGACATTTAAGCACTAGAAGTTTGTTTTAAAACGGTGAAATTCCTCTTTTGGTGGGAGTTTGGGCTGGGACTAGGAGCCATGCATTGAACTCTTCCCATCTTTCTGCACTAAGTTTTTTGTACTACAATGTGTGTATTAACATCTACTAAGCACTTTATTGAGAGTTGATTTGGAATCAGGAATATTTTTTCCTTCTCTGTGAGAGAGTGCAGTCTGTAATAACCTTTTTCAATCTGATTATTAGCCTGCAGTTGGATGTATACCATTTAAGAGAAATAAAATTATATTTGGCATTTTTAATTCTTCATCTTCTTGTGTTTCTAGGAGTGGTTTGCTGTTTATGTTGAGCTTAATCAGCAGATAGCAGCTCTTCTAAATGCAGGGGATGAGGAGGACCTTGTGGAATTGAAAGCATTGCAGCAACAGCTGAGTGATGTGTGTTACAGGCAGGCCAGTCAGCTGGAATTCAGGCAGAACCTATTACAAGCAGCACTTGAATTCCACAGTGTTGCCCAGGATGTAAGTGTTTCTTTTTAATTTTTTTTAAGGCACTGTCAATAAATTAGTGCATTAGTATTGTAAAGGTTGAAATTGAATTGGAAAAATATTCAGGGAGATGAGGGGAAATATTATGTCACTTGGAAAATGCTGTAAGTCATCATTTACTGTAATTGAAGCACTGAGAAAATTGGCTCCCCCTTGTTTTAGGAGGGAAGCACTTTGTAATATGTCTTACATTTCAGTAGTATTTGAAATAAAAAGGTTACTAGTTAAAAAGTTACTATTTCACCACTCTTTTTTTTTTATTAAGAGGCATATGCGTTAATTAAACTGGAATTTGTTGTACTTTTCATAGTTCCTTTTTGTAAAATGCCATGTTTGTATTCTATATTTTCCTTAAAAAACAAGTAGAATCTTGACTTCTACTCTATCACCATCTAGGGATGTGTGCTCTAGGATTTCTACAAGGCAGATGTGTCATTTATCTTGACTTTCATTTCCTCTAGCTTCAAAGAGAAATTTGAAAATAAATTTCCAAACATTTATAAAATTGTGGACCCAACCATCTTGAAGCTCAAATTTCATTTTAAATATCAGCATTTATGTTCTTACATTTTAGTTGTCTCAGCAATTGGATGGTTTACTAGGAATGTTGTGTGTGGATGTAGCACCAGCAGATGGAGCATCAATTCAGCAAACATTGAAACTACTGGAAGAGAAATTAAAAAGTGTTGGTAAGCAAGATATTTCTGCATTTCAGGCACACACACATTCTAATAAGTGCATTCCAGGGGGGAGAAAGAGTAATCCCCTTTAAAAAAATCACCAAAAAAGCAGGGGGAAAGGATCTTATAACTTCTGATTCCTCACTATGTAATGTTCCACTGAGCTGCTTTGGGTTGCCTTATGCCATCTGCTGAGTGGTGGTTTTCTCTGGGGATGTGAAGTGGAACTGTTACCTTTTAAATGTTTTACATCTAATATATATATTTGTTATATGCCATTATCATGCATAAACAAACTTCTTTCCCCCATTAATCTTCTCTAGTGACTTGGGATTATAGTGCTTAGATGATCTTTTTGTCTCCAGAATTGATGCCTTGATGATTAAGGTTTTATCCACTCACTTTTAGAATGCTTGTACTGGGTGTTTTGCAGTAACTTTGAATGTATGTGTCAATAAATGGCACATTGAAGGTTGTTATACTGTCAAGCATATGGAATTATTTCAGTTGGAGGGAGTCTACAGTCATCAGCTTGTTCATTAAGTTGTGGGAGAAAGAGCTGCAAAGAAAAATAATTTATAGTAGAAGTAGATACGATTGGAATATAACAGTTTGATGCATAAATGAGATATTCTTTCAGGAAAAACAGATAGTAAAGCTGCCAAATAAGAGATTAGCAGCAGATCCCAAGGGTTGACAAATTTCAGTGTAGAAAATTGTATCAGCCATATCAGATGTATTATAAAGTAGTAACTTCTGCCAACAGTGGAAGAACACTTAGGCTACAACTGCTTAGCAATGATAAATATTTTAGGAATTATGTAACTGTGTGGATAAAAGACACTAATTAGCTATGTGTATGCTGAAAAGCTGACACGCTGTCAACTTCTATTCCTTTTCTTGTTATCTGCTAGGTCATACAATAGCAGAGCCTTAATTCTTTGTTAATATAGACAAATGCTCACTCAAACATGAGTTGGAGAGGGTGGTGAAGGACATAGTAATGTCCTTGTCATTTTCCAGGTTCCAGCCTTCATCCATGTATGATTTTGTTGTGTTTTCTCTCTCCATTGGGGAGAAAACTCATTGAAATTCAGAGTGATCACTGACCTTTTTTTTCTCGTTCTCTTATTAGACTTAGGCTTGCAAGGATTGCGTGAGAAAGGTCAAAGTCTTCTTGATCAGATATCTAACCAGGCATCATGGGCCTATGGGAAGGATGTGACCATTGAAAACAAAGAAAATGTGGACCATATCCAAGGAGTGATGGAAGATATGCAGCTAAGAAAACAAAGGTAAGAACAACAATTCAAATAATTAAGATTTTTGTGTGTTAACAAAATTTTTTTATACAATTTAGTTTGTTGTAAAGAGCCCATTTTGTTCTATGTTCAGTTAAGGGATGTATTACAACTGTAATTTATATTTGTAATATATTTGAATGGGACAGAAACTTCCCTGACTAATCTGTTGTAGTGTATTCCTAAAAACAAGCACCTTTTATATTTTGGTACTGGATGGAGTACTTGAATGCTTTCCTCTGCTTGTAAATGCTCAGAAATTATACATTCCTTTTATATGGAGTTATGAAAATATGCAAGAGGTGTCTTTTATATGTTAGCAGTTTGAGATGGGAGTATAATGTCATTATAGTAGGGATGATGGGTGTAAAATTGCATATTCAACAGCCTTGTTTATCCTCTTTATCACAAGCTCTGTCCTTTGTGTATGGTGTTTTCATTTCTGAAGATAGGAAGACAAATGAGGTGATATTGGAAGGGACAGGGTACAAATGGAGGCACAAATTTCAGATTTCAGAAGAGCAGATGATGGGATACAGGACCATACAGTCACCCTAGCACATGGGGTTTGAGTTTTGGAAAATGATACAGAGTGGGGGGTGAGGATGGGAAAAATGTTGGAGGGAGTTGAATTTATAAGAAGGGTGGATTTTGCCTTCATCCTCTTCCTCCAAAATTTGATTATTTTTAATTAAAGATGTGGTAGTACTGGATTTTCTGTAGTACTGCCTTTTTTTTTTCTACTCAACAGTATGAAAGGATTAGATGCTATTGCCAGTAATACTGCTGGAAGCCCTGAGACAATGTAATACTGTCCATAGAAAGGGCCTGGTGTTCAAGGGCATTGGCTGAGCAAGAGGTGCCTCTAGGCAGTAGCAAGGTCTAGTGAGCATCAAATTGCCCATTTTACAAATTAATTCCACTATTCTTAAATTGTTTTCTTAGGGAGCTTAGTGTAAGGAGCTATGTGTTTTGGTAGTGCTTAGAGAAAATATTGTTTTAAGCCTGCCCTCTGAATCCTATTAATTTAAGCAATACTTGTGTTTGGAGGGCCAGCTGCAAAAAGTTACAGAGGACATGTCACTGTGCAGCAAAATGGCAGCTGGAATTCCATACTGAGAAAAGAGATGTGCATGGGAGAAGTGAAGACTGTGTATACACAGTAATGGATTCTGAATCAGCTGGGAACTCAAAGATAAACATTGGAAAACTTGCAGAAATTGCTTTAGTGTTCAAACACACGGGGAAAAGCAAGTAGAATGCCAAGAATTATTAGGAAAGGAATAAAAACATGAAAGAATGTCATTGTGTCACTATATAGATTGGTAGTCGATTTCTGTTTGTGTTACACAATTCTGGCCCATATTCTCAGAAGGGTTATAGAATTGTGGGAAGTCAGTCAGAGGACTAAAACCTCAATAATATTTCCAGACAAAGGTATGAAGCAGCTTTCAGATTGTGAATGATGAAACAAGGTTATTTAGCCTGGATGAGAGACAAAAAAGTGAAAGGACTAAGTATCTCTCAGTAGCATGTCATAGTATTTTTGCTATTTAATTTTTTTTTCTAAGTTCTGTTGAATGTTTCTTGTTGTTTACATACACATGTTGTAATGTTTATTTTTAGGGGCATTTTGCTGCTTTATTTATGATTTTAGAGCCTGTAAACTGTTTTCCTGCATTATTAAAGCAGATGATGTCCTTTCTGTAAGCATTGCAGGACATGTAACAAAACACAGCATGCTAACAAACTGTTCTTTGGAAGAGCTTATGTTTGTAACCAGTTTGGAAAGGATCATGCACACAGTCTTTTGCATTTGCTTATAAAGCCAACTGTTGTTGACATTAGTAATTCCATTTGCACTGAACAGGAGCATGAGCCTTGCTGTCTACTTTGTAGGCTCTGAAATTGAAGTGGAAAGCATTCTGCTGGATGTATTAGCTTAGTCTCATTGTGGAAAGAGAAGGATTTTTCAACACTTTTATTGGAATTCTGGACAAAGAACTGCAAACTGTGCTCAATTCAGAACAAGATAATTAGGGTCAGTTTTTATATCAATTAGATTTTGAAATGCTTCCTGACAAGTAAAGCAAAGGGTTTACCATCTGTAGTCAGCTAAAAAAAAAAAGGGAAAATGTATTATCTTTTAATCAGCCTCATTGTATTAATTAAGAAACTTTACCCCCTACAAACAGTACAGTTCAGAATTATGCCAGGTGGAAGCTCACTTTCATCTGAATTTTAGTAGGACCAAGTCTGTCGTAGCCTCTTTTTTGCCAAGCTTACCAGTGTAGCAAGGTAAGGAACCTGGGATGCTGCTGCAAGACCTTGTAGCTGTCTCTGATGTTACTGCCTCGAGCTTAGCCATATCAGGAATCTTGAGGATCATGATTTTGGTGACTTGGAATGCTCAGTTCTACTTATTGCAAGTTTCTTATTGTTGTCTGCAGCATCAGGTATTTTTGCCAAGCTAAGCAGCTTTGATCACCTTTTCATGAATACTTGTATCTTCATGTTTCTCACTTGAAAACATTGTTGTCAATGTCAGAGTGTTTTGTGCCTGCTTGTTTTGTTGCTTGCACGTTTTGTGTACGTGTGTTGATGAATCTTTCTGTGCTGCTGTTTAAGGTGTGAGGATATGGTGGATGTGCGGCGACTGAAGATGCTTCAGATGGTGCAGTTATTTAAATGTGAAGAGGATGCTGCTCAGGTATGGAAATACCTCTAGAATTCCGTCATTCTGATCTTTGTAGTCCACTGGGTTGATTTATGGGGGCTGGAAGCTTTGCAGTACTTTTTTTTTTTTGCAACTTTCAAATGTAGTTTTATTTAGGGAATATGTACAGTGAAAATAAAGGCTATAGCAATGTCTGCAAATAGTATATTTGGGGATTGCATGCATGATCTACCAGCTTGTGACAGCTCATTCAACTTTTTTTCTGTATCAAAAGTATATGCTAGTGCTGAAGTAATGCCACTCTTCTGGTTTAATTTCTTTTTAATGTATTAGTTTTTATTCTTTTGGCTTGTTTTTAAGGCAGTAGAATGGTTAAGTGAACTGTTGGATGCTCTGCTGAAGACACACATCCGACTGGGAGATGATGCTCAAGAAACAAAAGTTTTACTGGAGAAACATCGAAAATTCGTTGATGTTGCACAGGTGAAATGTGTTGTCTTTTTTTTTTTTTTGGTAATATGGGGTTTGTGCAGTTTCACATCCTCTCCTAAACAGAATCAATATCTGTATGGACAGTCATTGAACAGCTGTCACTGGTCTTACTGGTTTTCCTCAGTGCTGAGTGAAGAAATTGATTGCTGAAGTTGGTGATGGGCCTAATGAGATGTTGCAGTTCCATCAAGAGCAGCAATGCTGCAGGTCACAACCTTAGTTAACCTTCACATAGGCAATGCAAACCACCAAACAAAGTTCATTGGCTTTTGTGAAAGATATATATCAAATAGTCTTTAAAATTACTTTTGACAAGCTGCACCAAAGCACCTGGTCAGATGTTTTGTCTGTTGTTTACTGCTTTTAGGAGTGTCTAAATTGGATTTGTTAATTAACAAATGTGATGTTTTTTAATTTCCAGCTGTTGTACTGGTGGAAATTAGAAAACATCTTTTGGTGAATAAGAGGTGGTGATGACAGGTGGGTCATTTGCTGTTACAGTGATGTGCCTCAGGGCACCTGGGTGCTGGCTGACCATAGACATGGTGCCAGTGGAGTCAGGGAGACAGTGCTCTCAGCAGTGGATATCAAGTATCCTTTGGAAGACCCAAACAGCTATTCAGAATTCTTGGGAAACTCTCTTCTTTTGCCAGTGTGAACACTAGACAGCAGTGGATATTGGATTTTTTTTTTTAAGAGTGAAAGCACTGTTTGGTCATTCCAATTTTATTCTTACTTTATCAGCATTTTCTAGTAGACCAGATTAGTTCAAGGTACTTTGTGAACCTAAATTGTGGAGCTTCCATAAACTTGCCTGCTCTTGTTGCTTTAAAATGCTATTTCATTGCCAGGTAAAGTGCAGGGTTTTTACATGCACTTACTCTCCCATCCCCTCCAATTTTTAGAGTACTTACGATTATGGGAGACAGCTACTGCAGGCAACAGTGGTCCTATGCCAGTCCTTGAGATGCACTTCAAGGTCCTCAGGGGACACACTTCCCAGGCTGAACAGAGTGTGGAAACAGTTTACAGTGACTTCTGAAGAAAGAGTGCACCGGTTGGAAACAGCTGTTGCATTTCATTCAGCTGCTGAAAAGGTGAGTGTTGTGTTTTATTAAGAAGAAAAATTTCTTACCTCAGTTCAGGCAAACAAAATGTAAGAAATATGAAGTTGTCAGTGTGTACATTTACCCTTTCTAAATATTTTTTTTTAAATGGCAGAAAGAAGAATTTACATATATTTTTCCAACCATTAACTTCAGTACTTAGTGTAATAATTTTTCATATACCCGTATTGGTATAGGGCCCCCTTAACAAAAAGGTGAACAGCACTCTTCAAATGGGACCTCTGATATTGATGATAAAGCATTCCTTTATGTCTTTTAGACTGTAATTCTTAAAAGCCAGGAACACTTCTTTGTGCAAGGTATGATACAAAGCTATTGGGTCATTTAAGTTCTTAGGAGAGCTAAAGGTGTATTGCCCTTTAAGCTGTTTGGATTTTGGATGGAATAATCTTCTCACAAACTGTAAATGAGAGCAGCTCTTGCCACTTTATTTTCCACATATGGTGTCTTGTTCCATCTTGTATTTTGCACCTGGTGGGGTTTCAATGTGCTTTCTTCCTGACCACACTCTACCTTGGTATGGTTTTCAGAGTCCTATAACCAAATGTCTCACTGCTGCACCCAGCCAAGTGATGTAAGAAGCACACTGGAGGATGAGCAGTCAGCAACAATGTGATGAGGATTAGTTGCTGAAGGGGGAAAATACTGAGAGCTTTCAAATGCTTGAACTTGAGACAATGTCCTTTAATGAAGGTCATGAGGGGTAGGGCCTTTTTGTTCCACAGCTGCTTTTTTTGTGTGAAGCAGTGTGTTTTAAAAAATCAGTTTAGAGTATGTATCTCAAATATTGATAATAAAATTGCATGTAACTGAAAAAAAAAAACAAATCTTGCTCATGGTAAAATAAATTCATTTTGTCATTAAAAGAGAGCATGGATTCAGGGTTGATTTAATTTCCTCCTTGCTTTTATTAATTTCTTATTTGTATTAGTGGAAGATTCTTCGAATTTGCAGGCATTGGGAGTTGGTGGAGGTTCACAAAAGCAGAAATAGATCATCTGTGCTTCCAGAGATTTACCTGATACCAAATTAAATTTCAGTGGTTCATAAACTCCTAGAAGAGTAGAATCTCTCAATCAGTATTATGAGCATTCTTTCATTATTGCAGTAGTTAATTGCTGGGTTTAGGCAGTCTTAAGTTTAAAGAAAAGTAAATTAATGTCTGACAAAACAATGCTCTTGTTCAAAAACCTGATTCTCCTTTCACAGTATATTGGACATATACTAATGAGTGAAAAATAGACTGTTAATAGCCATGCTGCTTGGGAAAAAAGTAAGTGGCAAAGTGAGAAGTGGAAGAAAATAGAGCACTGAGTACTGGTATTGGGTTGCAATCCCATCTGGAAAGACTTGTGTTCAGATTTCTTTAGTCCTACCTGTTCTGTGCCAGATGTGGTTTTTAGTTTTGAAATCTGTTGTAAGCAGTCTTCATTGACCATGGTGTTTCCACTTTGCATTACTGTCTTGTGTGCTTAATGATGTTGGTCGCTATTTTCATATTTGTTGCAGGAATATTGTCTAGGAAGATGTTTTATTCCCTCTCAGAAGTAATATAAAACATTCTAATACAAAACATTGGTAGCCCTGAGCAGTCTTCTTAATGAACCTTAATCAGTATTTTCTTTTCTTGAATTATATGCATCAGTTGATCTCATGTAGATGTGGCAGTGGAAATGCCACTCTGCCAGTTAAAAAACTACATGCTATCCCTTGTGTACTTTATTCTGTATTTTCTTACTTTTATTAAACAGATTTTGCAGGAATGTCCAGACCAGCCAGAAGCTTTTAATGAAATGGATCAATTTGATGAAATTGAAGCAGTTGGGAAATCACTGTTGGACAGACTAACAGTGCCTGTAGTTTATCCCGATGGGTATGTAGAATGGTTTCTGATGCCTTTAGAGTAATGCTTTTGGTCAAGTTTTATAATAGTCTCATATGCCAAAGAATCCTGAAGGCTTATTGCTGAAATAGAAAAGTGAGCACGTTGTTTTTATAAAATTTGAAATAGGACCTGCCTGCTTTCTGTGAAAAAATGGGAAGGAATTTTTAATGACTATTAATGCACTGCCTTTTTAAAGTAGTGACTTTTTCACACTGAATGACTGTTAGATTTATGCAGTCTTTGCACCAGCACAGTATACAGAAGTGACAGAAGAATAACCAGTCCCAGTCTTTTCTCCCTGAAAAAAGGTACCAGATGAGAATTGCAGGATTTCTATCTATTTGTTTGCAATTCTATCTAAGCCAGTATATTGAAGAAAAAATTATATTTTATTTATTTGGTAAACAAAACAGTACTTCCCTCAATAATGACTCTCATTAACTTTAAATCAGTAGTTCTCTTGAGCTACAAAGGCAAATTGAATTTGGAATCTCAGCCATAATAAAACTCAGTTCTCTGTGTTTAATGATGTCTGCTGTTATGCTGAGCTTATAGTTAATTTCTGTGTGAGTTACAGCCAAGCTATGGAGCAAGTCTCTGGTGTGTAGGAAGCCACACCATAATGAAAAAGATCTGAAACAAGTATATTGAACTAGAGGCTGAAACCTTATGAGATAACATCATGCAACTGCATTAAACATTACCTGAAGTCTAGCTGAAAAACACATTTGCAGGAAACTGGTCATGAAAATTTGTCACCATATTTCCAAAATGCCATATGCCTTCTGCAGGGTAGATCCTTCAATACAGGGTGCTAATCATGAAGATGGGCCCAGGCCTGAATTAGTGTTGATTTTCACTGTTCTTTCAATAGTGTGTTTGAAAATAGTGGAGGATTCTATAGCTGTAGGAAAAAACCCAAAACAAACAAAAAACTGACCCAAAACCAGATCAAGAAGTGTTTGTTGAAGTATTTTTGTGTAACTTCTGTATAGCAGATTCTAGTGACCTGGTAAAAGTAACAACTGTACAATCCTGAACATTATTTTTGACCCCTCTGGAATTTCAGTAGAGTTTTGCATATCCCCCTTCACAAAAATGGTATGGTAGTTGTCCTTTGTTTCAGGACCCCTTCTCATCATCCTGGCATTCTGGTTTTGAAGTGTATAGCAAATAGTTTGCAAAGGGTTTGCTGACTATTAAAAGCAGTTTGAGATTTAAGAACATACAAAATGTCATAAATGGTTGGAGGTATTTTCATCAGCCTGTTCACCTCTTCAGACTTTTGCCAGTATCTTTTTGGGAGCTCAGATTGCTGTTCCCTGTCCTGCTCATGGCTTCTGCTCTGTATGAGGAAATGCTGTGATCCATATGCAGTTATGCAGTCTACCAGTTACCTCCTCAAATGAGTCTATTCCTGCACAGAATAACTTTTTCTGTCCAGTTCTGCCTGTCTGAAAGCCCTTTGTCCTACTGCCATTTCCAAAGTGTACAGCTTCTCTGCTTTGTAACTAGATTTAATACTTGTTCTTCTGAAACACATATTCTGTTCAAACCCTCCCTTTGCTGACAGCTTGGTTAGTGGTTTCCCTAACATTTCAGCTGTTCTTTTTTGCATTTGAATTACACAGCCGTGTGTTCCTTTCAGTTTGAGAGGTAGATGGCATAATTTGACAGCATGTGGTTGACTTAACAAGTGAAGAGTCCTTTAATAATGCAGCAATTTTATAAACTCAGAATTCATGTATAGAAAGGTATCATAGATTGTCACAGTATGCAAAATGGTCAGATGGACTTGGGGGAGAGCCAAAGAAGGGTGGTAAGAAAGAGAGTTGGGAAGCATCCAGTGTGCTTCTAGAATAGTGCCTTGCTGTTCAAATCACAGAATGGTTTGGGTTGGAAGGGACATTTAAAATAATCCAGTTCCAATCCCCCTGCCAAGGGCAGGGATACCTTTCACTAGACCAGCAGTGTCTCACCACCCTCAGACTTCTGTTGAGAGTGTGTTTTGGATATGAAAGGCTCATTGAATGTTTGTAACAATTTCATAAAAATTTGCTGTTAAGTCTTCATCACTAAGTCTCCAAAGCTTTTTAAAGGTGCCTTTTAAACGTCAAGAGGAAAAAATGGCTATTTTTCTTATCCTTTTTGTGTTTTCTACTGCAATTAACAGGTGTATTCATGTACTGACTTACTAGAGATAATTTATTGTGGTTTGGGTTTTTTCTAGGTCTGAGCAGTACTTTGGGAGCCCAAGTGATATGGCGTCCGCAGCAGAACACATCAGGGAGAAGATGAAGTTAGTTAGCCTGAAAAAGCAGCAGCTGAGACAACCAGAAGCCACTACCCCAGAGAGCTAATACTGACCTTGTCTATGAATTCATAACAGGACTTCAGTTTGTAATCCAGCATGTTGTTTGCATATTACAGAATTTGGTATAATATATTAAAATGCATTTCACAGCTGTTATGAGTCTCATCTTTTTTTCAAAGTAAATGTTCTCAGCATCTTAATACTGTACATCTATCAAGCCATAATTATTTAACATGCTATGAAACCATAGACTCCAAGTATCTTATGAAAAGGAACTGTAAACTTTGCACTGAAATTTGCTGTAAAGCTTTACCTGACCTGTCAGCTGCTTCTTAGTTAGACAGCTGATGCGAGCTTTGAGTGGTGCTAATTAAAGTGTTAGAAGTTCCATATTATGAAACTCTAGTTCTTTGCTTCCCCCATGCCCAGGTGATGTAGTAATTTTAGACTGTGAGGAAAGTACCTGCAGTGTAGACTGTGGTAACCCTGTAATTTTAATTTGAAATACTTAAAAAAAAAAAATCATTTTTATTGTGCCAGTATGCAACCTGCCCATCAGATCTTTGATACATCAAATTCATTAAACAGATGTTTTCTTATTTGTATTGATAATGTATTAAAAGCTGTTTGTGCTTAATAAAAATCATCTTTTTAAAATCTAAGATAAATTTGTTCTGGTCTGTATTTTCAAATATTATTTATGTTACGTTTTTATGATAAGTGGTAGTAAAAATAATTACTCCCCCAATATGTTTAGAAAATCTGTATAATTTTTCTTATGAAATACATTGTAGCTATAAGGGAACTGCTTTTGAACTATTACTGATGGATGCAAAAGTCCTGGCTATTTTATTCTTTCTTCCTGGTAGCAGTACTTGCACAAAAGATGGTATTTGCATAAGTCAGTGTAATATTAATCATAGTTTTGTTCCCTTGTAAGACTAGCACATGTCTGCTGTGCTTTATTTCTAAGTTCTTTGTTTCCCTTTGAATGGAGAATCCTGAATAATGTGAATATCCCTGTTGGTACCTTTGCGGTTAAAGGTTTTCGTGTAATGAAAGAGAAATTAACATGAGGTTCATAACTTCAAACCATGAGATTAGTAATTAAATGAAATTTATTCAGAGAAGGGAATTGGATTGAACCCAAATCAGCTGTGTGCATGGCTTGGTTACCTTCTTAATCTTCAGGATGCAGTCTGGATACATCAATTATGATAGTTTTGGAAGATGGTGTGGGCTCTGACCATTTTAGAGTACTCTGTGGAACAAACAACTGTAAGTCTGAGAACTCTGTTATCTCACTTTGCTCACAGTAAAGATAATGCTCTCTTCCTTACAGGCATTGCTATTACTCTGCAGATTTTCCTCATGGATGTGTCTTCAAATAAGTATTTACTTATTTTTCTTAGTTTTAAGCATTTTCTCCAGAGGAAAGCAATGTTTCAAATCAAGCCATTTATTAAGAAACTGTAATTCCTAATTAACGGCTTTCCTGTAAATTCAGTGATAAAGGTGTTTTTCCTCTTGGGGGTTTTGGCAAAGGAAATACAATTTTTCTCATGCACTTAATGCAATGTTAAAATATTACAATAATAATAATACATTAAAAATAAAAATTACATTAATTAATAGTTTAAATACTATAATAGTTTAAAACTAACTGGAGTTTTATAGTCCTTATTTTATAAAGAGACTTTTTTGATATAATCTTTCAAATTTAATTTAGTTGTTTAATTGCATTTGAGAAGGCTGATGTTATTACAGCTAATATTTGGAGGATATAAATTCATTTAGAAAGAACCAAAACATGAAAAGTATGCATATATTTAATATTAAGTGCAAACACATAAGTAAATATATTTATAAATAAGCACCATGTCTCCAGTTCTGCAGCATTTGTAAATTGAATCTGCTTACGGTAAATGATGGTCTGCAGTATAAAATCTCATTTAAATGGTAGAGTAAGCAAGTATTACAAACACTTTAAATTATTGCCTGGTTTTTATTTTATTTTGTTTTTTTAAAAATTTTATTTTTTTACTATATTTAGGGGCTCAATACTGTATGCAAACCCAGGGCAGTATCAGAAGCTCTTCACTCATTCCTGTGACAGCTGCATGTGCAACTTGGAACTGATGACTGCTCACCCCAGTAACCCTGATGTTAATTTTGGCTCAGTGTGTGTAGTCCGATCTTGACACTGCTCTTATCTGTCCTTTGACATTCCTAGGGGCCACTGGATCCTGACTTTGACCCTGTTGACTCTAACTGAGTCTCCAATGCAGCATCTTGGGCTGGGCCAGCTTTTGCCCTGCCTTTCTGCTCTCTTCCTCTGGAATTCCTTGTCTTAAGGCAAATCAAGTGTCTGGCAAAGAGCTTTGCCCAATTTCTATGTGTCAGGAACGAGGGCAAGTAGTTTTCTAAGTCACGTTGCATGAGAGTCTGCCAGATATTTCAAATCCTATGAACTCTGATACTTCCTAGCTTACTGAAACAATGGAATAAACATTTTCTGTTAATACTGCTTTTGAATGTAACTGAGAGAGGGATTTTTGTGCTGGTCTGTACTCTTACTCCATCCTCTGTGGTTGTACTTGGTACTAAACCTTCAAAACTAAACAACCTTTATTAGCCCACAAAGTCAATGAGATACAGACTTACTAAAAAGCAAAAAATCCTCTGCTCAAGTAATCCATTGTTACATCTCTGCATTTGCTACTGCAAAAAGAAAGGTGACTCTACTTGTAGCTCTTCCTCTGCCTTTTTTGGTTGCAAAAATAATTCAAACAATGGAGTTCCAAAAGATGTAAATATGATTCAGATTTTTTAAACAGAGATCACATGCAGTGGAGGGGTACAGTGCTGCAAGGTGTGAGATGGGGAGATACCCACAGAAAGGGAAGGACTGATCGTAAGGATTGTAATTGTTACACCCCTCGGTACATTACAACTGGTGTCTTGGAACTGATGGAGTCAATCCTGTTCATGGTAATGAAATGAGCACTGAGATTTTCTGTGTTCCTGTTAGCCAAATTTGGATGTGTTTGAAATGTTTCAAAATATGATAACTATTTTGTTACTCCTGCTGGTAGCATAATCCTGAGTGTGCTTTTTGTGGCAGTGAATGGAAAGGTGATAAGTGCCTTCTCTTTTTCCTAGGGCATAAATTGCACAGACTGACAGCCATAGGAAATGCTTATACCTACAAGCTCTTTCATTGCAAAATGTGTGTGGCCTGTTGTATTAGTGTCCATAAAAATGTTTGGTGCTGTTCAGCCCTTTATATTGTGTTTAACAGGATTAATGGGGTCACATTTTTTCTTGGAAAAGAAATAGATTTGGATCATGGACTTCTTTAGCTTTGTGTGAGTGACTGAGCATTCAAATGAAGCCACTCTGGAGGTGCAGCAGTGGGTGGAGAAGGGCTGTGTGAGAGCAGGATCATGTAGCACTTCTTGTTACCATCGTGCTGGCCAAGGATACCAGTGCCAGCTGACAAAAAGATGAGGGGAACATTTTTTTTCCATCAGAGTAAAGAAATTAAAGTGTCAGTAGGTCACGATCACAAAGGGAGGTTGAGGTTGTCACTGACTTTCTGCCACAGTAATAACATGTAATAATGTTATAATAGCCTCTAGTTTCCTGAATTCTTTCTACAGAATAATTTTAATTTGTTTAAGGAGATTATTAAGAAGGAGGAAGAAGGAAAGCTTTTGGAGCTACAGATGGAATTCTCTTAATAGCTCTGAAGTTAAAGTGCTGAGAAATGGATGAAAGCAAAGATTTGGTGATACCTAACTTTTGAAGGATTGATTTAGTATCTCTACAGATTTTATGTATTGGTAAAAAGGAAGTTAGGACTGTAAAAATCCTAGGTTGTTAGATTTTCTCTTGATATTTTAAAAAATATCTAGTTTAAAAAAAGATTGAAACATATAGAATAAAAATCCGTACATATATAATAGCTCCAAAAGTACCTCAGTGTGAGCTGCAGAGCCACAAACTGTTTGAGTGTCTGGAACTTGCATAACATGGTTCCAACTAATTCATTCATTCATTATCTCTTTGGAGAGAGCTATCATCTTTTCCAGGTTTGTGGAGAACTGATACACTCTGAAATAAAATAAAAAGACAAATAATGAAGCAGTTAGTCTATTTGTGGTTCCTTGCACAGTCACTGTAAATCTCAGAGGACTGAGTTTTCTCTAGTGTGCCATTTCCACAATTTCCTGGTGTGTAACAGTGCAGGCAATTGCAGAGTTCCTTCTGCGGAATCAAAATAATATTTTAGGAAAATATTACGTGATATCATTTTAAAATTATTGATTTCCACAGGCATCCCACTTTTGTTTCCTTCAGTGAAATAGTGACTGATACCTGTCAAGACTGCATCTTCATTGAAAATTCTGTTAAAAATCTAATTGCATGCCTTCTGCAACACTATGGACTCAAGGAGTACTTCAAGATATTTTTCATCTAGGTTTACTGGGTGAAAATACAGGTAAGACTAAATAACCACAGAAAAATGAGATTGATTTCACACTTCTATTGAGTGCCTCTATGCAGATCTCCCAAACACATGGTATTTTAGGACCATTTTTCTGTGATTCCAAGATTAATTTGGAACATGAAAGTGAATCACTGAAGGAACTTGTGAGAATGCATCTGATCCTGTGAAATTGGAAGACAACATATCCCGTATCAAAGATATTCATCAAAATAGGTGATTGTGTGACTGTAAAATTTTAGTTATGTTGATACAAGAATGACTATAAACAGGATATATTAAAAGGCTTTTAGTATATTTAAAGCACCAATGAAACACTTGAGCTCAAAATAGCAAGGAAAATTAATGTAACAGCCTTCTCTTTTCCTGTCTGTTGACTTTAGTTTACATGGGTCTCTATTACAGCAAAAATTATGGGAATATAACACAGAATCAAGAGGAAGGCTGAGTCAGGAGATAAATAACTCTTGTGAAAAAACATGCTTCCTTAAAATTTCATATGTGCTGAGGAAATATATTGGAAAACATTACCAAGGAAAGAGAAAATCCCCATTTTAATATAAGTTCAATGAGAAAAGTTCAGCTAGTTTTCCAGATACTAGTGATATTTACAATTTATAGGGCAAAGAGCGGGGCTAACATTTCTGACTTTTGAATCATGAAGAAAAGCAAAGGAAACTTTATTTGGTATCATTTTGGGATACATTGAAAGAAGATTGCTAAGTGGAAACGGTTGTGTTAGCAAAAGTTGTGCAGATAATTTACATTCTCTTTAGTGCAGATAAACCACAGGTTTTTAAATAATAATGCAGTTTCATTGGCAGTTTAATGACAACATTGAAACATCAAATGTGCTGTGATTACTGAATGCCAAGGAGAAACTACATTTTTCTGCACAGGTAACTAAGAGAAAAAAATGTGCTTCAAAGTAATTGTGCTTAAAAGCTTAATTTAAAATTATTATGCATTTTTATCATTCTACAGTGTTAAATAGATATTTTTTACATATAAGGAAGCCTTTTAGCTTTTCTACCAGCTGCTAGCTGATAATTGCTATCTGACACCACTGATGCAAGCTCCTGTTGGGAAACCTCTTAATGCACACCAGATTTGTAATGTAAAGGGGGGAATGCTGCAAGCTATGTAAAATACCCTATTGATTTACCCAGCTCATGCACCTGTTCTTAAAATGTTTGGGGGGACCTAATGTAGCCACCCCTACTTTTTAATGCTCAGAATGTAAAACTCTGTGTTTGAGAAGGCAGACTGAGCCCCAGCTTGTGTGTGTCAAACTCCTATAGGAAACCATGCCACTGACTGTTCCTGGCCAGGGTGACTGCCTTCTCTGCACGTCCTGCTAAACGTGCTGTCCACTTATAAACACACTGGGCTCTTCTGGGGATCCCAGTGGTGCAAATCCCAGTCTTGTGCTGTCTGCTCTGCTGCAATGCTGCCACTGTCAGAAGGCAACCTGCATTACCTGGATTAGAAAATAGTGAAAATGAGGTTTCGTGGTAGCTGTAGGTCCCAGAACTCACACAGCAAGATGCTTGGGCAGCTGTGTAGATGTGTATTGTGCTTGGAATAAGGCTGTGGCAGCTCTTGGTAGAACAGCCCTGACATTCCAGTGAAGTCCAGAGAATTTCTGGTTCCATTTGAATGGATATAAATGTTTATAGGTTGGGCCTTAAAAACTTTGAGCCTTTTCCTAGACTTTACACCAAATTTTAATTCTAATAATCTGTAAATTATGAAAATAAAGTGGGGAGGAAAGCTTAGCTTAGCTTTAAGAACAGACTTTTGGAGGAACTGAGAGAAGACTTGTCACTTGAGACATTCTATATCAGAATGAAGCATGAGCAAATACCTATCAAAACCCTGATTTTAATTTTGGCAGGAGCAGCCAGTGTGTTAGTTTCAGAGGTGCAATTTTCAGGCATGGTTCCCTACATTATGCTTGGTTTGCAGTGAAGAAGTTGCGAGCTCAATTTTGGTTTTCTGCTTCCCATGTTCATTTTCCTAGCATGATTTGCAGATGCTGGGTGACAACATATTCCCACTGTCATTGCTGAATTCCCAGGCATGCCAGGATTGCTCATGATTCCTGTGCCTCACAGGATAAGAGGGTGCAGAGTTCCAGTGGGCTGTTGAGCTCCAGTAGAACATTTCTCTCAAATACTGTGCCAGGATTTCTGTGGGATAAGTGTCTTTTAACATTCCATTCTGCCCTTGAGGTTTTTAGAGTACTAGGAAAGAGAGTAGCTTTCATGGTGCCTCAGCCATTTTTACAGGCAAGCCTTACAGCATGGTTATTTGATATTTAATATGATTGTGTGATACGAGTCTGACTTTCAGAGACTTGGGAACCAGCCATATCTAAACTGCTACCAAGAGCAGCCTGTTCTTTTTCTCAACCTTTGTATCCAGCTCTGTGTGCCTCTATTGGATGGTACATAACTGCAAGCTGGGCTCAGCAGGGTGAGGATTGTGCAATGTATTCAGCACATTTGAGTGCCACTCCACATATCAGTGGTGATGATGTGAGCGTGATGCCCACTGTCTGCTTTGTATCACTCAGTGCCTCTCAGAGCGTGGCCTTCCTCCTCTCCTCCTCCCCAGGACTAATGTATCCAAAGGAACACAGTAATTTGTGACATGTAAGCCAGGGTTAATATTAGTGCTTTGCTTGAAATGGCATCAAAAGGCTGCAGTGAGCCGCACATTCAATGAGCCTTGTTGGGTTTTATTTCCACTCATCGCGTGTGGCCAATTTGTTAGGTAGCTGCTGTTTGCAGGCATCATTTCATGGTGCATTGCCTCTGCAGAACCAGCCACACATGAAGAAGCCAGGGCATTTGTTCCTGCAGGTGGTAGAAATGTGAACTAATTGAGTGATTTTGTATTTACTGTTAGCTGTTGCCTTCTTTCTAGGTATTGCTTTGTCTTCTGGATTTTATCAGATGTATGTCCATGTGTCTATACCACCAAACTCTTCTTCAGCAGCAATTTTATCACAGACTTTGCAAGTGATCCAACAGACATTTAAAGAGTTTCTTCATTGTTTTCCAAAGAAGAGTTTACTTCTGGGATGAAAGTGTTGGTAGTGCCAGTGTGTGTTGGGAAGGGGTGGCAGCTGCATTCCCTTCTTCACAGTGTTGCTAGAAAGGAAACCTCGTCCATGTTAAGGAGTGGCAAGATGTTTTAGTCATGAAAATTGTGCACACACATGGAGGTTGTAAAAAGCACAGCTGAAATAATTTTCCTCTTAGAACACTGAGATGATGGGGTTTTTCCCTGTATATAATAGTGAGACCTGAAGAGCAGTAGCAAGCAAAAAAAGAAAGGTGGGAAAACAATTTGATAAATTGTCCAAGTGTTTCACATACAGTGAAAATATTTATAAAAATCTTATGGTTTCAATAAGTGGCCTTTAACGTTTTGGAAGATCAAGCACATCCTTTGAAGTCAGTAATCAAACACCCTGCAAAAAGAAGGAATATTCACACAGTGAGAACTAACACAGAGAAAGGAGTTTAGTTACAGGATAATTATCAAATACCAGATCAAATGGACAAAAAAAAAAAGATACACAGCCCATCAAGTACTCTTGCATGGTATTTTTATCCTGGGAATGCTGAAATTAAGGTTCTGAAGCATGGTTACTGCAGATCCTGCTGCATTGACAAGGGATGACTTACAGTACATCACCTGTCACCACTTCTGGAAAGACTTGCACGTAGTGAAAATAAGACAGAGGACTCCTCAAAAGTGTCTGTTAATTTAGGCCTGATTCTATGGGACACAATTTGGTACTTACCTGAAAGAGACAGGCAGAATCTGGTATGTGATCCCTGTCTGGGGTATCAAGGTCTGGTAGAGGGTAATGTGTGACCAGAACGCACAGAGGAATCCTCAGCAGTGTGAACCTTCAAGTAGCAGTGAAACAGGATGGCCTTATCTTTTAAAAACAAAATGAAGCATGCTATTTATAACCCCACTGATAAATGACTTTTTTGAGAGGGATTCTAAAGCCTCACGGTTCTCTAACACCTAAAATTCAGCTGCCCTGCTGAATATTTCTTTTCTGGATAAATATCAGAGGTGTGAAGTAATGTTCTATTACAAGTGTGTCTGGGAAACATATTTGTGTACGTGTTCTAAATTTAGCCTTCTGAAAGTTGCGTAACCCAACTTTTCCGAACAATAGCTACAATGTGGCTTTTGTGTTTTGGTGTGGTTTGCATGATTGTGTCTATTTAATTACTCCCCTGTTGACTGAATGGCTTGTACTCATCTTTTTGCATCTGCTGGCTGATTGTGTTTCATAGGTCTGAACAGAGAGTTTTCACTCTTAAAAGGTGGCCCTAAGAACCCAATTACATTGCTTGAACAGTCTGTGTGATTTTTCACTGGCGTTTTTATTTCACAAGTTTAGTACATACATCTGTATTTATGTATAAACACTGAAAAACATTAAACTGAAATAGTCTTTTAATGCAGCTGAAATGTAAATGCAAGTTAAACGCAGAAAATAGAGACATGGGGCCCAAGTGCCCCAAAGTTACCTTATTAGTGGTAGTTTGTAGCTGCCCTGAGAGTCCAGTGTAGATTACCAATCTGTATCTTAATCTTCCTTCTTTACAGAGAGAAAGAGTAGCCTGTCTCACGTCTATATTTGGTGCAGAGTGCATATTCCACTGCGCTAACACACCACATCAGGAAGGAATTTCAAATGCTCCCAAGGAATTCAGTAACAAAAGTCCTGTTGGCTTTCCTTACATGCATGGGCAAGGGAACATAGTAATCCTGTGTAATGAACCCTTCTCTAGCTGCTGCTGCTGGAGCCTCACACACGGACCAATGAACCCTCCAATGTCCCTGCACCCTCCTGGCAGAGCTGGACGCGCCGTGCCCCCGTCTTTGTGGACAGCCTTTCGTCTGCGCTGACTTGTGCCTGTGCCACCTGGGAGCTGCTAAAACGGCTTCACTTTGCACTCACCAGGGGAGAGCTCCAGAGGCTGTGCAGCATTGTTTTGGACAACACCCAGGGAGACAGAAATGCTGAGCTTCTCCAGGGGTGCTGATGGGGTAAGTCTGCTCTCCGGCTGATGCTGTGGAAACTGGAGAGCCTCGCTGGCGTTTCTGCAGCAATCTTAAGAAGATGTGCTGCTGTCTTCACCTGGAACATGAGAGAGAATAAGACATGATCCCTTTGCAATTCACATTGTGAACTGTTTTCTGTTTTGTTTGATTTTTTTTTTTACCCCATTCAGAAGTTAAAATTTTCACTGTCTCTATTTTGCCATTATATGTACACTCAAACAGTCATCCAGTCATTTCTTTCTTATGTTTTTTCTCTAGCTATCACTTTGAGGAAAGGTGTAAATCCAACTTGCATTTTTTATTGTCTTTGACAGCAAAATCAAATTAAACTTGCTAAAAAATATGATAGCAAGTAACTAACATCTTCCAATTTGAAGAAATCTGTTGAAACTGCTTGACTTTGAGATACAGCTGTTAATCACTCAGAACTCTGAGTGGCTTCAGATTTATTGCAGGGGCCCATGTTCCCTTCTCTTTCTCTTCCTTTCCTCAAAGTACTTTTTATCCTCTTCTAGTTTATTGTTGTATGAAACCACTTCAAGGTTATCTGCAAGTAAAGAATCTGAATTTTTTTTTTTTTTTTGCATGGGGTTAGTTTTAACAAGGAAAGGAACTTCTTTCTAAAGGCACTAATGTGTTAATCCATTCTCAGAACAAGAAATTTGTTTTGCTGCAGGGGTTCTTAAGTGGAGAATCCAACACCTTAGTTTTTTTATGCTGCCCCTCTTGAATCACGTGCTAAAATAATAAGGTATGAAGAAAGCAGATTAGATGAGTACATTACTGCCCAGCTTACTACTACTATTATTATTATTATCTATTATTTCTGTATTTCGGAAAACAGGGCACTTTTCTATTCTAGAATTCAAGCCTAATGAATAAGTGTTTATAAGACTAGTAAAGAATTGGAAGACAATTTTTAAAATAACAGATGCTAGAAAGAATGGTGTTTGTTTATATAACACTTAGAATCTGGAGTTCTAAATTTAAAGGTTATATGAGCTTTCTTAAAATTAATGTGGAGGCTGAAGTGAAATTTAACCCTAGTTAAATTTGCTGGATTTTTCTATCATTCAGTAAATTATAGAGATTTAGGTACTATTTCCTTTTTACAGGTTCTAAGTACAAATAGTATGTATGCTTTGTGGAAATCCCCTAAGATCCATAAAGAAGGAATACAGGCAAGACAAAACTTCAGGATGAGAGAACAGAACTTGATAAATTGATGACCAATGGACTGAAATGTTTCAGCTGTCATTGCTCCCCATGTCTGTTTACTGTATGGGTTTTTTAAATGTTGTTGTCCTTGGAAGCAAACAAATAGTGATTTTTGCTCTTACCATCACACTGAATTAGCAGTGCTAAGCTGTTGGCTGGTTTCTAAATCTCTGATACACTGCTGGTTTTACAGTTAGCAGTGTTGCTTTATGTTCTTTCACAGAGATGCTCAGTGTGACAGGGACAACTTTCCAGTTGGCAGTTTCTCTGCTTTGTGTGATGGTGCTTTTTGGGTAGCTTTTTCTTTTCCTGCTGATTTCTTAGTGTGGTATGAAGTGTATTTGGGACAGGTGATGGAGGAAAAAGAGCACAAAGGTTTTTGTTAGGGGTGATGCACAGGAAGAATGGGAATATACAAGAGTATAATTCTTCACTATACTTTGATGTTTTAAAATAAAATTATCTGGAACTATTGTTTCTGGAACTAAAACAATACTCCAGACAACTCTCCAGGACTATAGTGTGGAGGAGCTTGTGCTGGTCCTTGCCCTGCCTCTGGATGCAGGAATTTGGTTTGTGCCCAGCTGCTGTTGGTCCTGTCCCTCTGTCCCTCAGGAAAAGAGGAAAGTCTGCAAGGGCCACAGCTCCCTTCTGTTTTCTGTCAACCTTCTCTCCAGGGCGGCTCTCTGCAAGAAAAGTCATTTCCACCTCAGTGCTAAGAGATGATATTCCAATTTACTGTTCCCCACAGGCCACCCATGGGCTGCCTCACCTCTGTGTCCCACCTGTGTCCCCTGACTGTAGCCAGGATAATTTTTGTCATTCTTGATTTGGGGATTAGGAATAATGGGTTAGAATTGCAACCACTTTGTCACCCTAGAAACTTGTTCAACCCATGTAGGGTAAAAAGAGCCCTCTTCCAGGAGGAAAACCTGCCTTTTGCTCAGTGCTCACCCTTGATGTGACCTTGTGGCTGCTTTATGAGTCTGGGGGTTTGTGAGGCTGCTTGCTTTCATGCCCTCATTCCTGGTGATGCCTGGAAGTGGTCCCCACTCAAAAGGTAAGCCATAGGAACCAGCAGAAAGCAACAAGCACAGTCTTGGGGAGGACTGATGTCCTTGTCCCTGTTTCAGGTGGGGCTGTGGCAGCAGGGTTCATTGGGAGCACCTTTCCACGAGCCTCATGAAGCCCAGAAGTCTGAGGGATGCTTCTCTCCCCTCTTTGCCGGGCACGCCTGCTCTCCCTGGTCCGAGGCAAGGAAGAAAGAGACCCACCACATTTACAAACCAAAGAGAAGCACCTGGTGGCTCTGAGGCTGCAGGGAGTGAACTTTGTCTCTCCCAGAGGCATTTTCATAGTGCACCAGCAGCTTAAAAGCTCTCAACAGAAAGAGACTTATCTCCAAGAAAGTCAGGTCCCTTTTCTATGCATCACTATCAAAGCTGTGAATAGCACACTTTGCTTGCTGCACATGAGGAAACCTGTGGATTGGACCCCCTTCATGTTAAAATGAAGTGAATTTTATCATATTTACCTCTCAAATCCTTTTTACCTACAGTTGTTTCAGATAATATATGACATTATTTACACAAGAGAGACTTGTTCCTTTTTTCATTTTCCTGAGATTGTTCCTTTGTTCAGTTTTGTTGTTTCCTGTGGTCAGCTGGTGAATGTTCCTTTCCTCTTGTCATTCTTACTCTCTTCTTTCACACAGCAGCAGCAAAGGGAAAATACTTCTCTCTCCTGACACAAATAGCCCACCTTTTTCTGGCTGCTATCAGCATTTTTGTTGGTTTCAGACAGAGGAACAGACAGATAAGTAAACAAGACAGAGAGAGGCATGCTTGTTAAATTTTACTCCCTTGGACACAGCTGAAAGTGCTCATCATGCAATGGCAAAATCCTCCTTTTTTTTTTCCTGCCAGGGTTGTGTTCTAAGATATGTTTTGATTCCTTGATAACTTTTCTCTGCCACTACTGTTACGTTTCCCTGTCTCTGTCTTCTATGCTTAGCATAAGAAGAATCAATACAATATCCATGCCTTTGTTATCAGACATTCTGAATCACTTGTCTCAGTTGTTACCAAATTTGCTTACAGTCAACTTCTTGAGTGTGGCATTTTTCCCTTATTTCCAGCTGTCAGCACTGTGAAAAATGATCCCTCATTTAACTTGAGTGAAAAACAGCTCTTCTGCCTGGCTACCCCAGGGAGATGATGGATTGGCCCAACTTGTGCCATGAAAAAAATACACTTAGAATGCTCTTCTGAGAGAACAAAAACTCAAGGACACAATACCAAAATTGGTTTGTAACTCCTTTTGTAAAAGTAAAAAGAGGCTTGCCTGCGTTTTCCCAATTATTTTTTTCAGCAGCCAAGTGCAGTCCTGCCTGCAGGGTAAAAAATCCAGAGTTGCTTATCTTCTGGAATGCTTTTTTGAAGGCTGGATTAAGCAGGTTTTGTAGAATGGATCTATCTTCGTTACAAACCAAAATAGGGCTCTCTTATATTTCAATCCTGAAGTTTTCTTTACGACTTCCGTCTCCCAGGTTTTGTGCTGGGATTATCAAATTTTTGTCCTGCCATACTTATTAGAGGAATACATACAAGGCCCAAGGAGATCTGTCTGCTGTGGCAATACCCAAGGAATACTGTGGCAGGGTCCCTGGGTCTCTTACAGGTGTTAGGAAGAGTTTCAGAAAACTGTGTGATATTTGTTCCTTGCTCGGCAGCTTGAAGGTTCACGGTTGTGTTTTGGCACAAGGGATGGATTTTGCTTTGCCAAACTCATTTTGTTCAGCACAAACCACAATTAAGGGCTTCTTCATATCCTGTTTGAAACTCGTGGTTTGAAGGTGATGCTCAGATTAAGAATATAGGCTGCTAATAATTGGAGGGGGGGAGAAATGAACAAACAAAAAGTAAAATCCTACCCTCACACATAAATCAAAATTCCCTGTAAGTACCTTAAGCTTCTTCTAATCCAAACTCTTTTAGAATTTGCTTCCAGATCTTGATTCCATTGCAGGTGTGCTCATCCTTGTATGTAATTAGAAATCTAGTTGATATAAAAATGTATTTAAATGTTTTGTATTTTTAAACAAACCAAAGAAGCAGATGCTTAGGGAAAACTTATGCATGGAGTTTCTTGGGTGGAATTGTTTTTCCAGAGTGACCTGCAAGCCTAAACACCAGTGTCACTTTCTCAGCTGTTCTGTGGAAGGAAAACCAGCAGCTGCTGTCCCATAGTGTGGGCTACTTGTGGCATGCTCTGGACTAATGGCAATAAAATTAATATATCAAATCAATATTGTAATCTAAACGTCTCTAATAATTCCCCACACTGAATAAAAAACTTAGGCAGTGTTTAAGCAGCTATTAGAGAAGTTTTCCTTATGCTCATTTAGAACAAAATGAAGACTCGAGAAACAATTTAAGATTAAATTGAAAAGCAGGTAAATTATCCTAATCTTAGGAATAAAATAAGAATTCAAAGTGCTTGGTTTCCTTCTTGATTGTTATGGTCACTATACCTTTAAGTCTTTTTGGATTAAAAATCCCTTGTTTTGATTTAGGATTTGATATATATATATAAACATGCTCATCCTGTTTAAAGGGTTTGAGTCAGCAGAAGAATAACGTTGAACATATATATTCAGTAGCTACTAAGTGAGGAAGTATTTTACTGGTATAATGTGAAAATGTAGATTTGATGGTTGCATGTTCGAAACCTCATAACACTGGGTTTGTCAGTATAGAATTAATGGTAAATTTTTTTTCTAGGTGTTATAATGTGAGAACTCTTTTAAATTTGGGTAACTGATGTCAGGTGATGTCCATGGAAGAAGCCCTTCACACTCCAGATGGTGACAAAAAAGAGCAGGCAGCCTAATGCTACCAAACTAGGGGTGTGTCAAATCTCTCTCAAGAATGATAAACTCAATGGAGCTGTCTATTTTTAACCTGCTGTTCTTTCCTTTTGGCAGACTAATCAGTGTGAGCTGAGCCGTTTCACTGAATGAATCCCAGGGACTCTGGTGCTTTCTGACAGGAGCAGTGGACCCCGAGGGAAGGGCTCCAGCCTGCTCTGATGTCTGCAGCCCCGGTGTGAAGCACCATGTCCGACGAAGCCAGCTCGGAGCAGCAGCCTGCTACAACCACACTCAGCTCCGTGGCTGTGCAGGCTGGGGATGCCAGCATTGTTATAGCCGTGCTTAAGGTAAGGCAGCAACTGCTGGAATGTCTGCTCTTGTCTTTCTGCTTTTAAATATTAACGCGATTAACGCTTTTAAATAGTCTGGGCAAATGAGTAGTTAGCATGAAGTGATACAGCAAGGCCATTTGATCAGTCAATATCTAATAGACTTGGAGGTTAACACTTGTTTCTGTTCACAATTACTCTCGGTGGCTTTTGGGTTACTGGTGGGTTTTTTTCCAATAGGATCAATAGTTTGGTTAAAATATGTAGGGTCTGGGAAGGAATTCCTCTTACTCTGTTTAAAAACAGTTAAATTAAGAGAGGCATAATAATGTGTTTAAAGCATGATGATTGCAGTTAAGCCTCCTTGAGTTACTTTAACCTGTACTCAGCAATAATTTTACACAATAAGTGGCTCTATAAACACCACAGATGAGGTATTTTCTGGGGAAAAAAACAGTCTAAACTTAATGAGTAGTTATTTTTGTGAGCTGTGAATCCACAGTCGCACGTGTTTCAGGAAGCCCTTGTGTGCATGCAGTTGTGCTTAAAAGCACCAAAGGTCTCTTTTGTGAGCTGGAATCCACACCTTCACACCTGGCACTGGGAGTAAATCTGGATGCTAGTAATGAATCCCAGCTGGAATTTATTGGCAGTTTGATTTTTCATTCTCCAGGCAGCCTGGAAAACGCGCTAGCCTCAGCCATTAGAGTCTATTTGTGATACAGAATAAGGTGATAATGAGTTGAGTTGTCATCTAATTCAGGTGATTATTCAGGATGTCTTACTTCAGTGTGGGAAGGTTTTTTTGAGGTCAGTTTTCACCCTTTCTGTGAGGTGCTCTGCTGTTGCAGGGGAGTAATTTCATTGCCAGGAAATTACTTGCAAGTAATTCAATTCAAGTTGATGGCGAAGTCATTTATTTTCCCTCTCTGTGCTGTGACAGTGGCATCCCAGTGACATCACAGCTTCTGTCCTCATCGGCATCCTTTGGTGCCTGTCCCAAAGGCTGTTAAGTGTCCCTGCTGCTACTCCTGCAGTGTCTTGTTCCATATATTCACTAGAGAGGTACCTGGGACCTATGTGGTAGCAATAAGATCTGAGGCTATGGTTTTGGCATCGCCTGTAATACAATTTTTACTTCTGCCTGTCCCACTCACCCACCAAATTCACTTAGCTATCTGTGTCATCTTCAGCTGAAGGGGGAGATGAGTCAGAGAAAAATTTTGGCTCATTGTGATAATTGTACACTTCATGGACAAAATCAATATTGGTGCGCCTACTGGATAACGCTGCTCTGGGATGTTGTTACCTGTTTCAAATGAAGTTTGTACTGTATTTTCTGTGACTTCCTTCTGGGTATGGTCCCTGTGCTCCTACGACCATGGAGAACCTGTGGGAGTGAATAAATGAAGGAAACCTTGTGTATTCTGCAGGCTGTAATTGTTTGCTTATTACAGTGTGGGAAATGGGTGAACCTTCAGCTGGCTGAATCAACACCAAATATATTAGAAATTGGCAGCAATCAAGATGAGACTAAAAAACTACTTCAAGATCATGAATTCCTCCTATCCAAGCTGAAGGTAAGATGTGATAAGACCACAAAAAAGTTCCTCAAGCCGTTACAGTTCAGGTACAACAGCTGATGTAGCTGCCTCCTATTGTGGTATGGGGGTTAGGTTAAACTCCACATTGGAAAAAATATGTTCAGCCTTTGTCAGTGTAGCAGATTTTTCTCCTAATTTTCAAAAATAAACATTAAAGAGCAGAAAAAGGAACCAGAGTAATTCCCATCTTTGAAAGAAACTCCCATTTTTGTAAGAAAAAGAAAGTTTCAAATAACATTTTACTATCAAGTCAAATCAGATCGGAAAATTTATTATGCATAAACTGTTAAAGAATGCTTTGGGAACAAATACTCATTATTTCATGGTTTATGCCTTGGTCCTTGCAAAATTCAGCATTGATTAATGAATATTCTATAGAAGAATTAAGTTCAAAATGACTACTTTATCCTCAATAATGTGAGCTGTGATAATAAAGACTGCAATGTTGTTATAATTCTTCCTGGCTGTGCATTTTTCAGCCATGACCATTTGTGACTTACAGTAAGTGGTTAACACTTGCCAGTAATTACATAGTCTTAAGTCACTAAACCCACTCTTTAAAAGTTTTTCCAAACTTTTTTTTCCAAAACCAACAGTCTGAAGTCTGAATTTTTTTGATTTATTCTTAGTTTTTGAAATATTGTTCATAGTATTTCTTTTCACTTAGCATTTGATACCTTAGCTGTGCAAAGATGGGTAAGAAGCAGTTTGAATTGTTTCCCCATTTCTTTTTTATTGTTGTAAAAAAAAAAAAAAGGAAAATAAATCCTGACAGATACCCATACTTGATATGCATATGCTTAACTTTGCTGATTAGACTAACCCAATTCATAATTAAATTTTTGTGCAGGTCAGGCAAAAATTCTTGAATAAGTAGTGATTCCATCATGAAACTAGTCCTGCTTAAGGCAAGACTTAGATGATTCATACTAAATACATCTTTGGAATCAGTAGAGATGAACTATGGACTTTTATAAGATAATTTATGGAATAGTTGTCCATTCTGGCATGATCCCATGTTATTCTGTAAACTCATTCTAGATTTTGATCACCCCTTTGCTTTTTAACTTCATTATTTTCATCCTAGTATATTTATTGCAAGTTATAATCAAAATATTCTTCTGTCAGCTTAATATGTTGAAGATTCACAGGTGTAAGTAAGGACAAAATCTGGCACAGTGATCAGTTTACATACAGTACTTCTGATGCTAGAGGAAAAGGAATGTAATCCAGCTCAGTATTTCAGGGAATTGGTTTTGGCTTAGCAATGCTAACAGGGTTGAAACAGCCCATACAAGCAGTTTGACATTTAGTAAGGCAGATGGTACTTTAAACAGCAATTGGAATGGATTTGTTGAAAGAGAGAACAGTAATTTTTAGAACAATTTTGAGTTTCTTCTAATGTTCAGAATTATAGTGATAAAAATTGGTGTGTGGTCTTCAGGGCCATAGGGAAAAAGATATCAAAAATACTTTGCTTTGATAGAATGTACTCTAGCTTATTCATAACTGATTTCCATTTGCTCCATGAAATTTAGGAATTGGGAACACCCCACTACTTAAAAAAATCAGAACACAAGTTTTGAAAAGTTTATGGATTACGAAACGGATGTGTTATTATTAATAGAGTTGAAAGAATAAATGTTGAACAGGAAAGATTAAAACTGAGACTAAACAGAGAACATGTATACAATGTTTACATCCAGTTAAAATTTCCCTCAGTAGTCTCACCTAATAGGTTCTGATTCTGAGCTATTAAATTCTGCTTCTGTTTTGCTAAATCAGACCATATCAGCAGCACCAGTTTTTTTGAAACCATCACCTTCTGTGATTTCATGGAAGTCTCTTTCCCAACATCTGACTCATCCTTCTTTAGGTAACTTTCAGCAGCTTTATATGTTCTGGAAATATGTATGTGTACATTTGGATGTCTCATTCTTCACAATTTAAAAAGAAAAATGAGAAGAATCAAACCTATAAAACCTGAGACAAAATTTCCAGGAGGCAAAACTATATAGATTGCACTTGGCATAGACATTTCTCTGCCATTCTCCTGTTGTTTCCAAGAGAAGCTGTACTTGGAGAGGACATGATTTCTTAGTGTTTGGGTCTCTCAATATTAAAACTCACTGGATCTTCTGGAAAAAAAAGAAAAAAAAGTGTGTGTGTGTGCATAAAAATGTTAAAATTCCCAATAAGGCATTCTTGGTTTGCTTCCAAAGTTCTGGTTTTTATCATGACAGAGACTGTGGCAGAACAGCCACAAAAGTGAAGAGAATCTAGCCCATAAACTTAAATTTAAAACCATCATTGTTATTAATTTGGCTCATGAAACTGAGGATTGCTCCTAATTATTTTATTTACTTTAATTCACAGAGCATAAATTGCAAAATATTAATTTATATGCTAATAGCCAAGAGAAAAAAATTAGAAAATTACATTCTTCAAAAAGCACTAATATAATACACTCATTTTTTGCATTTGATATCTTTTAAATAAGCCTTTCAGTTATTTCAAGCAAAAATATTTTCAAAATGCTTATTTTTCAGTAATTTTGTTGTGGAAGAAATTACTTGTTAATATTTTCTGAATTATTGGCAATTAATTGTTGAGGTGCCCAACAGTACAATTAGCAGCAAAGTTCACCTGCATTTTTATCAAGCCAGAGCTGACTTTTGTAAGTTATTTTAAAAAAATTTTAAAAAGGAAAAGGTAAAATGTAATTAATATTTTTTTTCCATTGTTAGTTCATCTCACTCAATTTCAATATTTGTATGAACAAAATTCCCACCAAAATAGTATTTGTCTTGAGGTAGCTTTATGACTATTTTCAGGGCTTCAAGTTAACAAGTGTGTTGTATAATCTCAGCACTGCCTTTCAGCACTAACTAAAGGTTAATTTTAGCAGCATCTCAGTGCTAAGAGGATGGGAGGGTAGTTTACACCTCTGAAAATTCCAAGTTATGCAGTCAGTGTACAACAACTCAGGAAAGGCAAAAGATCACTTCTCCCTCTCATTCCTCGCTCTTTTAACAGCAGGAAAAGCACCCTATTAATGGGCTGTGAACAAATTAATACAAAAGGTACACTATCCAACACAACTTACAGAAAAGAGTTTTCTGTCTTTGCTGCAATATCAGAGGAAAATGTACCCTGAGAAGGAGTGGGGGGAGAGGTGTGGCTGCACAGCAGCTGCATCACCAGGCAGGGAGCATTCCTGCCTCAGGCCTGGGATTGCATCCACCCAGAATCCCTCCAGTCCATCTGAACCACAACATTGCTCCCTTTAAGCCACCAGTGCTCTTCTTTTGGTGTGGAACAATTAGACATATTAGAGGTATTTAATGGAAAGTGAAATTGGTCTGTGGTTTTCAGAGCAATGCTTTTTTGACATGGTTTTACTGACAGCAGCAGAAGCTGCATGTTTGCAGGAGCTCCTTTCTGACTGCATGCTGGGCATTCCTTGGATTGGCAAATCTCATTCCAGCTTCTCAGGGTCCAAAGAGAACTCTGCTCTTCCAGCTTTTTGTGTTCACAGGGAAAGAAGCGTGAGATTCCAGAAGTGTTTGAAATAATTTTAAGTCTTTGCTGGAAAGCTCTGCTAATTTCACTCAATTGATAAAAGCCTCATTATAATTCAGGTTTCTGTGAAATATCTTGTTTTCCATAAGCCATCTTTTTTTTTTTTTTTGGATGAAATACACATTTTTCCTCTTACTAAGTTTGCTTCTAGATCAAGAGACACAAGTTGGAAAAAAGAAAAGGAAATACTAATTGGATATTAGGGAATAAAAAGTTTGGCTATGAAAATTAATTCATTCTAGAACAGGTTGTGCAGAAAAGTTCTGGGATTTCCATTGTTAGGGATATTTAAGATTTCATAGGGTAAGTCTTTGGGTAACCAGAGCAAGGGGTTAGACAGATGACCTGAAGAGTAATGTCTAAATTATTCCTTTGCTCTGTGTTGATAAAAGGGATATATTTCAAAGATAAAAAGTAGAAAACCAGTAGAAAATCAGTCTACTTAATTTAAAAATAAACTATTGACATATGTAGTATATAGAAACTAACATAGTTGAGGATAATTTTTTTGAAAGTTCACAGTAACTGGTGGCTTTGACCACTTTCCAGTTGTGGAAAGCATCATTTTAAACTCAAGGCAATAAAACCTTCATATCACTCTGGTCATCTTAGGTATTTGAACCATTTCTGTAAAATGTTTCTCTCTTTTTTTTTAATTAGTTTGTCTTCTCAAAATGTAACTTTTTCTGTTGCTGAGGAAACAGACAACATGACAACCCTTGTGATACTGTATTAGGTTTTTTGTAGCATTACAGGAGCTATTATTTGAGGGCAATAAAATGCACACCCGTTTTAAATGAGTGAACCATATTCAATCCATGCTAAAGAAAAAATTAAGTCTGTGTTTAAAAACTTCCATTAATCAGTTCTAAACACTAAAACACTATTACACATGAGCAGCTTCATTGTTTGTTTTTTTTGTAACTTTATGCATGCTAGTTTTGCATTTCATTAAATGCAGCAGTTTGGTTTGCTTTAACCTTCTAATTTTCTTTGGCTGGATTTGAATTCATCTCATAGTAACTGAATTTTAAAAGGTGCAGGAAGCATGGCTGATAACCTTTGAAGAATATTCCAGTTTTCTCTGTGTCTTAGGGATTAGCTATTCCTCACAGCTAATCAATTACTAGAAAACAGAGCCTACTTGTCAGGGATAAATGGTAATTAACAACCTGTTCAGAAAAAAGGCTTCTAAAAGAAGAAAATCTGCTTCTGGGTCTTATACCATTTGTGTGGCATTCATCTTGCATAGTTAGGAAAGATTTAGCATTTGAAATGGCTTTTAAATATGTTGAACCTGATGTAATATTAGGATAAAAGCATACCTAGTTTTATTTCAAAATATAAAATAGTCAGCTCTTTGAAAACTAGTCTTTGCCAAGAAATTCCATGTGGAACTACCTCAGATGTCATCTGGCTTTCCACAGTGTGTTCAGAACAGCTGTGAAAGCAGTCTGATATTTTGGTAAAATTAACCTTGTAGTGACAAGCAGTTTGGGTGTAATGTTCTGAGAACATTTTACCCCTTTTTTTTAAATATCAGCATTGTCATGACTATAATGCTTCTCATTAACTGATGTTAAGATGTTGAGTTAGTAAAGAGACTATCAATATCTCATATACTCATTTAATTCCTGATATACTAGCTACAGAGCTGGTCTAGAATGTTAATAATATCCCATGTTGGGTGATTAATGAATTTCACTGCTTTTACTGAGTTGTTATGCACATAACAATTTTATGCCTCATCGAGAAAGAAACATCATACAGGCTTCTCTTAGAGTTGGTTATCAACTTTTTATCCAGTAGTATATGAATGGCCATTTGAATTGCCTGATAAAAATTTCTTTTCACATTACATATTCATGTGGTAGTGCCTCTAATAACAAAAAAAAGTGACACTTCATTAATTCATGCTCATGATAAAACCCAAGATGGGAGTTGGGAAGAACACAGAACAAATGTTAATCAATTTTTCTGACACACTAAAGATTTTTAACATAAGCTGGAAATGGGCCAGCAGTTATATTTCTTGTGGTGAGATTGATAGAAGGAATGAAACGCAGAAGAATTGTTTTTACAATAGAGCTTTATTATTTGGTGGTCAGCTTGAGCAATGCAGCAAGCTGAACTTGAAACATTACATAACTTGGGTGTGGGTTTTTTGCAGAATATGTGTTTATGTTCAAACCACTCTTATCTGGGTTGCATTGTAGTCATCAGAAACTTCTGAGTAAATTGCCTCACAAACTTCTAAAACTTAAAATGTCCAGCAATGTAATATGATGACATATGAAAGAGGATTCAAAATAGCTGCACTGCTACCACTTCCAGGAGGACAGACCTGTGTTTATGGAGATGTAAAAACACTGGAGTGTAAATATTAGAGATAACATGATAAATTCTTTTATATCCTGTTCACATGTGAATTTTAGAAAGCTACTGCCTCTTAAGTGCAGATGAAGTTCAGAAGCTTGCTATAAAACATGCAGAAATAGCTAAATTCCTATCACTAGGAACTGGAAATAAAGCAGGGGTAGGAGGTTTGTGGCTCCTGTACAGACCCATTGTAAAGATATCCTCACAGTGGTGTCAGCAGTGCTTTGGATTTTGTGTACAGATTTCTTATGTTTGTTTTGGTTTGGTATATTTCCTTTTCAGGCTTTGGAAGACAAGGTATGGGACCTGCTGCAGGAAGCAGACATGGTTGCAGAGGAGAACAAAGAAAAGAGTCAGGTTTATGATGCCATGGCAGAGACCCTTGGGAATGCATGGGATGCCCTCATCATTATGTTAGAGAAGAGACAGGCACTTCTGGAACTTACTTCAGTGTTCTTTGAAAATGCTCTGGAGGTTTGTATCTCAATCAAATAACTGTTCATTTCAAGCACCCTCATCTTACAGGTACTCTGACCACTGTAATTTTAATGTGTTTTATATTCTTCATTGTATTCCTAAAGGTTGAGGCAAACAAGAAAAGTAAATTCTTGGGATCCTTCCTTAGGATCCTTTCTTTTCCACCTTTCAGGTAGTACAGGATGAAGCTGAACTAAATGCCATGTAGACTTTAAGAAATATTTTAGCCACAATGTCTCTCAAATTTGTACTTGACAGAAAATGCCAGTAAAAAGTGGAACTGGACCAAACTCTAAAATATGTATTTTAGTGGCTGTGGACATTCTGCAGAATAGCTTTCATTCCTTATGATTAAAATTATTTGGCATTGAAAGAACTTGTTCTCAGGTGCCTTCACTCATGCACACTGAGGATTGGCCACCGAAAGTTTTACACCAAAATATCCATAAGGTATTGTAATTACATAAAGCAAACTTGAGTCTAGCTTGACAGGGCTTTACCTGAGACTTTGGTGTACAGATGGACTCCAAAAAAAGAAAAACTGTGTGATCCCTGTTTACCCATTTCTCTTACCCTAAGTTGCTGATACACACAGGGAGCCAAAGAGAGGGATTCCATACCCCGCAGGTTTTTGTCCACTCTGTGTAGCCTCATGATCAATGTCCCCACATCCTGGAACTTGAAGAGTTCAATAATTTTCCCTAACAGTTTTGTTTCTGTAGTATGCCAGTGCCACCTATAAGTTGACGGCCCTAAGAAGTTCAAGATGTGTATTATACAAAGAAATTAGATTTGGTATAAGGCTTTGTAGGAAAGATGATTAACAAAGTGGCAAACTGTAATTACAGATTGTGTCAACTAAAATCCTTCAATCAATCAGTACCTGAAAGAAAAAAACAACTCAAGGTGCATGGAGGCCATAAAGCATCTGTATCTGGCAGTCACTAAAAATGCCAAGAATTTACAAATTGTCTTGAACTTTCCCAATAACACAGAGATTATGATGTAGCTATGCAAAACAAAATTACTGTGTGCTTCTCCCTATCCTTTGTTTCCTTAATGCAGTTTGCTGTTAAAATTGACCAAGTTGAAGATTTCCTGAAAAATGCTCAAGAGTTCGACAATATTGACTCTTTGAGAGAACTTCTTCTGCAACAAGAGCATCATACAAAAGGTACGAACAGAATTCCACTCCTGACAGCATGTGGTTGTGTGCTGACTTCCTGAGGGAGTAATTTTACTCTTTCTGTGCATATTAAAAAAAACCAAAAAACAAATATGCAAATATTCTGTTTGGAAAAATATAATGGTGAGATAGATTTTTAGCAGACTTGCTGAAAGATGTGAAGCTCCTGGTTTCAAGCTAGCCCTTGCATCTCACCTTCACCATCTTTCCTGCACATACCTTTGCCCATAAAGTTTCTTTCACATGAGTTCTTTTTCTTTATTCAAGCTTTCATGTAAAGCACCTTCTAGTATATTGTGCCTCATTCGAATCAAAAAGAGAAAAAAGTTTTGGAGCTAATCGCATTGTGTGGCTACTTCAGACACCTTTGCAATTTCATAGGGTTCTGAATTTTTAATAAATCTTAAGACTCTGTCTTTGTAATTTTAATCAAAATTTTAAATTAAACTTGGCAGAATATCAATCATACTTTATTTTTCACTAGTGGAGCACTAGCTAAAACAGTTTTAGCTACCTTGAACAACAGGTATTCCTGGGAGGCTGAATAGAGAATCAAACTTGGATAACACTAATATGGATTTTGGGTCTTCCAAATAGATCTTCCTGGGAGCAAAGTGCTCACTCCATACCAATTTTAACTTGAAGTGTCTGGTAGCAATTTACTGCTGAAAAGACAGTCTATAACTGTAAGGATCAGATGAAATTATTTGCCAGACAAAGTCTTTGCTTTGATGGCAATAAGCCTTCCCTCAGATGGAGGAAAGTGGCTGCAATTTATTGACTTCTTATTCTACCCTAAAATCAAACAAAAAATTTTGAAAGCTGATATTGAAATACATTGTGCTCATGTATGAAAATAGATACTCTTAAAGATACTTTAGTAATATTTGAAATATGGTGCTAGAATCACAAGGCACTCCTGGTTTTCTCCTGATGAAATTCTGTTCTTACAGAACTTCTGGAGAAGTCATTTGCTCTTTTAAACAAAAGCCACGACCTAACTCAATTCATAGAAGAATTCAAATGTGAGGGGCCAAATGCAAATCCAGAGCTGATTCAAGGAGCCCACAGCAGCTGCTTGAAGATTGACAACCTCCTGGAGATGCTGCAGGACAGGAGGCGGCAGCTGGACAAATTCCTCCGACACCAGCGCCAAGGGCTGGAGCAGGTTCTGCAAATTTGTTTGTGGCACCAGCAGGAGACCCAGGTAACACATTCAATATCAAGGGAAATCACAGTGGAGAAAACAACCTAGCAACTGGTTTACAGTACTAGCAGAAAAGGAGCTTAAATATATTTATTAGGCCTATATTTCTGGGCTACTTCTGTTTGAGGAAATGCTAAATTTTGAATGTTTGACTGGTGTCAGTGGGAGTTAAGGGGATGCAGAGAAAGCAGAGTACTGGAGACATGCTCTGCTGTATTGAATCTCAGAGTAGCTTTTTGCTCTTTGTGTTGCTCCTGTTATGCTAGGCACAACTGTGTAGTCTAGAAGGATGCACAATCTATATGTTGATTATCCCTTACTACCAGGTTATGAAACACTGAAAATACAACATCTCCCTTTGATCTCTAACTGGAATGTGATGATCTGATAGTCATGAATGTAACATATTTCTTTTTTCAGAATTTTCAATGTGTGAAAGCATATTTTTTTTACATGGATTCCTTTATGGAAGTGTCAGCAGCATATTTTCTGATATCTCTTTCATTAATGAAAATCAAAGGCAGATTGGCCTATTTTATGCATAATTACTTATCTTTGGAAGAAGAAAGTAATTAATCTAGTCAATAATTATTGTAAACAAAAGATAAAATCTGATTCTTGAAAAACAGGAGTGATTTTAGATTTCAACCAACCAAGGAAAACCACTGTTTTTTTCAAACATCTGTATTAACCTTGTCTCCTTTCCCATGCCTTCAGCAAAATCACTGAAAGTGAAATCCTGTGGGTTTCTTGCTTATAAAGCAAGTTGAGAATTCTCAGCCATTCCTTCAGAGCTAAGTTAGCACAGTGAAATCACTCAGAGGTATCAGCAGTAGTGGAAGCCAACTGATTAAACTCACTGTAATGGAAAGGAATATTGCCAAGTGCTAAAGGGGTAAACACTTTGCTATAACAGGGTTAAAAAATTATTTCTTCCTCTGCCTAACACTGCAGAATTACTGGTTTGTTTTGCTAAACAGATACATGATAAACCCTCCCAGCCCTAATTAGTAAATAAATTTTTATTTCCCTTTTAGCACAGTTTTTATTGTCCACTCCATTTATTTGTTTTTTGATGAACCCATAAAAAATATTCTGTGAAAATGTGCTTCCAGGAAAAATGTTTCAGTCAGTAAGCACACATCTGGAGGATATACTCAAGAAATGAAGGCTTAGTATTAAAATAATTTCCTTACTTCCCTAGCTCTTTTGGACTCATAATGTGAACATTTTTTTATGTGTAACTGAAAATACTTCCAACGTATTTTAAAGATTTTTTCATTTTTTATAATTGCTTAAATTTATGAAAAATAGCATGATTCGACAGAAGCAGATACAACACCAGCAACAAAAAATCTCTAGTGGGCTGTTAAAATCTGTAGTACCTAGAGTACAGAAATTCTTAGTATGCTGACTATGATCTAAGTATAGTGGTGATTTTCCAGACTGGAAATATTGGAGGAAGCCTTCCTGATACCAATAACTAATTCTGGATACTATTTTAAAATGTAGAGCTTCACTCAGGAATTCTGGCCATGTGTTGTTTACAAAGAAAGTGAGAGGTGCCCACAATGAATCAAGCAGATATAAATGCAAGTAATTCTTTGGAATTTAGAAGATTTAATTGTATACTGCATATGTTTGCTGCACATACTTGCTGAAGAGGTTTGTAAGATGTAATAAATTTGTAAATCTACATAAGATTATTCTATGCAATAGTGTCCCATTATCTTTACTGGGTTTTTCAAGCCAGGGATGGAGAGTTTCTACTAGGTCAGAAGGACTCAGATTTGTAGTATTCTACTGTATGCAAGTATTTAAGTTACTCTATGTCAAGGCAAGATGTAAAATATGTTTACGGTATCAAAAGCCATGCATTTCTTCTATGCATGGCTATAACCTGATTCTTCTTTTACTGTGTTAATTTACAATCTGGTCATGCCCGATGAATACATTTTTGTGTGTTTTGTCGCATATATCCACTATGTGCTTGCTTTGGTATTCGTCCTTTCCTTCTGCATTTGTTATGACACAAATGTAAATGTTTAAACAGAAGCATGAATGTAAGGAATGAATAAATGAAAGGAATGAAAATGTGAGCTGTTTTTTTAAAATTAAACTGCCTTGTACATTTTTTTTTAAATGGACAATAACTTCTCAACCTTCTCACTGAGGTTTTTTTTATTATCTAATTAGGTAACCTCTTGGTATAAGAAAAACATCAGAGATTACTTTCAGAAGCAAAATTTAGGCTCATCACTATTAGAAAATGAAGAGTTACTTCAGGAACTTGAAGAAATGGAAGTCAAAGTGAAAGTAAGAAATACCATAATTTGTTGGTGAAGCAACTTTAAAAATGAGTAGCAAAACATGAACTTGGGCATGGAACAATCGTGTATAGGAGTAGACGTTTTCTGATGTACATGGGATATATATTGCGATATGTCTGAATTATTTTAGCAATTTTACTTCTTTTAATGCAAGGCCTCCATGTTTCTCAGATTTTTTTTTTCATTTAAAACTTTAAAAACTACCCATAAGTTATAAAAAGAATAACCCTTGATGTTGTTTAGTTGGTTTTTCAATTTAGTGATCAAGTTCTACACTGGTAATTTACATGTAAAGTCCTGTGGTGAAAAATAAAGAAAAGGAATTTTATTAGAATTTTAGCAAATTTTAATGTTTATAAAGGACAAAACCCCAGCCATTTCTACTGTAATTAATTGTCAGTGAACTGAATACATGATTGAAAGAGGTATTTGTCCATTTATTTCTTGTGATTAAAAGTAAATGAAAATGCTGCTTTCATAGTTTTCAGTTTTCCAGAGAATAAATCTGTTACTGCCACTCATAAAAACAAGATGAGATTAAAGAAAATGTTGCTGTAAGAAGAAAGAATCTTAGTATGAAATAAATTGCCAAGATTTGAGAGAAGAGGCACATTTAGGAGCTCGAGGTCCAATAAGGGTGTGCTGGCACTGGTCACCCCCTTGCTGCTCCATTTCTATGCAGTTTGGAGGTGCTTGACATGGTAAAGAAGAACTGCTAGCACCACTTTGTGGCCAAATAATTTTAAACATATCTCAGCAATTTTCTGGGGGGGGGGGGTGACAGACTTTGGATTATTTTTGCTCTTTCTGCTGGCTGATTTTATCAGCTCGCTGTTAAATACACTGTTCCAGCCATTCACTGAACTTCCCAAAAGACACATCCTATGGTAATGGTCGGAGCAGTTCACAGCTCCTTGTGGCTTTTGTTAGTGCCCACTACTTCTGTTGTAATTTGATTATGATAATATAATAGGATTATGTTGGTAGTTATGCTGCAATGTAGTTCCTGAAGGTGAAAGCCTTTTGAATATTCACAAGGACTGAATTATCAATGTGCTGATGTATGCAGTGAACCAATGACAGGCAGATTTGGGGCTCAGAAAAAGTTCAGTTGTGGACACATTTGAATATGAGAGAAAATGGTAATTTATCACACATTCTGAAAAAAATGCATGCTTTTATGTTTAAATGACTTAGGTTTTAAATGCTGCTTTATCTAATATATGGATCATGATCTGAGGTCAAATAAATGTGCTTCAAAGTTTTCTAAGCTTAAGCCTAGAACATTACAGTGAAAAAATTTCTATACAGCTTCGCAGGTTTTGATTCAAAGTCTAAAAGTTTTATTGCATGGACAAGAAAAGTCAATTTATCCCAAAATAATTGTTTAATAACAAGATGCATTTTTAGATATTTCTGCATTTTTCCCCCAGACTTGTGCTGAATATTTTAGAAGGCAGAAAATCTTCAAGAATTTTAATTAGAGCTACAATATTTTTAATTCATCAGTTTTAAAATTCTTTAAAAATACCTGTTTAATCAAATAACCTAGAAATGACTAATTTTCCTTGCTAAATGGAATAGTGAAAGCAAGTTTTTAAGACTTACTAGTGTGAGGAAAAGAATAGTGACAAGAGCTAAGGAGGAACATTCAACATGTCTTTAATGTGTCAGAGCAATTCACAACCATCTCCTGGTAAATTGAAAAGTCAGTGTAAGAGTAGGATGTGTGTTCCTTTCAAGGAAAATGAGTAAGAAATATGTTAGTGCTGACTGGCAGACTGCTATGAATTTAGCATGTTGAGGTCTGAAGAACAGAAGAAGCTAACTAACATATTTCCACTGATTTTTTATGTCCTGTTGATGGAAAGCCTAGGCTTTTTATGTGCAGAAACATTTCCTTATAAATAGAAAGCTGAAAATGAAGTTGTCGCTAGCTGTTTCATAGAAAATTTAACCAAGTTTGAGGAATGTTTCAACAGGATAGCAAATGAGTCTAACCAAATTTAATACCCTCAGGGAATGTGCAAGGTTGTAATGTTTGTGGAATGTTCTAAAATATAAATTGCTATAATAAATTGGAGTTTTGAGCTTGTGTGAAAGCTTAGAGAAGAACCTTGCCTCAAATATAAACAAGGCAGAGTTTAATATCTGCTTTTAGATCACCTAAGAGTTGCTGTTGGGCATCTTGTACCAAACAAATTTATGAATTTTGTTACAATGAAATACACTTACATGGAATAATTTCCCTATAAGTTGATTCATTTTCTTATAATTATAATTCTTATAATTGTCACTGCCACTAGAAAGGTTCATCATCAGATAAGACAGAGATATTTTTGGAGTGGACTTATGATTTTGTGTAGGAAATCAGGGAAACTGTACAACAGAGAATGCCAAGGATGATGGCACAACCTGGTACAAGGGAGGGTCATTTCATTGATTACCAGACATCTCTTAGCAGAAACTCTCTCACTGCAAGCTGCTATTATCTAGGCAATATTTTGATTTCTTCTTGATTAAATAGGTGGGCTGAAGGGCTGTTTGCCATGAGAGTGTGGTCTTACCAGGAGGTTCCTTGTCTTTGTTATCCTGACCATTTTCGCAGCAGACACCTTAGTAACTGCTGCTCCTGCCTGTGAAGCTGTGTCAAAGAATGTAGAATGCCACTGCTGGAAACTCTTGGCACTAAAACCATGATTTGCTGGGAAGGCCCTCCTGGTAGAAATACTGCATTAAACAATGATATCTTTCATGCCTATAGCAATACCCATTTTCCAATGCTTATATTATTACCACACAGTATATTATTTTTCTACGTGTAATTGACTAAAGTGGAATTTTTCCCACTAGGAATGGAATTACACTGTGGAACAATTGGAAGATGAAGCCTTTAGGATCTTGCTTTCAGAGGACTATACAGAAAAAGAACATCTAAAACTTTCAAATCAGAAAATCTGTCTCTTGCAAGAAGAAGTGTGTTTCCATATGGAAGAAAGGAAAGCCCTTCTGCAAGAGGCCAATGACTTTTTTCATGCTGCTGGCAAGGTAGGTAAGAAGCCAAGTGTGTAATAATAACCTGACAATGAAACTGTTAGTGTGCTCTTGAAGGCTGGTGGATGTGGATTATGCAAACAGTAGGCTAAGCAATTTGAAATGGAAAATTACAAATCCAATTACCCTTTTCATATGAACTTTTGCCTCAAACTTCTATCCAAAATGGCAAATCCATTCAAAAATACATTCTCTTTTTTATTTCCTTATGTATATTGAGTGCTTGGTTTTGAAATAAGGTATCTGGGAAATATTTTTTGCCAAGGACTGGGCCTTAAGATTGTTTTAAGGGGACACCAGAAACAATGCCTATTCTTGCAGTGGTCTCCACAGGAGCTAATTATAATCAGTATTATTAACAATCCAACCTTTTTTCCAAAAATCTTTCAGTTAGAAGACTATTCAGAAAAGTTTATAATTCGGGGTGTCCAAAGACCAAACGTTCTTGTATTTTTTTTCAGGTTTATTTTTTTGAGATCATATAGATCATTATAGAAGTTTTAAGAACAGATAATTTCCAAGGATAGTTCCAACAACACAAATATTGATAACGTATGCTTTTCTTTTTCTCTTCAGGTACTTGATGGTCTTGAAAGTATTGAGAATTACCATAAAATCTCTGTTTCAGAAGGCTTACATCTACCTATATTGACACTGAGGTATAAGGAATTGCAGGAAGCAATTAAAGGTTGTACAGCAACTACCATGCAGAAGGGACAAACTTTAGTTAACAAAGCAGATTCTCACAGGTATTAACATAAGTTTCTGATGAAACAAAAATAATGAAAAAACTTATTTTGAACATGTCAGTTTTACAAAAATTCTTATGATGGATATAAATTTAAATAAGAAATAACTTGATGGGTGGGGAGAAGGGGTTAATATCAAAACTTCAGTTCTTAATTGTATGAGGTAACTTCTTTACAATCTGAAGAGGAATGCTGCAAGCATTCAGGTTCTGAGTTGCTTCCCTGATAGTATGGTTTAAGTTATAATGCAAAGCCACTGTTTTGTAAATTGGTGGTGTTTTTTTTCCTATTAAAACAATACCCTTAAGGAGATGTTGACTTAGAATGCATATGACATTCTTTTTTTCAGCTACTGTAAAAACACTGAAATATTTTAGAGTCCAAAGAAAACATCCTTTTTAGAGTAGAACTGGCATGCCATATATTTTCTCTTTTAAGCTCTTCCATTTGTCATTTTAGTTTTTAGATAGTGTAGCTAGAGTGAAAGGGAAATGAGCTATTTCTCAGTGAATCAGACTATGTGTCTTGTGAGAATTAATGTATCTGTCTTATGAATCTACCTTAGGCACTGGTGACAAGTTATTTGTTTGGAAATTTCATTTCTGTGTTTTTCTAATTATCAATTTTATTTGGATTAATTTTAATATTTTTCTTGGTTATTTTTCTTTTAAGGGTAACAGTATGACTTTCATAAGTTACTCATCATACAAATTAAGAGAATGAGTATTGGGTTTTCTTAAATCATAATCATCCTCTATGTGGAGCAAATAAAGAAAAGTAAATGACAGTTCTACTTTTCTATTTTAGCTCTTGGGTGGCAGGAATTCAGAAAATGATGGAATATGTTCAAAAAAAAGTAGATCAATTAAACAGCCAATGTCCAGAATATGAAGAATTTACTTTGAAGAAACAACAATGGATTGCCTCACTTGAAGATCATCTGAGTAAGGTACATCACAGATCCATGGGATGGTTTGGGTTGAAAGGGACCTTAACCAACATCTCATCCCAACCCACCTGCCATGGGCAAGGACACCTTCCTCTAGACCATGTGTCCCAAGGCCATAGGGACAGGGCAGCCACAGCTTTTCTGGGCAGCACTCTGCCAGTGTCTTACCACCTGAGGAATTTCTTCCATGTATCTGATCTAGACCTACCTTGTTCCAGTTTGAAGCCATTATCCTTTGTTCTGTCATGCCAAGTCACCCTTGACTTTCCTTATAGGCCCCTTTAGGTACTGCAAGGGTCTCCTACAAAGTCTTCCCAAAGTTTCTGCTCTCCAGGCTGAGCAGCTGCAGCTCTCTCAGCCTGTCACCATAGGAGAAATGCTCCAGCATTCTGATTATCTTTGTGATGATCATCAGTGTAGCACATCCTCTTAGTGCATTCAGGAATAGTGCATGGTATTCCCATAATTTAGCTATAGTGAATATTGAAGTTGATTCAAATAATAAGAGTTTTAGAAGGAGCACAGTTGTAGTTAAAATGCTGAATGCTCTTATCAACACAAAGGAACCAAAAGCTGTTCTGAAAAAAATGAGCTGTTTCCACAAGAACATTTTACCAGCAATGTTAAATTAAGCATGGATTTGCTTGGATAATGAACTATTACAATTTGTTCTTTCGGAAAAGATGTGAGCAATCAGTCCTGTGACCCATAAGCAGGTTTCTTATACTGCTTCTGTCTTCTGTTTTATGTGGCTGAAGATAAAAATAAAAGTGTGGCTAAAATTGACTGAACCACAGCAAATTTTCAGTAAATCTGAAGGAGACTAAATTCTATTCACTAAAAAAATTCCTTTTGTTAATTAAGGTATTGATGCATCAAGGACACGACAGCCTTCTTTAAATGGTTGAATGTCATATGTAGTACTACAGACCTTTTAAATGACTTGTCAGAGATGGAATAGACAAATAGCTCCTAAATAAGTTTCCATGTGTAAATTCAAATTTAAAAAGTATAGTCTTTTAGCAAGGTTCATATGAAGGAAACCAAGAGTGTAGATGAGAAAAGTAAATCAAATTTAATGACTGAATAATTAAGTCTGCAATCTGATATTTTGTATTTGCATGATGTTTATAATGAACCATTATCAATCAAATGTGAATTTAATTTGCTACAAACTGGCCCTCTTCCAGACCATTTATGTGTGTAGAAATGATGTCACTATCATGTTGTGAATCTTAACCTAAAATTTAAATTATGAAGGCAACTTTTATTTAAAATATAAACCTTAAATTGAACATAAGGTTTCAATGTGCCATTTGTTCTAACCACTTTGTTCCCAGCCTTGCATTAGAGAATATTGTGCCATTTCAGTGAAGAGTGCTTGTTGCTATATTGCTACCAAGCAATACACTTTTAATCCCAACTCTCTAAAGCAAAGTATCCCGAGGAACCTGGTGCCAAATTCAATTGCCCCTCAGGCTCATATAATAAAGTTGGAACCTCAATTAGCAGCCAGTTCTTAAGAAAAATGTTAAATGTAAATTCACATGTCTAATAATAACCTTGTGTGTTGTGTCTGGCGTCATCTGCCTGTCCTCTTCATAATCTGTTTTGTTATTGTAGTGCATACATAATATCTTAGTGACAGTGGAAGGGAATTCTGTACATGTATCTGCACAAAAATAGGTCTCTTGCCCCGTCAGAGAAGATTTAAATGTATTTTCCGAAAAAAGCCTGGAATAGAATCAGAATATTTCTGCCAGGGCTATAATAGCAAGATTATAATGCAGTTGTGCCATATTGAAATCACAATTCTCAGATATTTAGGGTAAAGGAAAGCACTGTCAGTAAAATGAGAGCAAACAAGAAGGGGTTTCGATCAGGCCTCTTGAAGAAATAGTAGAATTGTCTTCTTTTATATTGTAATTCCCATCTTTCTCTGAGTATACATGATATTAAAGTTTCACCTTTTCTTCATTTCTTCTCTCCATCCCACCACTTGGGGTTGAGGAGTGTGTGTGTGTGAGCAGCTGTGTGGTACAGTTGTCATTTGGGTTTAAACCATGACATTATGCCTAGAAACATAATCTACACACCAACAGAAAAGTGTTACCTCATTTTTTTTTCTATATAAAGTGATATTTTATACTGGTTTATGATGTCTACTTCTATAAATTAACCACGTGAATGATACTTTCAAATAAAGGTGTCGCAATCAATTAAAAAGCTGGCCCCGATCCTCGCGGTTGGAATGGAGATTGGCTCGTATTTGTGGGAGTCACAAAGGGTTTTGAACATGCACCTTGAACTGGCTAAACAAACAAAGGTAAAAAACCTTTCAATAATGTTAAGGGCTTTTAGAAACAAACGCTTCCTGTATGTAATTCTAAATAAGGCCTATGCTTTGTTTCAAATGTAGTTAATGAACAAAAAGATAACATTCCAGTCGTTAAACCACTGGTTTTCTTCACTGTCTCTATCTCACCGTGTGATTTGCAGGATCCTCGTACCAACTCTCAACAGAAAGACTCTTCAAATGTGGATTGCTACTCTTGCCTGAGGCACCAGGTTTAAAAATTGTCTAGACAGCCAGAGTCAGAGAAAAACCTCCTTGTGGTTCATTGTGCCAAATATAAGGGATGAACTGGCAAAAAAGTAAAAAGTAGTTCCCATTTAGAGGAGCTGTGAAGGGGGCTGTGAAGAGATCCAATGGTCATGTTGGGAGTGCAGCCATTTGAAGAGAGCCCTGCAGCACTCAGCTCTGTCACACATGAGGCTATTTTTAAGTCACATCCAGGGACTTTCCCACTCCCACAGCAGCCCTGCACTATCTGGAAGTGGGTTAAAACCACTTGAATCCCTTCCATAACCTTGGCATAGCTACATATTTCAGCCTAAGCTGAACAACGTGGCAGTGTGTATTTTAGGAGTATCCTATATATTTTCTGTACTTAAAATTCCATTACTGCTGCAGAGCTCTTTTTTGTTTCAGGCAACAGCTTATGGGGAAATAAAATCCACTTTAAAGCAATTCTGGAGAGCACATTGTAAAAATAGTAAAATCTCAGCAGATAAGCAAGAACATCTTTTTGTTCCTCAAGACTTTGCAATAGTTTTAAGTGTCTTTTCTGCCAAATTTTTGCATGTCTGGGTGTTACTTTTGTTTGCTGCAGTGTCCACTTTGCCCTGACAGATATATATATATATATATATGAATACACTCTTATAACTGCACAACTCTTCTAACTATTCCTTCTGGTAACTGTGATATGCTAGCTTTCAAAATAGCTATTTCAATAACTACACCTATCATTTTTAGGAAAGAAATGGGTATTTCTGTGATTTAGTCTCCACTGTGAGCTCTTCTACAAGCAAGTAAATTATACATTAAAAAGCCTTCTAATGAAAATTAACAATGTGATATCAATAGTCACAAGTCCTTTCCAGTCATTATACTTTTTTTTTCTCTGCCTCTATCTTCAAAGGAAACTTCATGTGAACTGAAAGCAGCTGAGGGAATCATCAAAAATATGGAAGAGTTGGAACCTGAGCAGGTGGCGGCTTTTTCTAGCAGAGCTGACTTTCTGAATAAAGAGCTGAAAAAACTTGAAAACAATATTACTTCAAAGCTAGAAATTCTAGAAACTTATGTGGCCTTTTTACAGTCAGCTGTGGAGGTATGGATTACTCATTTATTCTCTGACTAGACTGTAAAAATCTTAAAATTGAAAAATTTGTTTCCATTGTAGGAAGGATTGTAATTGATTTAGATTTTTCTCCTCTGCACATGTGCCCTCTCTCTCATTATATACATAATAAAAATACTTCTATATAGGTATTCTGAATATCAAATTTACTGATTTGTTTCTTATAACTTTTGAAAATGTCCTATGATATGTTCATAGGGATCTTTGTTGCTGTTTTGCACTACTTCCACTGGCATGCTAATTCATATGATTGTACTTAAAAATAAAGTAAGAAGCAGCTCTAGCTCAAATCATAATCAATTCAATACCAATATAATTTTGGTAGCTGTGCTAATGGTGTCCAGGACAGTTAATTTTCATTTTGATTTGGATTCCATTTAAAGATTCTGTTAGATGGTAGCTGTTCTTTAATAATTAGAAAGAAATTGAGGACAGAATGGAACCTGTCAGGTAAAATTAGCCATAGGATTTATTTATTGCATGATAAACTACAAAAAATATTGTATTACATCTCCTGATTATTGCTAACTTCAGTTACTTCATATTAAGCAGATCAGTGAAAATCAGTGCATTGATATACTGGTAAGTAAAATCCATGTAAAGATATGTGATAGAAATTAAACTAATTGCTGCCACCTGTCTGTTCACCATCAACTGTTTAGCAAGTTATTTAAAACTATTTTATTATTTGGTGTTTGTAAATATTTTAGGGACTCATCAATCTTAAAATGAAGAGAAGATTCAGAGGGGGCTATTCAAACCATATCTCTGTATCTTCTGATTATAGCACCTCAAGTTTTGGTTTGTTTTTTGGTTTGGTTTGTATTTATTTAATGTCTTTCTATAGGTGAATGATGATATTAAAAATCTGAAGGAATTCTATAATTCAAAACCCCTACCAACAAACAGAGAGACTGAAAATAAAATTGCAATAGAGTCAGCTAATACTCAGTGGCAAAATACTATAAAGAAGACTTTTTCCACTGAAAATATGGGTTGCTGTTTTCTTAATCTAGTAAATGTGGTGAGTATGATCTGACAAACCCTTTTGAATATTTTATACTTGCCTGTGATGAGGTCCAATCCCAATTCTATGCCTGATGGGTTGTGTACCTAGTTTTAAAGGGGCTAATGCTGAGACATACTTTCAGAAGAAGTATTTGAGTGCTTATAGAAAAATAAAAAGTCTTGTGGTTAGCAATGACAGAGCCCTTATTGACCCAATCCATGTGTAAAAATGAAATACATGCTGCTATCTTTTTGTTTCATGTTGGAAAGCAGCATATACTCAAGCACAATTATAAGTTTATTTTGCTTCCACTAAGAGGCAGGGAGTCTTTACTGACCGAGTGTATGGATTCTTCTGAAGAAGTGGATGTTGGAGCAACTTCTTTTTGCTTTTATAGGACACACTAGGGAGCAGCTAGACATTAAGCTGGGAAGGGGGAGGTGGTGTTGGTAAACTACAGCGGGATACAAGGTGAATTGGGAAAACCAGCTGCGGGAGGGAAGGTGCTCAGGCTGTTAGTGTGGCTGCAGGGTGTGTCCCTGCTGGATGCTGCCAAGCAAAGGTAATACTGTCAGAGTAATGGCAAAGTCACTTAAAACCTTGACACATCTTTAGACATTACCTCCCTAAACACCTGGATGTGTTGTCACCATATTTTCTACTACTCCGTTCCTTTGATGTTCTCAGATTGTAGCTTTTAAATATCTGGAAGATATGGATCATACTAGTAATTTACCTAAACAGCTTCTCTTAGGAAAAAAAAAAAAATAAATGGGAAAATGGCATTACCCAGTTTTCTGATATTTCTCATAGAAGTTCTACTGAAAAGAGGTAAAAATACCAAATATTCAAATACTAAACACTTTAGCTCTCCTGTTCTTCAGGGCTGCTTTGTTTATCAGCACAAAGGGGTGGTCTTTCCTTTACCCACTTTATTTTCCAGTTGCTATTTATTCTGTTAAGTCAGAAATTCTTTTATTCTGAGTATGAAACAGACACCAGATGGCAATAATTCAGTCATTACTACCTGTTCTATGCAGTAAACTCCAGCTTTATATATGTCCTCAGTTTAAAAATTCTGTCAATCTGTGCCTATTTCTAAACAATATTAAGGGAAAAGTGTATTTAAAAGTATAATTTTTTTAAAAGTTACACTAGAAGAGTTGAGGTTTCATTAAGCTTTGTTTAAAATTATGAGGTTTTAATTGTATGTTATACAAATGTGTGTGGAAAAAAAATGTGTCTGTTTATTTGCCAGGTAAAAGAGAGGTTAATATTAGAAGTAGAAAAATCGATAAAAGTAACAGAAGATATCATTATTAACCTGAATAAAGAAAGGAAAGAGCTGACTGATCTTTGGGCAATCTGGAATTTTAAAATTACTCAAGTAAAACCCATCAAGCAACAGTGCCAGATATTTAAAGAACAACTAAAAATCGTAAGTAAAATAGCTAGGAAGAAAGCAACTGTGGCAAATACTTCTAGGTTGTTACTAGCATGTCTGTGGCTCTCTCATCAACTGTTATAGGTATTATTTAATAAAGAGTGATGCTCAGTAAGAAATGATTCTTGTTCATCGTCCATTCTCTGTTATGTCAGTCAGTCAGCAGGAACCATGAAATGTTTTTGATTATTTTTTCCTTCCTCAAATGCACAGAAGTCTAAGTCTTCATTTCCAATTCTAAGTCTTAATGGAGTTTAATCAATGCTTTACCAGCAGTGACTTTTTAATTCTTTTTTAAAGCACCGTTTTTTTTGAGACTGAAGAGCTGCTAAACCAAACTGTGTCCTAACCATTACTAAACTGAGGTCCAGCCAGGTTCATGCAGAAAGAGGATTGAAACCTTCTTGTCACAGAGAGAGTGTGCAGTGTTCCTTAAAGGAAACACTAGCTGGGCTGGTAGCAGAACCAGAAACACCAGCTAGGCTTGTAGCTGCTCTATCTCTCATGCAACTCAGCAGTACACCAGCACATCTGTTATCTCAGAAATCCTGTGCCTGTGCTCCTGCAGTCCTGGTGTCTGAGATGCTTTTTCATGCTGTCTTTAAGATATCTTATCACCCTTGTCACTCAGAAGGTTTCCAACAGAGAGGCTCTACTGGCAGCATTTGGGTGCCTGGTTTGAGGAGGGTTTTGTTACAAATTTAGCTTTGACTTTTTAAAATTTATTGCAGTTAGAAATGCTGAACTTTTTGATTTTCTTTTAGACTACCCGTGGATTGGAGATTCTTCAAGAGGCCCTCCAGCTTGCAGTACCAGTTGACCTTGGAAGTGACCTCTTAATTGTTTTGGAACTACAGAAAAAGCTGAACCAAATGAAACCACACTATGAGGTGAGAAGCCAAGCTAGTGGAGTGAAGGGTACATCAAAATCTTTTTGGTCCCGTTAAGATCCACATCTTCATTGACTCCAGACACTCTGTCTGGGGTTGAAGTGTTTTATGTTTTACAACAGTTTTCCAGGAGCAAGTGTCTGTGTGTGTTTATAAGGTAGGGGCAAAGAGATTTTGCCTTCAGTGTCCAGAGAATGTCTTGTGCTGTGTTAGCTGTGTATTCAAGGGACACACAAGCACTGGGATGGGGGAAATACGAGGAGAGCATCAGCTCCAAGCTTTGGGATTTAGAGCAGGTCAGAGGCTGAGGCACATCACAGTGGCCTTTCTACCTCCTGTGAATACTGTCTCTGGGTCTGAGCAATTCACTCTGCCACTGCCCTTTAATTATGTTTGACTTGTTTTCATGCAAAGCTGGGTGATGGCTGAGATTGGTGCCTATCAAAAAGTACAGAATGTGGTGTTTTAAAGTGCAGGGCATTGACTTCTCCCCAAGGCAATTTACCATTGTTAGGTGACTATTTCATCTAATGTAAAGGAAATTCAAATGTTTGTGCAAATTGAGTAACTTCTCTGATTTTTGTTAGCAACTGAATGCTGAGCTTGAGTACCTGATCAAATTATTGGAATTACCAAGCCAGAAAGGATTTCCTGTGAAAGAGAATTCAGAGAGAATAAGTGAGCTTATTCATTTCCACCAAACAGTAAAGGATGCAATGATAGAATACGATGAGATTTTCAGCAAGACAGTCAAATTCCATCACATTAAAAAAGAAGTGAGTATAACATTTTAAAACATACATTCTTACCACTGTACTTAAACTCTCTTAGATTTTGGTTCCTGTTGCTTTTCTTTCCTATTCACCAGGGAAATAAGATTAATCAGCCTGGTGATCAGAATGAAAATCTTAGATCTAAAACTGCATGAATCGATTGAATTTAAAACTCAGATCTGAAACCAATTTTAATTACTTAAACTCAAGGGTAAGGAAAATTTTAAGTTATTTTAAACAGACACTGATTTTTGTTTTTTGTATAATTCAGCTGGAATGTCTATCAAAATTAGGAGAACTGGATATTCCTGAAATATATGGGGACCCTGAAAATGTGGACCAGGCTAAAGCCTACCTTGTGAATTCTCAGGAGAAACATGCACATATTAGACATCTGTATACTCTACTTATTACCCAGGGAGTGGATATCTTGTCTGCAGTGCAGCAACCTGTGAGTATGAGTTCAATGATTTATGAAATCAAGGATAAATGTGAAAGATTATTGGACTCATCTGGCTGAATTTTAGATGTGCAAATATGTATTACTACTCTGAGAAAAATACAGAGAGGGCCTTAAGGAAGTTAATCTTAAAGTATCATTGCTTGGAAAAAAGACATAAGACATAGTTTACTTTAGTATGTTTTGTGAAGTTCAAGGCCCTGATAGCAATTTCTTGAATCACTACATTACAAACCTGCTATTTTGTAAAGGTTGCTTTGCAGATTTATTCTCCTATAAAGAAAGGATAACAAGAACAAAAGAGAAAATGTAGTAACAGTGTTACTTTATCAGTGGGTTCAAGACAGATTTGCATGACAGGATGGATATCATTTTAGAAAGGAATTATTTGTTCAGGGAAGAATTTTCATTGTCCTGTATTCCTTCACTTAGTAAGAAAGCAAGGCTTTCCTTATGATTTGGTGAGATCTTTCATATTGGCAGTCAGTTCTTCAGACACCATGAACTGATGGATGGCAGAAAGGTGGCAAAGGCCTGCCAGGGGTCACTCCCTCTTTGCTCAGAGAAGACACGATGTTTAGGTTGTGGCTTTGACCCAAAACTACTCCCCAGACTACGAGTGACTGAAACTGCCATGTCCTTGCTCTCCTTCCACTGGAGGTTTAATCATTTACTCTAGCCCGTTGTGGCTGGCTGTGCATGTTCTGCCTCAATGGTTTTCATTTTGGATTGCTGAAATCAATACATTTCCTGAGACTGATAAATTTCTATGTCTCTTTCCTCATTAGAATTGTTTGAATGTTTCTGTAAAGAATCTGAAGCAAGAACTTGCTAGATTTGAGTGTGATAGCATAAACTGGAGCTCCAGAGTTGATAAGTATGAGGAAGAACTGTCACAGTATTTCCAACACTGCACCACTCAAGAGGATATAAATGAGGTAAATGAGATGAATCCCAACTCATAGAGTGACTCTTAAAAGAGTGGTTGTGTCCTATATTATACATTACTGTTTAATATACTATTTTCTTTTTTTTTTTTCCATTAAGTATTTCTAACTAATTTTGTTTAGGGATCAAGAAATGAAATACCAGACTACTTCAGGACTATTATTTATGAGTATTACCTTCAGTATTTTAAATTCTGTCAATTTTTTTATCAGGAATTGAATATTGCTAGTATGCTAGTATGAATATTTCTAGACTTGTCTAAACTAACAATTTATTTACTATCTACTGTGTCTAAGCAAATAAATATTTCATGTGCCAGCAGCAAGCAGCAGCTGTTCATGGCTGTCACATAGTCAAAAAGCCAACCAGATAATTTAGTAGTGATTTACCAGTTTACAGAGCAAACTTTAAAGCTGACTGAAAATATTTGGGATTCTGCTGTAAATACTTACACTATTTTATGTTTGATGTGATTAAGTGTGTAAATAGAGCATGTGAATTAGGGCTTAGGACTCAGTGGTGTTTGAAGAGGTCCTTAGAGGACTTAGCAGGTTCCCTGAGTTTGTAAGGTATTGGTGCTTCTATAAGAAACAAGGAAACAAATACTGAAATTTTTGGACAAGAATATATAGCATGAGTTTTAAACAGCCTTGGAGCAGCCAAGAGTAAAATGCATGCCTTTTCTGTGCCTTCTCTAATTTAAAGAGAATTTGAAAAGGCAAAAATAAATGTATATATCCTCAACACCTTTGAGAAAGATGAGGAAAGCTCATCTTTGGGGTCTGTCTTTGCCAGCTGGGGCTTCTTTTTTCACGAGGTAGTTTGGCAGCAGCCTCTGAAGAGCTGCCCTTGCCCGGTGTTGCACTGCAGTCACTTGTGAGCCCAGCCTTGGGTACATGGATACACTGGATTTAGGAATGCTGCACTGGGTCAGTTCAGGGGACTCTAAGTGACACTGTTAATCACCCACAATAGCTTTTGCAATGAAAAAGCCTTCTCTGTAGGTGATCACTTTAAAAATAACATTTGTGCATGTCCATGTAAAACTTGTCGACCAAAGAGCAACAGATCCTGAAGCTGGTTCACAGCTCTTCCCAGTCATCTCATTTCTTCTCCACCACATTGTTATTTGTATGCTTATGGAAAGATTTGACTGGAAATATGGGTTTTAACCATAAATGGCAATGAGCTATCTTTATTCACAGGTCAGTAGGAACTGATGTGTAGTCACATTTCTCACCTTGTAATTTATTCTGATTGTTGCCCCAGGAATCAAGTAGTCATTAATGACTTGAACATTTTTTTTTCCCCTTTTTGTTTTACTGTTTCTTAATCTTTCTGACTGAAAATATGTTTTCAGCAACCTGCTTTTTGGGGTGTTTTGATTATTGAGGCTACGAAAAGTTTTGTATATGAATAGAAAGGGAAAGGTGAGGGATTAACAGCATTGAAGTTTCTTCTAGAGTGGCTCACACAGAAATCAAAGCATTTACTGGAATGGCACTGTTAACAAAAAATGTTTAAAGCATTTTATAACTTGATTTTTCCATTTATTTTGTGACCCTGTGATAAATTGAAGCAACTGGTACTTAAACCCCTCTGCTCCACTACCATTCTCCCCCCATGACAGGACAACTATAGTAAGGAACAGCTGCTTGACTAAAGACTGTGACACAATAGAAAAGGTACAAAGTTCCATCAAAGCAGTGGGCTGAAGTCACTGAAGCATATTTGGATGCACAGTCCCTTCAGTACTTCTCATTTAATCCTGCAAAACTGAGGCATGTTTAGATTCCTAAAAACTGGAAGCCCCACACTGCCCTTGGTACAATTGCTGATGACAACAGGAGCTGTGCAAGTGCAGTCTGATGCACAAGTCAGAGCTGAATCTGGTTTTTCCACTGAGGCTAAAAGAGAAGGGTGACAGCAGCTGCAGACCTTTGACACACAAGCCATCACATCTGAAACAAGGAGATCTGATCTCACATACTGCTATGAGGAGAGCCTCTGGCCTTATAAATTACCACTGCTATTCTGCATGTGCACAAGCCGGTGAAATGAACTAAAATAAACTCTTGTTCATCTTTTCTTCCCCACAAACTTGAAGCAGCAAATAAGACTCTCGTTTTCTGAATAAAAAAATATTGTTATGCAGAAGTGATTATATTAACAGAGGGCTTTTAGATAGATTTTATTTTTCTGTGTACTTAGGCAGGATAAAGAGCTTAAACTAATTGGAGATCACAGGGCCAGTGATAGAATTCCCTTCCTTTCCATTACCCTGAGTGAGCACCATCTGTTTATTCACTGCTGAAATAATGTGGCAACATCCCACTAGATGAAATGAAAATGAAAAATATATCCCTTGATGGATTAACATTAGTACATAATAATAATAATAATGATTGATTGTTAGCTGTTCCAATAACAGTGGCTGCAAAATAAGCCTTTGTTACTCCCTGGGATATTTGGCATGAAGGAAGAGGGGGTGCAGGGTGAAGTCTGTAGGATTTTAATATTAAAAAAGCCTCAAATACATATTTAGATACCCAATTGTGGATATAACCTGAACTTGGTAACATTAATTAATTTCATTCGTGTGTCTGGAGTAACAGATCTTAAAGCATTAGAATTTCTGCATTTCTTCATATCAGTGGCTTTAAATAAATGTACTTTTACATAATTTATTTATTATTATTATACATTATCCTAAAAGCAAAATATTATCTACCTAAAGGACCAGAAATTCTTAAAATCAATATTGGGGTCATTTTAATATTTTTTTTCAAAATTTATGAATTAATTACAAATAATTTGAAAATTTGATTGTGTGCTGATGGCTTTTTTTTTTTTACTAACAAATATGTTTACCCTGTTGCAGCTCAGAGAATCATTTAAGGATCTCAAAAAGAAATTCAACAATTTGAAGTTTAACTATATGAAGAAAACTGAAAAAGCTCGAAATATGAAAGTACTTAAAGTACAGATTCAGCAAGTTGATACATATGCAGAGAAGCTACAGGTAACCAAAAATCAAGGCTTAGTAAAGGCTTCACCAGTTGAATTACTTGGCCTATGCCAAACACATCACAGGAGACTGACACATCACAAAACTGATTGTGCACTTCCCTCTTACTTTTCTCATTATATCCTCCCTGTCTGTCATTGACTGAAACATTTTTCATTATTTTATTCCTGTTACTCTGCCATTTACTTCAGTGAAATGATGTTAACTCAATTCTTGACTTCACTCCTTTAATCCACCACTATTTTTCTGTTTAATCTTTTATTCTTCTCGCCTCTGTTGTGTGACCTAGTCTCTCTTCTCCTTAAAGGAATCCAAAATAATCATGTCTTGCATCAAGTTATTCTCTTGTCTTTCTGATACCATGTAAAAGATGAACTTTTTTCTTCAGAGCCTTTGGCTATATTCATTGCCTGGAGTTGGTTATGTTCATTTGCACCTTAGAAACCTGTTAGCCTCACCCATTTTTTGCATTCACCAGAAACTTTTCCTTCAATGGCCTTTTTAGTTGCAAGTTGTGCATGACCATGTTTTTTATTACAGATATTTTTTTATTTTTAAGCTGAAAAAAACTAGCTCAATTATACCTTTAATAAATATAATTTATATCAATTTTAATCAGCTTTGCAGAGGCCCTCCAGGTTCATTTGATTTTTGGAAGAGCAGCTTGTAGTTTTTAAAACATGGGTCAAGAAGCATGTTTGTATGGTTTTCCCCTATTTTTTATATTAAATTTCTAAAAATAGAAACATTTTGTTGCAGTATTTAACATTGCTATCTGTCTTTTAAACAGATTCTTAAAAAGAAGATGGATAATTTAGAGAAGAAAGTCATTGACCCTTTTGCAAATGAACCTAAATCTAAAGTTCAAGTCCTCTTGGGCTCAATCAGCGACTTACAAAAACAACTGAATGATTTTAACACTGTTGTGGAAGATTACAAGCAAAATCTGGATCTCATGGAGCATTTGCAGCAGATGATGAAAGAGGTACCAGTAAACCTGACATCCCCACTGTGGCTGAAATAATGATCCAGAACAGGGACTGATAAAAGTGCTTTAACTCTCTCAATGTTAATCTGTACTTTCCAAAAGTAATCAATTGGTAATTTTTTTTTGTGTTTCTTTCTAAATGTGCAGTGTGACCCCATTCATGCTACTGGGGTCTCCACCTCCACATGACCATATGACTTTCACAGTCATTCAGCAAGTCTGTGATCACACTTAGGAGCTCATTTTCCCCACACATAAGCTCTGAGGCAACTCAGGAGGTGCCACACAGTCCTCTTTGGTAGCTGCCAAATTATGAGAGGCAGGTTATCATGGTACCCACTGTGGTTTATGTAATGATGGAACTGGAATGTAAAACACACTGTTCCTTAATAAAAGAATATTGTTTTTAGTAAGCTAAATTTTGAAATATATTTACTTTTTTTTATGAACTGCAGTCTTTCTTATTGGTCACTTCCATAACTTTAATGTGTCTGAGGATTGTCTCATGCATTGTCTTTTTTAAAAGAAAAAAAGTTTGTGACAGTGTTGTAACAGTATTTTCCCTCTTGGTGTATCGTATTGGTGCTCTTGCCATGGGACAAGTTCATTCTGATCATCACTGTTTACTTTTAGAATTAACATTGTTCTTATCCCCAAAGGGATCTAAGTGCGTGACAAATTCCCTTAATGATGGATCACAATACTGAAGTTTTGTTTAAGAGACATTTTCAGTGTCCAGTGACCTCATCAGCGTGTTCTTACATATACCATTAGCAAAACAATTTGTTAATACTTGTTGAATATTTACATTTTCAAATTCCCCACTTACTTAAGAGAAATAAATGATTTCCTAAAGCTAAAATTTAAGACTGGCTTTTTTTTTAACTGAGTGTAAAGTATCAGCTTTTACTCAAAATTTTCTTTCAGCAAATAGGCACAGTCTCAAATGCTGATTTCAACAGTGGCTAGAAGTGGTGATTTTTTGCCACTTCCTGTAATGATGCAATACTGATGGTTCTGAGGGGACACCAGATTGTGTCCTGTTCTGAGTATTATTAACCAAAAATGTTTATTATGGGTATGTTCTATAGCTCATTCTTTCCAGTAGAAAGATTCCTGGTGAATTTAGTGGTTGCTGAGACTAAAAACCCTGTCTGCTTGAATGTTAAATTTAAAGAACCTTTCTGCCCTTACACAGCTATAACTGAGGCCATAACATGAAGTTTTTGAAATTAGCCAATTGATACACAAGGTAGAAAGAAATCAGAAATAAAACATGTTTTTGCAGAACCATTAAGTAATAACCTCACCATGCTTGTAAGATGAGCATGCACCTAGTACTTAACAAAAATTTAACAGCCATTAATGCTTGAAGTACCATTAGTAAAGAACAAATGTTTTTTGGGTTAAATTTAAGTCAGAATATTTAAGATATACTGTATGCCACTGATTATGGAAAGTCTAAGAATAATCCAGTCTATTCTTCAGCAGCTTGAACTGCAGGCAGTAATTCATTATAATGCAGTTTTTTATCCTTCAGTGTCAATTTTGGTTTGAAGATGTGAGCGCAACAGTGATTAGAGTTGGCAACTACTCTGCAGAATGCAGAACAAGAGAAGCAATAGAAACCCTCTATAAGCAATTCAATAAGTTTATTGAACCTGCAGTTCCTGAACAAGAAGAAAAACTTCAGCAGATTATGGACCTTGCTAGACAGTTATATGGTGAGGATATATCTGGTAATGTACCGTGGGGACAAGATGCACTAACTTGGGGTGGAAGTAAGCAGACTCCTAGATTTGTTCATTTAAGATGAAAATCAATGAATTTAAAAAACAATGTTTTAAAGTATTGACTGGAAGAGGTGAAAGATTTCAGAACAAATATTTACAGAAAGTAAAGATATGAAAGTACTCTTTCAGTCTGGTATTTACTTGGTTTTCTGTATACAGCCTGAGTTGACCTTGAAATCAAAACGTCCTTGAAATATTCATGAGCTTTGAGTTAAGATTTCATGGCTTAAGCTCTCTCATAACAGGCAAGCCTTTGAAGCCAGAGGATATTATAATGATATACCTCAGTGCTGAATTAATTTCTTACATTATAACTGCAAATAACTGGTAGGATTTGATTGTCAAATTTTTATTAGCAAATACTGTAGACTGCTCTTTAGATACTGTATTTGCAATTGTGTTGATTTGGAACATTGTTGACAAAAAAATTGAAAGTAAAAAAATTTCGTATTTTGCTTTTTTTTTCCCCTACTTGTAATTTTTATATACTTTTTAAAGTCAATTTTTCCAAAGATAATGTCACAATCCAAATGTGCATTCTATTCTACGTTCATGCTGTTTTGCCTTTGCAGGGATTGAAGAAGGAAAGAAGTACGTAGAAAAAACTGTATTAAAGTATGAAGAAATCATGAATTCTGTTGATGGGTTGTGCAGATCTCTGAGAGAACTTAAGGAGATAAAGGTATGTTTTTTTAAAGTGGAGAAGGTATTGTATCTGCACCGATTCATCATGCTCGGTGTCTGAATCAGTGCTTTTCGTGAGGATCATCTATGGCAGCATGAATTTCCTCTTAGTTGTTCACTTTTCTGTTACTTTAGGTAATGATTGTAACGAATCAATGAAGTGCTACTTGTTTGGACACTAAATATTTCTTCTGAGCTTCTTTTTCTTTGCTTCTTTCAGAGCAGTTATTCCTTTCAAGAAACCTTTAAGAGAAAATGTCAAATTTTATTTGAGTATCTAGACAAATTTTTTTTTTTTTCATACTTCTTCCTTTGATATTGTAATATAGGTAACTGCAGAGCTACAAAATCCCAACCAACCTCGCTTGGCTCCCCCTTGGAAAAGACATCCTGAAAAACAAACTGTGTTAAAGCCAAAGTCATTTGAGTTAGAAAAGCTTTGCTTTTACATAAATATTTATGAGAGCAGCATTTGTAGTTTCATGTTCTGATAAACTGCTCTAGGTGTATTTAAATGTAACATGAACTGAGGAGGACTTATGGAAGGTGGTGGGGTAGAAAATTAAGACTGCCTACTCCACCCCCCTCCATTCTCAGAGTGATATCTGAACATTCTCCTGCATGCAGCAGCAGCTGATGAGTTAATTCTTTTGTGAAGGTGGAAAAATGAAGATGGCTAAATATCCTGCTTTTGTTGGTACTGAATGTTGCTTCACTTTTCTTTGGTGGAATTATACTGTAAAATTGACAAACACTCAAAGTATCCATTAATACACTTTAAAGGATTAGGAGATGCCAAACATATAAATGAATTCCAAAGGTCATTAGGTGAATGGGAAGAAGGCTCTGTCTTGCACTGTGACCATATAGAAACCTCAGCATAAATGCCCCTTCTCCTCCCCATTTGTGTATTTCATAAACACTACTGTGTGCAGGACAGTAGTCCCAGGTTCTGTCAGACAGGGGCTTGAACCTTTCATCTTTTCTACAGCAGTGTTGTAAGATCTTTTCAAGACAAGTGGAACTTCAAACTAATTTTACTACCTTATTTTGAGTAATTTCTACAAAATCATTGCATTTTTTAACAATATAGTTCTCCAACTCTTTTAAATGGATTTTTTTTTTTTTTACATTATGTGGTATTCTAAGATTTAAAAACTAATATTCTTATTGAATTTTTCCAGAATATATCAACAGTCAATGTCTACATCTTAGGAAGAATAAATAATTCAGCAGACTGTCTCTGCCATCTGTATGGAATGCCATGACTATAAATTTTCACTTCCTGTTATTTTTAAGGCATGACAAATTAAAGGGAAATGTATTGCATAATCTTTTCTAACTTTACATGGCTGCTGAATGCCTGAAAAAAACCTCATTTTTTTCAAGTACAAAATTAAAACTACTTTTTTTTCCCAAAAGACTGAAAAGATCTCATGGAATTTTTCCCCCTTACTGAGCCTGTGTATAAGTTGGTTCGTATTCCTCAGATTCTTGATTAGCTGCTGGAATTCTTCAGTCTTATATACTGAAGAATTATAGTCTTCTACAGTTTCCCTGCCTCAGAAAAGATCCTGTCAGCTTCCAAAAATGCTGTCGTTGCTTGTCCAAGAATGAATTAATTGGGTTTTGCTGCTTTTTTTCTTTGCCATAAGCAATTTACACCAGTGCTGATGACAGATTTTCACTTTGGTGTTTTCTCTGCTGTACAGAGCATAAATCAGTGTAGAACTAACAATTCCTACCTTTTATTGTGTATAGACTTACTTAATTTTCTCTTCACATGGCAGAAAGTTGACTTTTCTGAAGAGTTGATTACTGTTAAAAAAGAAGAAAGAAATGGTCAAGAAGCATGTGAGACTGTTAAAGAAGTGGAGCAAAACCAGCAGGTTAGTTCAATTAATTGGCTTTTTTAATAACTAGAACTCTTTTCTAAAAGGCTCTGTGCATTGCTAGAAAGGTTCTTGTTTTTCAGTCTTAAAGCCTCCACTTGGATGGGTGTTATCAGTGAAGTCTTGGTCAATGGTTTTTCAGTTATTTTCAGCTATTTTCAGTTACCCCTTTCCCTTCTATCCAGTCCACATATTCTCCCCTATGAATTTTTATTTTTAAGCATTTTTCACATGCCTGTATATATCCTTTTTTTTTCTAAAAATGATTTCTTTTGTAATCCCTGATCTATTTTCCTCTGGTCCTATTGCCACAGTATTCTTAATGTAGAGGTCCTCTTTGTGACCATTCCTCCTTCTTGAAAAATAACTTCTTCTTGAACTCTCTCCTCTAAAAATAAAACATAAGGGAATATAAGAAGTAGCAGTGGGGACTGCTGATAGTATTCCCAGAGCCCTAGACTTCTTATGATGCCTAGATACAAGTTAGGAAAATATTTGATTTATAAGTAATATTCTATGAGAGAAACATGGCTCAGAATTTGAACTAAATGATGGTGGAAATGATGATTATTTGCTGAATTATTAACATCTTAATAGGGAAAAATTTTAAAACATTTTAAAATATTTTTCTTTCAGATGGCACCAGGTGAATTGCTTGCAAATTCAGAAAGCATTGGTGAGAAGAGAAGCAATACTCTGTCTCCTACAGGCACTAAACAAGTATGTGTTGTTCATATTAATTTACATTTAATCAGATTGATGGGCATCATTGTGTGCTCTTAAGGGAGTTCTACTCCTTAATTTGTTGTGTATCAAAAGTGAGGATTGCCAAGTTTTGATTATATCCTCATTTACAGCATGACCAAAAACCTGACAAAAGGAGCACATTGATTCAGTTTACAAACAGTGTGAATGGCAGGAAACAGAAACAATGATGGGACACAACTGCAGCTGTCAGTAGTTCAGTAGGACATCATGGCAAATATAATTTGCTGCAATATTGGTATGACACTATAGAAGAAATAACAGAACTCACCATCAAATTATCATCTTTATCCTCATCTCAAAACACTTAAGTTGAATTTCAGTTGCCAAGATTCTCTGCATCAGAGCTCATAAATAATCCAAAGTAGGGATTGCGTCCATGTTGAGGACAATTCACAAAACATAAGACAATTTATGAGTACACATTTAGAATGATAAAAATCCAAACAGACAAACATCTTTTATTCATGGATATACAATAAAATAATATTAAAGTTTCCATATAATCAGTGAATAAATGAAATCTTAGAAATACAGGCAAAAGCAAAGCCAGACCTATGTTTTATGAAATTAATTACTTTAACTAAATGAATATTTTGAAGGGCTGGGATCCTGGCCATAAATGTAAATAATTTCCTGTTTAAAATAGTCTGATAATTTGGAGTGGATATAAGTCCTTAGAAAGGTAGGATCCATTGGTAAAAGATTTAGAGATCTAAAAATTCCATTTTGCAAACTGCTAACATAGACAAATACTGCAAGATATTAAACAGGGATGTTTTGTAGAAATTCAACTAATATCATTCCTTTCAGTTCAATACAAAATGTCCTGCAATCTGCTGATGAGCCAAAACTGAACCTAATTAATTTTCTTACCTCCATTCCAAGTCAGTGGGAGCTTCAGCATTGACTCAGAGCCCAGATTTCACTCAAAATTTTGTGCCTGCTCCAAAGAGCGTCCCTCAGGAGAATCTCTTCAGCAGGTGTCCATAGCTCTGTTTTGCTAAGCCACAGCTTTGTCAGTCCTCATCAGGCTGAGTCCCAGCTGCCAAGGAGAGAAGTCAAGGGTATGCAAAACAGCAAATATCATATGAGGACTGTGGCAGCTATGATGCCTCTACCCTTTTCATCACTCCATACTTCACTTAAAGTAGCAGCAGGTTCACCTCACTAGAGCCTCCAATAGTGGGCCAGCCATCTCTAATTTTGTCTGCACTTCTGCAAGCTGCTTTCCCAGAATTAATTTGCTTCAAATGTAACCCTCTTAAAAGTGTGCTAGGCCTTCTCATGGCACATTGATCCTCCTGCTTTTTTGGTCCCATGCTGCCAAAGCCTATCTGGCAGCTTACTCACTCACAGCTCCCCTGCCATTCTTTTCCACAGCATTTTCCTCAGTGTCCTCTTCCATCTCTTTAGGGGTCAGAATTCATCAGGGGATGCTTGTGGGAAACATTTTTATAGTAAAACATGAACTTCGTCTTACAACTGAATTGAATTGTTTAGTAAAATAGACACAGTAAAATCCCAGCCTGCTTCCAGTCATTTTTTCATTGGTCTGGCATGAATCACATTGCTTTGAAATAACAAATGTTGTAACTTGGAAAAGCACCTATATTAAAGCTAACATGTCTAAAGAACCAGGGCTCATATGAGGTTCTATTATTTCTGGGCGTTTTAAAAATTTTTTCACTGATTGTTAGAGCAGTAAAGGAAAAAGAAAACCAAAACAAAACCAAAACCAAACACAACACCACACTCTTGTACTGGACACTGCCAAAGAGACCTGTTTTGGAAAGCAATGAAATTCAGTGTATCACCCAAGTTATTTGAGTGAGCAGTTTATAGGCGATAGAAACACTGCTTAGTAGATTACATACTTGTGTATAGAACTCAGCAATGAGAGAGTAGCTTAAGGAAACATTATGCACAACTTTGCTGAGAGCCTTGGCACAAATGAAATCAATCTGAATATGTGATTACATTCACACAAAAATCAAGAGGCAGAGAAGTAATTAACAAAGCAGATGACTTTGATGCTTTGTGATTAAAATTAATGCACTTATGCCTCACCCAATTCTCTTTGAAACATGATGAGAAGAATTTTTTTTTTCTGGATCCAAGTTAACATAAAAATAATTTTTACATTGCTTTTCTTTTAATAATTGAGAGGATCTTTTAACAGCTGACAAAGTAAAAATAAAGAAGGAGGAAATTTGAAATGCTTGGAAAATGTTATAGAGGTGCTGGCTTTATTGTTTAACTCTTGAACATGACTGACAATCCCTCTTCTCAAAGGAACAAGTCCAGCAACTTGGCTGTTAATATATTTTTATTGCTATGTGACTGTGTTCCCTTTAAATTAGGGGATTAGGCCACCTACTCCTCCTCCTCCACCACCTTTCCCTTGCAAACGCTCATATAAACAGAAGCTACAGGAAATCCACAGGTCGCCCTTTGTTTATGGAAAGGTACTTTCTGTTTCATTGTTACTGTTATAATAAATGCTCATACACAGTTATAATAATATTTTCTAGAATCTATTTGAGCAGTTTGAAATTCCAAGAAGCTGCTGCAACATTTTCTGATCAAGTGTTTTTTGCCGCATTTCTTTCTGCCTCTCAGAATACATCAAGCTTAATTAGAATATTGTTGCTAGATTTTGCATGACAAGGGGATGTATTGAATGATAACTCTTTCTTTGTTTTTCTTTCTCTTCTTTCCTTTCTCTTCTTTCCCCTCCCAGTTCGAGGAGAGGAATATATTGGCTGATATTTCAGTTATCTGTCCAGCTGGTGAGGATCTTGTTTCACAGGATACAGAGCTGTCATCCTCAGCCAAAGAGGATAGTTTACAGACTGAATTCCTGGCAGAAGAAACACCCTCTGGAGATGAATATGAGTGTATATCACCTGATGATATATCTTTGCCACCGCTTTCTGAGACACCAGAATCCAACCTCTTACATTCTGAAACAGAGCTAGAAGAGCAGTTCTGCTGTAGTTCTCATAGCCTGCATGTCAGTTCCTATAGCTTGCAAATGCAGAAAACCACTAGAATGGTAAAACTGATGGAAGCACCTGACCTCCTAACAAATTCTGCTTTTGCTGATGCTACAAATAATAGAATGGAAAGCCCATCAGATCACTTTCAAAAGTTTTGTATCTCTTTAACAGATTCTGGTCCAAAAGTCAGAGCAGAATCTCCTTTGACTTGTAGCTCACAAGGAATATCTGAAACCAGCACTGCTTCCTGCCCCATAAAAGCCAAACCAGTAGACAGCATGATGAGTGAAACATGCAAAACACATTTACAACCCCTTGAACTTCATAAAAGCATGGCAGAAACGCAAGAAAAGTTGCATGCCTTGAATAACTGTACTAAACCCCAGGACAGGCTGCATGCTTTGCCTGATGCATTCTCAGGTTTCGTGTTTCAATCAGATGCCACCAGAAGCTGTCAGAGGCAGATGGTTACCCGAGAAGAGATTAAAAGTTCTTCAGAAAAGAACAGCATGGCCAGCCTAACTGGACAGGCGCCTAGCTTCTCCCAGCTTCTGTCTAACAAAACTGTCATGGAAGGTTCTCCAGTAACTTTGGAAGTAGAAGTAACGGGATTCCCAGAGCCTACACTGACATGGTGGGTAGCTTGCAATGAGAAGTAGTAAATAGACCTGGCAGCCAGCCACCACAAACCTTTCATAACCAAATCAATTAATCTGCAGGCTAGAATGTCTTGTATCCTTTCTACTCCACACTTCTGCATGATTTCCACCTTCAGAATTGTTTTCAACAATTAACCAACTTGAAATAATCTCTCTGTACCAAATTTTAGGAATGAGAGAATCAAAGTACTGCAAACATATCCAGTGTTTTCAAGCAAAACAATCATGCAGTTTTCATATTCTGGAATATGGCAATCTTTTTCAGTGCCTTCTGAAAATCATTGCATGGTTAAGATTTACTCTAAATAAATTCATCTGCATTTTCCCCGGCTCTGGGCACTACATATGAACAGACACATAGATGTGCATGCACACTGAAATATTTATATAGCCACTATGTAGATGAGAACACATTTACACATATGTGAAAGTCAGGTATTAAAACTAGGGTTACATGTTTAAAAATGCCTCTTAAATATCTACACTAAGAGAATCAGTTTTAAATCATATATTGGTGTGCATGGTCTATCTCTCTCTTAATTGCTATGTGTCTATTTAGATTACTTTATTATTGGATTTGTGAGAAATGCAGATGATGTAATAGAAACATCTGAACTTTAAAAATTGCCTGCCAAAAGTAACAGGGACTGAAAGAGGGGCAGGATTTCAAGATTTCTTTCATAGTTCTATGTGTTGTGGCACGTATTCCTACAATTTTACCTCATTTGTCTCTTCTCCGCTTATTCCATTAGTCTTTCAAAATGGAGGCCTTTCTTTTAATGTATTAAAATTAAATATGCCTCTTACTGGAAAAAAATTGATGTTAATATTATTATTAAACATTTAAAGAATTAAACTGTACGTTTTTGTTAAACTGAGTTTTTTTCGGTGGCACTGAGAAGAATACTGGACACTTCACCCTTGGTGCTATACTCTGTTGGTATCAATAAAGTAACCTTGTTTAAATATCAGTATTGTACAGACTGAGGAGTATTATTGGTGAAACGAGATACTCATTTTATTATAAGAAAGCATTAATTTAGCCAAAAATATGTACACTATTGACAGATTGTCTTTCAAAAAGATAACATTCAACTGGAATAATTTTTCAAATTAGAAATGAATGAAAACAGAAAAAATATGTTTTGAATTTAAAAATCACCAATAACCTATTTTGTACTGGTATAGAAATTTCTTTGGATATTCACATGGAAAAATATTTTCATGTTTGTGTTGGGTTAAATGTAGCCTAAGCTGAAACATCATGGTGCAAGGAGAGCTAGAATTTCCTCTAATTTCCATTTTTAAATCAGGAGTCAATAGCAATACATGGTGACAGATCCTCAAGTGCCAGAATATGGCACCAGTTCCCTGAAGTAACTCCTGATGCTTTGTTGTATCCTGTTTGAGGATGTGGGCTAGGTAAATGTTAGGTGGGCTGGGATGGAGGAGGTTCTTGGCTGTCTTTTACACTGAAGGTACAAGTTTAGAAAGTTTGTTTGTTGATTCTTTAGAGCCTATACAAGAGTTGGATGTGGACTGACTCAAGACCTCCTTAGCAAAAATGTCTCAGCACAAAACCGAGGGCCCAGGCGCTCATGTTAACTCTCGAACGCTGCAGTGAGAGACTTGAAACTTGTCTGCTGACACCCATCTTCAGAACCAAATTTTCTACTGTTTAAGAATGTATTATCCAGTGATTTTCATTGTTTAACAGTTCATGCATATTGACAAAATTTTAAAACTGAGAAATGAGAGTACAGCAGTTCTCTGTCTCTCGCTGTTACTGTGGTCTTACAGAGATTGTCTGAATTTGCAAAGTTCTGTGTGGCATGCAGTGATAAAACTCTGACTTGCAAACTGACTCTCTGCTTCAGGTACAAGAAGGGCCAGAAACTGACTGCAGATGAGCACTTAAAGCTTTTACACAAGGAGACAAAGCATACTTTGTTCATTCAGAAGGTGTGTGATAAAGATGCTGGCCTCTATGTGGCTCGGGCTAAAAATTTGAACGGCACTACCTCCTCAAGTGCCATTCTTCACGTGCAAGGTAACAGGCCACCTATTGCAAGAATAGACTGGATAATGCTGTGTGTCATCTATATTAGTGTATCACTAATGTACTGGCTATTCACAAAATAAGTACAATATTGACTGCACCGGACTTAATTATCACACGTTGAATTTATTTTCTTACACTGCGTTTTCACAATATGTACCAAACCACTTTTTATGGCAAAATGGATATATTGCTTGTTTCTTTATTGCCAGTGTTCTGTGTTTATTCTACTTTCTCATAGCGATGTTGAGATAAAAACTTGATGAAGATTTTTCTAGAATCTGAGGCTGAGTTTTGCTTTCTAAAAATGTATGCATTCCAAAGCATTGGAAACAGTTTTAATGATTGTAGGTTTTAAATGTCAGTACACAGCCAGGTAGAGTGCTCAGATTGCTGTATATTTTGGGATATGTCCTCTTGGGATGGATGTGAAAGGTGTTGGAATTTTTTTTAAACATAGACTGTATTTTTTCTACCCACCTGTTTGCTTGTATGCTTACAAAAATATTTTTAGGACAAAGCTTTCTAGTAAAGGTATCATACCACTCGTGATTGAACTAACATAGATCAGATTTGAATCTGTCTCAGCCCAGCATACAGTCTCCACAAAGGAAAGCTGCAGTAGTTCAATAGAGCTGGGACTGTGCTACAGAACTGACCCAGAATCATCAGGATTTCTGTAAGTGGCATCTAGCACACAATAGAACAAATGTTTACAAATTGAAACATTCCAACATTCCACGCTGCTTAAATTGATGTCTGTGATACTTTCTCTGCCTTCTTACAAAGTTAAAGATACAAATATTTCTAATTGTTCATATAAGACAAGAAAGTTTATAAATAATGAAGTGAGCATTTGCACTAGTTTAAAAATTTTAATGCACTGATTTCAAACAGGGTCAACCAAATTGGGGAAATATCCAAAAGTGTATTCAAATTTTAAAAAAAAAAGAAAAGTCAGTCAAACAGAATGATCCTTTATCTTCAGAACAGTAAGTCCAAACCAATACTTTGTTCACCTACACTTTATATTTCCTTCTTGGCAAGGACAACCATAAATATATTTTTTAATTAAAGTTCTAATTTGTTTAACTATTACATAACAATGATGTAATTGTGCCAGTGGAAGACTCAATTTACAAACCCTTAAATATAACTTCATTCTTTAGTCTCAGTATTTGTTGCATTTATGCAGTAAAAAGAGTTGACAAACAGCTACATTATTTTTCCTGCATTTTTGGATTCCCAGCTTTCGTGTTACAATTGCATTGCTGTGGAAAATGTTTAAAGAGGAAATATTTGCCTTCTCTTGTGCAATTTGCTGGAATGAAGTAAACCTTTTACCGTGTAGCCTGCTATATAAAGAATATATATTGCAATTGCTGAGGGTCAGATATTTTGGCCTAGTGACTGCAATGTTTAAAAAATTCCTGTAACTTTTGAAAAAGGAGAAGTTCTCATGATATAACCTCACAGCAATGAGAGGGAGCAGGAGGAGGAAGGGGTGAACAGGTGGGGGAACACAGTAAGTTCTAACTAACTTGCCATTACCCTTAATGAACCACTTTCTAAGTTCAGTCATCTCCCAAGAAAGTAGATTCACAAGAATTTTCTCAGGTATAAATTTCACCTGTTTTCCTGCAGTGTATTTTCCATTTCACAATAAAGGTAATTTAGATCTTAATAAATCATTGTATAAGTATATAATTTATTTGTTTGTTTGTTTGTTTGTTTGTTTGTTAAAAATTTCCTCTGAGAATTTGACTGTTTCTGTGAATTTTAGGTAAACAAAAGTTGATTATGTGAGTGTGGTATTGCATCTACTTTCAATCAGGAATAGCTTTAAATGCACAGTTTTTAATGGGTGGATATCAGCCACAATTTTAATTGCTGCAAGAAACAAGATTTCAAAAAGAGTGATTAGAGATACTGGATTCACAGCAGGACTCTGATAATCTCATGGTTTTAATGTTCTGCTTTGTAAACAAAGACATAATCAACATTGGTTACTGCTGTGCTGGCAGTCTGGATTTAAATACCCTTTATTTAAGGACTCAAATGAGTGCTTAAAAAAAATTACTGGAAAATTCCAGCTGTGTTCTGGTTAGATAATCTAAAAAAGGGGGAAAAAAACCCACGGAGCGACAGTGATGTAGTCTCATGATGCACTAGTATTTACTTGAAGGAAAAAAACATTCCTTCTGTTGCAGCAATAATCTTAACATAATGCTTCCCACTCCCATTGGTTTTTTTAATAGTTTATACTATGCATGCTTTACTTTTAACCATAATGTAGACCAGGGAATACATCTGGGTGTTTGGTATGGTTCTGGTTCTTCCTTGGTTCACAGCTCTGATTTCCCCTCATTGCAGCCACAGATTTGAGTCTATAGTTACCTCAAGATCCCAAAATGTTTACATCTCCCCAGTGGCTCCCTTATAGAGAAGACTGAAGCCTCAGTCCCACCATCCCCAGAAGAAAGACATCAGGCACATAACTAACCTAACCTACACTCCCTTCCTCCTTCCCCTTGTGAGGACACCCTTTAAGAACAGGTGAAAGATATTGCCTGACTACAGGACATGGAGTTTGTGAAGGGGTGTTTACACAAGGTACCTAAATTTGGAGGGGGAAAGGAATTAATTATTTCAATTTTTCAAGAGAAGCAGCCTGTCTGATGTCGCAGGTTTGAGTCAGTAGGCAGAGGGAGGATGAGTCATTACCCAGATTGGATCAGATGTGGCTGGAGCTGCAATGGAGAAGGTGAGTTCCTCTCAAATGACTGGTAAGGTATGCTTACTCCTGCAACTTTCTCTGGAGACTTTTCTTAGGTAAAGATGTAATTTTTGTGTGTCTATTATCATCTGTGGTCTAGACGAACTGTGACTTGAAAAATTACTGCCAAAAGTTTAAAGAGGTTTTACCTGGTATTCAAGGAGACTGGAGCTCTGGGATTGTGGATATTTCAGATCAATTGGGTCATGAGACCTGCTTAATATTCCTAATGAAGGAACCCTTCTGTTTGTGTTAGGAGCTTGACTGAGACAAAATCTCAAAACAATAAAGTGCACTGTTGATTTAGAGTAATGCTGAGCAAATCCAAAGTCTCTAAGCAGCACGGTGGGAATCTGCCTAGCTTAAATTCATAGAGAAGAGAGGGGAAGTTCATAAAATTGCTAATATCACATTTCAAGACACCAGAGACTGGAAATTGCATGCCTAGAGTAAATAGATTGAGAAAACTGTGAAGCAATTTAATTTAAAAACTGGCTGTTAAAACCAATTTGGCTTGACCTGCACACCTGTGTGAGAGAGGCTTCAGGCAGGGGTAAAGGCTGTGTAATAGACAGATGAAGGTGCACTTTTCTCCTGCAGCCTTTGCCTTGCTCTAGGTTGATGATTTTTCTGTGTTTATTCACCAGTTTGCAGCATAACTCTACTGGTTCCTACAGATAACTCATGGAATGTTTAGTAGTTGACAAAATTATTGTCTGAAGCTGTAAGAGTGGTGTTTCAGTACCACAGGCTAACTGGTTATTTTTTCCCACAATGGAGGAACAGATCTGGTCTTTCTAACCTTGTGGATGTGGACATTATGGGATGTCCAGCCAAGAAATAATTCACAATTTACAAATTGTCTTTTAAGTTTTTCTTACGGTATCATGGGAAAACCACTGGTGAAATATAACCATCCATTCTATTTTGAAGGTTGCTGTCAAATGATAAAATCTTTTACTGCAGACCTTGTTGAGGTAAAGCCTGTGCCTGAAAGAGTTGTAGGGACTGTCACTTCATGGTTTTATTTGCACATACTTTTCCCTTTGCTCTCCAGAAACTGAACACTTCAGTTTTTGTGTTCTGCTGCCTTACTGATATAAAGTCAATATGTGGTCCGATCATTATTACTGTCACCTTTCCACTAAGCTTTTTTTTTTAATGGTAAAAATCATTCTGGTATGAGATGCAACATGACTACATCTAGGTAGACTACAGGTAATCCGAACTGCACAAGTAATGGAATCCCCCCAAAATTATCCCAAGGAGTGGTTGAAGCTCACTGAATGTTTTCTGCTGGAACACAAGCCAATCATGATCTATTTGTGACCTATTGCTAACTGCCTGAAAAGAGTAGGCAGGGCTGTAAACTTGGTTCTCTTGCTTCAAGTGAAGCTGGAGATTCCAAATTTCTGGGCTTCAGGTGCATGCAATGCAATGGGGGTGGCAGCTGGCACATGCTAACCTTCAGCACCTAAGGACTGAGTTGTTTGAGCTGCTCTGGCTGGCCAGTACAGAGGTCACACAAGGTTGGCACAAATATGGGAGAGTAAAATTTACATTCTTTTGCTTTGCATTGGTGCCTCAGTCCTGCAGTACCTAGGAAAAATAGAAAAGCAGCTAAGCTTGAAAGCTTATTGCAACTCACCTACACGCTCACCTAAGAAGTGAATTTATTAGTACAGTGGTCCAAATGTCTGCCTCGTGATGCCAGCAGGCCCACACTTGGCAAAAATAGCCTTTGGCTCAATATATTTGGGGTTAGAAGTTGATGGACACCTGTGTGAGATAAGCTGATTTTGTTTCTTGATAAAGAAAAAAATCTTTGTCCTTAAACAGTAATGGTGGAATGGTGGTTCCAAACTCTGTCATTTAACACACATTTCAGTACCTTTCTATTTCAGAGAAGGCCAGTGACAACTTTTGTCAAATATTTTGGAAATATGGTACAACTTATATTAAAGAGAAAGAAGGACACATTCTTTATGTGATAGAGATGCAAAAAAGAATTTTTGTTGTAGGATGTCTTTGTGTGTTCTTGTGTTAACATCTTCTGCTTTATATTGCCTGTGTCAAGAATACTTAGTCAATTCTGAGCTTGTCTTCTCTTTTTACTGTAACCTTGTAGGTGGAATATAAGTGGAACCTCAGGTGGTAATACAATGATTCAATAAATCCAGATGTACAGCTTATTAAGTTACAAGTCACAGAAAGCAATGCTTTTATTCAGTACAAACTGATGCTGATGATCAAAATTTCTTCAATTTTGATGGGTTAATTTGTATTGATCATTCCTTGTAGTGGTTCAGGTGTCATCTGCCCTTCCTCAGTTGGCATGAGGCTAGCACAAAATTAATCTCACGTGCTTTGGGTATTGCAATAGAAAAGCAATTACTTGCCCATCCTTCATCTGAACCAAATTTGTACTGGATGATGTGGTAGCTCATGGTTTCAATATTAATGATGGCCAAAATAATGATGTGATCAAAGTAGCAGAGAGGCATCATTCTGCCCTTCATTAGTTGCAAATATCAAATTTTAAAATCTTTTCAATCACTTTTTTTTAAGCTACAATAATAGGGGTAGGGAAAGTGATGCAAGTGTGATGTACAACAATGCACTAAATTATGAAATTTGCTCTCATTACTTTGTCATTTTAAATTTGTATGAAATAATTAATCTTCTGCCTTCACTGAAACAATAATTCACACAGACTTGCCTAATATTGTACCAAACAACATGATTCTTTACCACTTCCATGGAACTAATACCACTATGCTGATGCATAAAATTCTTGGGTGTTTAATATCCATGTTTTTTAACAAATGTTATATTAGGTAGAGAAATGATACATGCCAATTGTCTTGCAAACAAGTTAATCTGAGTTCCAGGCATCAGTAGAGGCTCTCTTTGTCTGTCAATGGGATAAACTTAACCAGAACAGATCATTTTCTTCAGTTGATTTAGTTGTGTCTTTTAAAACATGGTGAATATTGATTTGGTTTTTTTTTTTTTTCAGTACAAGGAGAGCAGCCAAACTTCATACAAAAGTTTGGACACAGAACTCTGCATGAAGGAGAAGATTTAATCCTGCATTGCACTATACATGGAAAGCCCAAGCCACATGTCTGCTGGACAAAGGATGACATCCAAGTGGGATCTGGAGATATCAGTGTATGTTTTAATGTTTTTGAAATTTTTCTTGGGAGAAAGGCAATTTATATTGCTTTGTGGTACTGATTATCCCCTATGTGCATTCTCTTGTTTTACAGATTGAGAAATTAGGAGATACCTATTACCTTTTAAAAAGAAATGTAGTCCTTGCTGATACTGGGAAATATATCTGTGTTGCCAGCAATGAAATTGGAAAGGCACACTGTTCTGCTTTTGTGACAGTGACAGGTGACTCGTCCTGCCAGCTGCATGATTTTTGGCACCCTCCTGCCTTATTGCATGAGCAACTAATGTACATGCTTTGTTTCAGAGAAAAACAAACCCCCCAACACCTGCAGTGTAACTCAGGCTAAACCAGAATGTGAGGATGGGTACTTTTCAGAAGAAGTGAATGTTACCACAACGGAGCTAGTACAAGCCCAGGACACGCCATGTGAGAGAGAAGAAAGGCCAGTGGCTAAATGTACTCCAGTAAGGTAACCTGCATCTTACTCCATGCTGCAACTTGTACTACTGCAACAACTGTAAGGACCTTAATTTACAAAGCAGACATCAAACACTCTTCCTAATCTTTGAATTTCAGGGCAATAGATGTAATGTGCATAATACGTGACTGCCTTTTTCACTTAATTCTTCATCAAAATATATGTAACTTTTAGATCAAAGAACTAGTAATACATTAGAAAATTGAGCCTGTGAAAGGTATTTATGTTTATATCTAGTCATAATCTAAATATTAATGTATGATTGAAGAGTTTAAAACACAAAGTATAACAGAAGTGCAAATTGATGGAGCTACATGAAGCTTCATGAACAGAATACATAAGCAAGGTTTTCTACTAGGCAAGTCTTATTCTGAAGCATAAGCAGCAAGCCTAATTAGACAGGAATTGTCATTGTTCATTAATTGATTAAAAATAACAATGCTTCCCACTGGGCAATTTCAGATTAAATAAATGAGATACATGAAGTCACTGATCCCTGTGACTTTCAGCACAGGATGAAATCTCGCCTCATGAATTTAGGCTCTGATAAAAAAGAAAGAGCATTTTTGTCTTTAAATTTCTGAGGTTTATCTATCTAGATGTAGCACAACTTGTAAACATAAAGGAAAGTTTTGCATGTGTTGATTCAAAAGCTTTGTCCTTTTACTTGTGAGCTGCCTGCACACTTTGCTTCATGGCCACCTGATGAAGCTTTGATCCCACATATTTTGTTCAGGGCTTTTTTCCATATTGTTGTGCTATGGCAGGTAGTCCTAAGTAAAAAATTGCATGCAAGATCATCATAATTTTACATAAGTCACATAGAGAATTCGGTATGATTAAACCATCTAGACTGTATGGAAAGGTCAGATTTATCCTAATTTTTTCTCTTATCTTCTGTTGTTTATAGCTAGTGTCTTCTGGTCAGTAAGATGAGATTTAGAATATTTTATTCTCTCTGTAATCACTCTTTATTTGATCTCTAATATTTTATTTTCACAAAACCACGAAGAACTGTTGAGCCACCATTAAAAATATAGGCAATATTAACTGACCTTTTTCAAACAGGTTTAAAGAGAAACTCTGGTTTCAAGGAGTGCATCTTGAACTTGAAAGGCCATAAGGGACTAACTTCAATTTAAGACATGATGCATTCTTCTGCCTGATGCAGTGGAAGAGAAGATGCACTGAACTGCAAGATGCCTAATTCCTGAGCATGTTTGTGTTGTTTGCTGTGTCCATTAGTAGGTATTGGCCATGGGTGAGGAGCGGATGAATTTTGGGTGCTATCCAATATATATCTAGATTCAAATTTGTATTTTGTTTCTTTACAAATAAATCATTATTAAAATTCATCTGTGCACAGCATTTATTGGACAGTGATTTATGATTTCTTTTGGGTTTGCTCCGGATTGTTGGGCAAATCTAACAGAAGGTGATGATGGAAAAAAGGAACATTCTCCTTTAAAATTGCAGATCTCCTTGGTGATTCACTAGTACTCACTATTGTATTCTTCTACAGATTTCATCAGTGGTATTAATTCTATCAATAGGTCTTCCCAGTAGCTAATATAGAGAATTAGGATTTAAAACAAAATTATCTTATAACAACAAAATTCTTCCATTTATTAAACAGAGTGTTAATTGTCATATTTCTAAAACCTTTGAGACATTTTTTGGAGGTCAGCTGCCAAAAGGAGTGGTTCTTATATTAGCAAACCTTGTCTAATGCTTGCTTCGCAGCAGTGAATGTCTTCAGGGAAGAGGAAGTCTCTAAATCAGCCTAATGGAGAAGTCTTCCACCACAATGCTTCTGCTTTCAGGACAAGATTAGTGAGACAATGCAGTCCATTTCCAGTTGGTGCCTGCCATTGCAGTTCAAAGGAGAGGACTATGAAGTGATACTAGTGCTAGCATCAAAGCACATTTTTAGTTTAGCCAAGGACTCTTCAATAATAGAATTCCTTAAGAACCACAGTGTCAATTCAGGGTATTAAAAAAGCGCTGAAGTGGAATTGAATCTTTTGGATTGTAGGCCAACCATTGTAATGACCAAGCATTAGCTTTATCCCCATCTCTTGCATTCAGAGTTTAGGTGTGTTTTCCAATTTATTACAAAGCTTCTAGAGAAAAACAAGGACTTTTGTAGCATCATCCACTTGCAGCTTCAGGAAAAGCTCCATTTTGGATGGTTGTTAGGCTGCCACAACAGTAAACAAAACAGTTGCCCTTGCAAATAACAGTTCTTGAGTTTGATCCATCTGATTCAGATTTTCAAAGTCTTACCTTTGAAAATTTTGTGAAATGATTCTCACTCCTAGGACTTCTGCTTCAGTGCACTCTCAATGGCTTGGCCAACACCACAGACACACACAGATTCCACATGTACTGTGCAATTCCATGTTGTCCAACATTCTGTCATTCTGCACATGCACATTGATTAGACCTGCTCTGCATACCACTGCAATGCACTCACACTTCTCACTGGGAGCAGATAGGGATTTAAGCAGTGCAGCATTTTTGTGCTTCATCCAAGTAGATGTCATCTGTGCAAAATTGGCACTGAAATAACACATTAAGAATTGCTTAAATTATAATAATGGAACATTAGACATTTTTCCCCATCGAGATGCAGTTTGGATAGCAGAAACTTAAATTTATCTCCAAGTACAGGCAGAGAGAGGAAATGAGCTGGAAAAAAAATATCATGTACATGTCTTCACCTGATCACATAAATCACTTGCTTGACGTTATGGAAAAGTCAGTGGCATCCAGCCCGCAGAAGAGTCACAAGGCTATGTATATGTGCACATAAATATAGTAGCTGCAGACTGAGGTACTTGCTCTGCATATTTACTCTGTATCTCTCACTGATTTTTCAAAAATAGAATGAAGACAAGTGTCAAACATCTTACAGATCCTATGCAATTACCTTTCCCAACTAAGCCCCTAGTTTGCATGTGTTATTTAGATTTAGAGATATCATAGAAAATCCTGTGTTTTTAACTGTACTCACATGCAGAGAACTGAAAAAGTACAGATCAGTTGTCCATCCCCTTCTTCCCCCCCAAATTATAAACCCCCTAAAATTAATGTTCTTTTCTCAGTTGGAACTTTTTAGTATGGCATATACGATTTCCTATTTAGAAACTCATTTTGTAAAAATGGAAGTGTATAATTCAATGCTTGCTGATCTTGGATGCTCTCCAAATTTAAAGTATTGGGTTCTTTTTGCTTTTCCTTGAATGTTAGATTAGGAGAAAAAAATTTAATATTTAAGGGTTTTTCCTCTTGATTCACAAAACATAACTCAGGAAAAAAAAGTTCCAATGTTTCTTTAAATAATACATGGGGTAAATCAGAAATCTGTGTATCTGTTCTTTCTTAGGGTTTTCTTACAAAATAGTAGAAAGTGATGTTTATAAATAAATAAAGATCTATCAACTTTCTTTGGCCAATGAGTAAAACAGCTGTTGCTTCAAGTGTTCCCAGAGAATAGATCCAAATGGTAAGTGTGTTTGTTTCTCTTCATTTTTCAAATCATAGATGTCCACATATTTGTTAAAAGGTTTCCAAAATTGATGAAATATATGTATCTATTAAATTCTAAGGACTGTCTCAATGTCAGATAAAACTTGTTCCCAGTACAATGATGTTAATTACTGTTTTGTGGAAGGAAATTGAACATTTAATCAGTACGTTCTTTACTCTGGGTGCAGGTTTTGTTAGTAGGTCCTGCTCTCTAAAGTGAAGTGCTGAGAAGGCAAATGTTTTTCTTTCTTCCTTGTTCCATGTACATAAATGTAGGAGGATGATACATAAAGAAAAAATATACAAGGAAAATTTGTCAAAAGTGACATCTGTAAATCTCCTTAGGCATTTCTAAGGAGATTATATGACTCCTATCAACATGAAGTTAGTGAATAGAAACCCTGATAATGTGCAGTTTCCAGTAAGTTGTTCCCATATGAAACAGATAAAGTAGTTTCAAAACTCACTTAGTGCCTTAGTTTTGTTTTCTACTTTGGAAGCAACTGAAAGTGCCTTCTTCAGAAGCAATTCTTTGCAAGCAGGTTTTAGTTTGCATTGAAAAAGGTTGAGGTATCTTGCATATTCAATTACAGTGGCTCAGATAAGCACCTGAAAAGGCAGCAGCCTTTCAAAAGCCAGTTGCAGCACACAAACGTGGCTATTCCTGTGCATACAATTCAATTAATAGCCTGTATTTAAGGTTCTGAAGTTTTTGTTGCAAAGTATTGTTTGCAGTATTAGCAGGGAAAGAGAAGTTGATAAGGGTGGTGGAAATGTGATTTGATTTTAAATCAAGATTTAGTGGTTTAATAGTTTAAACTTTTTAAAGTTATTTTTAAGCTTAAAGAAAGTGGGTGGGAGAAGGGGAAGTAATTTTTTTCTAAAGTATACTTGGAAAACAGGAAATTAAAAAAGAATATAATATATAAATTTATTTTGGGTTCTGTTTGGTTAGTTCTATAAGGATGTAGGGCAGCATTTTTTCAGTGAAGTTCTGTTTCACGACTCTCCTGGTTTGCATAGTCGATTGGAGGAGGGAGTAAAATGAAAATAGTAACTGAAAGGAGATCTAATAGTTATTGTATAGGAATGAACAGAAGTGAGAAGTAAGGGAGACAGCAAGAATGGAAGGAGGGAATGGGAAAGGTACTTGGTTTTTTTTTACACAGTTTACAAATTGGCATTTGTAGGTAGACTAAGGGACCAGGAAAGAAATCAGAATTGATGTTTCATTGGCTGTGCAGCTACTGCAGAGTACACTGGTAGTACAACGCCAGCGGCATTTGACAAATAATGAACAACAGTAAAGATCATAAAGTTTTTTAAAAAGTATTAGGAAATTCCTCTCAAAAAAGCACAGTAAAAACTTCCTTAGGTGGCACTTTGAAATTTTAGGTGTTCAAGAAAGAATGAATTTTGTCTTTAAACTCTGACTGGAGTCTTCAGCTTTCAAGGCATCTTCATGTGGGCCTTATTCAAGCAGCTCCATGGATCAAGTCATTAGGATTATTATAATTAATCAAAGTGATTCACACAGAGATTGCAGGTGTCCACACCACAACGTTTCACTCTGTTAAATATTACCTGCTGCTCCTTGAATGTGTTGTGGCCTACAATGTACTACAGGTACTAAACATTGGCAATATCGAGTGCATACTTCAAGCAGTAGCAGACTGAAGCAGATGTTGAAGTTTTCATAACTATCCCCAATTTAAATGTCTTCCTGACAAAAAAGTTTTTCATTATCTGCATCTGATTTTTGTTTGATGCGTGAGCAAAGAAATAATGTCATTTTTTACCAGCAGTGTCTTAGCTACACAATAAGACTGAAGTTATCCTTCTGATTTTTCTTGTGGGTACATTATGAGATACAAAACATGTAGAAACCATGTGATATCAATGTGAGAGAAGGCATGCAGGATAAGTAATTCATATTTACTTGAAGACAAGATTCCACTGCTCTGAAATTTCATTTCTGTATTTAAAGCAAAAAATTGAGAAGGTATAAACTTTTGTTAGAATGGAAACAGATGATTTAAAGCAAATGTAGCAGTCAAAAAAAAGACGGAACTCATTTTTAAAAATACAACGTATTTGTATTTGAATGCAGGAATTTTTTTTCCTTGTAACTATTATTACAAGGAAATTATTATTGTTGACTTGATGGAAATAGAAACATATGAAGTTCTGACCATCTCAAAACTTCACAAGTGATAGGTTTTGTATTTCTGTCATTCAAAAATTATCATATGTTCATAAACTTTTAATTTTTTATTTGATTTAGATGCCATCATTACGCTGGCTGCATTTTTTAAGTTTGCAAATACTAACCTGTTTTTTTCTTCAAGTTTGAATTTTCACTACTGAAGTGTTTAACTACAGAAAAAAACAACTGTTTGCTAATTTAGCAGGCCTCTGTTTAGAAATGGAAATTTTTACCTTTTACACAAGTGTCTTTGGACATTTTGTGTCTTTTAACACAAGCTAGATTGAGCTCCCCCTCATTGCATAGAGCTGCATTTGCTGTCATAATAAGTCTTGTACAAAGTGATTAGGCTCTCTGAAATCTGTTTGCAACAAGAAATTAAAAATGAGCTGTGGACTTTGAGAGTTCAGGTAGTACCAGTGTAGAGAGTTCAGGTGGTACCAGTGCAGAAACTGTTCCTCCAGTCAATGTTGCTGTTGGTACTGCTGCATGCCAAGAGAAGCCATAAGGTTGCCACCTTATGGGATGGATGAATTGACTTTCAGATTAAATTTCTGAAGTTATTTTATGAGATTGCAGTATTATGTTGTTTCTTATTTCTTTCAGATCTGCAAGCTATAACAGTAGGACTCCCTTGCAGGAGTCACAGCAGTGAAACCCTCTCTCTCTCCTTGGCATTTTCTGCCTCTCTTGCTGGAGGTTTCCTTCAGGTTGTTTTCAATCACAAGTACAGCTGATAGCACAGAACTCCAATCTGTGTTTATTTTTCTGGGTGTTCCCAGGGAGGTCCTTTTCGATGTGGAACTTGATAACCGCAGACTAAAGTCTCGCTTTACCAAACCAGCTAAGCACATGCTTGATTTTAAGCAAGCCATTTTAAGTAGTTTTATGTGCCAGGTATGTGCTTAAGAGTTTGCTAGATAGGCAGGAACAGAAGCAGGCAGATGAGGTGGTGTGGTGAAACACCTCCTGTTCCACCATAAACAAGAGTGGTCTCCTAACTCTGATGTCTGTTTCAGGAGCTGCCTCTCTAAAGGCACAATTAGCTGCATAGTGACAAAGCTGGGCTACTGAAGCTCACAAGCCAATATGCTGTTCCATGGCCTGAGGTCTGTACAAGGCCTACACACGTCTAGAAAAAAGCTGATAGACTTAAAATCTTCTTTCTTAAAAATGACAGTGTTTGTCCGTGTTAATTTACTTAACAAAATCTGTGTTTCTGCACCTTGAATGCTACTGCTTGTTATGCTTAGCTGCTTGGAACATCCAACAGAAAAATTGTGAAGGAAACAAAAACAACCCTAGAAAATGAAATCTATATATTAAGAAAAAAATTTTACAATTCAAAGTTACAGGGAAAAAATAGTTTAAATGGTGTATTCTAATAGTGTGCAGCCACTTGTCTGAGCTCAGCTTACTTATTTAGTCTGGTGATTGACATATGCATTTGGTGTGGCCTCTTGGATGTTTTATAATGAAGGAAAGTAAGGCTGAATCTAACTTGTATGCCCTGTTAAAATGCTTTTTATTGCTTTCTTTGTCTTGTGATTATGAATTAGGAAATTTACAATGTAAACTGCGCTTGGTAAACTAAATCGAATTATAAATCAAAAGCTTTGGAACGGCTGAGGTTTCCTCAGTGAATCCCTTTTGTGCCTCCAAAATTAGCATTGTCAATCAAAACCAACAGGTGGTGTATGGTTACAGAGAGTGAATCCCCTCTCACAAGAAACTTTCTTTCAGGAAACCAATCAGGACTGGCACTGACACGATGAGGCAGACGTGTCAGCAGAGCTGGGGTATATAAAGCGAAACAACTATGTTAGCACTTCTGAGCAGTCGTGCATTCCCCGCCTCGCCTCGGGTGTAGGGATTGCAAAAAAACAAAACTACACTGTCAAGACTGTGTAGTTTTGTTTTTATGATTAGAGGCTCTTCAATTCTCATGCTGGGATTGTCTAAAAAAATCTTACTCTGGATAAGGACGTCGTTCAAGAAGATTTCGTTGGGCTTAGCCCACTCTTGCAGGCACTTTGAGAGATCAGGTTAGTGGCATGTTTCTGCTGGTGTAGTAAGTGTTTTATCAGTCATTAATAATTCTGATACAATCTATTATTTATAAATTTTCTCACAGGGGGATTGTAGATCTCAGGGTATAGACATGAAAGACTTAAATGCTCTGTCAAGGTTATAGCCTTAATTTCTGGAGTAAGCTTCGATAACTCTCAGCAAAAAGGTTTTTTTCCAGTGTATTTTATTGCTAAAGGCCACATAAATTACGATTTTAAAAGTGCTTGGAAACATGTGCTTAACTTAAAAACTCCTTTCTGTTGGGAGTGTTCAAGGTTATGCTGCTGAGAGATAAACTGAGAAGCTCCAAGAATAGCTCTGATAAAATGCACATGGTATCAGCTAAGTGCTGATGACTTTTTAAGGAAAACAACTGCTAAGGTATCAGTTACACGGCAGCTCTGGAACACTTGTCTGCTGTCATTCATGGCTGCAAAGGTTATTTCTGGAACATGACATTTTAGATGCATACTTTCAATTCTAATTATACAAGAAGCCTTATAAGATCAGGTCTTCATCACCAGAATTTGCTTGGACAATGAAATATAGAAACTTTGTAGGATCTCAATGGAAATTATTCTTAATTAAATTATTTCTGATCCCTTCTGGAAACTACATATATATATATATATATATATATATATATATGTGTGTGTGTATGTATGTATGTATGTGTATCTATAAACACACACACACACATATATATACATATACATACATATATACACATATACATACATATATATATGAGCTTTCATAATGTTTGATTGTATTGTAAAATTATTCCCATTTATTTTAGCTGAGCTTCAAAATATAACATAACCTAAAAATTCCAATTCAATATCCAATTCTGCCCTTATGCACTTATTGCATGTATGCATCAGGCCCTGATTTCTATGAAGGAACCCAAGTAATGAAGAATTTTCACCCCTGTGAGAGGTAGAATAAATTTGACTCATAGTGAAAGAAACTTCACTTTCTAATTTTTAATTTAAGCTTGGGACTGTTACAAAATCAGCCACAAGAGCAAAAGTAAATGGAATTTAATATTTGAGGAAGTTTGCCTTGAAATATTGTAGGATTTTTCTGTTTGTTGATATTTTTAATGAGAAAAATTTTTAATGAGAAATTTTAATGAGAAAAAATGTAACTTTAATGGATGTATGATAATATTAAGAAAATAATAGCTACCTTTTTAAAAACTGAACAAATCAACATCAGTCAATAAATAGGTCATACAGATATAATATATCAACACACAAGCTTTTCTAATGGCAGTGTGTTATTTCAAAGTAAGATCTTGTGGCTAGCAAGAGAAAGCAAACTTTCTTTCAGATTTCATAGGGCTTTGCAGTTGTTCAAGCCATCAGTGTCAGTGGCTACTTTATATCCTAGCTCACATTTCGAAGGTGGCCGTCTTTCCATACTCAAAATTCCACTGAGATACTCTCTAAGAAAGAGGAGAATTTTATCTGCATCTTTATTGCCAATATGCTTCTGTAAAGTGAAATTATTCACTACTTACAGAGTGCTTTTAAAATAGAGTACTATGGCATTTTTGGCATTATTGCATTATTAGTAATGCAATTATTATTATTTTTTAAATTAATGATTTATTAATACTGCATTATTGGCATTATTAAGGTAAATACATTGTAGATTACCACATTTCTTTCAATTGCTTCTTAGTGACCTCTTGTCTTGTCATTGCAGAATGCAAATATTTTGCACCAGCAAAATATTTTTAAAAACTACACAGGGTAATTTTTTCCTGTCAGATAAAAGAAGTTAGCAGACAAAGAGAGACAGCCTGAATGACCTGTGGAAGGTCACACAGTGAGTCAAGCAGAATTTTGCCTCCTGCTGCATACTTGCATTGCCAAAGCACAGCTTCACTAAATATAATGGTTTCCCACCCAATTCAGCCAAGCACATTCCAAGAGTAATTTGATATGCAAATTTGTCAGAACCCACAATCTTTGCGTTTCACCAGGTTGCTCTGATTTAAAACTGAGAAGAGTAAATTGTTCAGAGAATAGCTGCATATATTCTTAAAAACCTGCGAGAAGTGTGTGGATATAATAAGATTTTCACCACTGATATCTAATTGTGGGGTTTTTTGCTTGCAGAGTGCCTGTAAAGATGACGACGAAAGCACCAACATTCACACAGCCGCTACAAAGCGTTGTGGCACTGGAGGGTAGTGCCGCAACCTTTGAGGCTCATATTAGTGGTAAGGCTTTGATTCCTTCTTCCAAGATTTGTTATTGCTTAGCACTAACTTCTTTTCTAATGTTTATGCTAAGAAAAATGATGAGACTTTTCACAGATCATAATCTGGTACGAATGGGTAAAGATGGGTGTTGAAATATGGATTTATATCCATATCACATGGTGCTGAATAGCTCCTTGAAATGTATATGCATAAAAATACATACTGCACTAATAAGGGAACTTCATGTGGCTGCAGAAAGAATAATCTCATTTGGATGATGACTGGGCAGAATTAGAAGTCAGGGTGCAAAAAGCAGGGTTTATGCTAGTTCTCCCAAGACCTTTTGTTAAGCTTTACTCTAGCTAAGCTGTATTTCTGCTTTCCTTAAGTTTCTGCCCTTAAGTTTACTTAATTCCAGAGTTCTAGGAGGGGGATTAAGAGCACAAAATCTAGGCCCAACTGGCCCAACTGAAGAGGAAGAAAACCCTAGTGGGCTAAAAAATAGATGTGTATGGTGATCATGATGTTAGCACAAGGCTGCATTAATATAAATTGCCTGTGCAGTTTAAAGATACCAGGCAATTTAAAGGATTCTTGATTTCTCCAGTCTACATCCTACTCAAACACCTACCTTGTGCAAAAAGCCAGGCAAACCCCTGAGATAGCATTACCAGAGACCCAACACCCTGTTCTAAGGGTGTCTCTGACCTCGGCAGTGACTAAGGAGAAATGACATGTGCTCCTGCTGGTGGAATTATATTGTCTTACAGGCATTAGCAATGTGATGATCCACATACCATAAAGCACTGCTCAGATGCTCTGTGACAGGTGCAAACACATGATCTGTGCAACCATAAAGATCTCTGACATCTACAGTCCATGCATTTCATCCCTTGGTCCCTTTGCATGACACTGGCTCACACAAGGTGTTTGGACATGTCCTGCAGTCTCCATCCATGACACTTTTTCATGCCATATTCTATTATTTGGCCCTTATTCTTCAGTTAATTGCCCTGATTTTCTCTTCTTGTCTCTAGACTGTAAATTTTCTGTGAAATATTTTTTTTGGCTTTTACAATATTTATTGTCATTATGAATACCTAAAAATATCATCAGAAAAAGTTAGGAGGCTACTATTATTATTCAATGTGGCTGATTTCATCTGTATGATATTATAGAGTACTTGGGAGGTACCAAATGAAGATACAGCAGTATTTGTATGTTAGCCTCAAATATCTTGTGAGTCAACATCTTGTTAGGTTTTTTTCACATTGTGAGATTCTTGTACATCCTTCCTGCCCTAAGAACATCCTCCTGGTTTGAAAGATCTAACAGTGGCTTGGCATTTAGTTTTCTGCAGCATAAAAATCGGGAAAGGCTTTTACTGTAATTGCATAAATAATTTATCCAGCTTTATCCTGCTGTAATGTAGACCCTTTCTATCTGCAATGAATTATTGTTAATTTAAAAATCAGAATTTTTCTCTATCTCTAATAATACTAGACTATAAACAAGTCAAGTATTAATAAAAAGCTGCAGTTCAAATGTGAAGAGCTCAGTTAATCTAAAAGTATCAAGAAGAGCTTAGCAACCACCTGAGATGTAATTTTGCTGTGTGTAAACTAGAACAAATTAACTGTGCTGCTGTGTTAGAATGTGAATTAAGTGTCACATTACAAAGGGATGATATCAGATGAATATACCCAGCAGGTAACAGAAAGCACAGAACACACAAACCCTGTGTTATTAAAAGCAGCAAATGCCAGGGCAGCCAGGACACTGTCACAGGAGGAATCCAATGGCTCACCAGTGACTGAGTCATGGGACAAGAAAGTCAGAAGTGTTGCTGGAATTAGAACTGTGCCAAGCTCATGTCTCCACAGTACTGATCAAGCTTGAATTGTTCATAAAGAATTAACCTATGCACTGCTTACCTTTCTTGAACTGGTGTTTTCAGGTATTACCCAGTGCAAGACAGCCTTTTCACAGTGCTCATTTTTGAAAGCAGCACACACATCATACACACGTTGGCAGTCCCTTTCACATCATTGTCAGGAGAGTCTTATTGAATTCAATTACTTCAGTGGTGATTTTGAGGCACTACAGGTTGATTTTCTTCTTTTTGGTATTAAAGTTCAAAAAACTTCAAGGCCAGTTTTAAAATGAAAAACAATTGCCTAATCATTAACAGTCAAATCATAGTGTATTTGGGACATGTAGAAGTAAAACCCTATTCCATATAGTGTGGGAACATATATCTATAATCTGAGTTAGATCTTACCTAGTTCTGTGACCTGGGACTAGCAGAGTGCTAGTAAATTTGTAGAGTTGAGTTTTAAATATAAACTTGGGCTCAGATTTCTAAAATGGCTTCTAGCTTTGGATGCCTTGTACATAGCAGTTTGAGACATCAAAATAGACTCCATTTTAAAAGTGCAGACCTTTTCCAACCTGCCACAGAAACTCCCATTTTTGCTAATCATCATAAAATACAGCCCCAAAAGTTCAAATAGAACTTTTCACAATGTTTCAGGAAATTCACTACTGAGGACATGTTTTGGGGGATTGCCTAGCTTAAAATGTTTTAAAACTAATTTTCAAAAATATTGAAGACACGTAGTTCTGAATGAAATCACTGGGGTCTGGTGCATGCTCTAAGTTTATAATGATAAAATCCAAGTTGCACTACACAGCGCAAAACTGAATTATACCATTCCATCAGGACTGTTTGATAACTTCCATCTGTGAAATTGACAATGCTTAAATGTACTTTTACCCTTTTGATTTCTAATCCTTCCTAAAACTGTCCACATTTTCTTTCTCTGTGTGTTCATTTTACATTTCTCTAAGTATCAGTGCTTTACTGTGAATAAGATTTTAAACTTACCTAGTGAAGTCTGATGGGACTGCAGTGAATCAGTGAAAGCCTCAATCTACATATCAGCTTCTCTTTCTCTTTAGTCTATGCAGTCATTTTCCTTGCACATCAAATTCCCTAATAATTTATTTGGTTTATAGGAAGGATACTCTAGAAAGGAAGCAGAATTCTGTGCACCTGGGGTTTTCCAAACCAAAGACATTAGAACTGGGAAAATTAATTCAAGTCTCAGATCTCATTCCTTAGCCCCCATGCAGTGCAACTGGTGATTTGGGTTGAGTGGAGATAAACACGAAGTGAATTTGGGAGGATTTTAATTTTGAAGAAATTATGTTCTAGAACAACAAAAAAGACTTTGAGCTGGAACCATCTCCTTAAATTACCTGTTCTCCTTATGTGTGTGGTTCATATAAGAATTTTACTTGTTCATCAAATGGATTTAAGTTACTCAATAAATTTGGCTGAGTAGAATGCTAAGAGAATTTCCACAGGCAATCTAAAATCACCATTTAAAACCAAAAATCAGCTGTTGTTAAAAGTGAAATTTTTCCAACCCCAAGACTCTTGCTCATGACCCTGACAAAAAAGAATAATACATTTCAACAGTTGATTCCAGATGACTGCTGTTGATCAAACTCAAAAAAAAACCAGAAAAAGAAATTAAAACCCCCAAAACTTTGCTAGCATTTGATTTCAATGTCTACAGCAGTCACTTTTTCTGTCACTTCCTTTTCTAAAACAATAGTAGTTTTAGAACATACGCTTCGTTTGGTTGGAAGTCCTGATACATTATCTCAGCCTATCAGACTGGATACATAGGCTAGCAATAATCAGTCTTACTTTACTAGCAAATACACTTTCAAAATACCTCACATTAATTAATTCATCCTCCTCATGAATTTGATGAACTTCTATTTCTTAGTACATCTGTGCCTATGGCATTATGCTCCACTCCAACTGTGTATACATGGTGATCTTTTATGTCTGGCATTTCACAATGTCTTGATCTCCATTCATCTTCCTTTTCCTGCAGGTTTCCCAGTTCCTGAGGTGAACTGGTTTCGGGATGGCCAGGTTCTCTCTGCTGCAACCCTGCCCGGTGTGCAGATCTCGTTTAGTGATGGCCGCGCTAGACTGGTGATCCCCACCGTGACAGAAGCCAACAGCGGGAGATACACTGTGCAAGCCACCAATGGATCTGGGCAAGCGACTAGTACTGCTGAGCTGCTTGTCACAGGTACACAGCAGCTACAGAAAGGCACCTCTCTCTGCCTGCCAGCAGTGTGAGGGAGATTTTCACGTAATGAAATAATGCAGATTCCAAGTACATGATCAGCAAAAAAACAGCAAACCACATTCCTTTTCCTAAGGCAGTCTAGAACTGAGCATGTGTACTCACCAGTAATGTCTAGCAGTGTCCTTTACATTTTAACTGTATCAAGTTCAATCTTGATCTCACAAACTCTTATTCAGGATTACAAGCTTCTGCCTCAGCCCTTATACATGTAGCTCCTTATGGTCTATCATGCTGATTGCATTGAAATTGCCCATAAAAGAAAGGAGCAAGTTCTGCAGGATGGAGCCATTAATGATATCTAGTGGTATCAATGATACTTAACAGAACAAGTCACATAAAGGTGCATACCAAAAGACTGTGCTAAATGCCTATGGTTACAAGCAATGTACCTGTAATTCTATTAACATTTGCAATCATAGGTGTAATCAAAAATAGTATTTTGAATGTTTCAGAAGGTGCTGTCATCTGCCAGTAGCATGTGAAGAAGAAATAGACCTCACGCACTTCTAGTAATGAAAGTATCTAGTACTTGCCATTCTTTTTAACAGACACTATTGTTTTTCTATTTACTTCTTCAATAAAAATGCAGCTGCAACAGCACCACCAAACTTCTCACAACGACTACAGAGCATGACTGCAAGACAGGGAAGTCAAGTTCGCCTTGACGTGAGAGTGACTGGAATCCCTACACCTGTGGTGAAGTTCTATCGGGATGGAGTAGAAATTAAAAGTTCCCCCGATTTTAAAATTTTACAAGAAGGAGACCTTTACAGCTTAATAATTGCAGAAGCATATCCTGAAGACTCCGGCACCTATTCTGTAAATGCCACAAATAGTGTGGGACGTGCTACTTCAACAGCTGAATTGCTAATTCAAGGTAACAGAGCTGCAGTTGCAGGCCATGAAAAGCAGAGCATTAATGGTAGTTGTGAAATATGCATGACTTCACAGCAGTTATATCAACAAGTTAATTTATCATTTCTTTCTCAAGAGTCATTAACTTACTGTAAAAAAAAAAGCAGTGTCTTTGATGAAATTTGCCCAAGATTTTTGTCTGAGACTTAAAAGGACCTTTTCTCCAGAATGGGTCTTCTTTAAGCAGACGATATAGTTGATGGAAAAAGTGTGGGATACCTTGAGTTGCTCTCATTTTGGTCTGTAAATCTCTCAAAGTTATATTTGTAAGTTGGCTCTGATAGAATAGATAAATTAGACTGCATAGCTGTACCTAGTCTTGTGAAGGAGGCTGGTAAGGATGAAAACAGTTCTTAGAGAATTGTGGCAGGGAAGCATGCTACCCAGAGCAGTCTTGCTTGGATTTCACCTCAGTCAGGCTTAGAGACTCTGTAATCATTGTAGATCCAGAACTGAAATGAAGAATTTACAATGAATGTATTTTGTTTTCCTTTGAGTTTTTTTTCTAATAACTTGGTAATGTAAATATTGTAACTAAATGTAGTTTCAACTGTTTTCACAATTATCTGTCTGTAGATATTGAAGACAAAACAGATGTTTGTTTAGTTACTTTTCTGTTGTATATGTAAATTTTTATATAATTGGAGTTGACCTTTCATTTATTTCTCTGTTTATTGACTGTTGCCATATGCAATTCTTCTGACCACGTTTTCTTTCAAAAGGCGAGGAAGAAGCCGTTCCTGCTAAAAAGACAAAGACAATTGTATCGACTGCTCAGATTTCACAAACAAGACAAGCCAGAATTGAAAAGGTATAATTTTCAAAAACAAAGCAGGTATGGCTAAAATGTGGAGGATTACTTCTACAGTCCCTCACCCTACTTTTCTTTTTCTTGTTTTTCATTGTAGAAGACTGAAGCCCACTTTGATGCCAGATCACTTACAAGTGTTGAAATGATTATAGAAGGTGCAACCACCCAACAGCTCCCACACAAGGCACCTCCACGAATGCCTCCTAGACCCACATCCAAATCACCAACCCCAACCACTGCTGCAAAAGCACAAATGGCACGACAGCAATCACCATCACCTGTTAGACAATCACCATCACCTGTAAGACATGTCAGAGCACCAACACCTTCACCAGTAAGGTAAAATTACTATTCTTTTGGGCAATATTGCTTTTGGAATCACTTTTACATATAGAAGTAATGCTGTAGAATGACGGCACAGTATGAAATGAAAGGATGCACCGACTTATTAATGACTGGTTTTTTTCTGATGGTGAGCTGTAATGTGCTACATTTGCCACTGCTATAAAAGCGTGGGACCCCTATGTAGATTTCTATCCCCTGTTGTAGAAAATCTCATTTGATTGCTCTACATAGAGCCAAAGTATCACTTACAGCTCAATTTCATGATGAAGCAGGAAAAAACCCAGTAGAACAGTTGGGTCTTGATTATTTTAGGTTAACAGAGAAAAGAGCAATGACACTGATGAGTGGCAAACCGAATGAAAGGATATGTCAAAAAACCTGAGCTCATGTTCCATGTATGTGCTGGTAATAACTACAGAAATAATATTTTGAAGGTAGGCAAGCTAAATGTGATTATGGAAAAATGAAGTTTATCTCCATTGTGTAGAAGGTCTAGAGAGGGAAAGTGAGTGATTTGAAGAGCAAGGCTCGTGGTCTGGGAGACCCCATGAGGTCTGTGCTGAGGGGCAGGTAAAGCAGAGTGTTTTGAAAGTCCTGCAGTTTCAGTATCCTGAAGTATCATGGAAGGAATGTCTCCAAGCTGAATGCTCAGAAGAGGCCCATTTAAGTTGCCAGAGCTGGGTGTACTGGTGAATTTTACCCCACTGATAACTTGCAAGGACAGGAATAAATGGATTGATAGCAACAAGTGGTAAATAAAAAACTGCATAAATGAAAAAGGAATTCAATAGCGACATCTAGAGCACATATAGAACTAGAAATTTGCCCTCCCTTGCTAGTCAGATCCCTTTAAGACATACAACACGTTAGAAAAACTGAATCTAAACATTAACATGATGCTGCTGCCCCCTACTGCTGCTACTTGCTTACGTTCTCTGGGAAATACAGCACAAAAAATTCCACGCAAAGAAATTCTAAGTTAGAAAGCCTGTTTAAGATTTTGGAAAATGCTTTAAAATTGTCTGCTAGGATTAGGACTGAATTTTTAGAATATCAGAATTTAGAAACTAGCGCTTTCTGAGTGGACATAAATTATTGTGTCTGGGATCTGTAAATGTAAGTGCGGTGGAAAATATTCAGCACTGATAAGAAATTTGCCTGGATTATAGGTACATATATGGGTGACACATGAAAATAAGATGTAATACAGAAGTACATCCAGTTGTTTTGCTAGGTGGTTGTCACGTGACATTTTTCTCAAGATAGGTTACCAAGAGACTGGACCATGACTGTATTATGTAGTATTTACTGCCTGTGAGCCTTTTGTATGATTCCTATTAGAAGAATCAGGATAGAGCAAATGCAAAATCATTTTTGTATTTTTAATATATTTGGTTGACTGAAATTTCTTTTGCCACTTGTTCTTATTTCTTTTTGGAAGCCAAGCTACTACAAAGACATGTTAAAGGTATCAGAATGACAACAGTTAGGCATAATGTTAAAAAAACAAGTTACTGTCATTTACAAGTAGAGCCTCTCAAAAACCTTTCTTAAAATGAAGCTGCACAGTACTGGAGATACCCTATATGGAGAGTGAGTTCAAGTTCAGGCTGAAGTTGTTTATACAGTTATCACTCTGTGGCAGTAGATTAATGATATTGATACTGTATTTTTTTTTTATAGGTCAGTTTCTCCTGCTGGGAGAATCTCCACCTCACCTATTAGACCAGTGAAATCTCCATCTCCAATCCGTAAACCACATGTAGTGACAACAGCTGGGGCTGATGTCCTTCCTCCCTGGAAGCAGGAAGGATATGCTGGAACCGTGGAAACCCAGATGAAGGAAACACGAGTATCCACAAGCACTACCCAAGTCACTGAGGAGAGATGGGAAGGGAAATACGGGGTCCAAGAACAAGTTACTGTTACTGGCACTGCTGCTGGCGAGGCAGCCACCGGTGCTAGAGAGGTAAAGTCTCTTTCTGGAAAAAATATTGGGTTTGGTTTGTGTGGGGTCTCACCACTGCTGGATAGATCTGCTAAATGGAATCTGCTAAATGGAATTTGAGAGGCTGTGTGTAAAGCCTTGTGTGCATCTGCTATCGAGAGAGAGTTCTGCTGCAGATGTGGAAATGCTTTTTTTGCAACATTCTGTCTCTGTACTGGTTTTGTGCTTCTTCTGAATGTATGCAAAATATGAAAAAATGTCTTTTGATGTGACTGATATAGGTGAGAAAGGACAGTGAAAAAACAGCAGCTATTGCTACAGTTGTTGCTGCTGTGGATCAAGCCATGGTGAGAGAACCAGCTCCAGGTGTTGCAGAGCAAACTGCTAAAAGGACAGCAATGACTGCAGTCCACGTTCAGCCTGTTCATGAGCAGGTAGAAATAGAGCACAGACATCCTGTGACTTCCCTTTATCCCTTCATCCAACACGCAAACAAGGCATGATTCACTGTGAGGAATTAACAAGATGTTACCCAGTGCCCTGCAAAAGCATGCCTACTCACCTAGAACACCTGGACTGTAAAGGAATGCTCAGGTCCATTTACACCACTCCATTCCATCATAACAGGATTGAACTAATGACTCTTTTTAAGTTGCTTTCTCTGAAAGTGATCCTCTATTCTCTCTTCTCCTTTATTCTCTAACATTATTCTTAGAATGATGACATTTTTTTCTCTAATATCTCATTTATAATTTCCCCACCAGAAATAACTTAATTCTCCCTTAGTATTTTTCCTTTACTTGAATTCCTTTCTTATTTTTCTTTCTCCTCTTATTTTGATGATCAAATTTTTAAAATGAATTCTAAGCCTTTGGTTTTTCTTGTTTGTTGCTACAAAAATCAGATGAAAAAGGAGGCAATGGTAGTAGTTACAAGTGATAAAACCACAAAACAAACAGTGATATCGAGAACTAGAGAAGGAATTGTAACTTCACAAGAACAAAGACACATCTCTCCTGAAAAGGTGAATACGGATTGTACCTGAGATTTTTTTATGCTCTACCTTGTTCAAAAATCTGGTATCTCATACAAAAGACAAGCCTATGAAGAAGAAAAATGAGATACTATTATTTGTCCCTTTTATATAAGTTCACTCTTCCAGCTTACAGTGCTTTTTCCTGTCTCTTCTCTTCTCTGTGATTACTCTCTTTCACTTTATGTTTCACTTCCATTATTTATACCTAAGAATGTGATGAAGTTGCAATAACTAAGACAACCTCTCTTTTCTCATATATTATATAGTAACTTACTAGATAGCATTCTTGATCATTTAAAGGGTTGACATGTAGAAACCAGCTCTTAAATTTTGTTAGGGGCCGGGTGTGTCTGTGGGGGGTGTTCTTATATTGTCTCTTAGCTTGCCATTTGTAGCCTGCTTTGTCTGTGGGCAGCACAGGGGGCCAGAAAAAAATGGACAAAAAACTCATTCTGCATTGAAATCAATTTTGAAAATGCAAATGACCGATTTGAATTCAGATTATTTTAACATGTATTTTATCAGAGAAATGTGATTCAATGGAAGATGAGCTTTTATAGCCAATGTTACATTTGCATTATAGTAGAAATGTGTGAGGAAGAAAGTGTAACCTATCTTTAAAGCACTAGAAATAGAAATCAACCTGGGCATTAATCTGAACTTAGCATTTGAAGTCTTGTCAAATGAAAGTTTCATAAAACTTATTTTTAATATCTTGCATTTTCTCAAAGTGATTTTAATGCAGGACAGTTTTTCTCTGAGCTGATTTTTTTAGTACTGCTTTCAGTGGCAAACCAAGCAATTGTGCAATGTTTTATTGTTTTTATGTTAAATGTTTTGTACAGAGTCTGTTTATGTTTTTATTGATGTTTCCAGACTAGATGATTTCAAAATACAGAATGTGACATCTTTGCTCTCTTTATTGTCTATTCTCTTTTCCAAATATATTTAAATTCACATACCTTATATTTTAAAATAAAAATAAAAATTCCTTATTTGTAAATGTCCAGGTGAGAAAAGAACCAGAGAAGACTCCAGTACCGACAGTAATAATTGCCACAGACAAAGCCAAAGAACAAGAAAGAATAACAAGAGCTACAGAAGAAATATCTACGAGACATGAACAAGTGCACATTGCTCATGAACAGGTAAATATGTTACAATCTTTAATTCGCTGAGATACCCTGGTTAATAAAATCTGTTAAATAACTTTCCTGTCCTTCTTTACAAAGAGAAGATTGCTACACAAAAGCTTTGTGAAACAAGGTATTCCAGACCACAATCTCTGCAGGTCCAGCGCTACTGACCTCAAACAGCTCTGCCTGCAGAGGAGTGAGCTGCCCTTCTTACAGATCCTTCCAGCATTAGGGCTTTTATTGCCACAGTACACAGAACTTCATCTGATGCTTAATGACAAATTTATCTCTGAAAGTAGATTTCTGAATATAAATTTTTAAGGGCTGTTTTTCATGGTATGATTTGTAGTGTGGAGCTTGATTTAATGAAGTTCATATTTGTGTGAGGATGGAATATATCTGTTAGACCATATTGTGGAACCACTCAACTGATGGGGTTAGCTATTAAGTCAATAATACTAATTTCTATGCAAACAGTTTCTACAAAACATAATGGTATATTACAAACTAGGAAGTACAAAGTTTCTTCTCTCCTTCAAATAAAAATCAATGCAATATAATAATAACTTTCATATATTAATGAACTTCTCTCAGCATATAAGACATGCTATAACTTGAGTACAAAGGTATTACTCCAATTCCGAAGTCATGTTTCTTTCTTCTTGATATACATTTAGAAACATTATCCTGCTTTCCAAAGAAGTTGTGTAATCATGACAACAGGCATAATCAATTACTATTATTTTTTTTTACCATAAAAAATAGATAAGAAGGGAAGAAATGAAACCTTCAGTACCTAAGGTAGTAATTACTACTGATAAACCTAAAGCACCGGTCATAATATCGAAAAGTAAAGAAAGAGTTGCCACCAAACAAGAACAAGTGAGCATAAGACGTGAAAAGGTGAATAACAGTGTTTTAGCCATATTTGGTTTTATCTTTTCTTCTTTGCAAACCTCTTCTTTTCCTCAAAAGGTACTAACTATACATTTCCAGCTCACTTCTTCTAAGATTATTCCACTTACAAACTTTTAGATCTATTGCTAATTAGACTAAATTATTTCATCTTGATCTTTCTCTCTTTTTTTCATTAATAGGGTGCTCATAATTATCTTCTGACTGATGTTTGGAGTGGACTGACTGACTCCTAAAATGCTTTTTAACTTTTTTTTTAATCATTACTTTTATTTAAATAGGTGGGAGGGTATAACAATACTTATCACTATAATACAGAGATGTGTGCAGTGTGCAGTGCACAAGGATCTAACCCTTCAATTCTCCTTCCCTGTTCCCATTTCAAAATGTTTTCTCATTGTTCAAATATCTTTCAAGATTGAATGTAACTGAAACTTTTATTTCTGCTATAAAAACTAGATTAAAAAGGAAGCTGAGAATGTTACTGTAGTTCCAAAAATAGTTGCCACTGCTAAAATTAAAGCACCAGTCACAGCGTCCAGAACTGGAGAAGAAATTACAGCCAATGCACTGTTACAATTTGGTTTATCTGCAAACCTTACATTTTAAGACCTACTTTGGTACAACAGAATGCTCTCAAATTCATTCCTGAAAACATACTCATTCAGTGGGATGATTTTCAAGTAAAAGAGTCAGTAGGGTTAAGTTTCTAGCACTGAAGAGGTTTATATCCCACCCTGCTAGGAAATGTCACACTTTAGGCTATAGTCTGATGTCTCTGTGACAGTCTCCTCTCTATCAGTGGCTTTTAAGCAACATTTACTTACTCAAATTTCTGACTCTGCAATCTTCTTTTCTACTTGATGATTCCTTGTAACTTCATGGTTGTCAGATGAAACAATTTCTCTTTATTGAGGTATGAATTGTTCTTTGTGCAAAACAAATTTTAACATCCATTCAGGTCTGTCCAGTTTGTTACTTATGACCATCAGACACTTGTTGGCACTGTTTTGTTCCAGTAGGATTCCCACAGTAGGAAAGATCTACAACACAGTCAGGAACTCTTACATGTGGAAGAAAAGCATAGTTGCTTTTAAATAAGAGCTGTTATTTAAAATCTATCTACCTACAGCGTAGTACATTCATAACATACTTTTATAAAATATAAGTAAATGAGCGAAGAATATAAAACTCACTGAGAGGAGTCAGACTGCTAGGTGACCTCAGTCCCTTGTTATGTGATGTAAATTTAGGGCAAAATTCAAGTCAGTATAAAAAATCATTTGGAAACCAACAGTAATACTGAATAAGAGGTCCCTGTTACCTAAACACTGCTTTAACAAGAAAACAAAATCTCTATCAAGGATCACATTTTGGCCTCACCTAAGTAATTTTAGTTTAAGCTGGTAATGGTTTTTAAATCAGTATGAAATTATCTTTTAGGGGTTTTTTTCCCATTTACAAGGCATACATATCATATGCTCTGTTGCTCTGTGCAGATCAGTTATGACGATAACAACCAGTAGTAGGAGTCACCATTATCTACTGCTGGCTGACTGGGCAGAAGTTTGGACCCTAATAACAAAGTTGACAGTATTTATGAGTTATTAGAAACAAAGAGAAGTCCTGATACAAAACCATTATTTTCAAATTATCAGACATCTCAGTCTCACTTCTTTTGTAAAATCCTTTATATTAGATCAGTACTGAATTAATAGATACACCTGAAGTAAAAAATTTTATGGGTCTGTTTCTTAGTCAATGCATTCTCAACAGATGCTAGATGCATTTTTTGCATCCACAAGAGTTATATGGAGCTGATGGGCATACTTTAAAACTAGGTGCACATTTGCCTACCTGCATACTCTTAGACAAGTGGACACAAATGTAGCTGTAAAGTATTAAAATTAGTCTTGCAGACAAATATTGATATGCATAAAACACAGAAGCACAGATGTATTATGAATGTGCAGAGATAGCACTTAGAGAATATATTTGCATTTGAATTTACTGATTCTTAAGTGTATTTACAGGTGCATACTTTTGATCTTTTCATCATGACTTTTGCAAAACCATACGACCTCTCTTTGGAATATACTCAACGTTATGACTGTTTGTCATATATACAATTTTTCAATATAGTTATGAATATGTGAATGAATTCTGCTTATGTTATTTGCAGACTCAAGCTGGAAAAAAGGCTGAAGCTGTAGCTACAGTCGTTGCAGCAGTTGATCAGGCACGTGTTCGATCACCCTGGCAACCAGAAGTAGCAGATGAAGCTTATGTAAAGGAGAAAACTTTGGAATATGGTTATAAAGAGCACACTGTAACAGACCGTGGCTCTGAGGCCCCAGCAGAACGTCACGTTGTCACCAAAGAAGTCAAAACAGTCTATGTTCCTCCTGAGAAACACATCTCAACTCCCGAAAAGCAGGAAGTTCATATATCAAAAGAGGTTAGACTCTTTGTTTACATTGCATTCTTTTCCAGTGAAATCTGCTCCAGTTTAAAGAACAGCATCAGTTTCAACAACTTTTTCCTTACTTTGTGTAGATAAAAAGAACAACAGAACTTGAGAAAACAATTCACGTTGAACCGCCGCGGCCTCGCACAGCGAGTCCTCACTTCACGGTCTCCAGAGTTGCTGTTCCTAAACCAGATCATACCTATGAGGTAAGCTGAAGTTGCATCCAAGAGGAGCAGCATGCTCATTTTCAATAGCCAGTAGGTCATACATTCAATTTGGATTTTCCCCCCACACTCCAGTGTGGTGCTTCCCCAAGAGGAAGAGTTGTGTGCTTCTTGCAGTTATTTTTGTTGGCTTGTTTGACTAATAAAGAACACTACTGTAAACAGACAAATGAATTGCTAAAATACAATTTCTTGTCACTGTTTCTTATTTAAATAATCTTATAAACTGTTTGAGGATGTAGCTTCAGTATTAATGCCATACAGTGAAGTTGTAGATATTTGTCATGCAAGTTATATTTTTTAAAGAGCAGAAGTATCCCTCTTTAATCTTATTATGTGCATCAGTTCACTTACACACTGCTTTTTTCTTCCTTCCTAATTAATACATGCTAAGCTAATTTTTTAATGGAAAAAATCCAGACTGACTGCATAATACGATACCATCAATTTTTATTCTTCCATTTTTCTGCTGGACTCCTTTACATAGTATTAACATTGTCTAGTTATTAATTTTCTCATTCAAACATACTTTTCCTCTTCACTTGGAATTTAAAAAGCATTTGCCCTCCAAATATGATTAAACACTGTTGTAAATACTTTTATTAAATATTTTGATGTATTTTCAAAAAGTTTTTCCACCTATAAAAATATTTTGAAGTCTCTTCAGTTATATTTATCATTGGAAGTTATATAATTAGTAGTATTCTTTATTGCAGTATTAGACAGACTAAATGGAAATCTAAGGCTTCAAGTGAAGAAACGGAGAGAACATTTCTTGCGCTGCACTTAAGAGCTTCTTGACCATTTAAAGATCAAATTCTATTTGAAAAAGAAAATATTTAAATGTTAGACTGATCAAAAATAATACAGGGATATTATATCTCTGGCATTCTGCTACTGCAATCTAAAACTACAACTCTTTTTTTACATATAGTGTTTGCAGTGTCAAAACCAAGTAACTGAGGAAGCAACTCCTGCATTTGCAATCTGCTCAAGAAATGCACTCTCTCCTTTCAAAATAAGACAACAACAAAGCTGTAACTCTTTTTCTTCCCTTCCCCAGGTTTCCATAGCTGGAACTGCCATGGCTACTCTGGAGAAAGAGCTATCAGCTACTTCTGCTGCTCAAAAGATCACCAAGCCCGTGAAACCACCTCAGCTAAAGCCTCATGAAGTCAGGACAAAGGCAGAGCCAGCTGCCCCTCCACAGTTTCCCTTTGGAGAGGCTGCGGAGACGTATAAGAGTCACTATGATGTTGAGACTAAAAAGGAGACAGGCATTAAAACTGAAGCAGTGCGGACAGAGCACTTGATGCTGCATAAAGAAGGTGAAGCAAAGGTAAGTTTTTAAACAAATTTCTGTCATTTTGACTGACTTTCATCTTAAAAATATGAAATAGCCTCACTTTTTTGCTGTCTTCTTATCACAATTTTCCATTTCTAAAGCATTCTGCTGCCTTTTATTTTTTATTTGTTTATGCAAATCCTTGTTAGGACCTAATATTTACTTATGACATGCAAAGAGGTTTTGGGTTTTTTAAAATTTATTTTCTTATTTAAATTATACTTTGTTCATTATTGTTCTCTAAACAACCTAGGTGACAGAAACTGCCAGAGTTCCTGTACCTGCAGAGATCCCTGCTACACCACCCACCTTAGTCTCAGTAAGTAATTTGTATATAGTGTAGGGGAGTTACAGTAGATTTCCACCCATTCTGTTTTCTAATTTTTATCACTTAATACTTAAGCATTAAAAATTGGCTTTATATAATCATTTTAACTTTGCATTAGATTTACTCAGACATATAATTTATCTCTGATACAGTCTTCTTGATGTTTTTTATAGTAGTGATTCTTCACATTTATGTCACATAGTAGGTTGATCTACCTGCATAAATATGAACCAACCTTTTCATGTTGTTAATAATCACAATGTTCAGAGACCCTAAAAGCCAGTTTCAAATACTTCCCTTTGGAAAATGTCTTTTTTCCCCCCGCATTCATTGCTTCACAGAACAGTGTTTTGAACTAGATGTTAATTTTTCCATTCAAACAGGTTTTATATATTTGAGTATCTGTTTAGTATTAAAAAGGTATACTGACTGTGATACTTGATTTTTGTCACACAGGGTCTCAAAAATAAGACTGTGACTGAAGGTGAGTCTGTCACTCTGGAGTGCCAAATATCTGGTCATCCTCAGCCTACAGTGACATGGTACAGGGAAGACTACAAAATTGAGAGCTCAATGGACTTCCAGATCACTTTCAAAGCAGGACTTGCTCGCCTTGTGATTCGTGAAGCCTTTGCAGAGGACAGTGGAAGATTTACCTGCACTGCTACCAATAAAGCTGGGAGTGTCAGCACTTCCTGCCACTTACATGTGAAAGGTAAGGGTATTCACAGAATCATAGAATTGTTAAAGTTGGAAAAGAGCTTTGAGAGCATTGATTTCAATCATTAGCCCAAAACTTCCACGTCCATTACTAAGCCATATCCCTAGGTGCCACATCTTCATGTCTTCTAAATACCTCCAGGGCAGAAAAGATATTTAGAAGTTGGCCCCACATGACTCATGGGCAACCTGTTCCAATGCTTGATAACCCTCGACAGCCTTTTTGGTGAAAGGTTTCCTTATATTCAAACTAAACCTCCCTTGGTGCAACTCAAAGACAAGTCCCTCTTGTCACTGCAGGAAATGAATAATTTTGTTAACTGTGTATTGCTTGCAGTGTACCTTGGACATTTAAAACATACGGCTTGAGTTGTGTTCTGGGGTTATTAGGTAAAAAGGATGTCAGAATACATGGAAAAGGCCAATAACTGCATATTCTTTCTATGTCAACTGAACTCATTGCTTAAGGCCTATTAAAGTATTTTAAAATCCACTTTATCAAATTTGCCTTTTAGTTACTGAAGAAACTGAGACTCGAGAAACCATTTCTGAGAAGACTGTTACAGAAGAGAAACGGTAAAGTTACTTTTCTAAACAGACTGCTCCTATTGCAGCCATTACGTTCTTGCATTCTGTTTAGGAGAGCTTCAGACACCAGCTCACTCACGTGCACTGAAATCTTGTTTCAGCTATGTGGAGACAAAGGACATTGTCATGGAAGATGTCTCTGCTGCAGCAGAGGAGGTATCAGGAGAACCCATACCTCCTTTCTTCATAAGAAAACCCATGGTACATAAATTAATTGAAGGTGGGAGCATTATTTTTGAATGCCAAGTAGGGGGCAACCCAAAGCCACATGTCTACTGGAAAAAAGGCGGAGTTCCTCTCACGACTGGCTACAGGTACTTTGAGTACAATGCCTAGAATCCATCTTAACATAATTTTAATGCATATTTAATTGGCAAGTCATAATTTGATTCCCTCAGTTATGCTGAGCCAAATAACATCCTGATTTCTGTGAAATAAATGAGTTTTTAACGTAAAAGTTATAGGGTCATGTCTTAATGTGTGACTTTAAAAGGTTATTAAGTTTTATAATATAAATATTCAACAGACTATAAAATAAGATATATGTTATAAACAAATCAGGAAGAAGTTTTGTGTTTGTTTTATTCTCTCTGTACAATGTGTGCATTCTCTCTTTGTAAATCTTGTCTGTAGAAAGCAACATACTTTCTAGCTGAGAAAAAATATTACATTTGTAGCATTCTTGAAATGATATGATGACCCATACTAGGATAAAGTGTGTGCACACAAAATATACCATTATCTTGGATCTGATAACTAGACCTCTGATATGTCAGCACTGGTGTTTGGAACCTATTTATTTAGTGACAACAAAAAGACCAGTAGTCTACTTTCAGCATAGTTATTTTTCATATGCTACTCTGTATGCTCATTCATTCAGTGAGAATTGCCTGTAAGTTTCTCTTTTTGTGCCTTGTACAAGTTAGGAGTGTGTCTAACTGTGACTAAAAGCAAATTAACTAAAAATTCTGTCTGTAATTATAGAGACTTTTTACTTTTATATTTTCTACAGATACAAAGTGAGTTACAAAAAAGAAACCGGGGAATGCAAACTTGAAATTTCCATGACTTTTGCCGACGATGCCGGAGAATACACTATTGTTGTTCGTAATAATCACGGAGAAGCTTCTGCAACGGTCTCCTTACTAGAAGAAGGTACATTTTAGATTAAGGAAATGGGAACAGTATTTCTTAAAATTAACTTCTAAATGGCAAAAAATATTTTAAATTGCGCTGCAAATTCTGTGCAGTTTAGTTTGTTCAGTTCAAGAAACATAAAGGGAGATCTAATAGCTCTGTTTCTGCAAGACAAAATATCTGACATTAGGCCCTTGAAGTTTGTACTTGTTTTCTCTATTCAGTCCAGTGAAAACCAAAAAATTTATCAAAATTAATCTGCTCTCAATTCTTAGCTGATTACGAAGCCTACATAAAATCTCAACAAGAAATGATGTACCAAACTCAAATGACTGCATACGTACAGGAACCTAAAGTGGCTGAGGTAGCCCCACCCATTTCCTACGGCGACTTTGAAAAAGAGTATGAGAAAGAACAAGCTCTAATTAGGAAGAAAATGGCAAAAGATACAGTGATGGTCAGAACTTTTGTAGAAGATGAGGTATGTCTATCCCTCCATACTAATTTTGGGTACTAACATTTTACCATACTAATAATTTATTTGCAAGTTCATTATTTAACACAGAAAACTAAACTAATGGTCTTTCTTTTCTATATAGGAATTCCATATTTCTTCTTTTGAAGAAAGACTTATCAAGGAAATTGAACTCAGAATTATTAAGACTACCTTACATGAACTTCTTGAAGAAGATGGAGAGGAGATGATGGTTGATATTTCTGAATCTGAAGCTGTAGAAGCAGGATTCGATTTAAGATTAAAGAACTATAGAACCTTTGAAGGGACAGGAGTTACCTTCCATTGCAAGACATCTGGATATCCATTGCCAAAGGTATGCCAAATATGTATAACTTTTTTTTGTAAATCATTTGATGCTCTACTTGAAAAAAATCCCTTAACATCTCATTGTCAGACATTCTACATTTTGCATAGGAAACAGTGACTTTCAAAAGAAATTCAGTCTTCTGGTTTGATATCGAGCTGAATTTTCCTCTTGTCCCTTACTAGAATGGAGTTAGGTTGATTAGCCAGTTCAGAGGTAGGATTTACCAATTAAGTTGGTCTTGATCCTGAGTATCTCTGAGGTAGCTCAGACCAGTGGGGAACACAGTAGCAGTCCAGTCGAGGTCACTTTGCTCTTCATCAAAATGGGCTTTATATCTGTTTCTACCTCCAAAACTTGTCTTTCAGGTTGCTATACACACATCTTACACTAGTCTCACTATTTCAAGTAAAAATGTTAATGTTTAATACATATATGGTGGGCTGTGATGTTTTCCAGCCAAAAAATGGCAAGTTGTAATATCTCATATTTACTAGTCATTAGTGGATCTTTGCCTTTAGGAGAGTTCACATAGCAGTCTACTGCTTCTTTCCATGCAGGTGGCATGGTACAAGGATGGCAAACGTATAAGACATGGAGAGCGCTACCACATGGAACTTCTGCAAGATGGCAGCGCCACTCTGCGTTTACCTGTTGTTTTACCTGAGGATGAAGGAATTTATACTGTCTTTGCCAGTAATATGAAAGGAAATGCCATTTGCTCAGCAAAACTCTATGTTGAGCCAGTTGCACCTACAGCAACTCCGGGTTATATGCCAGGACCTGAAGTTATGAGAAGATATAGGTAGGTACACAATAATATAATTTTTTGAGACTTCAATCTGCTGTGATAGTCCAAAAGCTCATTACATAGCAGTTAAATAAGCTTATGCAATTGGAGTTTGTGTACCTCTAGAAAATTTCTAAATGCTGTTTTCATAACTCATATAGATTTTTGTGCTTTTTGCCTGGTTTTCCCATTTAATAGGCAATGCAGTTCCCAGGGTACAATAATTCATATTCATTTCCAGCCACAGTATCAGATCTGCAAGCTCAATGACCATATTAATATGTTAAAGTACTCATATTTTTGAAAAAATATCTTCTGCACTTGGAGTTTTAGAGTGGTGTGCAAGTATTTTTTCCTGCCCTTGAAGTAGCTGTATTTCTATGACAGAAAAATTAAGCATTGCCATTTCCTGTGTTCAGTCTCCATACACATACACACCCACGCACAAACATACACAGGAGTACACGATCCCATTTTGATCTGTGCACTATCCAAACCCAAAAATCTCCTTGGCCATAGTGTATCCTAACACTACTCACCTCTAAAACTCCTGTCAAAAACCTAAAGAAATTTGATTACAAATAATTTTTTCCCCAATTTCTCACATAGATAATTGGCTAAACTCTTTAAAACAAATTCTGAGAAAGGCAAAAGTTGAAATCTATTTATCATGTCAGTCCCCTGCTATATGACATTGCCATGCACATCTGTCTTATCTCTTCCTTCCAGGTCTATCTCTCCACGGTCTCCAAGCCGGTCTCCTGCCCGCAGCTCTCCTTCTCGTTCTCCTGCCCGGAGATTAGAAGAAACTGATGAAGGGCAACTAGAGAGACTATATAAGCCAGTTTTTGTGCTGAAACCAACATCATTTAAATGTTCACAGGGGCAGACAGCAAGATTTGACTTAAAAGTTGTTGGCAGACCTATGCCAGAGACATACTGGTTCCATAATGGTACATCAGCCTCATTTTCATGAAGTAATAATATTTTAAAAAGTTTTTTTCTCATTGAGACTGTCTTGATTGCAACTTTTCTTTTCATCTGTGTCTGCAGGCCAACAAGTGATTAATGACTACACCCATAAAATAGTGATTAAAGAAGATGGTACCCAGTCATTGATCATTGTTCCCGCAATGCCTGAAGACTCTGGAGAATGGGCTGTCATTGCTCAGAACAGGGCAGGCAAAGCTTCAGTCTCGATGACACTGACTGTAGAAGGTATCTTCTGTATTTTCTATTATATTCTGCATACCAGGTTATTTCTAGCACTCTGATGAGTGTTTCTTATTTAAAACCATGGCTTTTTCATTTCTTCCTGTGATAACTTACGTTTGCTCTTCCAGCTAAGGAAGACCTGGTCAGACCACACTTTGTGGAAAGGTTAAGAAATGTCAGCGTGAAGGAGGGCTCTAGACTGGAGATGGCAGTGAAAGCTACTGGTAACCCTAATCCTGACATTGTATGGCTCAAGAACAGTGACATCATTGTGCCTCATAAATACCCCAAAATAAAGTAAGGACTGTTATTATATTTAAATCTATGGAAATTTAAATTTTATTTACATTTTATTTAATTTTATTTAAAATAATTTATGTAAGTTAATTAGTAAATAGCCACCATCCTGCAAAATGCTTCCTGCAGTTTCACAGAAGGGAATCACTAGAGGCTTTTGCATTGCAGCAAGGATTACAGATATAAAACACCTTGTAGGATTCACTCAATATGTTTCCAGCCTGCATTTTCATATAGTTTCTAAAAGCCATCACAGAGATTTACTGAACTTTTCTCTGTCTCTGATTTTGAAGACCTCTGCAGGCAAAACTATCACAGAATTTAAGACTGGTTTTTATTATTCTTCTCTGTTTGATTCTTAGGCCCTGTACTCCCAAACATGAATAAATGTAAACAAAATGTTTATTACCTCCAGAGATCTGCCTTTGGAGGCTTTGAACTAATTTGGAAGAAAGGCAAAAATTGATGACAAAGAAGGGAAAAATAGATAATCTCTTTTTTTCATATTTCAGGATTGAGGGAACCAAAGGGGCAGCTGCCCTTAAAATTGAATCTACTGCCAGGCAAGATGCTGCATGGTATACTGCTACTGCTATCAATAAAGCTGGACGGGACACTACCCGCTGCAAAGTAAATGTTGAAGTTGAACACACAGAACCTGAACCAGAAAGGAAGTTAATAATTCCAAAAGGAACTTACAAAGCCAAGGAGATTGCAGCACCAGAGTTAGAACCTCTCCATCTGCGTTATGGTCAAGAGCAATGGGAGGAAGGAGATCTCTATGACAAAGAAAAGCAGCAGAAACCATTTTTTAAGAAGAAGCTCACATCTTTAAGGCTCAAACAATTTGGACCAGCACACTTTGAATGCAGGCTTACACCAATTGGCGACCCAACCATGGTGGTGGAGTGGTTGCATGACGGGAAGCCCTTGGAAGCAGCTAACAGACTCCGCATGATCAACGAGTTTGGGTACTGCAGCCTGGACTATGGAGTAGCCTATTCCAGGGACAGTGGAGTGATTACTTGCAGAGCAACTAACAAATATGGTACAGACCACACATCTGCTACCCTGATCGTGAAGGATGAGAAAAGTCTTGTGGAAGAATCCCAACTGCCAGAAGGCAAAAGGGGACTCCAGCGAATTGAAGAGTTAGAAAGAATGGCCCACGAGGGTGCTCTACCTGCTGTTGCACTGGACCAAAAGGAAAAACAAAAACCAGAAATCGTTTTGGTTCCTGAACCTGCAAGAGTCCTTGAAGGTGAAACAGCACGATTCCGCTGCCGTGTGACTGGCTATCCTATGCCCAAGGTCAACTGGTACCTCAATGGACAGCTCATCCGTAAAAGCAAAAGGTTTAGACTCCGTTATGATGGGATCTACTACCTGGATATTGTGGACTGCAAATCATATGACACAGGAGAGGTGAGAGTCACTGCAGAGAATCCAGAAGGCTTCATTGAACATAAGGTGAAACTTGAGATCCAGCAGAGGGAAGACTTCAGATCTGTTCTTCGTCGTGCTCCTGAACCCAAACATGAGCCTGTAGTTACAGAACCTGGGAAACTTCTGTTTGAGGTACAGAAGGTAGACAAACCTGCAGAGCCAACAACCAAAGAAGTGGTGAAGCTGAAAAGGGCTGAAAGAATCACTCATGAAAAGCTTTCAGAAGAATCTGAAGAGCTACGTAGTAAATTCAAGCGCAGGACAGAAGAGGGCTACTATGAAGCCATTACAGCTGTGGAACTTAAATCTCGCAAAAAAGATGAATCATATGAAGAAATGCTAAAAAAGACAAAAGAAGAACTTCTTCACTGGACCAAAGAGATTCCAGAGGAAGAGAAGAAAGCACTTCCTCCTGAAGGCAAAATCACCATTCCAACATTCAAACCAGAGAAGGTGGAGCTTAGTCCAAGCATGGAGGCTCCCAAGATACTTGAACGAATTCAAAGCCAGACTGTAGCCCAAGGAACAGACGTACACTTCCGTGTGAGAGTGGTGGGAAAACCTGATCCTGAATGTCAGTGGTTCAAAAATGGTGTTCAGATTGAAAGGACTGATCGTGTGTACTGGTACTGGCCTGAAGATAATGTTTGTGAATTAGTTATCAGAGATGTGACTGCTGATGATTCCGCCAGCATCATGGTGAAAGCAGTCAATATAGCTGGTGAAACTTCTAGCCATGCCTTCCTGTTAGTACAAGGTAATTTCAATTCTTTTACTCACCCTACTGCTCATCATAGGGTCTTAAGTCTGTTTGGTCAGTGCACTGTTGATTGTTATATATTGTTTTGCAGCCAAGCAGTTAATCAGCTTCACCCAGAAGCTACAAGACGTTGCTGCTAAAGCAAGAGACTCCATGGCAACATTTGAATGTGAAACATCAGAGCCCTTTGTCAAAGTGAAATGGTTTAAGGATGGAATTGAGATTCATTCTGGAGACAAGTACAGGATGCACTCAGACAGAAAGGCTCACTTTCTTTCTGTGTTAACAATTGACATGTCTGATGCAGATGACTACAGCTGTGTGCTGGTTGAAGATGAATCCGTAAAAACCACTGCAAAGCTCACTGTTGAAGGTAAGAAGCATACAACTCAGTACCATGCCATACTGTTAAGGTGAAATCAGCTTCAGAAAGAAATAAAATTATTTAAACAGACATCTTACACCCTAAGAGATGTGGAGCTGCTTTCATACTTTTGGAATCCAGTATGAAAGCTTAGAAATGTATTTATGTAAAATGGTTACACTATATATCTATATTTTTACCTTAGGCTCATTTAATAACTTTTTTTTTCTTCAGGAGAATCTAATCAAGCCTATTTACAAATGTAATTATTTGCCTTTAGGTGCTGCAGTTGAGTTTATTAAAGAACTTGAGGATGTTGAAGCACCAGAATCCTTCTCAGCTGAACTTGAATGTGAGGTTTTCCCAGAAGATGTGGAGGGGAAATGGTACCATGGTGATGTTGAACTCACTCCTAGTCTTAAACATGTGATTGCATCCCGCCGTGGTCGCCAGACCCTCACTATTAAAGATATTAATAAAGATGATCAAGGAGAATATAGTTATGTTGTTGATGGAAAAAGGACTCAATGCAAACTGAAGATGAAACGTAAGCATTTCTTACATTGTCTCTATACTATTGTTTTTCTATTTTATAGCATGTATTATAGGTGTATCATTGTATCCCATAATGCTTTAATGTTCAATATTCTGCCTCTCATAAGTATTAATTAACTTCATTTAATTCCACAGCTCGTCCCATGGCAATTCTTCAAGGGCTTACTGATCAAAGAGTCTGTGAGGGAGATATCGTGCAACTTGAAGTCAAAGTCTCCCTAGAAAATGCAGAAGGTGTCTGGATGAAAGATGGCCAAGAAATTCAGTCAAGTGACCGTATTCATATTGTGCTGGATAAGCAATCACATATGTTGCTCATAGAAGATGCCACAAAGGAAGACAGTGGTACTTACTCTTTTAGTGTTCCTGATCTTGAGCTGTCAACCACTGGACAGATCACAGTTTACAGTAAGTCACTATGATGATTTTGAAGGTGTGCTTGATTTTTGGCCCCTTTAGGATTACTTTTTAAAGATATCGTTTTTCTCATTATGAATACTTTTGTAACTTGGCAGGTGTGGAAATAGTGGTGCCTCTAGAAGATCTTCATGTAATTGAAGGAACAAAAGCCATCCTTGAATGTAAAGTTTCAGCACCTGATGTGTCCTCCTCGAAATGGTACCTAAATGATAATCAAATAAAGCCTGATGAACGTGTGCAAGCTGTATGTAAAGGTGCCAAACAGAGGCTAGTGCTCACCAGAACCCACGCATCAGACGCAGGACGCTATAAGCTAATGGTTGGCAAAGTGGAAACAAGCTGCAATGTCACAGTTGAAGGTTGGTGTTTCTTAAGAAGCACAGTTCTTTGTGAGTGATTTCTTTGAAAACAAAACTAGTGGAAACAACTAATAAATTTATAATTTATTCTTTTTCTAGAAATTGAGATCATTAGAGGTCTTCATGATATCACCTGCACTGAAACACAAAATGTGTCCTTTGAGGTCGAGCTCTCCCATTCAGGGATTGATGTAATTTGGCATTTCAAAGGCCAACCCATACAGGCCGGTCCTAAATATAAAATTGAAGCACGTGGCAAAATATACAAATTGACAGTGGTGAAGATGATGAAAGACGATGAAGGAGAATATGTCTTTTATGCTGGAGAGAAGAAAACATCTGGGAAGCTTATAGTAGCAGGTTAGTAGGGTTAAAGTCTAAGGTTTTTATTTCACTGTGATTTAGAAAGTTCCCAATGGACTTGGAGCAATAGTGCTGTTCCAGTGGGAGTTTGTCTTTATCCTTTTTTTTATGTTCTCCTTGCCTTTCCCCTTATCTTCTGTAATTAGTATAATTCTCAAATACGCTGTTTTAATATATTTTGCTAGATCAGAAGCACAGTATGAAATGCTGTATTATGCTTTTGATGTAATTACTGTAAAAAAGAGGTTTTGTCCGATGTGTTCTCAGTATACCTGTGCTGATGATATAATAAAAGAAGATAGAAATAAGAAATGTATTTTTGTAATGTTCAGGTCATATTCTACTCCTGATTTTACACAGAGCTCAGAATGACTATAGGCATGCTGCAAATTAGGGCAAAGTCCAGCATCTACTTTTCATTTCTGTATGGAGGAAAGCTGAACAGGAACACAACAAAAGAAGGTGTTTTTTCTTCCCAACAGGCGGTGCCATTTCAAAGCCTCTCAGTGACCTGACTGTGGCTGAGTCCCAGAGAGCTGTTTTTGAATGTGAGGTGGCAAATCCTGAATCAGAAGGCCAGTGGCTACAAAATGGTAGACCATTAGCCACAACAGATCAGTACCGTGCTGAATCTGATGGTGTAAAAAGAAGGCTTATTATTCCTGCAACAAAACTGGAGGATATGGGGGAATACAGCTATGAAATAGCAAGCTCAAAGACATCTGCCAAGCTGAAGGTCGAAGGTCAGAATTTTTTATAACTAACTGATGTCTTTGAGATTTATTCCAGCATCACTCACTCTGTCTTGGACCAGGCCTTATGACACAAGCAAAATCAAATAAATTGAATAAAAAACCCCAAACAAACAAAACTCTGAGCCTACAACAATAGGGATGACAAAAACTAATCAAGCAAATCCCCAACCAACTAACCAACCAACCAATAACAGACAAACAAAACAGACAAATAAAACCCCAAAAACCCTAGAAACCAAACATTTCTCATGGATACTATGAGTAAAGCTTTCATGCTGTGTTCCCAGCACACCACTTTGCTGCAAACTGTATAAATTACTATATACATAAAATGAAAGCACCATTATTCACTTTTATTAAAATTATTGTATTTACTATAGGCTTTAATTTTGATCTATTTTGTCAAGTTTTTTTTTTTCTATTTTCCTCCCTTTTTTTCCCCAGCTGTTAAGATAAAGAAGACACTAAAGAACTTGACTGTGACAGAATCACAGGAGGCAGTTTTCAGTGTAGAACTGACCCACCCTGATGTAGAAGGAGCTCTATGGATCAAAAATGGTGTTGAACTTGAATCAAGTGACAAATATGAAATTACAGTGAAAGGAACTGTTCACACACTGAGAATCAAACACTGTGTTGTCACTGATGAGTCTGTTTACAGCTTTAAACTTGGAAAAATAGGAGCAAATGCCAGACTTCATGTGGAAAGTAAGCCATTTTGGTTTGAATATTTGCTGTAACGTGTGCTTTGAAATTCATATCATACACAGTGCTGAATTTTTTTTTGATGACTTTTTTCCTCAAGCTGTCAAGATCATCAAAAAGCCAAAGGATGTGACTGCTTTGGAAAATGCTGTTGTCTCATTTGAACTGAGTGTTTCCCATGATACTGTACCAGTCCGCTGGTTCCATAAAAATATTGAGCTTAAACAAAGTGATAAATACAAGATGATCTCTCAAAGGAAAGTTCACAAGCTTATGCTGCATAACATATCTCCTGATGATGCTGGGGAATACACAGCTCTTGTTGGGCAAATCGAGTGCAAAGCAAAACTGTTTGTGGAAAGTAAGTACTGTAAGAAAATAGTTATAAGAATTGTTACACCAACACTGAGCAACTTGACCTGACACTTCATAACCTGTTACCCTTGGTTTTTTGCAGTCTTCCAAACATACTAACTTTTAGAAAATTCTCTCTTTTTTCCCCATCCTTTTAGGCATACACATCACAAAGACCATGAAAAATATTGAGATCCCTGAGACCAAAACTGCCTCTTTTGAATGTGAAGTTTCTCATTTCAATGTGCCAGCTGTCTGGTTGAAAAATGGTGTGGAGATTGAAATGAGTGAAAAATTCAAAATAGTTGTCCAAGGGAAACTGCATCAGCTCAATATAATGAACACAAGCAGTGAAGACTCTGCAGAATACACTTTTGTCTGTGGAAATGATAGAGTCAGCGCAACCCTGACTGTAAAACGTATGTAAAAATTAAATTAACCAGAATATTTTAGAGTTACCAGTAATAAGTTTGTGTTAACACATGGACTTAATCAAATTCTGACAAAAACCAGCAGACTGTAGAGGTGTTTCTAAACAACACTAAATAGCTTCAACAGCATTCTTTAAAGAGATATAGAAGTGGTGAACTAGAAAGGCAGATCCTGTGTTCTTCTCTTTAGGCCAATATGCCTAAATGCCTGGTCACCGAAGGAGACCGAATTTGGATTCCTGTGTAATTCTGTAGTAGAGGGACATTTAATTCTAATACTGATTCTGAACACAAAATGTACTTTTTAATACTTCCAAAATCTTCTTAAAGAAGTTGAAGCATCTCTAATCTGGTTAGCATGCATTTAAAATAAAGTAAAACAATGGAAAAAAGCAAACCATGTCCATTCCTTTCCTTTTAGCCATCCTAATTACCTCCATGTTAAAAGACATCAATGCTGAAGAGAAAGATACAATAACCTTTGAAGTTACTGTTAATTATGAAGGCATCTCATATAAATGGTTAAAGAATGGAGTAGAAATAAAATCGACTGATAAATGCCAGATACGAACAAAGAAGCTTACACACTCCCTCTCCATAAGGAATGTGCATTTTGGTGATGCAGCAGAATATACGTTTGTTGCTGGGAAAGCAGCTTCATCAGCCACTTTATATGTGGAAGGTATTTGCTCTCTTGATTTGTTTGTTTAGCCATTTCTCGGGCTTAAATAACATCACAGCACTCATTCTACTTTTTTTCTGCCCTAGCTCGTCACATTGAGTTTAGGAAGCATATTAAAGACATCAAAGTGGTGGAGAAGAAGAGGGCTATTTTTGAATGTGAAGTTTCAGAACCTGACATTCAGGTCCAGTGGATGAAGGATGGGCAAGAACTCCAGATTGGTGATAGGTAAATTATTGCTTCTACACCAAATTAACTTCTGGTGTGTGTTTTCCCCCAGGAAATACCTAGCTCACTTTCTTTTCTGATGTGCTCAGGATGAAAATTCAGAGAGAGAAATACGTCCATCGTCTCATCATTGCTTCCACAAAGATGTCTGATGCTGGTCAGTACACTGTAGTAGCAGGTGGAAACACGTCCAGTGCCAATTTGATTGTGGAAGGTCGTGACATTCGTATCAGAAGTGCCCAGAAAGATATTCAGGTAAGGCCTATGTAGATGAATAAATATTTCATAGCTTTGTCACTCAAAGAATAATGCAAGGGAAGAGCAACAATATCTAACCAGAGAGAGTCATAGCACAAAAATCTGTAATCATAAGGTTAGAACCTTCACCTAAGAAAGTGAGACCAGAGGAAAAAAAAAATATTACTTCTATTATTTATTCTTTTTCAAAGGTCATTGAGCGACAAAGAGCTGAAATTGAATTTGAAGTCAATGAAGATGACATTGAACCACAGTGGTACAAGGATGGTATTGAGATCAACTTCCAATATGAGGAAAGATACAAATATGTGGTGGAAAGGAGAGTCCATCGAATGAGCATCTTTGAAACCACTTACTCTGATGCTGGGGAATATACTTTTGTTGCAGGACGGAATAGGAGTTCTGTTATTCTTTATGTGAATGGTATGTGGCTCCACAACCAATGTTTTTATTGACTGTATTTATTACTCAGTGGTTTTCTGATTTTTATATGGCTTCTCTGGAATTCTAACTCTTCAAAGAGATCATTTGGAACACTACCAAATTCCTCATGTACATAGATGTTTCTTGCCCTATTGGAGCAGCTGGCTAGTGGATGAAAATACCATAGCAGTTCTTTTCCCATGGTATTTACTTAGGCCAGAATATTCTTGAGTCAAAATAAAACTACTTTGTTCATATGGACAGATATGCCTTTCCAGAGTGATCAACCTAACAATTCTTCGACACATTTTGACAGAAACACTTACACCACCACAGCTAATTATGTTAAGGCACTTGCTGCTAAATCATTCCCCCTGTATCAAGGATGAGGGCAGACTTTCATAGACACAAAACATTAGGAAAAATAAGGGTTTGTTTTGCTTGTTTAATTCTTTGCAAATAATTTTCAATCACTAATAATATCAATAATGAGATTTCTCTCTCTTTCCCTCTTTCTCCTATCTCTTTGCCACCTCACTTTCCCCCAATTTTCAGCTCCAGAGCCACCCCAGATTATTCGGGAGCTAGAGCCAACTACTGTGGAGTCTGGCAAACCTGCCCGCTTCTGTGCTATTGTATCGGGCAAACCCCAGCCCAAAATTTCCTGGTACAAAGATGATCAACAGCTTTCTCCAGGTTTCAAGTGCAAATTTCTTCACGATGCACAAGAATATACTCTATTGCTGATTGAAACTTTCCCTGAAGACGAAGCAGTGTACACCTGTGAAGCAAAAAATGACTATGGAGTAGCTACGACTTCAGCTTCGCTTTCAGTCGAAAGTGAGTTTCCCGTGCTCTTAACAACGTTTGTGAAATGAAATTTTCATTCTTTATCTTTGAAAATAACCTTTTTTCTCTTTTTCTTTAGTCCCAGAAGTTGTCTCTCCAGAGCTAGAAATGCCAGTGTATCCACCTGCTGTCATAATACCACTGCGTGATACTGTCACATCTGAGGGACACTCTGCTTGTTTTCAGTGCAGAGCTACTGGAACAGGTGGGTTTAATGACATCCTATACATCTCTCCACCTCTCAAAATTTTTCACCTTGAACTCAGAAAAAAACTCAGCAGTATCTGTGCTCAGATCAGTCTTCCCCTAGAAGTACAGATATTTGATACACACACACAGCCAAGTGTTACTGACGAGTTTCAGTTAAGCACGACAGAGCATGGAAGTTTTAAACTGTCATAAACATATTAAGTGTTTCTAAAAAGGTCTGTTTTTCTTAATTTCTCATCGTTTATCTTTGGAAACTTCTCAGCATTTTAAATGCTAACTGGTGTTGAAAACTGTCAGTAAGTAAGATGCAGAATTTCATGGGAGAAAAGCAGTACTGCATCAAATGAACATGATGGAATTTCTGAAGACACACACTACCATGTCCTTAACTACACTAACTGACCAACTGTGACTCAAGCACTCTCCTAATATTTCTAAGTATCATTCTGCAAACACTAAACTCTGGTTACTTTCTTTATCCTAGCAGAAAAATGTTTGCTAATTGTCCTTTTAAGTGTAGATTTTACTTAAACAAGTTTTTTCAATTTAGATACATAGAATGTCACTCTGCAATAAAAATATCTTTTTCCTTAATACATAGTCAAATAAAACTACTTTTCTCCACTTAGCAAATGGCCTTGAGTATGACTACTAGTGAAATATTCACACAGTAAACTGCAAAGTAAGATCCAGTTCACAACCCAAATAATTTAAAATGATTAATTATTATTTCAAGACAAAGAAAACTCCAAATTCAAAAATAATCCTATGTGACAGCTCTATAAAAATCAATACAAATTGGTTATACACCTATATATGCAAATATACATAATTTTCATTATCATCCTTTGAAATAAAACTCCAGTTTTATTTTTAAAAAAAAAGCTTTAGAACAAACCTGATTCTGCTTCAGAAAATATATGTTGTAAATACTGGCCCACCCTTTGTGCAACGCATGCTAGTGTAATTTTTTAAAATAGAATTGTATTTATGTGAATGTGGAAGCTGCACAGAATATGAGGATCCTTTCCTCTAGATCAGCCATCATAGAATCATTTGGGTGGAAAAAGACCTCAAAGATCATCAAGTCCAACTATTAACCCAGAACTGCCATGTCCAGAATAAACCATGTCCCCAGCTGCCAAATCTACATGGCTTTTAAATACCTCCAGGGACTGTGACTCTACCACTTAACTGGGCAGCCTGCTCCAATGTTTGGCACCCTTTGCAATGAAGAAATTTTTCCTATTGAAAATCTCCTTTATTGAATACTCTGTCCAAATGCATTTGCATACCTCTCACTTGTGTTATAAAAACCTTTTATATTAGGTTAGGTAACACATGATTGCAAGTACAGGTGTTTAATGGTAGGCATTGTGCAACTGGCTATTGAGAAAACTGATAACAGTAATAGCACACTACTTGAGTAACAACATATGACTCATGATGTAGTACAGTGACAGATGGAGTGAAAAAGCTAAAATCTGCTTTAATTCACTCCTATGTCTACAAGAATCTGTACAATAATACATTTTATATAGGAATATATAAATCTTTCTTGAGAAATATGACAAGTAATATTTTCAACAAAAAGAGGGAAGGTACTGTGCTTAGCAGAAGAATGATCTGTTTTAATTTCTTAACCTGACTAACTCAAGCTAGATATTTTATGGCCTGTTTAATCATACAACTGTAGCAAAATCACATTTTAAAAAGATACTTTCTCTGACTTTAGCCGTACCAAAATATTTTAAAATTTTTACACTGATTCAATTGATTGACTCTGTTGACAGAACAGAATTATTGATTTTTACTCAATAATATATCAGCACCATAATCAGTTTTCCCACACAAATATTTCCACTGCACAAATCAAAACCTAAAGCAACAAGCAGGTCACTGCCCACTCACCATACTTTACCAGAATAATACAAGGCACATTTCAATTTAGATGTTTGAGTTTAATACTTTTGAAAGATATAAATATAAAAATAGCATTTACTTGCTAGTATAATATCTTAACTTAGACCTTCTGGTTTCCATCTTTTGCCTGAGCAGATCTGAAAGTGTCTTGGTACAGCAAAGAGAAGGAGATCAAGCCATCACGTTTTTTTAGAATGACTCAATTTGAAGACACTTACCAGCTGGAGATTGCTGAGGCTTATCCAGAGGATGAAGGAATCTACACTTTTGTGGCGAGTAATTCTGTCGGCCAAGTGACCAGCACTGCCACCTTGAAGTTAGAAGGTACACTGTGCTGTTAAAGAAGTTGTCTTGTTCAGGTCATGTTCCAATAATCATCTTAATATACACTGATTCTGATACGTGAGTTGTTGTCTGTCATGTTGTCTTTTAACTCCATTAATTGCCGCCATTTACAACATCCACAGCTTACATTTATGTCTCCAAAATATATGTCATGAACAGAAAAAAGTATTTCAAGATTTTTTTTCATGTTCCATGCCCCCTTTTCATTTACTCCAGTCTTAAAATCTGTCATGCACCAAAGATGGTAAAAAACTTCTTTCTAATGGACTTTTTTGCTTACAACTTCTTTGATTTGCCTTGTGAAGACAATCTAGTAGTTTTTGCATGAAATAAATTACTTTGAAGGTTTTGAAAACATCTCAAATAAAGGTATGTAACAGGTACTTGGGCAACTGAAAAGAAATCCTTTACATTCATATGAATTAGTGAAACATTGATCAAAATTTTAGAGTTGAAATACTGTTTGGAGAATTTGCTGTTCTATATTGTTCTGGATATTATTTAACCATAAATGTTTAGTTTTCTTTTTGCATTAGATTTTATAAATGATGAATGAGAATAATTCATGCTGTTAAGTTGTGAGTTAGAAAAAAAATTGAGTGAGAGAAAAAATTCATTTTAGTGTAGGGTAAGAAATTAAAAGTTGGCATGCTTCTTTTCAGGATTTAAAAATGTTGAAGAAGTTACATCAGAGTCCCCTTGGCATGTTTCTTCATCTGTTTCACTTAAGGAGGAATCTGTTGGCCAAAGGCCCACCTTTATCCAGCCTATTTCAAGCTGCAGGGTATGCAGCGGGGAATCAGTCAGATTTCAAGCTAGAGTCTCTGGCAGGCCCAAACCAAAAATCCAGTGGTTTCATAACCAACAACTCATGTTGCCAAAAAAAGACTTAGTTTTCCACTTTGATGAGTCTACAGGCACAGCTATACTGATAATAGTAGATGCTTTCTTAGAGCATGCTGGCCAATACTCTTGCAAGGCAAGAAATAGTGCTGGAGAAACAACTTGCACAGCTACACTTACAGTGACTGCAGAAGGTAAAGCCCCATTTTTACTTCAAAGGGATTCAATTTGTTGCATACCACACTTTTATGCTGTTACTAATTTTTTCCTTGTTTCACACCTTTTCCTTCCCACCTAACTTTAGTAGAACCCTCAGTAACCCAGCCACTCTCATCTCTTGTCTTTAAGATGTAACATTTGGAAATTTTCAAGTTTGTATCTCAATATAGGTCAAAGAATAGAAATGCTTTAATGAAGGCATTCAGGATTTCAAAAACAGTGGTTTAATGATCTTTATAGCAGTGACTGAGGTATTTTGCACTATTCTGTAGGGGAAAAAAAAAGGATAAAAAAGAAAATACCTCTTTTAAAAGTGCCATAAGTTTCCAATACTAAAATGGACCACTTTGGTGAAAGAAGAGATAAGCACCAACTGAGTATCAACTGCATGACTAGCTTAGGCATCACTTGTCATTCATACATGTGAATGGATAACTTCTGTGTCAACAGAGTAATACGTCTGGCATGCTGTGTTTTCAAATGGAGATCATTCATTTTCATCCCCCATGCTGTTTGATTTTGTTCAGAGCATGGCCCAGTAAAGTTCTTTAGATACTAATGTTGTTGTTTTTGTTACTTGATTACACAGTGCAAGCCCTAGATAGGCAAAGTTCTGGGAAAGATGTAAAAGAGTCTATCCGGTCACAGTCTATATCAGAACTTCATGTTTCTCCTCTCACAAAGAAGAACATTGAAACTTATCAAAAAGAATTTAAATCAGTGCAACAGCCATCACAGGAATTGCGTGTACAGGTTTTTGAAAGTGTATCAGAAAGTTTGACAATGAAGGCTACATCAATTGAAGAAATTAAAGCCGTGCACACCTCAGTCCTTTCCCAAACATCTCAGAGCACCAAAATCTCTATGATGACCTCTCAAGAAAAGAAAGATGTCCCTCCAAAGATTCTCTTGCAACTCAGAGACCTAACTGTGAAATGTGGTGACACTGCTCAGTTCATATGTGCCCTAGAAAATGAATTCTATGAGTTTCTTTGGGCCCATGAAGGTAAAAAGATAAAATTGTCTGAAAAATTGAAGATATCACAAAATGGAAATGTTCTACTGCTTACAATCCTAAATGCCCAGCTGTCAGATCAAGGACTGTACAGCTGTACTGTCTATAATGACTATGGAGGGACAACAACTTCAGCAATACTAACAGTCAAAGGTGGTTATCTGACTTTTAACTTTATCACTTACTTTTTTCAGCTTCATTATAACTGCCTAGAGCTCACTCATATTACCTTTATTATCAGCATTCAATTGAGAAAGCTCTAGTAATAATGCTCTGGGGTTTTTCCTCCACATTTACAGCTCTATTCGTAAGTAACTGGGAAGTTGGTACTGTAACTTTGTGCCTCTTCCCATAAAGTAGCAGATGTCTTTTTATTCCTCATATCCCTTGTGATATGCAGTGAGATGTAAAGAAAAACAGGCTTGTAGGAATTTTTATATTTGATTAATTCCTGAAGCAGGAGTTTAAGGAAGAAAAGAATGCCAGATGCAATTTTGAATTAGATACCAGGTCATTTCTAACTCCAGCATGTTTCCAACAAATCCAAGATTCCAATTCCAAAGTTAGCAATATAAGTTAATATGACTTGAAAGGATTAATGGGTGCAAGTGTTGTATTAACTGTTTTCTACCGTTCACTCTTCCTAATATATAGGTGTTTACTTTTTGCTTAAACTCCTTCTACCTCTTCCTGACATCCATGTATTAAAATGTTTATAGTGTTACCACTAGTGAAGACCCAAAATGTATTACCACAGGTGATAGAATTTCTGATGAATTCGAAGGAATCAAGACCAGAAAACTAAGATGAATAATGAAAAAGGCACTGACTCTGTTGATCTGGCTCTTAATTACTGAAACCTTTTTCTTCACTATAGAGCTGCCAAAAGCACTTTACATAATCTGCTGCTGCTACTTTCCAAATTAAGGCCCTAAATTAGAAGCAAAGATGTACTTTTTTTTAGTCACATGGTTAAAGCTTTGTCCATGAAAGACCCACAGGCTTAACTGGTACCTAGAACAAGCCTAACAGGAATAGAGCTCTTAAATGTGCCATTACTCATGTTTAATAGCACTGTTTTAGCACTAATATACAGCATATTCTATCAATACTAATTACTGGGTTTCTCCCCATAAGTATAAGGATGTTTTTTATTCCTGCAAAACATCTGACCTAATCCTTTTCCTAACTTTATTCTTACCTAGCAAAAGAAGCACAAGCCAAAGCAGTAACAAAAATTACTCTTGAATCAGATTCTAAAAGCTTTAAAGCAGCCAAAGATTGTCAGTTTAAAGCATCTGAAGTTAAGCAAGAATCTTCAAAGAAAACCTCAAGCTTGTTTATAACTACATCCCAAAGACCACATGAAACTGAGAAGCAAAGAAACAGAGCATACTATCCTGATGTTGTCCCATGTGAAGACATCACAGAAACTGACGCCAAAGCACCAGAGTTTCTTGAAACTCTGCCTGCAGAAACCACTGTAAAAGAAGGAGATGATGTGTTTCTCTTTTGCATAATGAAAGGTGTGCCTACACCTTGCGTAGTCTGGCTGTGCAATCAGCTAATAGTTGAGGAGTCTGCACTGTGTTCCCTAAAACACGATGGGCCACTGTGCAGTTTAAGATTGTTGAAAGTTGGTCAGGACCGCGAGGGTATATACAAGTGCAGAATAGTTAACCCTGCAGGACAAGCCGAGTGCAGCACCCATCTGAAAGTGACAGGTTGGCAACTGCATGTTCCTTCCAAGTATCAATTCCTCATGCATAGCATCATAATTGCATTCCACCATATTCATTCCCTAGGAGATGATAAAGAACGAGAAGTATCTCATTAGTCTGTGGATTGTTGAATGTTTTCTTCAGGGATTTACAGCATGATAAAGGCATGTTGTTTTAGAATTTTTCCCCCAGCCTGCAAAAGGAAAGCAAATCTTACAGAAAAATGTACATTGCAAACAAGTTCGAAAATATTTGATTACTTTATTCTCAAAATTTATCAAGCGTTTGAATTGTTTGGCATGCATTTATGTGTGTGTGTGTGTACATGTGGATTTATGTCTATTTGCAAAACAGACTGGACATTTTTACTATATAAAGTGTTGACTGGCACATTTTACAACTATAGCTCAAAAATCTTTGTCTTTTTTATTCTAGCTCCTGAAAAAATTGTTCATGAGAAGATGGAGGAAGAGGTTGAAATGGAAGTGAAAGGTACAATAACCAATGAGAATAATTATTACCAGTAATTAGCAATGTTGTGGAAAGGTTTTATCAGCTTCCATGAAGTGTCTGATGGGGAAAGACACACTTTAAAGCATACCGGAACATGTTGCATGTTTGTTTTGATATGCAAAGGGTTACCTGCATTATAAGGTTATTTAAGTTTTAAAATATGTTTAAAACTTCAAATCTATAATTGTGCAGCCATATTTTTAACTTTTACTTCATGCTTTGCAGCTGATCACAGAGCTCATATATGTTCAATTTCCTTTTGAATGCATGGAATAGTTTACTTCAGAAGGAAGTTATACGAATCTTAATTGTATTACTTTTAAACAAGTTAGCAGCCTAACATTAATTGGTTCAATGGACACTATTGGATGGATAGATGAAGTATACTAGAGAGCATTCGTTGTTTAGGTTATGTGAAAGCTACACATTCCCACTGATTCCTCGCACTTCTTTTTACATACATTAATTCATCATTATACATCTCTTACCCTGGCTTGCAGATAGCATACGTGGTTCATGTTGCTTGCTTTTTTCCCCCCTGCATAACACTGTGAAGTTAGTGGCTGTATTAGTTCGAATAAACGCCTTCTCATTTCATGTTACTTACTTTTTAAAAAATATATTTCAAACTATTTTTTTCAATTGTTTGAACATATCTACAAACAGAGGGGTCAGAAAGGGCGTTTATTCTACTGTCTGCAAGTCAGGTAAGATTTTCTTCTTTGCCACCCAAAGACACACAGCTTTTCCAGGCAACAAAAACATTTACGCAGAAGAACATGTTATTTTGAAATTCTTTTTTTGCTTGTTCAAGAAGAAATTTCCAGTCTGAAGAAAGAACAGACAACGAACGATTTTCGTGTCAATCTTTAAAACAGAGCAAGGCGTTGCGTTTATTCGAACAAATATGGTGAGTGAATTACTTTTTTTTCCTGGGTGTGTGATGAAATCTGTTGCATGCCCATTTTTTATTTCAATATATCGCTACTTTTTTACAACCAGGCGGTAGGCAGAGCGTGACATGTGGTAACCCGGTCTCCTTCTCTTGCAGAACAGCGCGGCGTGGACTTCGAGGGACACGGCACGGCGGCGGTGCTGGCTCGCCCCCAGAACCGTAAACCCATCTTCACACAGGGACTGAAGTGTAGGTCTGTCTTGGAGGGGGACCCCGCGTTGTTCCGGTGCAAGCTGGTGGCATGCCCGGCACCGCACATGGCCTGGTTCCACAACAACCGGCCCGTGCTCCAGGACTGCCGCAAGGTGATTCGCACCGAGAGCACGGAGCACACGCACTGCGCCAGCCTGGAGCTGCGGGACGTGCGGGAGCACGACGCTGGCAGCTACAGGGTATTTGCTATCAACACCGAGGGCTCGGCCGAGTCCACCGCCTCCCTGCTGGTGTCCCGCCGAGGGGAGCGGGGCGCGGCTCCGGCCGGGAGCGCGCAGTGGCTGCGGCAGGGCTGGGGCTGCCTGCTGCAGCAGCGGCGGGAGGAGCGGCTGCGGGTGGTGCTCCGCTGCACCGGCTCCCCCTTTGACAAGGGGCAGGAGGCTGAGCCCGGGCACCTCTCGGCAGCCCGGGGCAAGGTACGAACCATCCGTTTCCAGAGCCTGCCGCTCGGGGGGCCGTGCCGCCCGGGGCTGGCGCACGGTAGGGAGCGCGGGGGCACAGTGGTTAATGCTGAGGAGCTGCTGGATGAGGAGACCCGCTGGAAGCTGCAGAAGCTGCGGGAGGCAAAGAGGGCAGCGCTGCAAAAGAAGCAGGAATTCCTCGTGTCCGCGCCCCAGGAGGCACCTCCTAGGAAGCCTAGCCCGCGTAAGGTGGCTGCCAAAATGGTTGGCTCCAAGCCCCTCGCAGTGCAGGTAGTGAAGCAATACTCCAGGTCCAAGGACCTGGGGGAGAGATGGCAGGTGCAAGGTGGGCTCCTGGAGCCCTGCCCACCCCTCTTTGTACAGGAGATCAAGCCCCAGGAAGCTGTCGAGGGACAAAAATGCGCTTTCTCCTGCCTGTTCCATGGCCGCCCGCAGCCCACCGTCACTTGGTACAACAACGACAAGCCCGTGGGGCGCATCCAGGGCACTGCTGTTCACACCACGGGGTGCTGCTCCACGCTGACCTTCCCATCTGTGCTCCCGCAGCATGGTGGCACTGTCACCTGTGTGATCTTCAACCCACTGGGCACAGTCAGCACCTCAGCTGGACTCCATGTGAGGCGGCGAATGCCAGCCTATAAGTACACAAAGAAGGAAAAGGAGGAGATTAAAGTGGAGGAGAAGAAAGAGGAGAAGAAGGTGAAGGAGGAAAATAGGGAGAAAGAGAAGAAGGAAGAGGAGAACATGAAGGAGGAGGAAGAAGTTGGTCTGGTCCTTGCAGCAGAGAAGGGACTGCCAAGTGCAGTTCCAGACTCAGACTTGCTGTCGCTACCTGTGGAAATCAAAATCACTGCCCCCACTCCAACACCAGAGCAAGACACAGAGATGAGAGAGATCCCACGACTCTCTCCAGAGCGGGCTGCTTCCACCATAAAGCACAAATTTAAGTTTTCATTTGATATGGGAAATGAACCACCCCAAATTGTGACAGAAGCCCCAGCACATATTCATTGCTGTGAAGGAGAGGAAGTGGTGGTGGAGTGTGCTGTGTCTGGGCAGCCCCCACCAGTTGTGAGCTGGTCCTTGAATGGCCAGATCCTCTCTGTCAGTGAGAGATTGAGGTTTGAAGAGGGCAAGAATGGCACATACCGCTTATACCTTCAAGAGGTCTCTGTCACAGATGCTGGGCGATATTGTTGTGTGGCCACAAACGTGGCTGGAACAGCACAGACTGCCTCTGAGCTCACCGTGCAGCCCAGGGCACCAAAGCTGCATGGCAGGGGGGAGGGCACTGAGGAACTGCCTGCCATGGACCATGCTCTGCACCTCCAAGGCCTCAGCGTGCTTGGTAAGGATGAAGAGGAACAAATTGCATGCCCCAAGGAGGAGGAAGCCCACCCACCCTGGTCCCTGAGGTTGTCTCCACCTCCTGGTGAGCAGTTGGAAGATTGTGAGGAAACAGCTCACATCAGGGAAAGTGAGATGGAGGAAACAATGGTGCTGGATATCACAGAAGTTTATGCAAGGCAAGAAATGGGCAATACAGAAGAAAGGGTGAGTTATGCAGAAGGTATTTCTGAGATGAGGCAGAACAGGGGAAAAACTGTCTCTGAGGAACACAGCTTTGAAATTGATACCACTGAATTGCACCCTGCTATATCCAGGGAAGGATGTGAATTGGTGGCCAAGGACTCAGGTCACTTTTCTGAGGAGCTGGAGCCTGAAGGAGGCAAGGTGCTACCACATGTAGATACTCTGTCCTGGGACATCTTGAAGTCACCATTTATGGAAGTGCAAGGGCAAACACATGCTCCTGAGCAGCCTGCTCTGGCAGGGGAGTGTAAGGATTCATCATTTATGGAAGTGCAAGAACAAACACATGCTCCTGAGCAGTCTGCTCTGGCAGGGGAGTGTAAGGATTCATCACTTATGGAAGTGCAAGAACAAACACATGCTCCTGAGCAGTCTGCTCTGGCAGGGGAGTGTAAGGATTCATCACTTATGGAAGTGCAAGAACAAACACATGCTCCTGAGCAGTCTGCTCTGGCAGGGGAGTGTAAGGATTCATCACTTATGGAAGTGCAAGAACAAATACAAATACATGCTCTTGAGCAGTCTGCTTTGGCAGGGGAGTGTAAGGATTCATCACTTATGGAAGTGCAAGAGCAAATACATGCTCTTGAGCAATCTGCTTTGGCAGGGGAGTGTAAGGATTCATTACTTATGGAAGTGCAAGAGCAAATACATGCTCCTGAGCAATCTGCTTTGGCAGGGGAGTGTAAGGATTTCTCATTTATGGTAGTGTCAGAACAAATACTTGCCCCTGAGCAGTCTGCTCTGGCAAAAGAAGGCAAGGATTTCTCATTTATGGAAGTGCAAGAACAAACACATGCCTTTGAGCAGTCTGCTCTGACAGGGGAGTGTAAGGATTCACCATTTATGGAAGTGCAAGGGCAAGCAGGTGCCCCTGAGCAGTCTGCTTTGGCAAGGGAGTGTAAGGTTTCACAATTTTTCATTCCTGTATCACCTGTGGTGCAAGACAGAAGTGATGTCTGCATAGAGAGTGGTGCCCCTGCCGGGGAGGTGGTGACTCCTGATGTGCCTCTTGTGGAAGAGCCAAGTGTGCCCCACATTGCAAGCACCCCCACAAAGGAGGAGTTTGGCTTTTATGAATTCCATGCAGGAGAGCAGCAGGAGGAACAGGACAAGGAGCAGGAGAGATCAGTTGGTATTGAACAGGACATTAAAGCTGATGATAATCTTTGTAAAGAAGTGATTGATGATGGTGATGCCACACATTGGAAGAGACAAAGTGACAGGCAAATGCTGCAAGGAATTGAGTCTGATGCATACAGCCCTTCTTTGAATCTAATCCCCACTCCTCCTGGCATAGAAAACTCAGATCAGGTTTTTACTGAGAAAGCTGAAGAAGTGGAAGAAGTGCATTTCAGAGAGCAGCTGTTGCTCTCTGAGCCTGACACTGAGATCATATTTGATCTGAAGAAGTTTGCAGAGCCTTTCCCAGCTGCAGAGGCTGTGCGCACAGAGCAGGCACAAACCCCCACAGCGCTGGAAAGTGTGGAGGTCATCACTGGGATCATCTCCTCAGTGCACCCACGTGATGTGCTTGAAGGAGAGATGTCTCTGAGTGAGGAGCTGCGTCAGAGCTACAGGATGCAGCAGGAGGAGGTTGATGCCCAGGAAGAGGAAGAGCCAAGAGAAATCACAACAGCTGATTTGCAAACCCCTAATGGGGACCTTGGCATGATATCTGCTGAAGAGGGACATTCTGCTGAAGAGGGACATTCTGCTGAAGAGGGACATTCTGCTGAAGAAGTTCGGGATTCAAAGATGAGTGTCTGTGGAGAGGACTCACTTCAGGAAAAAATTAATGAATTTCTAGTGGAGCCCACACCAGGTTTCCAAAGAGGAGTTCAGGAAACACATGTGTGGGAGAGTGGGGCACGACTGGAGACCACAGACTCCCAAAGTGACAGCTTCATTATGGACTTGAAAAAAGCTGCACATGAAAAGAAACTCCAGGCTGGGCATCAGGCTGAGGAAGATGGTGGTTCTGGGACAGAAAAGTTCTTTGAGCCAGGAAGGACCAGCTTCACCTCTGAGATGGAAAGCACAGATTCCCCTAAGGAGATGCTCAGAGACATCCAGCAGGAACCAAACAGAACCAAGGGCTTCTCTTTGGGGAAACTTATCCTTGGGTTAGTAATGGATGATCCTGTTTCTCAGAAGGAGAAAAGGAAGGAGTCTTGGAACAAGAAGAGGACTCCCACTGAGGAAGCCTCTGAGAATAGCTTGGATGGAGAAGAAATGTGGGAGGATACTTCTGCAGGTCCAGAGCCCAGTGCTGTTCAAATCTCAGAGCTGGAGCCTGATTTGTCCCTGGCCAATTATTTAAGATCCACTGGGATATATGAAACTCCAACTCTGAAAGGCACACTTCAGAAGGAGCAGCAAGAAGCTATAACTTCACTGGAAGTAGAGGAGGTTACCTTCAGCACAGTTTATGATTATTACAACAATCATCAGGAGTTTTCCCGGCCCTTCTCTCCTGAGTCAGAAATGTCTATAGAGCTGGAGAGCGGGAGCAGAGAGGAGTCACCTGATTCAGACCGCTTCTACACACCTCCCTCCTCCGTGGAAATCTTTGAAACTGCTTCATCAGCATCCTACCACACGCCGCTCAGCACGCCCGAGCGCTACTCCACGCCGTCCGAGGGCTCAGGGTACAGCACGCCCCCCGAGCGCTACTCCACGCCCTCCGAGGGCTCGGTGTACAGCATGGCCCCTGAGCACTACCCCTCACCTTCCGAGAGTTCAAAATGTAACACACCCTCAGAGCAATATTTCACACCCTTTGAGGGACCCTACTCTGCATCGGGGGACAGCACGCCGCCGGAACGCTACCGGACACCCACCGGGGAGTACGTGGATGCCCTGACCATGCTCCCGCTCTGTGAGAGGAGACACCAGCCTCCAGAGCAGCCCCAGTCAAATGGGTTTATGACCCCCTGTGAAGCCCTGGAGCCATCAGGCAGGGACGTGCCACCAGCATTCCTCAAGGCATTGAGCGGGAGGAGGTTGTATGAGGGCAGCACACTGATGTTTGTGGCTGAGGTGGTGGGTGTGCCCAAGCCAGGAGTGAAGTGGTACCACAATAAGTCTCTGCTGGAGCCTGATGAGAGAGTGCAAATAGAGAAGGACGGGGACAAATATATTCTGGAAATCACTAATGTCCAGAGAGCTGATGAAGGACAGTATCTGTGCCATGCAGTGAACATCGTCGGGGAAGCTAAAAGCATTGCAGAGGTGGAGGTTTTGCCTGAAGATGGGCGGTCACTGGCACTGCCACCCCCTGTCACCCACCAGCATGTTATACACTTTGACATGGAGCAAAACACATCTTCGAGGTCTCCTTCACCACAGGAAATCCTCCTGGAAGTAGAGCTGGATGAAAATGAAGTGAAAGAATTTGAGAAGCAGGTCAAAATCATAACCAGCCCTGAGTTTAGCCCGGACAAGAAGAGCATGGTGGTTTCCCTAGATGTGCTTCCACTAGCCTTGTTAGAACAAGCTGCAGGCTTGGCAGCAGGGGAGAATGAGGATGTAAAAATTGATTTCCAAGTAACTGAAATGCCTCCACGCTTTGCTGTGCCCGTTGCAGATATCAAGGTGACAGAAGGCTTGGATGCAGTATTTGAGTGTGTTGTAACAGGTACTCCTGTCCCAGTAGTTCAGTGGTTCAGAGGTGACACCCGTGCCACACCTGGCACAGGGAAGTACGTTGTGAGTCAGAAGGAGGGACTTCACAGTCTGAAGGTCAAAGCTGTAGGACTTTCTGATAGTGGCTTGTATCGCTGTCAGGCAGTTAATAGGCTGGGAGAAGCAACGTGCAAAGGCTCCCTTGTGGTCATGGCTCAGCAGGAAGCAAATGCAGTGAGCAGTGAGACAGTCACAGGCTGTGAACCACACAGGTCCCAGAAGTGTGACTTGCTTCTGAGTACGACTGTGAGCCCAGGTGACCAGTCAGAAATAGAGCTGGAATTTGAGTTTGAGCCGCACAGAGATGACTCAGAAAAAGCAATCCAACTGCTCGCAGTGACTCAACAAGAGCAGGAGGTGGAAGGGGAGAAGCGTGTCAACATTAGTTTTGATGTGTTTGCAGAGCCGTCCGAAGAGGAACGGGTTGAGTTTAGGGCAGAGGACTCAGAGAGCTGCAGCTTTGAGTTCCAGGTCACAGAAGCTCCTCCCAGATTTGTGAGGCTCATTTCTGACTACAGTACATTTGTAGGTGCCTCAGTGTGCTTCCAGTGTCTCGTGACTGGTTGCCCCCATCCCAGTGTCTGCTGGTACAGGGATGGGGTGTTGTTGGAAGGGGATAGGTACTGTGCACAGGAAGAGCAGAACGGCTTGCACAGTCTGACCATTGAAAACCTGATGCAGAGTGACAGCGGGCAGTACAAATGTGTAGCTACTAACAGGGCAGGAACTGCTGAGACTTGTGCTGTGTTAACATTGTACTAAATTTCCATAATTTATTTCAGAGTCTGTCTTGAAATACTAAGTGTTTTTATGATGTTGTTCACTGCAGGTAAAAATGCAGCACTCATTTTAGGGGCATTGTTTTCATCTCTTTAAGGATGAAAACCACTCTGTGGGCATATTTGTATTTCACTTGGATTTGCCTTCTTTGGGAAATTTAAGTGAGATTTAATCCATGCATAGATTTTGTGCACACTTTCTGCACTGAGGGATATTTCAGACTCCTTTTACGCTCCTTGCTCATTCTTGTAAAGATATTTTAATTGACACTCATTTGCGTATGACTAATTTTTTTGTATAATGTACATACACCTGTGTGTCTGTAGCAGTGCAATCACTGTTGTTTTATGTAGGCTAGAAATCACCTGAAAATGTACACACCACCTTTTTCTTGTGACTTGAAGGTATGGAACACTAACTTATGCTTGCTGTTTAGTTTGGGTATGGTTCTGTTAAAGAACTTCTTCAATTGGTATTCCCCTCCTCACAATGTTGTGCCAGAGCATGATTCAAATCCTGTTTATGGTTTCTATCACTGCAAAATTCTTACATCTATGGGCCTCTTTCATGGAATTAAATGCCTTTTTTAAGTCAATGAAATTATGCCGTTGCAAAGAAAAGCAGAGCAATGGGAAGGAAAATGAAAATTTTGCACTAGTAGAGACTGGACAGGATTTTCTTCTCTATTACCAAGTAATAAACATGAAAGCATATTTTGTACTGTATTTTTAGAAGTTGAAGGGAAAGGACAAAGGGAGCGTAATAATAACTAATCAATTATGTTACTGTAAATTTATTAAAATTATTTTGGTTGTCCCTGTATTCCAGTGTCATTCATAAAAAATGCATAGTAGTAAAAAAGTAAGATATTTTCATGCAGTATTCTTGTTTCACATTAGAACTGCATCTCTGCATATTCCTTTTTTCTTTCTCTCTTTTTTTTTTATTATTAAGAACAGTTAAGTGTGCTATGTATTGAGATGACCAGAAATAAGGGGAATATATTCAGTTGTTATGTGTGGCATTTTCTCAGCACAGGAGATTTTTACATTAATGTTCTCAATGTGAATATATATTTTTATATTTAATGCTAATATTTGGGAGAAAGCAGCAGTAGCTGACATAATTAAATCAGAATTTAATCAATCTTACATAAGCAATTAAAAATTGATTAAGAAAATCTGTTAAATGGAGGAAAGTTATTAATTAATGTTTCTCAGAAACGAAATTACTCTCTAATGCACGTACCAGCTTTCCAGTCACCTATGTGTCAAGATGAGATCTTGAGTTCAAAATCCCTAAGCAAAAATTGGTTTTGCTTTGTTTGCCTGTTAATGAGATTCTTCCAGTTATTTACAAATTGCTGTCATTTGCCTTGCAAACAGCTTTAAGCAGAGTGGTGACTTGAGGCATAAAAACTACTCCTATAGTATGTTCAGTTATGTTCATACCATTTCTTATTTCTGAGTTTGATGTGTCCTCACAGCAAGACCACCATGTCTCAAAAAATCTGTTATCTTCTAAGACTATCCCATCACTCACCTGGGATACTAATTTTTGTTCAAAAGATTCACCTTGCCCAATCGTGTTGCCTGATAAAAATTTAAAATCAGGAGTGGCAAGTTCTAATATCCAGGCAAAATGACTGAAGTGTTTAGGCTGATGCAAATGTGTCACTTCAGTGTCTTCTCAGCCATGACTCCTCTATAAATATTTAAGATTTGTACACTAAAAGGCAGAGCTGTATGTGCTTTCTGACAGGTAATGGTGGTAGGAAAGAGAGGCATGGCTGTCTGACCCAATGTTGTGCTGGGAAAGAATTACTCCATGGCGTGTCCTTAATCCATTCCTTGTGCAGATATGTAGCACTAAGTGGTTCATTAGACAGCAGGGGGAGGGTGGCATGAATTGTCTGATGTTCTATGTCAGCTGGGATGTCAGGGGTCTTTTAGTTCCAGAGCCAAAGAGGTCAGAGGCCCTTTGATTAGGTCCTGTGCAATTGTGAAGTGTGTTTATTTTGCATGTAAATCTGAGTTTTTTTAGAAGAAAGAGGCCCATAACTTGGTTTTTGAGCCATAAGCCACACAGGTCCAAGCTCATATTCACATAAGTACACGGCTAAGCATCTTTATCTCTACCCATGTAGTGGTGTTGGTGGTTTATGTAAATTTATAAGTCTTGGTATAAGTTTTGTGCATTAGCCAGGAGCACCTGGTTCACCTAAGCTGCAGTTATTAAATCTGGAGTAATCCTAGGCTTGAATGAACTTAGTCTGGGACAACTGGTATAGCTTGACTATCTCTTTTCAAAATTTTGTGGTTTTCATAGGAATCAAGAAGCTCACAATGTTATTTTCAGATTTAATGTTGTCTTCATTTCTACAAAACAAGTATCTTTAAAAAAGAATTAAATATGTTTATTTGTCAATGTATATTGAATGTTAACATGTATGGTTAATTTGAAATAAATGCGAAATTATTTAACTCCATCGCTTCTTGTACTTTATTCATTTTACAAACATATCTAAAATATGAGAAAGTATCTGTATAGTTCTTCTCTCATCAATATCCAGGAACACATAAAAGTGCATTAGTTTTTGCCACACTCCTGTGTATAAAGTGTTCTCCTGTGCTAACATGAGTTTCACTCTGCCATTTTTATATATTTAATTTTGTTAATTTTATTGGCCCAATTCTGCCACCCATTTTCAAATTTATTTGCACAATTTATTACTGTTTTAACAAGCTTGGTAAGTAATGCTGAAGGACTGCACTAAGCATTTCTTTTCTGCAGTTAATCATTGCATGTACTGTGTTATGTCATTTATATTATGGCATTTGTGGCAAGACTAATAATTACTAAAACCAATGAGAAAGAATTGAGTGACAGTGTTTGTTCTTTTTTATGTTTGTTGTTAGAGTGCAGCAAAAATTCTTATCTCTCAATAAGTTTTAAAATTGAAGACACTGCAATTGAGAAGCTTCTCAATTACAGTGCCTAGAGACATAACAGTGTCTAGGGACATTAATCTGCTCACACTTTTATTGTTTTTTTTAACTCTTTTATCTGTCAAATACTCTGGGCCTTTCCTGAGGAGACTTGACTCAGTGAGGACAACAGTATTTGATTTCCAAAGGTTTTCCTTGCATCATGTTTTTCATGAATTTTTCCATTCCTGGAAATTCCATATTTCACTGATGTTTCTATTGTCAAACATCTGCAGAGATGTTCTTGCCTCTGTTTCCTCTCATTTTAAACTACTGTTGGAACTAAAGTTGTCTAATGCATAGACCTACTAATTCAAAAAGGCAAGAAAACAAAAAATCTTAAAAGTCTGTTCTGTTTTTCTCTGACATTGTGGGAGTTTTAATATGCCACATCTTGACAGGGAGGAGTTCAAAAGTAGAGATTTAAATCAATTATATTAAATCAAGGGTTTAAACTTGTGATGTTTGTAATAATGATGCTGTAAACTCAAGGGTCTATTGACAAAACCAGGACAAAGCTCTTAAGGTAGAGGTAATCTTTTGGTGTGCTAGACAAAAGATAGAGTTTAAAGAGATGAACTGTGCATCAAAAGAAAGGTTAGCGTGCTGAAAAGATTGTTGGTTTGGTGGAGGGGTGGGATTCAATCCTGATTGTGGCATTCTAGTTTTTTTTGTTGGTGTTTTGAATTATATCAGGGTCTTAGCACTATTCTGCTGTATTGTTTGCGTGGGTGTACATACAAACATGTATGACAGATGACACTTTAATGCTCTCTGTGAAATGCATCAATGTTGCTTGATTGTTACTTGCACAGTGCACCCTGGAGGGATATGCCTAACCCATACTGTGATGTCAGGTTTAGACACACCTGTCCTGATCAAGATAGGGAATTCTAAAGCAACCTGACAACACAGCACGTCTTACTCATTTTGGCAGGCATGACAGCAAGGAGACAACACAGACCTCCTGTTCATTGCTAGCTGCTGTATAGTATTGAGAAAGCCTCCAGCTATAGAAAAATAGATGGTCTAACACTGTGTATCGCTATCCACGAGTGTTCTCATAAATATTCTAGCACAACTAAACAATTTTTTTCCATACAGACATCACTAGGTCTCTTATTGCCTCTTCTGAGGAAGGAAGAAATGAAGGCTACGGCAGCAGCCTTCAGTTGCCTCATAGAGAGAAAACACTTGAATTTGAGCCTGGAAAACCAGTTCATTTCAACAAAGCATAGATGAAAATTGAGGCAGAGTGCAAAGCCCCAGTTTTCCTCAAGCGGGTCTCAGCTGTTGAAGTCTGGGAGGGAGATGTTGCTAGGCTCTCTGTTACTGTCACTGGCAGCCCCACACCCAAAATCCAGTGGTTTTTCAAGGGTAGGAAGCTAACCCCGTGCATGGACTGTGAGTGCCCTGGGTGAGGCCACATGCTCTGCTGAGCTCCTGGTGTGCAGCCAGAGCCCAGCCTTGCAGCACTCCACGGTGGCAGAGGAGCAAAGCCCTCTTTTCTACGAGGAGGCTGGTGAGCTTCCCGCAATGGAAGCAGCATTCAGTCCTGTGCCCATGAGGGAGCCTTCAACCCTCCTTCAGCTCCAGATGAGCCAGGCAGTGTGCATGCTGCCCAGGGAGGACGACTTGCCTGGCCTGCCACCAACCTGTCTGGCAGCGCAGAGTGTGGAAGAGATGCTCACCCAGATGTGGAAGAGATGCTCACCCAGATGTGGAAGAGATGCTCACCCAGATGCCACAATACAAGAGAGCAGCGGGCTTCTGGCAGAGCCTCTGGAAACCCTCCCTGCTGGCCCCCAGCGTGTGGTGTCTGCAGCAGTGATGGAGACATGACTTCCAGGCTGCCTTGGGACTGCAGCTGCACAGATACTTGTGCCCAAAGAGGAAATCATCCCCAAGGCAACAGAGCAACTGGCTGCTCTGAAGACAGAGGCTTCCCAAACCCTTCTACAGGTGTCAAGCACCACTGAGAGCCAAGTCATGGATGGTGACCAAATCCAGATCCTTGAGGGCTTTCAGATAGCACAAGGTGAGCTGAAGGCTGAACCCTGATTCCTCTCTGAATTGGCCTTCACTGGGGGCCAAGCTGTCCCCCTTCTTTCCTGGAAACAGCAAAGGAAGATTTTGCTGCAAGAATACATGAGGGACAGGCTGTGAGATTTCCCTTGGTGCTGGAAGAAAACCAGTCCATGGAGGAAGAACATGTTGATCTTTCCAAGCCACTTAGGCAGTGGCAGAGGACAGAAAGACAGTCACATGAAACAATGTACTCTCGGGAGCTCCAGCCAAGCCAAGTCCTCAACAAAGACAGTGAGCTCACTGCTCTGGTTGCCAAGAGCTATGGCTTAGACAAAGTCTCAAATCAGAAATGGACTGAGAGCTGCAGTGGTAAGTGGTAAAACCTCTTGTTTTCAGAATGGTTGGCTGATAAGGAAGATGTTAAAGTACAGGCAATAAATATCACCAAGGAGAATATGCACATGTTGTGCACGTATGTTGTGACCACAGGAGGATGCAGTCCCATAGAAATCCAAGTCTCCTTGGGAGAAGTGAACATTCAGACAGCTGACCAGAAAACAGTCTTGAAGGAAATTTTCTATTCCTTTCTTCGTGAAGATAAATGTTCCCTGACTGGTGAAAAATCCGAAGCATTGCCATTCTCTGCCAGACCGCTTCTCTCAGGAAAATCCTATGATGAAATGTTTGAGTTGGAGCCCCAGCAGGCTGGGAGGACTATGGAGGCAGAAATACAACTGGAACACCCTTTTTCTGCGCAAGCAATCAAGGCTGAGCATGGTCTAATCAAGGATGTAGGTGCAGCTGTAGCCACTGCTGATGTAGCCTCTGCAGATGTTCTTACAGAGACACCCAGAGAAATACTGAAAAGAAAAGAGAAAAGGGAAGAAAAATGTGAGGAAGAGGGCAGAGAGGGTCTGGAAACTAGAGCTGGAAAGCAAGAGGATGAGCTGAGCAAAGAAGGTTATCCCATCATACACAGCAAACTGGTTGACACTGTTGTGGAGGAAGAGGAGAGTGTCAGGCTGGTGTCTGTCATAACAAATGTCAGAGAGGTGAACTAGTGCTTTGAGGGTAAACTGGTCTTTTCAGGCAACAAATTCAAGTGTTTGTAAGATCAGGACACTTACACACTAATAATAAGCAAAGTGTGTGGGGAGATTCACCAAGGAGAGTACACCTGTGAGGCACTGAATCAAGGTGGAAAAAGAGCAACAGCAGCAAAACTCACAGTTGTTAAAAGAGGTTGGATTATGGAGATAAAATAAGCTTTTTAATGCACTGGTCTACTAATGAACCTCCCCTACTGTGTGTATCTTTAGACAGAGACACTGTATTAATACCATCATGCCACTAATCAGAGGGCCCTCTTTCTCTCTGGATTGATGGTGTCCTTTTACCACATTGCAAGGCCTCTCACTTCCATTACCCCAGTCTTTGGTCAGGAACTTTTTTGTTTCATTGCACTAGCATGTTCAGGACAAAGCTGTTTCTCAATCACAACCATTTCTCCTATTATTGCCTGAGAAGTGGACCTGCTCTTCCCATTTTTCTGACTGCTGCACCCTCTCTCACTCCTTAGAGTCATTGCACTTCTCGTTCACAGCCTAATTTCTCACAAGTCCAGAATGGATTACTATATATTTATATCCCATTGCTATAGTGCATAGCTATTTCACTTGGTTTTTCCAGTATCACCACTGTTTCCTGATGTCATTATGCACTGTAAGACTGTCTGTCCACTGAGTTTAGTACTGTTTCCATTTCTTACAGATATTTCTTCTTTTCCAGTCACTTTATGTGAATTGCGAGTATGTCACCTTTTTGGGTCATTTTTCAGTCAGTCAGTCACTTAATTTCAGAATGTCAGCAGGCAGGGTTTTGAGTCACTCTCTGCTTCTAATTTCAGTTGCACCGATCCTGAGGAGAAGGCTTGAACCCTTGGAGGTGGCTGTGAATCATGTGGCCAAGTTTACCTGCGAGGTAGAGATGGCTCCCAACGTCAAGTTCCAGTGGTACAAAGCCGGACGAGAGATATATGATGGGGACAAATACTCCATCCGCACCTCCAACTACCTCTCCACGCTGGAGATCCCAAGGCCTCAAGTTGTTGACTGTGGGGAATATAGCTGTAAGGCTTCCAACCAGCATGGCAGTGTAAGCTCTACAGCTGTTTTAACAGTGACTGGTGAGTACAGACCTTCAAACTCTTCTCTTTTTCCGTAAAGTACCGTGGTGTATTGCAATGATTTCACTGCTATACTTGAATGTGTTTATGGTAGGACTCTTGGTTACCATCATACTGCATAATCCATACCTAATTTTGGCAGGCACAAGCATGGAAAAGGAATAACTTTTGAGAATGCTGCTTTTAGGGGCTTTCTGTATGAACAGAAGGGAATCAGTGTGAAAAAGCTTCAGAGGGAAAGAAAGAAGGGGGAAAGAGAACAGGAAGAAACAGCATGGGATTGCTTTATGAATTCATTCTTGAAGAATGTTTGTTTCACAAGAAACACTTCTAAATCTGATTTCTTGGTGTAATAGTCACTGTGTGATTACCCTAGCACCCTAAATTTATCCTGCAACTATACTTGTGATGCAAGTTATGCAGATCTGCATACCTGAACATCTTTGTGCCGTTGCCAAAGGGGAGCTCTGTGACTGGGGAAATAGATCTTAAATAAAAGGAGGTTTAAAGGGTTTCAATTTGCAAATTTTTTGTCTATTGAGAGCTATACAGCAGGGTTTTTTTCTTTAAAGAAAGAAAGAAACAAAAAGCCATTATCTTTTGGAGGTTTCTTTTGTGATGACTTTTTTTACTCTGACTTTTCTCTTTCTGGGAGGAGTCCTTCTGTGGCCTTTGCTAAGTGCTAGGTGGTAGAGACTAGAAAAAGGCGCACGAACAGTGAATTGCATGCAAACTTGCCCATCTTGAGAGAACATGTCAGTCTTGAGGGAGGAATTTAAGGCTTTTTGTTTATTTTTCTTTAGTTCGTACATTGCTCCAGAGATTCAAAATGCCTTCAAGCTCTGGAGCAATACATAGACTGAAGAAGTACAAAACCAAACGCCAAAATTTATTATCTTTAACACCTCTTATCTCCTTCACTGCTGTTTTCTTTCACTTAAGAGTATTCAGTGACAATCTAGCCTCTCTTGCTCTCTGTCTCTGGCAAATGTGGCTCTGTTCCTCTCCTCTTGATAACACTGAACCCCTTTGTTTTGCAGAGGCATTTCCACCAACGTTTCTTACCAGACCTGAACCTATTACTACTTTTGTTGGCAAAAGTGCCAAGTTCCTCTGTACTGTTTCGGGCACTCCAGTCATCGACGTCACCTGGCAGAAAGATGGAACAACTATTTCACCTTCAGACCACCATAAGATCTCCAAAGTGGAAAATAAACATGTTTTAGAAATTTCCCTTCTTACCACTGGTGACAGAGGGGTTTACACTTGCAAAGCTTCCAACAAGTTTGGGGCTGATATTTGCCAGACTGAAATGGTCATTATAGACAAGCCCCACTTCATTAAAGAGTTGCAGTCAGTACAGTCAGCAGTTAATAAAAAAATACGCCTTGAATGTCAGGTAGATGAAGACAGGAAAGTAACTGTAGGGTGGACAAAGGATGGAAACAAAATCCCTCCAGGCAAAGATTATAAGATTTACTTTGAAGACAAAATAGCCTCACTTGAGATTCCTCTGGCTAAGCTCAAGGACTCAGGCCACTATGTGTGTACTGCTTCAAACGAGGCAGGAAGCAGCTCCTCTTCTGCCAGCGTCACAGTCAGAGGTAAGATAGTTCTATGCCCCCTTTACCTTTCATCTTCTTGGGTTCCCCATTTCTTCTTTCACAGGCAAAAGACTTCTTTGGGCTGAAATGACACTGTGAATTCTTCTCAGACCTGCCACCTAGTCAATTCCATGTAAAGTCTTTTCTCCTGCTGCCTTACAGTGCACCGTGTGTTACTCCAATATTTCTTTCACCAGAGAAAATCAAGAATTGCTCCTGCCTACAGGGTAGAGATAGATGAAGAGGGAAAGCAAAACCACAGAAGATGCAGCTCAGCAAAGATTATGCTGATCTCTTGTGAAGCTGTATTTTGTTCTTGGTCTGGGAAGCAATCTTTCAAAGTGTTGTATTTCAGCTGTCTTTCCTTTTCCCCTTTCCTCCTCCCCTTCCCCTTTTTACCATCTCTTCCCCTCTTACCATTTACAGAACCACCATCCTTTGTGAAGAAAGTCGATCCATCTTATTTACTGACCCCAGGCGACTCTGCACGCCTTCAATGCAAAATCAAAGGGTCTCCTGAAATCCAGGTTACTTGGTTCAAGAACAATAAGGAAATCCATGAAAGTAACACGCACAGGATGTCCTTTGTCAATTCTGTGGCTGTGTTAGATATTTTGGAAATGAAAGTTGATGACACTGGGACCTACTCATGTGAAGCTGTCAACGAGGTTGGAAGTGACAGTTGCACCACCGAAGTGGTTGTCAAAGGTCTGTCCTTCTTGTTGCTGCCAGTCGCATTCTTGAGAAAAACCTTCAAACCTTCCTTCCTTTTTTTTTTTTTTTCCTGGCATGGTTGACTAATTCTTTCTTACTGCTTTTATAGAGCCTCCATCTTTCATCCGAACTCTTGAACCTGCAGAGCTAGTGAAGGGGACAAACCCCATTCTTCAGTGTGAGGTTGCTGGCACTGGACCCTTTGAGATTAGCTGGTACAAAGACAAGAAGCAGATTCGCAGTAGTAAAAAATACAGGTTGACCTCTCACAAGGCTGTTATTTCTTTGGAGGTCTCCTCATTTAATAGTGCAGATGTCGGTGAATACGAGTGTGTGATAGCTAACGAAGTTGGGAAGTGCATGTGCAGTGCCACGTACATCTTGAAAGGTCAGTGGGAGAGAGAAAACTCCATTTACTGAAGGCAAATACCTCTTATTTCATAAAATGTCTTCTCTTTGGATTTGTGGGAGGCTGGGGAGACTGGGGACAAAGAATACCTTCTTATCTTAAATTTCTGTGTGTATCTTAAGTCTTATCTGACATCAAACCTGGGAATTTGAAGAACATGAGATTAATGGGCCATTAGGTCCCAGCTGGAGAAAGCACTTCTCCAACTTGCCTGCTCTTTTGCTGAATTGAGATGTGTACTGCACATACTGTCTTACAAAACTGTCTTTAAGCAGCATATTTTATGTGATGATGTAATAGTAGATGAGTATTTTTTTCTTGTCTCTCTTCTTTGAACTAGAACCACCGTCTTTTGTTAAGAAAATTGAAAATGTGACAGCTCTGGCTGGAGATAGTGTTACATTACAGGCTGTGGTGAAAGGGTCAGAGCCTATTTCTGTGACATGGATGAAGGGCAAAGACATTATTAAAGATGATAACAATGTGAGAGTGACATTTGATCATGGTCTAGCAACACTGCAAATAACCGGAGTCCAGCTGAGTTCTGGTGGCAAATACACCTGCGTGGCTGAGAATGATGCAGGAAGTCAGTCCTGCTTTGGTGAACTAGCAGTGAAAGGTCAGTGGAGAAGTGCTGTGATCCCTGCAGTCTCCCACCTGAGAGGAGAAGAAATTTCCTTTTGTCCTTAACACTAGTTGTTTAATTCTGTTGTAGAACCTGCCAAAATAATTGAAAAAGCCGAAATGATCCAGGTTACAGCAGGGGAACCAGCTATTTTGGAGTACACTGTCACAGGCACTCCAGAGCTGAAAACCAAATGGTTCAAAGATGGAAAGCCACTCCCTGCCAGCAAAAAATACAGGATCAGCTTCAAAAATAACATTGCTCAGCTCAAGTTTTATGCTGCTGAAATGCAGGACAGTGGTGAATACACGTTTGAGATATCTAATGATGTGGGCATCAGCTCTTGTACTACCAGCTTCACTGTGCTAGGTTGGTACTGCCTCTTTGCAGAGAGCCCTGTTGCTCTGCTCTGTGCCTAACAGAGCAAGAAGCTGAACAGCACTCCTGTTTTGCTCATGTGTTCCTTTCTGTCATTTTTTTCACTCTCAACAGATCGCACTCTCCCTCCCTTCTTTACTAAACCACTGAAGAATATTGACAGCATCATTAGTGCCTCGTGCCGCCTAGACTGCAAAATTTCAGGCTCTCTTCCAATGACTGTCTCATGGTTTAAGCAAGATACTGAGATCACTTCAAGTGCCAAGTATACAGTACACTTTGCAGAAGGCTCAGCATCTTTGGAAATAAAACACCTAGATGCAAATGATGCTGGGGTCTACATTTGCAGAGCCACAAACTCTGCTGGTAGCAAAGAGAGCAGTAGCACTTTGTTTATAAAAGGTTTGGCAATTTGTTTCACTTTTCTTGGAATCTTGCTTGTCTTGTGATCATACTTTTCCTTCTCAAAATACAAGCCCTCTCTTACTCTTTGCATTTTTTTCCTTTCAACGCAATCCAGAGCCACCCAGCTTCACTGTAGAACCAGAGTCTCAAGATGTATTGCCTGCATCAACTGTACATTTCAAAGGAATGTTTAAAGGCACAACACCGCTGACAGTGAAATGGTTTAAAGGCGATACTGAGCTGGTGACAGGAGGATCCTGCTACATTATGACAGAAGCATTAGCAAGTTACTTGGAGCTTTATGCAGTCAAACCAAGTGACTCTGGAAAATACACCTGCAAAGTCTCCAATGTAGCTGGTTCTGTAACATGCAGTGCAAACTTATTTGTGAAAGGTTTGCGTTCTTACTCTTATTTAAAATTCTAGCTGCTGGATTAACACAGCAGCACTCTTTCATGTGTTCTTTGTCCTGAACACTCTTCTTAAATCCACAGAACCTGCTGTCTTTAAGGAGAAACTAGAGCCAACTCATCTCATAAAGAAAGGTGGATATGCTGAACTGACCTGTGAAGTCACTGGTACTCCTGAGATTAAAATCACGTGGTTCAAGGATGATAGAGAGCTAAAAGAGAGTGACAAATACAGGATATCTTTTACAAAATCTTTGGCAAAACTCCATGTTTCAGAGGTTGATACTGAAGACAGTGGGGAATACATTTGCGAAGCCAAAAATGACGCTGGAAAAGATATCTGCAGTAGTGTTGTTACAGTCAAAGGTGTGTGTGACCTCCAGCCACACAGTTTGTATCTTTAGACTCAGTACAGTGGTACCGGCTTCAAAAGTATGATTAATGCAAATTGCACTTTCTTTTTCACACTGTAGAGTCACCTTATTTTAGCAAGGAGTTTCAATCCATGGAAGTCTTGAAGGATTCTGATGTGGTTCTGGAGTGTGAGGTGCTTGGCACACCTCCCTTTGAAGTGTTCTGGGTGAAAGATGATAAACCCGTGCGGAGCAGTAAGAAGCACAGAATAAACATTGAGAAATCTTTGATTAGCCTCCATGTTTTCAGGTTTGATGCTTCTGATGTTGGGGAGTATCAGTGTAGAGTAACAAACGATGTTGGGAGCTGCCTCTGCCGTTCAGAGGTCACACTGAAAGGTTAGTGCAAGGCGCAGAACACCACTAGCATGCTCTTCTCCCAGTGTGGTTTTCCATGCCACACTGTTTGTTACACACCAGATTTGTACTTACATAACCACTTTCTTCCTGCCAGAGCCTCCGCAGTTTTTGAAGAAGATAGAAAACATTAGCTCCCTTCGAGGGGGAACAGTTGTGTTTCAGGCTGCTATTAAAGGTTCCTTGCCCATCACTGTGTCCTGGTTGAAAGACAATGATGAAGTGATTGAAGACAACAATATCAAAATGACCTTTGTGAACAATGTTGCCACTCTTATGGTGAGATCTATTGAGCTGAAACATGATGGGAAATATTTCTGTCAGGCTAAAAACGAGGCAGGAATTCAGAGGTGTTCTGCTCTGCTGACTGTCAAAGGTTAGTCTTACACTGAAGGCTTGCAATGATCCGGGACAGTTCCCTTGTGATTTTTACAGATGTACTTAACACTCTATCTCCTTGTTTACAACAGAACCTGCTACAATTGTGGACAAGGCTGTGTCAATAGATGTGACTGAGGGAGACCCAGCAACCTTGCAGTGTAAATTTTCAGGAACAAAACCTATTACAGCCAAATGGTTCAAAGATGGCAAGGAACTGACATTGGGCCCAAAATATAAGATCAGTGTTACAGATACCGTCTCAGTCTTAAAGGTGCTTTATGCAGATAAGAAAGATAGTGGAGAATACATTTTTGAGGTTCAAAATGACGTTGGGAGCAGTAGCTGTTCTGCCAGCATTAATGTCCTAGGTGTGTATGGGCTTTCTCTTATTATTGCTTTTAGATACCAAATCTTTTCTCCTGACCTGACATGTGCCACTATTGCTGTTGAATTTTTATATTTTGTGTTTTTACTCTGTCTTGGATAGATCTCATTATACCACCTAAATTCACCAAAAAACTCAAGAAAATGGACAGCATTAAGGGGTCTTTTGTCCACCTGGAGTGCATAGTGTCTGGTTCGCATCCTATAAGTATTCAGTGGTATAAGGATGGCCAAGAAATAACAGCAAGTGAAAAGCACAAATACTCTTTCCATGATAATACTGCATTTCTGGAAATAAATCAACTGGAAGGCACAGACAGTGGCTCTTACACTTGTGAAGCAACAAATAAAGCAGGAAGCAGTCAATGCAGCGGGTTCTTAACAGTAAAAGGTTTGAGTTCCTTCTTTGTCTTCTGTTAGGTCTCTCATGCATAGTTTTGGATTTCCCCATCTCAGAGTAATCCCCTTTCTTCCTTTTTGCATATTATAGAGCCACCATATTTTGTGGAAAAACCCCAGTCTCAAGAGGTTGTGCCCAATGCTAGGGTTCAGTTCAAAGCGCTGGTGAAAGGGTCTACTCCTCTGCAGATAAAGTGGTTTAAAGACAGCCAGGAGCTCCTGTCTGGAGCCAGTCGATCTGTCTGGAAGGATGACACTTCTAGTGTTCTGGAGCTCTTCTCAGCTAGGACATCTGATTCTGGGAGCTACACTTGTCAGATAAGCAATGACGTGGGGACTGCAACCTGCAAAGCAACTCTGTTTGTAAAAGGTGTGCAACCCAATCTTCTAATTTTTTTTTGTTCTGAGTTTTATGTGCAGTTTTGGTGGGAGGGGGAGGAAGCCTTTTAGCCTTTTTTTTTTCTTTAAATTCTGGGGGTTTTTTGTTCCTATCTTGAATATTATAAAGCCTCGACTTCTCTGTCCATCTTCTAGAGCCCCCCAGGTTTATTCAGATGCCAACTTCTGTAGTAGCTTTGCGTGAAGGACAGTCCACCACTTTTGAGTGCCAGGTAGTAGGCACGCCAGAGATCCACATTACATGGTACCTGGATGGAAATGAAGTGACTGACCAAGCTAAGTACGGCATCTCCTTCATAGATGGTTTAGCCACTTTGAGAGTCACTCAAGCCAGAGTGGCAGATAGTGGGATTTATGTTTGTGAAGCCCACAATGATGCAGGTAGTGAGAGCTGCAGCGTCGAGCTGAAAGTAAAAGGTTGGTTTTGAACATCTTGTCATCTCTGTCACATATCTGGGGTGAGGAAGTAGGAGATACTTCTTCTCCCCTCAAAGCTATTTGAGGTTATTATCTACTTTCCCCTCATTCTTCCTTATAGAGCCTCCAACCTTTGTTCGGGAGTTGCGTCCCACCGAGGTAGTGAAGGGCTCAGAGGCCACACTAGAGTGTGAGGTGTCTGGTACCCCACCATTTGAGGTGAAGTGGCTGAAGAACAATAAGGAGATGTTCAGCAGCAAGAAATACACCATCTCCACCAAAGAATCAGTATTTACTCTTAATGTGACTAACTGTGACACCTCGGATGTTGGTGAATATCAGTGTATTATATCAAATGAAGGTGGGAGCTGTTCTTGCAGCACAAGACTCAGCTTAAAAGGTCAGTCCTCTAGGAAGCACACCTCAAACATTATATGCCCCAGATAAAGTGTAGCAAGTGGGATTACTTTATATGATCTCTCTTTCTCCTCTTCCCTTTCCATGACTTCTCTTCCAAACAACAAACAAAACTCACACCACAGAACCACCATCATTCGTCAAGAAGCTGGAGAACGTCACTAGCATTTTGAAAGGTGATGCATTCTTTCAGTGTGTCATAGCAGGGGCTCAACCCCTATCTGTGTCATGGATAAAAGATGAGAAAATACTAGAAGATGATGAGCACCACCACATTACCTTCGAGAACAGGGTGGCCACACTGAAGCTAACTAATGTTGACCTCAGCCACAGAGGGAGATACACCTGTCAGGCAAAGAACGAATCTGGCGTGGAGAAGTGTTTTGCTTTGCTTTTTGTACAAGGTGTGTACAAGATGTAACCTTGATGAGTACTTGGAAAGTCGGTTCCCTACCTATGTAGCTAACTGCTGTAATTTTTATACTCTTTACACCTCAGAGCCTGCACAGATCATAGAAAAGGCTAAATCACTTAAAGTCACTGAAAAAGACCCCGTGACTTTGGAGTGTACTGTGGCTGGGACGCCAGAGCTCCGAATAAGATGGTACAAAGACGGCAAGCAACTCCTGCCCAGTAGATACTACACAATGAGCTTTGAAAACAATGTGGCCAGTTTCAGGATTGAACCTGTATCAAAGGAGGATAGTGGCACATACAGTTTTAAGGTTGAAAATGACTTCGGAAGTAGCACCTGTGAAGCTGTTCTGACTGTGCTAGGTTTGTATTGCCAATCCAGCAAGGAGGGAATGAAAAATAATCTCTGTGAAAGATAAGCAAGAAGTTAACTACTGTGTTTTTGCCTTTTTTTTTTTTTTCGTGTTGGGCAGATCAATCAATTCCTCCTGTATTTATCAAAAAGCTAACCAAAAAGGATACCATTCTGGGATCTTCTATCCAAATGGAGTGTAAAGTCTCTGGGTCACTCCCAATTGTTGCAAAATGGTTTAAGGATGGAAAAGAGATAACTGACAGTGCAAAATACAGAAGTCTGTGCCATGAGAACACTATGTCACTCGAGATTGCTAACCTAGAGCTGGCAGACAGTGCAAATTACACATGCAGCGTCTCTAATGTTGCTGGAAATGATTCTTGCAGTGCTGTCCTGACTGTGAAAGGTTTGAAACTCTTTTGCTACTTCTTATCTATGATAAATGCTGGGAAAATCTTATGCTAACACTCTTACACATCTTATTTATTAACACTGAAAACTTGGTCTCCATGCTTGCCTCACTGATTTTCTTCATTCTTAGACATTTCTGATGTAACTTTGTCTTTCTCTTAAAAACTGCAGAGCCACCAAGTTTCTTAGTAAAACCTGAAAGCCAGCAAGCCATACCAGATTCCACAGTGGAGTTTAAGGCCACACTGAAAGGAACACCACCCTTTACAGTAAAGTGGTTCAAAGAAGACTTAGAACTTGTATCTGGTCCAACTTGTTTCATTGGGATTGAAGGTTCAACTGGGTTCTTAACCCTCTATTCAGTGGATTCTTCTAGGAGTGGGCACTACACTTGCCATGTTTCAAATGATGTTGGCAGTGACTCTTGCACTACAACACTGTTGGTAACAGGTGTGCACTCTTTCTTGTTGTGTTGTTATCTTTTTGTCTCCTTCTTCTCCCTTCTTTCAACCAAGCCCTCCTTGGTGATCTTTGATGCACTGCCAAGGGAATTCCCTACCTTGTGTTTGCAACCCACCATTGTTGGCTCTTTTCCCACCATTTTCTCTCCTGTATTACTTCAGACCTTCCTGACCCCACTTTTTTTGGTTTTTTAGAACCCCCCAAGTTTGCTAAGAAGCTAGAGGCAACAAAAGTAGTCAAGCAGGGTGACTCAGCCCGGCTTGAGTGCAAAGTAAGTGGATCTCCAGAGATGAAAGTAGTGTGGTTCAGAAATGACCATGAAATTGTTGCCAGTGAAAAATTCCGGACATCATTCATTGACTCTGTGGCGGTGCTCGAAATGAATCATCTCAGCACTGATGAGAGTGGTGACTACATCTGTGAAGCTCACAACCCTGCCGGCAAGGCCAGCTGTAGCACCAAAGTCACAGTGAAAGGTTAGCTGTCCTCTTGTTTTCCAACCGAAACTTACTTTCCCCCTGGTGTCTGTATCCCTTAGAAATACACAGAAAAATGAGATTAATTTATTTCAGAACTGCCCTGTTCTTCATGTCATGTTTGTTTCTTGATGCTCCCTCATCTTCTCTGCCAGTGTCTAAACAAGAGAGATGATGTTCTTAGTGCAGATGAGTACTAAGCTATTTTTTCCCCAGTTCTATAATTTTACTATCCAAGACAGTTCTTAGTGGGAATTGCTATATCAAGAGGCTGAAATGCAAAGAGAAAGAACAGACACAAACTGACTAGTGTCAGTTTTACACCCTGTATGGGAGATTACTACCGGCTAAATGAGACCTGTACCCTCTCTGCCAAAGGTCACCCCTCTTTTTACCTTTCCTAAAGGGGAGCTAAGGGCTCTTAATGCTCACCTTTGTGCAAGCTCATTTCATATTGTGCCCAGAAAAAGAGGGAAGTCTGTAGTTATTCTCAGCAGTCCCATTTTCCAGAAGCTGGTATCTGTAGAGTCTTTGTCGATCGAAGAGCTTCACACTACTTTCTAAATATTCCTTTCTTCCCTTGTTAGAACCTCCTGTCTTTAGCAGGAAGCCTTCTCCAGTAGACATTGTCAGAGGCTCTGAGGTGAGCCTGGAATGTGAGATTTCAGGAACACCTCCGTTTGACGTTGCCTGGTACAAAGACAGGAGACAAATCCGCAGTAGTAAGAAGTACAAGGTTACAGCCAAAAACTACCACACCAGTGTTCGCATTCTTAATGTCGAAGCTGCAGATGTTGGTGAATATCAGTGCAAAGCACAGAACGATGTAGGAAGTGACACTTGTGTTTGCACTGTGAAGCTGAAAGGTAAAGTACTGGTACATGTGTCTTCTGCAGCGCTCCCAAGGGCGCTGCATTGCTCTTCCTTGTGGAAACACTGTGAGTATTTACTATAACTGCATATTTCTTCTTCAGAACCACCAAAATTCTTGACTAAAATAAACAGCATGACTGTTGTGGTTGGTGAACCAGTAGAGTTACAAGCAAGAGTGGAGGGCTCCCAGCCAATTTCTGTGCAGTGGCTTAAAGACAAAGAGGAAATTATCAGAGAAAGTGAGAACACAAAGATCACATTTGTGGAAAATATTGCAACTTTGCAATTTGCACGCACAGAGACCAGCAGTGCTGGAAAATACACCTGTCAGATCAGAAATGATGCTGGAAGTCGTGAGTGTATGGCTACCTTAACTATTCTAGGTAGGTAAAAAGCACAAATTCATGGAAGTTTCTTTTTAAAGTTAGAAACTTGGCTGTTTATTATCAGCTGTATACTTTGCTTATGCCTCTGAGTTCAAAATAAAGCAAAATAGAATCCTTCTCTTCCCAACAAGCAGAAGTCAGGTTCCATATTTCCAGTAGTCCAGCAATAGAGTTGGAAGGAACCATTCTATATTTTATATTTTAAATATAAATTATAAATTTGAATGTAAAAAATATAAAATATTTTATATTTTAAATGACAATATGCTTTAAAATTATTTAAAATATTTTAAAACGTTTTAAAATAATTTTACTTAGTTTTGGAAACCATCAGAAATTTGCCATTTTAGAGTAACAGAAAGGATGGAAAAAACAGCTGTAAAAAAGCTCCACAGCCCAACAAATTGAAATTTCCTTAGTATCAAACGTGTAAGCCCCATCCCATAGTGCTATAATACTTACAGCTAATAGTTATCAAACCCTGTTTTAACCATAATGTTACCCATGTCTCCTTCCAGAGCCTGCAGTCATTGTAGAGAAAGCAGAGCCAATGAAAGTTACTATAGGAGATGCCTGTACTTTGGAATGCAAAGTAGCAGGCACACCACAGCTTTCCACTGGGTGGTTCAAGGATGGCAAAGAACTGACCAGCAGCCAAAAATACAGAATCACTTTCCTCAATAATGTGTCTACACTTAAAATTATGGATGCAGAAAAGGAAGATGGTGGATTGTACACTTTTGCTGTGCAAAACGACGTGGGGAAAAGCAGTTGCACAGCATCAGTTGATGTTTTAGGTTGGTTGGGTAGTTTTTCTATCTTTTACAAAAGCTTTCGTTTGGCCATTCTCTGTCCTTTATTCAAATTCCTTTACTCATTTTCTCTCTAACCGTGGATTTATTATGTTTTCTTATGCAGACCGAATCATTCCTCCTTCTTTCACAAGAAAACTAAAGGACATCCCTTGTGTTCTGGGTTCCTCAGCACTGCTGGAATGTAAAGTGTCAGGTTCACCTCCTATTTCTGTTGCCTGGTTCCAAAATGGACATAAGCTAGTCAGTGGAGAAAAACATCAAATGTCCTTTTCAGATAACCTATGTATTTTAGAAGTTAATTCACTGAGTCACTCAGATACTGGCACTTACACCTGCAAAGCTACCAACACTGCTGGCTCAGATGAATGCAGTGCTGTATTGACTGTACAAGGTGGGTATATGATGGTCAAGAAGCTCTCTGAGCTATTCTTTACTCTTTCTCTCTTGAAATTATCTTCAGTCTTTTGTAAATATTCTTGGGGAAAATTATTGACAGAAAAATAAAGATTTTGCTCTTTATCTTCAGTAGGTGTGTGGAAATACCAGAGCTATGCTGCAGCAATTTGTCTTATCTATCTTTTTCTTTTGTATATTTAGAGCCACCTTCTTTTGAGAGGACCCCAGAGCCTCTGGATGTATTGCCAGGCACAAGCATCACTTTCACATGTGTTGTCAGAGGAACCCCTCCTTTTAAGGTTAACTGGTTTAGAGGGGCCAATGAACTTGTGCCAGGGGACAAATGCAATATCTACTTGGAGGAGTCTGTTGTGGAGCTTGAGTTATTTGATGTAACTCCTCCCCAAAGCGGAGAGTACACTTGTCTAGTGACTAATGATGCTGGCAGGGTAAATTGTACAACGCACCTCACCGTAAAAGGTTTGTAAAGATGATGTCTCTCCATTTACCTTAAATTTTTGTTTCATTCTCTCCATTTGGCATGCTGTACTCAACATTTGTGACTTATTTCATTAGAGCCAGCTGTCTTTGTAAAGAAACTGAGTGATCAGTATGTGGAGCCTGGCAAGCCCATCATCCTAGAGGGCACATACACAGGCAGCCTGCCCATCTCTGTGACATGGAAGAAGAATGGCCACACCATCACACAATCTCAGAAGTGTAGCATCACCACCACAGAGAAATCCTGCATCCTAGAAATACTTGACAGCACCAAAGAAGATGCAGGAGAATACACATGCCATGTTGAAAATGAGGCAGGAAGAGATGTTTGTGAGGCCGTAGTCTCTACTCTAGGTGTGTGCTCCCTTTGCTTCTTTTCCTTGCCTTTTTTTTTTCAAGTATATGCTTTCCAAAAGCACACAGTAAGCCTGTCTAATTGCTTCTCTTTTTTTAGAACCTCCCTACTTTGTTACACACTTGGAACCTCTTGAGGTGTCAGTTGGGTCTTACACAACATTGCAATGCCATGTTGCTGGAACACCAGAAATTACTGTGTCTTGGTACAAAGGTGATACGAAACTCAGGTCTACTCCTGAGTATAAAGTGTTCTTTAAAGACAATGTTGCTACACTTATCTTCAACAAAGTGGCTAGCAGCGACAGTGGAGAATATATCTGCAAGGCAGAAAACAGTGTAGGAACTGCATCTACAAAGGCTCTCTTAACAGTTCAAGGTGATGATTCTATATTAGTTTGCTAAAACTCTTTCTGTCTTGCCAAACTATAAAAAAAGTTGCTTCCTGGGGTGTATTTATCCTTTGCTTGCTTTCTTCCAGAACGCAAACAACCACCTTCCTTTGCAAGAAAATTAAAGGACATCGAGCACCCTGCTGGTTTACCCCTTAAGCTCATGTGTCGACTCAATGGCTCAGAGCCCATTACTGTCACTTGGCACAAAGATGGTGTGCTGCTAAAGGATGACCACAGTGTGCACACATCCTTTGTAGATAACGTTGCAGTGCTGCAACTGGTGCGAACTGAGATGAATCACACTGGGCAATACACCTGCACAGCCACCAATCCTGTGGGCACTGCCACCTCCAGTGCTAGGCTCACAGTGGCAGGTGTGTTGGCTTATAAAACTTTTACTTGGATCACAGGTTCCTCCCTCTTATTTCATGCATGCAATGGTATCTGTGTGTTGGATTAGCTTTTTTCTGAAGTATGAATATTACATGGCTTTCTTGTGTTTCTAGAACCCAAGCAAGCGCCTGTCTTCGACATCAAACCACAATCTATTGATGTGCCTTTTGGAGAAAGTGCTGATTTTGAATGCCACGTTACGGGAGCCCAGCCCATACACATAACGTGGTCCAAGGATGGTCGGGAGATCCGAACTGGAGGAAATTTCAATATTACATTCACAGCCAACACAGCTCACCTTCGAGTGCTCAGAGTGGGTAAAGGAGACTCTGGCCAATATACTTGCCAAGCTAGTAATGAAGCTGGGAAAGACTTCTGCTCAGCCCAACTCAGTGTCAAAGGTATTAAGATTAAATCACCTTTGTTTGTGCATTTTCTTTTTCTTGGGTAAAGAGATCTCTTTGTCTTTGATCTTCTACCATTTCTAGTTTAGAAATATATAGAAAGTAACATTACATAAATCATGAAATTACCTTCTCCCACCAGTGTAACTGCAGAGGTCTTGCGTGCCTGCAAAATCTTGAAAGAGAAAGGTACCTGTGTGAACCTGTTTGTATGGAGAGTTGCACTCACACTACTTTTTACTTTAATAACTACAGTCACTGTGGTAGTCACTCTGTATGGAAAATTATTAGTAAATGCAGCTCTACCTTGCATTCGTTGGCCTGTATAGGTGACTCTTTCAAATTTGCTAAATATTTCAGTTGGAGTTCTGAATTGTTGATTTAATCTAGACTATGAATCACCTAATTTCTTAATGCAGAAATATACTTTCAAGATGTCTTAGCAAGTGAAATGATCCCTACCGTGTTTCTGCTGCTCCCAGGGATGAAGGCTTGTCAAATCTTTCCGGTTGGCCTGGGAACCCTGTTACTTGTTACCACTCAAAGGTAACAGCAAAATTTCAATTGGGTGGAACAACCATTCTTTGTGTATCTTTTACGGCTTCAACTGTCTGATGCAACAGGGTCCAAAGCTGGCAGAACACAGTTTTACTTGTTGTTTTTGCCTTCTTTTCTTCATCTTCTGTATTCCCTTGAAAGGAAACTTTGGTTGGGGATGCAGCCAACTTCTGTAACAATTTTATTTTTGTGCTGTAGTACTCTTGCGCCTCCCGGAACTCTTGCTCAGTGCCGTAGATTCCACATGGCAAACAGGTAAGTTGTCATTCTCTACATACTTATTCTGTTCTGCAGAACCTCCAAAGTTCGTCAAGAAGCCTGAAGCTTTGCGGTTCGTGAAGCAGGGGGACACAGTTCAGCTCGAATGTAAAATCAGTGGCACACCAGAGATCAGAATCGTGTGGTACAAAAACGATCAGGCACTGCAAGCCAGCGACAGGCTGCACGTGTCCTTTGTAGACTCCGTGGCAATGCTGACCATCTTGGGTGCCACTGCTGAAGATGCTGGGGATTACATCTGTGAAGCCCACAACTCTGCAGGCACAGCCAGCTGCAGCACTTCGGTCACAGTGAAAGGTTAGCAGAAGCTCCGCACTGCACCAGAATCCCTGCTGCCAGCCCTGCTCCCAGCTGCACTGCTGCTGGGCCAGTGTCTCTCCAGCTGCTCTTGCATTTAAATGCTGATGTGTTTAAGCAGCAGAGATCAGGCAGGAAATAGTGATGGGTGTTCAGCACTGTGCTGTCATTCCCTCGTCTCCCCATTTAAGTCAGTTGCAGGATGAACAAGGCAAGCTTTTCAGATCACAATGAAAGCATGGACTAGGTGGAACACCAGCCATGGGGGGGCAGCTGGGAATACTTTTCAGGCATCCCTCTGCCTCCTTTTTATACACAGTGATACTGACAGGAATGAAATTTAAGAAGGAAGAGGAGGCTGTGTAGCTGAGCTTCACTGACTGTAGTTTTCATGACTTGAAAGAGTGGGGGGAAAGACGGAATGTAAGATGGAATGTCGCCCTAGAGTGCAGGGGCTTTTGGGGAAGGACACTGAGCACTGATTCCAAACAGGTGCAGAAGTATCACATTTTCTGCCCTTTGGACTCTGAGTGCTGGGATTTTTTTGGAGGAGAGGACACATATTTAAAAGCTAAATATGTGTTTACGATATAAGCGTAGGCTCCCTTCCTGAATACGTTGCTTCCTGCTGCTATCCAGAAACCCACCCAGCGAAGGAAGCTCACACATTATGATGTGATTCTTTTTTTATAGAACCACCTGTTTTTAGCAAGGTGCCAAGCCCTGTGGACACTCTTAAAGGCTCAGATGTTATCCTTCAGTGCGAGATAGCAGGGACCCCACCCTTTGAGGTGGCTTGGTTCAAGGACCGGAGGCAGGTCAGGAGCAGCAAGAAGTTCAAGGTGACAGCAAAGCACTCCATTGCCAGCCTTCATATTCTCAATTTGGAATCTCAAGATACTGGAGAATACCAATGCAAAGCTATGAATGAGGTGGGAAGCGACACTTGCACCTGCCCAGTGAAATTCAAAGGTTTGTATGCCAGAGGATCAGCATCACTGCCCTCTTTTCTTGATCTCCTGGCTGTCGCTCTTCCAAGCAAGCATGTATGATTAACTGTCCTCTGCCTCCTTGTTTTTGCTATCAGAACCTCCACGGTTTGCCAAGAAGCTGAGTGACACGGCAATCTTCATCGGGGAGCCAACAGCCCTGCAGGCAGTAGTGGAAGGATCCCCACCAATTTCTGTTGTCTGGCTCAAGGATAAGGGTGAAGTTATTAGGGAGAGTGAAAATGTTCAAATGTGGTTTATGGACAACATTGCAACTCTTGAGATTGCCAGTGCAGAGGGAACTGACGTTGGGAAGTACATCTGTCAGATCAAAAATGATGCTGGCATGCGGGAGTGCTCTGCCTTTTTACAGGTCCTAGGTGGGTATAGCCTACTCCACTATGGGTACTGTGTCTTACAGCTTGCACAGCTGGCTCTACCAGCCTTTGCCTTCTGCTTACACCCTGTGCTCGCAGGTTTGTGGGTAGATTTCCCTGTGACACACAGACCCCTCCCTTCCTATTTCAGAACCAGCAGTCATCTTAGAGAAGACCGAGCCGATCACAGTAATGGCTGGCAATCCTTTTACCTTGGAGTGCAAAGTAGGAGGAACACCTGAGCTTATCACCAAGTGGTACAAAGATGGCAGAGAGCTAAAGAGTGACCGCAAATACCAAATTTCCTTTTTCAACAATATATCCACTTTGAAAGTCTTTTCTGCAGACAGGGGAGACAGGGGTTTGTATACTTTTGAGGTGCACAATGAAGTGGGGGACAGCAGCTGCACTTCTTCTGTTGATGTTTCAGGTCAGCTCTATATCTTTATTGTACACTCTTGTCTTTAAAGAAAGCTTTTATTTTTTTCCCCTTTTCTTTCCCCTGAAAGTAACCTCAACACCTGTCTTCCTGTTCTTCTGCCCTGTCCTACTCAGATCGCCTCGTTCCTCCTTCATTCTCAAGAAAACTAAAGGAGACAAATGGGGTGCTGGGATCCTCTGTGCTGCTGGAGTGCAAAGTGTCTGGCACAGCTCCCATATCTGTGTCTTGGTTTCAAGATGGGAATGAGATTGTTAGTGGAGAAAAATATGAAATCTCATTCTTGGATAATGTTTGTGCTTTGAAGTTGAATGCCCTAGATGTCACAGATACAGGGTCATATACATGTGTGGCAGCCAACGTGGCTGGATCTGATGAATGCAGTGCCTTCTTGACTGTACAAGGTCAGTGAAAGGATACTGCCATGCCTTCAACAAAATTCTTCTTCCCTCTTCTCTTTCTTTTCTCTGGTTTACTGTGGTTTCTTTTTCATGGTTTGTTTTGGTTTGGGGTTTTTTCTCCATGGTATCTTTTATTTTTTCTTTTTGACTCAAACCTGCTCATGTTCCTCCCCACAGAGACGCTTCCATTAACATCTTTCTCCCTCTTTCACTTCTTTGCGTGATCCTTAGAACCACCTTCTTTTGTGAAGACACCTGATCCCCAGGAAGTTTTGCCTGGATCAAATGTGACATTCACCAGCTACATCAAGGGCAGTACTCCCTTCAAAGTGACCTGGTTCCGAGGCATCAGGGAGCTGGTGCCAGACAGCAACTGCTCCATCTCTCTCAATGAGTCTGTGGCACAGCTGCAGCTGTACAACGTGGAGCCAGGCCACACTGGGGACTATGCCTGTGTGGTCACAAATGATGCTGGCAGTGCCTCATGTACAACACAGCTCTTTGTGAAAGGTGTGTTTGGGTGTGTGCATAAATGCACAGTTATCTTCATTCACTCCCTGCCTGCAGCTCTTCCCCATCTGTCCGTCTTACTATTGATTCATACCTCCCCACAGAGCCTGCTGTCTTTGTGAAGAAATTAAGTGATTTCAGTGTGGAGCAGGGGAAGTCCATTGTGCTGGAAAGCAGCTACATTGGCACCCCTCCCATCTCTGTCACCTGGAAAAGAAATGGGATGCCCATTGCTCAGTCTCAACGCTGCACAGTTACAACTACAGAAAAATCTGGCATTCTTGAAATCTTCAACAGCACAAAGAACGATGAAGGCGAATATACCTGTGAGGTGGCAAATGAGGCGGGTGGGGATGTTTGCCACAGCCTTGTCTCCATCTTAGGTATTCGTCATCCCTGATCCCCCTAACGCACCCTAGTGATGCTCTGCCTCTGCTCACCACATTCTCTCCTTCCCTAGAACCACCTTATTTTGTCACACACCTGGACCGTGTGGAGGTGAAGGTTGGCGAGCCCTTGACCTTAAAATGCCAGATTGGTGGTTCACCAGAAATCAAGGTGTCCTGGTACAAAGATGACACCAAGCTCAGATCAACACAGGCTTACAAAATGCACTTCAAGAACAATGTGGCAACACTGGCATTCTCTGCTGTAGAGGATAGCAACATCGGAGAATATATCTGCAAAGCAGAAAATAGCATCGGCTTTGCCACCTCCACAGCTTTGCTTGTTGTTAAAGGTGATGGGCCAAGAGCCACTCTTTTGTGGGGTACTTTGTAGGAACTCTCCGTTTTCTACAGAAAGGGGGTTTTATTGATTTCAAAGATAATTCATTCTAGATTGGCTTCTTACTGATAGCAGTGATTGTTATTGTTTTGCAGAACGTCAACTTCCCCCTACATTCACCAGAAAACTTAAAGATATTCAGGAGGTGGTTGGTGCCCCGGTGACATTTGACTGCCGCATAACTGGCTCAGAGCCTATCCAGGTGTCTTGGTACAAGGATGGGGCTCTCTTAAGCGACACTGATAACATGCAATCAGCCTTCTTAAATAATGTTGCAACTTTACAGATCTTAGAAACTAGTATGGATTACTGTGGCCAATACACTTGCTCGGCCCAAAATGCTCTGGGGACTGCCTCTTCCAGTGCCAAACTTCTCCTTACAGGTTTGTAGATGACGCTTTAATGAAAATCTTTTGTATGTCTTTGCTCTTTTACTTCTCCACCCTTTTTCCCACTGTACCGACCGTATGGTGGCCAGGGACAATGAGCATGGCATGGTGAGGCAGGCTAGGTGGTGAGCTCTGCCATGCTTTCCTCTTTGCAGAACACCTACGACCTCCCTTCTTTGATGTCAAGCCGGTATCTATCGATGTGGCACTAGGGGAAAGCGCAACCTTTAAGTGCCACATGACTGGTTCTGCTCCCATGAGGATTACTTGGACCAGAGACAACAGAGAGATTCGTCCAGGTGGCAACTACAAAATGACACTGGTGGAAAACACGGCCAGCTTGACAGTCCTAAAAGTTGGTAAAGGAGATGCTGGGCTCTACACATGTACTGCCAGCAACAGTGTTGGAAAGGACGCGTGCGCAGCTCAGCTGGCTGTACAAGGTATTGCTGTGGGCTCTGGTGTTTGTGGGGTTTTCTTTGCAAGGCAGACACCTGGAAAACACATTCTCTCCTGAATGCAGACATGTGTGCGACTAACAATTCTTACAAGAGGTTGCTCTGAGGTGTCTTATTTCACTTAAATGTTATTATAATACTTGTAAAATTAAATTTCTTCTGCTTTGGTATAGTACCTGATTTTTCTTATCAAAGGGATTCTTCCATTGAAATATTAACTCTTATTACTTTGTTGCGCCTTTATGAATGGTTCTGTTGGACAGCAAAATCTGTCTTTCTAAAGTCTTTCTCCAGCAGTGACAGTCACTAAGTTGCCCAGGGGAGTGAAAGGAAACTGAGAGAAATTCAGTTCATTTATGAGGCTTAGAAGTATTTTTACTGCATGTGCAGCTCCTGCAAATAGCTTTGCTCTTTCACAGACCGTAAACATTGAGAATTGCTCTTGTAAACAGTAAAACTGGGGGATCTGAGAGCAGATTTGGTGAAAAATATCCATCCCACCCAACACTTCACCTCTCCTTATTGTGTGTGGATCTAAAAGTAAAATCTAAATTTATGAATGGCTCAGACTGTCTTGGTGCAAGTGACATGTATATTAGTGTAAGTTCCTCAATGTAGGTGGAAACATATTTATAGATGTTCCGGATATTTCAATTTTACTGATTCTATAAGAGAAGAAATGTAAGATACACTGCTTAGATTATGCCTGAGTTAAAAGGTCCCTGTTGCTTTCTTTCCTCATTTTTTTTTTTCTATTTCCTCTGTGTGAATTTAGAGTCCAAAGGGGAAGGGGGAGAAATATTTCAAGGGTAAATCCTTTTACTCTCTATGACAAATAATACAGGAAGTTGAGCTACTAGTAGCAAGATTTTGTATTAATTATTTGTAAAATATTTCATATATATCAAGTGTTTTTTCCAGCCATAAGCATTTTTCTTGGTGGGGGTGTAAGTAGTGTGTAAGACTGAATTACCTGGATTCAGTAATAAGTAGGGCTGCTGTATTATGTAGCTTGACTTCCAAAATGCCCTGAAAAATTGTAGCAAGAAATCAGACCTCTTTAAAAGATCTGAAGCTTCTTTCCACCACAATAATTCTGTTTATTATTAATTATATCATTGCTAATAGCTTTATTTGAAAACCATTACCATTTGTAAAATGATCCCAGCTGACCTTATTTTTTTTTCTCTTCAAATCTTTATTCATAAAATCCTGAGGAGATTTTTCAGTATTATTATTTTTTTTTTTTGATCCTGAATTTACTGACACGTTTTAGAATCAGTATTCTTTAGAATTTTACAGTTTCCCCAAGGCTGTAAAATTAGTTATGCTGATTGATTTCAACCAATTTCTATAGAACTTGAAAGGTCAATCTCTTTGGGTGCATTAATTTGCGTGCATTTAATTTGAGCATATGCCGTCTCGCTTCTATGACATGCAGCCTTTTGTTTGCAGAATTAAGATCATTCTTTTAATTGACCTTGAAAACCTCACAGCTTTTTATTTACTTTCTCATATTAATGAGAAAGTTTTATTTACTTTCTCATGTTAATGAGAAAGTTATCTAATGTTCCAAATCTGTAGTTTTAATAATTACTTTGTGTTCTAGCACTGCTTTACAATGTAAATATATACCTTACTAATAGGTATACCCTCATTTTTTGAAAGGAGTGGAATCAGAGTGTGACTCCTCAGCAACTGTTATTATGCAGATAATCAGCTCTTTCTCAAAGTGAAATCTGATAGTAGATTGCTAAGGTTCCAAGAGTCCTGATGTCAACAAACCATCATTTTTATTTTTAGAAACTCAGGAAGTTTTGTTTCTAGCAACACAGGATGTTCTGCAACTGTCCCACAGGTTGAAATACTCCAAACTTAATTAGATATTCTTCCTACACTTTACAGTCACACAAAGAGGCACTTCATCCTGTTTTGCAGAGAGATCTGTTTGTGGTGCCCACATTACCACCTCTAAGTTTTACTAGTTGTGGCTTTGATCTATGAGCATTCAGTCTTGTGATTCTGATAATCTAGATGCTACTTTTGATGAAAAGTATAAAACTTCCACTCCTTTCCCCTCCTTATGGAAAAAAATGGAACCACCTGTTTTACTTTTAATCACAGACATTTAACACCAATTCTATAAAACCAGCCATCTCAAAATTCTCCTGAGCATGATTATTTCTATGCTCCTTTGTTTGCTACCTAAGCTCCTTAACTTTGATTCCTTATGTGCAGCTTTATGTTTGGTTTTGCATTCAATTTGTGAGGGGTTATAATGCAGATACATTCATTGACTACATTAATTATTAATCACAAGATATAAAGCAATTGCTGTAATACTCAACATAAATGCTTTTAATAACATTTATTTGGCTGAACAGTTGAATTCTTGCATTTGCATCAGCCATTTTGATTACACATATATAACAAGACCGTATTTTGTAAAGACAACTACACATATCAACTAATCTGTACTGAATACATACAAGGAGAGGTAAAGTGGGTCAGTAAACTAAGGAGAAACTCATTGAAATGCATAGAGAAAACTTGTTTTCTTCTTAATCTGGATTTTGGACCAACTTGAAATAATCTAAAAAAATTTCATAGCAATTGCAAAATCAGAATTTTTGCCTAAGTCCCGAAACTTTGCAGTTTCAGTTACACATCTCCCTGCTTATTCAAACAATTAGTGCAGTTTAAAGCATCATCTTTCCTTTTTGGCTTTCCAGAACCACCAAGGTTTATTAAGAAACTAGACTCCTCAAAACTTGTGAAACAGCACGATTCCACAACGTATGAATGCAAAATAGGTGGATCTCCAGAAATCAAAGTCACCTGGTACAAAGGTGAAACTGAAATCCATCCTAGTGAAAAATACAGAATGTCCTTTGTGGATTCAGTGGCAGTCATTGAAATGCACAACCTCAGTGTTGAAGACAGTGGTGACTACACCTGTGAAGCTCAGAATCCAGCTGGTAGTGCAAGCACCAGTACTACACTGAGAGTAAAAGGTCAGAATCTCTACTCTTTCCATTCCCATTCTAACATTTCCTTTAGGAAAAGCTCTTAAAACCCACGTTCTTTTGTCAGAGAGGCCAAAACCTGCCCAAGTAGATGGCAAATCTTGTCTATTTTTGATCTCTGTGGCAGCTCTTTCTTATCTATTGTCTTTGCTATTTAGCATCAGAAGAGTTACTTCAATCTTCTGCCTTCTTTAATCTCTTTTGCTTAAATAACACAAATGATAACTCTTTTTTCTTTTTTTCCAGCACCCCCTATGTTTACCAAGAAGCCCCACCCAGTTGAGACCTTGAAAGGGTCTGATATTCATCTGGAGTGTGAGCTTCAGGGCACTCCTCCATTCCAGATTTCATGGTATAAAGACAAACGAGAAATTCGGAGCAGCAAGAAATATAAGGTCATGTCTGAGAACTACATAGCTAGTCTTCACATTCTCAGTGTGGATACTGCAGATGTTGGTGAATATCACTGTAAGGCTGTAAATGATGTGGGAAGTGACTCTTGTATTGGCTCTGTAACACTAAGAGGTTTGTACAAAGATTGGCATCTTCTTGGCATTTCTTTATTCCTGAAATTCTTCTTCTACTTTTCCGCTCCTGGCAGGGTTCTTTACTGTTAAATATCTTCTCTTAAATAGCACCACCAACCTTTGTGAAGAAGCTGAGTGATCTCACTGTCGTAGTTGGGGAGTCTATTGAACTGCAGGCTACAGTACAAGGATCGCAGCCCATTTCTGTTCTGTGGTTAAAAGACAAAGGGGAAATCATCAGAGAAAGTGATAATCTTTGGATCTCCTTCTCAGAAAACATTGCAACTATGCAGATTGGAAATGCAGAACCAACCAATGCTGGGAAATACATTTGTCAGATAAAAAATGATGCTGGAGTTCAGGAATGCTTTGCCATGCTGAAAGTGCTAGGTTGGTAGCATGAGATAAAAAACACAGTGTGTTTTAAGATGCTTTGAAATTTAAATTTCATTCATAATAATAGCTATTTCGTTGTTCTAAAAATTTTTCTGACTTGCATTTCATTGCAGAACCTGCCGTCATTGTAGAGAAGCCAGGCCCAGTCAAAGTTACAGCTGGAGACTCTTGTACTCTGGAATGCACAGTAGATGGCACACCAGAGCTTACTGCTAGGTGGTTTAAGGATGGTAATGAACTGTCCACTGACCATAAATACAAAATCAGTTTCTTCAACAAAGTATCTGGGCTTAAGATCCTCAATGCAACACTAGAAGACAGTGGAGAATATACTTTTGAGGTGAAAAACAGTGTTGGTAAAAGCAGCTGCACAGCTTCGGTGCATGTTTCAGGTTAGTTGACCACTCTTTCTGAGTCACCTCTGATCCTTTAGTTCCTTTACAAGGCCTTCAGATGGCAAAGTGGTTATTGTGATTGGCAACCTAAGAGAGTTGTATAATCTTAGGAGTACTTGGCATGCCACTTTGACAGGTATCAAGGCTAGATGCCGACCTAAGAGGGGCAAAATCTGAGGAGTTCTTGAAAGGACTTGATTTCTTCAGCTTTAATCTACATGCTGTCTTGGACAGCTGGTGTAATATTGTTACTTATGAAAAAGAATGGAGAAAACAAAAGGTGTTCCTCAAAGATGATGGACAAAAGTTCTAGGATATCCTTAACCACTGACTATTTTTCAAATACTTAGCTGTTTCAGAGTATATTGCCAAAGTAGATACAGCAAAAGGTCACTATTATTTTATTATGCACAGAGAACTTTGTGCATTTAAGAACGCTGTATGGTAATTTCTATTTTTTTTTTTTATTTTGAAACAAATGCAGATCGTATTATACCTCCTTCTTTCACAAGAAAACTGAAAGAAACTTATGGTCAGCTGGGTTCTTCTGCTGTACTGGAGTGCAAAGTTTATGGGTCACCTCCCATTCTGGTTTCCTGGTTTCATGATGGACAAGAGATTACCAGTGGAGAGAAGTATCAGGCTACTCTTACAGACAATACCTGTTCTCTGAAAGTGAATGGACTTCAGGAGTCTGATATGGGAACTTATTCATGCACAGCTACTAATGTAGCTGGGTCTGATGAATGCAGCGCATTTTTGGGTGTTGTAGGTCAGTATCAATAAGAAGCCGGAATCAGAGGGCCCAAATTTATTTTCAGAAAGGTTTAATTTCTTCTTTTTTGAATATTTCTGATCACTGTGATCTTCAAGAGAAGTTCAAATGTACTTATTTTCTGTCTGTTTCATTTGTGTGCTTAGAACCACCATCTTTTGTGAAGAAACCTGAACCACTGGATGTTTTATCTGGGGCAAACATAACCTTTACTGGTATCGTAAAAGGTTCCCCTCCACTGGAAGTTAAATGGTTCAGAGGCAGTGTTGAGCTAGTACCAGGACCCAGATGCAATATCACCTTGCAAGATTCAGTTGCAGAGTTGGAGCTGTTTGATGTACATCCACTTGAGAGTGGAGACTACACCTGCCAGGTCTCTAATGAGGCAGGGAAAGTTTCTTGCACAACACATCTTTTTGTCAAAGGTTTGTCCAGACTACTGCTTCTTATTCTTCTTAAAGATGATCTCTTGGCTTTATTTAATTTGTTTTCTTCCTGTTGTTCATTATAGAACCAGCCAAATTTGTGAAGAAGGTGAATGATTTAAGTGTAGAGAAAGGGAAAAATTTAATCTTGGAATGCACATATATGGGTACTCCACCGATTTCAGTGACATGGAAGAAAAATGGAGTGAAAATAATGCACTCTGAAAAGTGTAGCATCACCACTACAGACACATCTGCCATACTGGAAATCCCTAGCAGCAAACTAGAAGATCAGGGGCAATATTCTTGTCATATTGAAAATGATTCTGGGAAAGATACTTGTCATGGTACAATCACAATACTAGGTGCGTCAAGCCAGCAGCACTTCAACAAGTGTTGTTTGAACTACTAATGGTCATCATGCAATATCTTTGTGTGCTAATGGTGTGTCTTTGTCCTTCAGAACCGCCTTACTTCATTACACCCTTGGAGCCAGTGCAGGTGACTGTTGGGGATTCTGCATCCTTACAGTGCCAGGTTGCTGGAACACCAGAAATGATTGTGTCATGGTACAAAGGCGATACAAAGCTGAGAGGAACTGCTACTGTGAAAATGCACTTTAGGAACCAAATTGCTACTCTGGTTTTCAGCCAGGTAGACAGTAGTGACAGTGGGGAGTACATCTGCAAAGTAGAAAACTCTGTTGGGGAGGCTTCTTCATCATCTTTGCTTACAGTTCAAGGTGAATATTTCAATTTTAAATATAGGGAAATGGCCTATTTTTCTTAAGTATGCTTTGCTATTTTGAAAAACAACAATTGCCTCTTCGTCGTAAAACACTTTACTGTTTCTTGATGTGTAAGGTACCCTGTGGTATTTTATTCTACTAACAAAAGCCTACCAGTAAAGCTGATTGAAATACAGCACTTACTGACCACAGCTCTTGTGCGGCGTTACAAGCCTCTGTATCTTCCGTCTCTGGTCAGGACATTGCTGCGATTGTTTCCAGTATTAGCAGTCCTGAGGCTCATTGGGTCTAAGATTAAAAAAAAAGAGACCTTTCTTCCTGCAACCCAGGGCTCTTTACAACAAATTCGAAATAAATGATATGCTAAACAATATTTTTAATTGGAAGCTCTGAGCAAAAATCCACCCTACTCTACAGCATATGAGTCAGTGATTATTGGTGAGTGCAGCAAGAGGTGCGTGTCTTCTGGAAGAGCTCACTGTGCAATACTTGTTCTCCTACAGAGCGTAAACTTCCTCCTTCTTTTACACGAAAATTAAGAGACATTCATGAAACTGTTGGCTTACCAGTCGTGTTTGATTGTGGCATTGCTGGCTCAGAACCCATCGAAGTATCTTGGTTTAAAGACGGCGCGCGTGTAAAAGAGGACTACAACGTTCACGCGTCCTTTGTAGATAATGTAGCAACTCTCCAGATTTTGAAGACAGATAGGAGCCTTGTTGGGCAATACACCTGCACAGCTGTCAATGCTATTGGGACTGCTTCTTCTAGTGCCAGGCTTGTCCTTACAGGTTGGTGGGCTGTGAAATATTTAATGAAAATGTCTTAAAACTGAGTTTTGCTTTATGTATGGGTTTAATATTGTACAAGAGAATCTTATTTCACACAGTTTTAAAGTAAATTGAGATTTTTAAGAGATGGTTTTTTATTTCTTTCACTCTTCAGAGGGGAAGACTCCTCCATTCTTTGACATCCCACTTACACCTGTGGATGGCATTATTGGAGAAAGCGCTGATTTTGAGTGTCACGTTTCTGGAACACAGCCTATTAGAGTCACTTGGGCAAAAGATGACCAAGAAATTAGAACAGGGAAGAACTATCAGATCAGTTATGTAGACAACACAGCCCATCTGACCATTTTGAGAGTTGACAGGGGAGATTCTGGAAGATATACATGCTATGCTAGCAATGAAGTTGGAAAGGACTCTTGCACAGCTCAGCTAGCTGTTAAAGGTACTGAATAGATAATACATTGTGTTTACATTTTTCTTCCTTCAGCTATAAAGGAAGTTGGACTATTACTGCAAGATAACTGTGAGAAGACTTTTGGGATGTAGCATGAGAGTATCTCTGGAGATACCTATGAATCTTTTATGGGAATTAAGAAGGGTCACTAACTGCAACAGGAGGGGAAATAAAACATTTCCTTTGGCATACTTTCTCAATAGGCTCTGGCCTATTTCATTCTTAAGAACTTGACAAAACTCTTGGGGTTATTTAAATGGTGTATGACTTAAATCAATGTAAGAGAATTCTTTTTCAAACAGTAAAATACAGTGACAATGACTTAAGAGCAAGACTCCTGCTGTTTATCTTAGCATAATTTCACTTTAAAAATATATCCAGTTTAAATGAGAGTAAATATCAACTCCCCAATGTTCAAATTTTTCTTGAAGCATTGTCTTTAGGATTTTTCATCTCAAGATAGATTAATGGAATTTATGTTCTTTTTACAGAACGAAAAACTCCTCCTACTTTTACTAAGAAACTGTCTGAAGCAGTAGAAGAAACAGAAGGGAATGAACTTAAACTTGAGGGTCGTGTTTCTGGCTCTCAGCCTTTGACTGTTGCTTGGTATAAAAATAATCAGGAAGTCCATTCAAGTGCTCACTGTGAATTATCTTTCAAAAACAATGCCTTGCTTTTACATATAAGAACTGTAGAGCAATCAGATGCTGGTTTATACACCTGTAAAGTGTCCAATGAAGCAGGAAGCGTGTTGAGTACATCTTCTGTTGTTATCAGAGGTTGGTTGAAGTCTTGTTTTTCTTTGCTTCCTGCTTAAAAACAATTTCTTTGTTTTATTCAGCTGCAAGTATATAGCATCTCTCTTATGAGCTGACTTTTTTCACCTTAACAGTAGTGATTTGTCCAGAGAGTCACATAAACCACAAAGTCAACAAATTATTTTATTTTTGTGATTTTTTTTTCAAGGAGAAACTTCTTTGTCATTATTTGCTATGACTGATTTAAAGTGAACATTGAAATCTTTGTGAATCTTCTGTTGAATTTTTAATCATTCTCTTTTGGTGAAGTAACAGGGGGTTTGTGCAATCAAATCTAAGCTTAGGCAGTGTTGACACTGCATTGTGGTAGCACGACACTTCGTCATAATAGTCTTGCAGGGAATTGCAGGTTTATTTCTTTAAAGATTTTTATATAGTTTTGCAACCTAATAGTGCTTTTGTTCTCATACTATTTTTTGTGAGTAAAGGTTCTTGCTGAGAGGATAAAGATATTTCTTGCATGATTATATAGCAAATAGACTATCATGCTCTCTTGATATCTATTCCATTTTTTAACATTATGATTGATATTCTCAGACTTCTGTTTATCATCCTCCACTCCTTGCCATTGCCTCCTTAGTAATCACATGTATCTCTCTCTTATACTCCTGATCATACTTTCCTGAGTATTCACTCAAGCGTTTTCATATTCCAGAACCTAAAAAGCCTCCAGTTTTTGACCAGCCTCTTCAGCCAGCAGCAGCAGAGGAAGGTGACACCCTACAGCTTAGCTGTCACGTCCAGGGATCGCAGCCAATCCGGATCCAGTGGCTGAAGGCAGGAAGAGAAATAAGAGCTTCAGACAAATGCAACTTCAGCTTTGCTAATGGAGTAGCTCTTCTAGAACTTGCTGCAGTTACCAAATCAGATTCAGGAGAATATGTATGCAAAGCTTCAAATGCAGCTGGCACTGATACTTGCAAATCTAAAGTGACAGTCAAAGGTACAGTAACATGGAGAAAATAAGGCATATGACAAAAATGTCAACCAAAACACTATCCCACTTCTTTTCTGTGGAACAAAAAAGTTAATAATCTAATAACAAACAACTATTTACTTTTAGTTTTTTGTAAAATTGTAGAATCTGGTAAAACAACAGTAATTTATATATCAATAGTGACAAAAATGCTGGAAGATCAATGTCAAATCAATAGTACATTTCTACCAAAGAGATTAAGAATTTATCTTCTATCTAAACGTGAAATTTAAGAAAATTGCAAGCTACATAGGTAAAATTGCTTGGTCAGACGTGCATGTTTTATGGGAAGCATGTCAAAAGTGGTGTTTATTAGAGGAAAATACAGAAGGAATTTGAGCATGTGGCCTTAGAGGCTAATTGTTTTAAGACTATTACAGCTCTAAGACATTTTGACCTTTTAGCTGAAAGTTAATATTGTCTAAACATGAGTCCTTCTGTATAGTTTTTGCTTTGCTACTAATAAAGGACACAAGAGCCCAGCAGTATGCACAAATATTCTCTTTCACTACACAGTTAGCCACTAGGCTAAGGACTAAGTCAAAGAAAACCAGGAGAATTTAACAGATCACTGGTAAAAAACGGCAAGTAACTCATAGGGCATAATATCCAGAAATAGAATGATAAGAGAAGACCTCACCAAAAAACTTACCCATTTTAGAAAATGAGGCTATTTGCATTTCTATCTATGGATTTGCATCCATGGAGAGTATAAATGGCCTGACTGAACAGCACAGTATAGTCCACTGTGGAGAGTTTCATCTGGAAAGTAAACTGAAGGTTGATTTAAACTATATGAAAATATTTTTCATTTTTACCTCTTGCATAGTATTTTGTTCCATCTCAGGAATTAATTTCTTTTTTACAATTCCTTCAGAAACATCATCACCTATGAACACAAACTGTTACATGAAGCCATCTGTCATAACTCTCTGACTCTGTTTTTTTAGAAAAACCGGCAGCTGCTCCAGCAGCTAAGAAAGCAGAAGTGGAAGGCAAACTTTATTTTGTGTCAGAGCCTCAGAGTATCAAAGTCATGGAAAGTAAGAACTCTTTTCAAAACAGTTCAATGTCTTCTATTTGCCTACACCTTTTGTTTGAGGTGATGTCCCTCTGTCATAAACAACTGGAAAGACTTAGCTTCCTCATTTGCATCTTTCTGCAGAGACCGTTGCAACATTTATTGCCAAAGTTGGAGGAGATCCAATTCCAAATGTCAAGTGGATGAAGGGAAAATGGAGGCAACTCAACCAGGGAGGCCGCATTATAATCCAGCAGAGAGGAGATGAAGCTAAACTAGAAATAAAGGACACAATAAAAACTGATTCTGGCATGTACAAATGTGTTGCTTTTAACCAACACGGTGAAATTGAGAGGAGTGTAAACCTGCAAGTTGAAGAAAGAAAGAAAGAAGTTGTTGAAGGGGATCTCAGGGCAAAACTAAAAAGGTATATTGAAAGTTTTTATGGATTAATTTGCTATCAACACAGAAGAAAAAATTTTTATTATGCATCTCAGAACAAGATATAATTTTTAAAAATGCATTAAATAGGAATAACTGTACTAAAAATAAAACATCTGACTAGACTAAGCTAAAGGATTCTACTGCACAGAACAGCTCTGAGGTGATTCAATATTTCATTAAACAGCTTTCTGGGAATGAAATGCTGCATAGTTAACATCTATTATTGGTTTGAATAGCACTCCAACAAAAAGAAAAGAAGAGGAAGAGCAACCTATTGATATCTTGGAACTTCTCAAAAATGTAGATCCCAAAGAATATGAGAAATATGCTCGCATGTATGGAATTACAGATTTCCGTGGCCTCCTGCAAGCCTTTGAGCTACTAAAGCAAACCCAAGCAGAAGAAAGCCACAGATTGGTAAGATACAGTGTGACTGCAGCATTGATCCTCTTAAGAGTAATCTGTACCCCTTGAACTGACGTGGTGTCCACACTCTGAGACTCTGAAGTTATGATGTGTGGAGAAATTTCTGGTTCCTCTTTAAATCTTTTACTAGCAGTTCTCAATTTCTTGCATGCTCAAATCCAAGAAGAAAATATGGGCCTTCTGCCTAAGTAGGTTCTGTCTTCATACCTTGACTGCAAGTGTTAGAATGGGAAGATTTCCTGGTTACAGTACAGTTACGTAAAGTTTGATGTAGGAATGAATTCTGTGTTGGATAAACATGACAGCTTAACATTTAGTATCCTTTAATCTTTGAGTATATTCTGCATTTTTATAGGAAATTGAGCTCACAGAGAAAGCTCAAAGGGAAGATCAGGAGTTTGATGAACTTGTAGCTTTTATTCAGCAACGACTCACGCAAACAGAGGTAAAACATTTTTGGACTGATTTATGAAATATTCAAACCTATAACAGGGAACCTGAAATTAACTTAAACTAATATTTTCCAGCCTATTACTCTGATCAGAGACATTGAAAATCAGACGGTTTTAGCAGATGAGGATGCTATCTTTGAATGTGAGATTAAGATTAACTATCCAGAAATTAAGCTGTCATGGTACAAGGGAACACAGAAACTGGACTCCAATGACAAATATGAAATTAGAATTGAAGGTGATCGCCACATACTGAGAATTAGAAACTGCCAGCCTGAAGATCAAGGAAATTTCAGAATAGTGTGTGGACCACATATTGCCAGTGCCAAGCTAACTGTGATTGGTAAGTCTACTTCTGAAGTGTATATTTGAATTAGTTTACACTTTATTTATTCCACTCTCTGATCTCTGTTAAAATGTATGTTTTAACATGCTAATAGAACCTGCAGTTGAGCGGCATCTTCATGACACTACTTTCAAGGAAGGAAAAACATGCACACTGACTTGTCAGTTCTCTATCCCAAATGCCAAGTCTCAGTGGTATAGAAATGGGAGACCCATTAAGATAGGAGGGAGATATTCAACACAAGTCTCTGACAAAGTGCACAAACTCATCATCAAGGATGTTAGAACGGAAGACGAGGGACAGTATACCTGCAAGCTTGACAGTCTAGAAACAACGGCAGATCTGGCCATTGAAGGTTTGTAAAGATACAGAATCTCTTTCTTACCATAGTGACAGTTTCTGGGGGTTTCATAAGCAGAACAAATGAAAATAAAAAGAATTTCCGAAAGACAGATTCCAAAAGCTGGAAACAGACTAAATAAGAATTTTACTGCTCTTTCTCTTTGAACAACATGTGACATACCTGTGTAACTCAATTAATCGTGTTCTTCAGTAAACCGTGATTAATAACGTCCTGTAGACCACCAGCAACCTGAGTTATACTAGCTTCTATTTTCTTTGGGACTCATATTTTCCTTGTACTTTTTCTTAATCATTCTCTATCTTTAGTTTCCTTAATGGCTTCTCTTACAAAACGTATCTGCACAGCAATCTTGTTATCTTTGAACTCTTACATCTTCTAATCTTTATTCTTATCTTCATAGAAGGTGGAATCCTTTTTTCTTACTGTACTTTTTTAAGATCTATTGCTATTATCTCATTAAAATTTAGCTATTTTGATTACAACAATGAGAAGAATTCAGATACACTAAATGCAGTGGTGGTGCATAACAATTGATGTTTTTTTTTTCTTTCTAAAAACAGCGGAACCAATTCAGTTCACCAAGAGCATACAGAACATCGTTGTGAGTGAACACCAGTCTGCAACCTTCGAGTGTGAGGTGTCTTTTGATGATGCAGTAGTGACGTGGTATAAAGGCCCCACTGAACTGAGAGAGAGTCCCAAGTACAGCTTCAGAAGCGAAGGTCGTTGTCATTATATGACTATTCACAATGTTAATGCAGAAGATGAAGGTAAAAGTGCATGAAACAGTTGTGCTTGTGCCATTTTTTATCTGTTTTTTTTTTTTCCTGGTTTTAAATTATAAAAGAATATAAATATGAACATTCTTGGGTGCTGCAGGTGTTTATTCGGTAATTGCTCGTCTTGAACCAAGAGGAGAAGCAAGAAGCACTGCAGAGCTGTATCTTGTAACTAAAGGTTAGCAAATTTTCTAAACAAATTTGTGATGATAACCATGTACAAATCTGTTTGAAACATGATTCTGGAAAAATCAACAGTCCTAAAAGAAATCTAATATTCCTTTACAGAGATCAAACTGGAGTTGAAGCCACCAGGTAAAGTCCTCAAGCAAGACTGGCACAAGATCTTGTCAATACTCTGTCATAAAATTAAAGCATTGCTCTGCTTTTTTATTATTTTCAAATCTTTTTTTTCCTGGTTAGAGTAAGTATAATCTACATACTAAAAAAGTATTCCTCATCCACAGACATGTAGAACTATTATTCTCATGAGTAGTGGCAATGAATACTGAGACAAATCCATAATCAGTGATATTCATAGAGACCCTGTTTTGTACAACATGGAATGCCCCATTCTCTAAAACACGCAACTAATTTTTTTTAACTGCTAAGGAATAGAACAATGAAGATGTACCAATCAATAGATAGGATCTCTTCTGTGCAACTGAAAAAAAAAATAACCAAGGAGATGAAATAGGTAAAAATCACCTCCTTATTATATGCAGTGATCTTCTTTTTTGAATGTTCTTAAGAGCCTCCTCCAAATGTTGCAAGAATTATTTAGAAATAAAACATAACATTGTATGGGCTGGTTGAACTGAAAGGTCGATACAATTAGTTATCTATTGATTTCCTAGCTTATGCTTGAGGAGCAAGCTACAATCCTTGTATGTTACAAAAAGAAATATTACAACACCATCAACTACTATCCTTAAAGAGAGCACACTGAATTTTTTAATTGGTAATGTTTATTAAGTCAATTAAACATTTTGATTTTCTAGATGTTCCTGATGCCAAGGTTGCAGTTCCACCTCAAAAACCAGCTGAAGGTAGGGTAACAAACATTACTTGCTCTGTATCTGCACTGAACCAGAAGGCCAGTGGGAACCTCAGAGAAAAATCTTAGCTCAGCTATAAGATCTAGTTAATTGTCCCTGTGAGCAAGACTTGACTTGGATAAGCTTCTTTGCTGGGTGGAAGGCAAAAACTCTACACAGGTAGTGGTAGGAGTTAATTTAATTCTCTTAAAAAGAGAATTTTAAAGAATTTCTCTTTACAAGAGAATTTTACTTCTCTTAAAAAGGGAATATTTTCCATCATGTTTTCCTATCAGTCTGTTGTTCACTTCATCTTTCTTTTATTTCCATCCTCCTCTATGAAAATTTTTTAAATATTCATCTCTTCTTTTTGCCACAAAAAATATCTTTTAAACAAGCTGTCTGAATTACTGCCTTTCAAAATATATTCTTTTAAAGCTGTACATTGAATTTCATGTTTATGGCAAATGGTCTCCCCCCAGGCTCTGGTTTAGGACTATGGGCTACAAACAATATTTATACTTCTGTTATATCCAGTAGCTTACTATAAATGTCAGCAGTTTGAACTTCTTGGGTTTTTTTCCCAGGATAATTTGGTAAATGCTTCCAGTGGCAGCAGGAAGGGAAAGATTTGATATTTAGATTAATTATAATCAGCAAAGATAGGAGAGTGATGGCAGCAATAAAAATAAAGCTGAGGCTATTCAGGGTTCAAAAAAAGTACACTGGGGATTCCCACTCAAATTATATTTATTCAGCTGCTGTAAACTCTCAGAATAAGCACCATGTTTGCTTTTATTCTGCAGCTGTAATAAAATAATATAATCCATTTTACCAAACCAGGATTTTTTTTCATTTACAAGGAAATATCAAACTTGAATTTTGTTCTAAATATTTCATTTTTCCTACAAGCTGCCCCTATTCCCATTCTTCTGCCTCTTGTTCCACCTCCAGAGGAGAAAAAGCCAGGTAAAAGTCCTTACAGTATTTGAATACTATGTTCCTGTTTTGTTATGGCAGTTGATTTTTGGATTTTTTTTTGTTTGGCTTTTTAGGGGTTCTCAAGGTTTTTAATTGAAATTTATTATTTTTAAGCAGAGAAAAAGGTTCCATTAAAGAAAGTCCCCCAAAAGGTGGTTAAAAAACCTCCTGAAGAAGTCCTGCCACCTAAAGGTAAGTTTTTTCATTTGTTTGTAAACTTTTTAAAAACAGTAAAATTATCTTGTGTTTTGTTTTGAAATAACTTCAGTCTATCACAATTGTTTGATTTCTGGCTTTATGTTAAAAACACATTTTAATCCAAGGTGATTGTGACTAAAAAATAGTCCCTTCTTTAAACCATCCATGAGGGTGAAATACTTTCACTAAAAGTGAACATAAAATATGCCTTGCGAATTCCACACTATGATACCAAAAATCAATTTATTTATTTTAAGTTCCTGAGGTGCCACCAGAGAAGCCCAAAGAGGTCAAAATAACATCCATGGCAAGGAGAGAAGAGATACATGAAGAAAAGAAAATACATGAAGCACCCAAAGAAATTTATGAAGAATGGGAAGAAGATTATGGTGAAGACCATGACTATTATGTCAAGGAAGAGGGCTATGATGAAGGGGAAGAGGAATGGGAAGAAGCTTACGAGAAAAAAGAAGTGACTTACGAAGAAAAAAGAATAATTCATGAAGAAGGTATTTGAATTATCGTGTCATTTTCTTTCTTTTGTTTTCTCAAATTTATTATTAAGGCCCCAACATTTTGAACCAGGCAACATTTTGTCTTGTTTTGTTTTTGCTAAAATATCTGGAACCATAATATGCTGACAAATTTTAAGTGGCACTTGATGATAGCACGAGATATCACGAGGTATGGATGGAGATAGGAATGGATGCATTAAAAATTCATTGCCAGTTAACTTTGCAGGTCTTTAAAATCTAACATGAGTTAGTAGTTAGTAGTAAGGATATGTGTAATTTTTAGGTTTTTGGCTATTTCTTCTACCATTTTCCTGTGCTCCTGATTTACTTAAATGTTTCACACATTTATTGATTGATGTTAATGACTGTATTTTGCAATTTCTTGCATGTTCTAACTGTCTTGGGGATTAGTAACATGTAGGCCTCTAGGTACAAAATTTGGCTCTGATGAGAAAAATGAACCTTGGAAATAAGCAAAACACTACTTCAACAATTGGATCTCCAAAACTTTCTGTGTGTTTTTAAAATTCACAAAGTATAATGGCATAACTAATACCTTTCTGTCTACAGAACCTTTAGACAACATATTTTTTATCATTAAGTGATGTTATTTTTTTTTAAGTGACCGAAGTTCCCAAGAAACCCGTGCCTGAGCGAAAACCACCAGCCATTATAGCTGAAAAGAAGGAAAAGAAGGAAGTAACTGTTCAAAAAGGTATGACTTTCCCACAAAACTAACAGGAACAGATTAAGATATGCAGTTTAAGATCTCTCATGCATCTCTTCAAGCTGAATTGTGCTGGTTATTCACATTTCCTTGAGAAAATGAAAATTCCCTTTATGTTGGACAGCGAGATGCACAAGGGCCATGGCAACTCTCTTCTCCCCCCTCATATTTCTGAGCTCTCTGCTCAAAGGTGGTTGAATCAAAACAAGAATTGATGGTAAAATCAAACTGAGCTTCAGTTATCCTTCCTTCTCCCTGTATATTAGCCGTGGGCATGGGTGTAACTTTTAAGAAATTAGATGCTGCCTCTCTGGGAAGCGTTTTCCATTTCCACTGCATTTCTCTCAGGGCAGAGCATGCCCCACTGCCATCACCATTCACCACCATTAAACAGTGCACTGAGCAGAGCACAGGTTTATAGCATCCTGAACAAAAATAACCCAGCCAGTTCTATCTGGTTTGTATCCACAAAACAATTGGCAAGATTACCTGAACCATAAATCTGTCTGAATTACTTGCAGTGGTCAAGAAACCTGTTGATGAAAAAGTGGAGGTAACCACTCAGAGGGTTGCAGAAGAAAAAGTCAAAAGGGCTGAGGGTAAATACTGTTTAGTTATCTCAATGTTATCTTTCCATGAAAGTTGTGCCTTTTGTTACTTAGCTGATCTGCATATGCTTTGTCTTTACTTAACATGGTCTGATCCATTTTTCAGTCTTTGAAACATCTAATAAAAGCTTCTGCTGAATTCTTTAAAAAGAAGATTGAAAGCTTTTTAGGGGAAAATACTAATGCTTATATTAACTACCAATGCTCTAAGAAAGAAAGTGTGTGTGAAATTGCACTGGGTGAAATAGTGTGTTTCATTCTAAGCTGAAGATATGAAATCCCTGTCTTGCTCAGCTTTCCATTTTGACAAGATGCTTTGGTTAATTCTTTAGTTATAAAATAAATACACACCTTTATTCTCTTAGTACCTACTTCCTTTTGTGTAGCATTTCCCATTCTGCAGCAGGATTCTGTCAGCTGCAATTCAATAAGCATCAAGAAATGACCTGTGTGCTAAATGCCCTGAGTGCCTTTAGAACAATGAAAAGAAACAAGCACATTCCTTATGTTGCTTTATGTGATTCTAAGAAGCCTGACTTAGCTGATGAGTTGGATTGTTTGCTGTGTTTGTTGTATTTGCAACATCATTGATAGATTACTGTAGACTTATTTTGATCTCTTTGCCAAATGTTTGCCTGAGTAACAAAATTCTAACACCAACAGTTACCAAGAAAGTTCTGCCACCAAAACCTACACCAGTGGTCGTTGAGGAAAAAGTTATGAAAAAGGAAGGTACAGATCAGCATCTTTGAATTGCAGTTTACACTTTTTTCAGCACCCAATGTGTTTCTGTGCTTCTTTGGAATATGTGGGCCTGTGTGTATGTATCTGGATCCATAGTAGTCATGCTGTGACTGCTCTCAGTGTTTAATTAGTATCTCTACCATGCTTTTGTTTTTTATAAAGTCTGTTTTTAACATATTTGTGGATAGCCTTTTGGTTCTTGTTTAAAGAGCCTATGGTCACACTGCAGTGTGACTTAGCTTTTTCTTCATCCATTCTGCTTGCTGGCCTATCCTTACATAATAAGTATAATTGTGTCCTCATGCCCAAGAATATCTTTGAAGAACGACCTTTAGAAATCTTCTGATGTACTATTTCCAAAAGCCTGTGCATGCATTTTCTTTCAACTGTTTGGGTTAAAGGTGTCTGTGTTTTTAGTCTTTAACAAATACTAAATATTGTACTTGTGTGCTTGTTCTTTGTTCAGTATTTTACAATATGAATACTGACTGTCTAAATATGTCTAAGACTTTAATGTGCAATACCAATAAATACCTGATAAAAACTCACATGCTGACTACCACTAATGTGGATCTAGAATATTAAATACTAAAACGAAATCCTATCTTTAAAGTACCAACAGTAGAAACGTGGACTGTTTCAGAAGAAAAGATGTCAGTTTCTGTCCACAGAGAAGAAGAGTATTCATATGATGTTACAGGTATGTACAAAACCAAAAGTCTGTGTACCAAAATCAAAACAAACTATCAATCCTACTGTACTTTCTTTTGATCTATTTTTATGTATGCCAAATTACATATTTAGACATTTGTCTTTCAGTATGCCTTGCTTTTTTTGTCCGTTGTGTTATGTAGCTTTAGTATTATTTAGCTTAATAGATGGAAATGTTTCAACTATTTTATCTTACTATTGTTTAAATACTTTTCTTTGAAGAGCCAACAGAGCATGAGAAAACAGTTGAAGAAAGATTCTTTGAAGCTGTTTACCCAATTGAAGGTAGTTTGATTATTCCTGGGAGTCTAATAAATATTTGTCTGCTTGTTTTAATTTGACTCAAAATTCAGCACATGCTGTTTATTTTCTGGATTAAATTTTTTACATATTAACATATATATGTTTCAGTGATGATCGTGTTGTGTACACACATAATATCTTCCTAAAGTTTTTCAGATTTACTCGGGACATTGATATTTCCTATCTCAACATTTAATATCTTTAAAATTCCTATTGTAGCACGTAGAGAGGTTGAGGAGGAGGAAGAAGTTGTTTCTACGGAACTGGAGATCTCTCACGTTGAAGGTGAATGTCTTTGCATCAACATCTGCTCAGTTTCCTGAACTTTCACATTGTCTGTCTGTAACACTGTTTACCAAAGGATAGCATATCAGAACTGAGATCTTTCAATTTCTCTATGGCTCTGCTGTCAAAGCTTCAAGCCTTATTGCATTTTTATCTTATTCTTCTTCATGACTGCTTTAAATAAGTCCTTTAATAGCTTTTTGTGAGATGGGTTTGTTGTATCTGTTTGATAAAACAGATTAGTTTTTGACATTTATTGTTTGCTGATACACCATGTTAAGAGTAGCCGACTGTGGTTTACCAGTTATTTTAGCTGTGTCCTAAATGATCACCACTATCTTTTAAAGTGCCTGAGATGCCAAAGAGGCGTGTTCCAGAAGAAAGAAAGCCTGTTCCTGTGCCTAAAACAGAAGCTCCATCAGCTAAAGGTATTTCTACTGCTCTAGTAAAAAAGAAAGAAGCAAAGCCCAAACAAATTTTCTTTCTTTGTATTATTTTTCATGTTTTCTTGCATATATTTAGGAATTTACTCTCTATGTGTCTTTTTTTTGCACTATCTATTATTTTTCATGTTTTCTTGCATATATTTAGGAATTTACTCTCTATGTGTCTTTTTTTTGCACTATTATTTTTCATGTTTTCTTGTATATATTTCGGAATTTAGTCTCTACGTGTCTCTGTTTTTGCACTATCTCCACATGCATTATTTGATTTTGCATTGTCTCCGTTGCACAATCTCAGTTTTTCTATTGTTCTATAACTTACAGCTTGAATTTTTCTCAGCTTAGGCCCTTCTCTTTCTTAACTATCTTGTGCTTATTATTTCTGTTTAAGTTGTGTGGCTTTTTCAGGCAAGTGTAGAGTGTTTTTTACTTCAAGAGAGTAGAATGAAAGGTGCTAGTCAGTGATTTTAACACAGGACTTTTATACTGTATCATAATGTCTTTCCTGTACTGTCCCCATTCGTGCACAAAAGGCTGTACATTTTATTGTGTCGGTTGCAGTGCTCATCTCCTTGTCCAAGCACTGTCTTCATTGTATAAAACAATCTTGGATTATTCAGATCTGGATTAGTGTTCCAAAAACTAAAGATCTCTTACTTTAACAATGTTTTCCAAAGTGCCTGAAGCCCCTAAGAAACCTGTTCCAGAAAAGAAAGTTGCTGTTGCTAAAAAGGAGGTGGCTCCCCCAGCAAAAGGTACAGCATCTTTTGAATGTGGGCTTTAACCAGTTCTGTGCTATTTTCCTAACTTCTCTTATGTTCTCAATACATATCGTAAATGTGATCTTTGTGTGTTATGTGTGGATGTCTGTTCTCATCTAAGGTGTTCAAAAGCCTTAGAAAGATTACCTAGATGAATTTTAGTACCTTTAGAGTTTTTGAAGGGCCTAGAAAAACTGTGCCTGAAGAAAAAGGACATGTTCCTTTTCCCAAAGAACATCTGCATGCCAAAGTTGAGTTTTATTTTCCTGTTAGTCTGTATGTAAGCATGTTTGTGTTCGAATTTATATTTTACGTATAATTCCCTGTACTTCCATGAGATTTTTTTAAAACCTGGCAGTATATTTGAGCATCTAATTCTTCAGTTAAGAAATCAGTCTTAAAGTATTTGACAGTCTTCCAGCAACTGTTTTGATTTTGTTTTTTATCAAACATATGTTGCTGTTGTCATAGATCTTTCTACGTTAAGTGTGTGAATGTGTTATGTGGTGTGTCTTGTTATTCTTACAAATATAGGATATCTATCTATTAATGACCTCTATAATACTCCAATAAATCTTTGACATTTAGAATTCAGTTATCTTATACTTTATGGTTTTTTAAGTGCCAGAGGTTCCTAAGAAAGCTCCCCCAGAGAAAAAGGTTGCTGTTCCAAAAAGAGAGGAAGCTCCAACACCTAAAGGTACACTTTAAAAAATAATGTTCTTTTCTTATTATCTTAAGCATCTTGTTTATGTCAAATTTTGGGTTTGATTGCAAAGTTATTCTGGTTATACTGGTACTTCATCTACCTTAATGTGTATCTTTTGTGTCAGTTTTGTGTATAGGTGTGCTGTAGATTTATTCTTTAAAAACTTGCTAATTTAAGATGATTATATTATAATTAATATCTTTGAAGTGCCAGAAATACCTAAAAAAACAGCTCCAGAAGAAAAAATGCCATATGTTCCTAAAGTAGAAACTCCCCCTGCAAAATGTACAATACAGCTCCCTTTAATATACATTATTGTAATCTTTAGAACATTGCATTTATCTCATTTTGGTCAACTGTCATGTTTGGTAAGCAAAACATATCCATGTGTAATCGTTCTCAAAAACACATTCCTCTTGCGTGATGCATGTGTCAGTTTTTACTTCAAATGTTCTAAAACAAATACTTTTTTTAAGTGCCTGCAGTTCCTAAGAAACCTGTCCCTAAAGAAAAAGTATCTCCTGCTGTTCCTAAAAAAATTGAGGCTCCTCCAGCAAAAGGTATGCTTTCCAGTAGAATACAAGAATATGCTGTTTCTCAACTCCTGTCTATGAGTTCTATGCTGTTATTAGTCGTTGATTTGTGCTTCTCCTGTGAGTTCTGCTGTTCTGATTTACACAGTGAATCATTACAGTATGTTGTATCTTGTGTGCAGTACTTATATTGTATTCTTTCTAAATATTGGATCTCTGTTATGTGTTATGTGCTGAGTACCCTTCTTTGGAAACCTAGATTTAGCATTTCAAAACTGTGTTTCCACAATGGAATTGGAAAAGCATACATTTAATATCATTATCTTTCAAAGTGCCTGAAGTGCAGAAGAAAGCCACTTTTGAGGAAAGAGTACTTATTACAGAAGAAAGAATATCTGTTGCCATTCCAGAGGAAATCCCATCACCTGAAGGTACACTATAAGCAGACAATAGTGAGAAACTTGCGCTATGTCTGCAAGTCTGTTGTTCTAAGATCAAAATAACACCAAACATTTTTTGGTAGTTATCTTGTATAAGTTTTGTGTTGAATTGCAGGCAGTTAAAAGTCTCCTAAAGTGCCATTTACAATTTCAGTCTTGAATGTCAGGATCCCACCACATCGACATAGAAACTCTACTACTGTATACAATAATCTTCAGATGAGGGCCTCATAAATATGCAGTAGCAAATATGGATGTATTGTTTATTTTAGACTCTACAAATTAGGAGTGTAACCATCCATTTGTCATACTGCCAAGCCCTCTGTAGCCCTCAAGAGAAAATACTGCTTCCCTTCTCCCCAGCTTTCAGTTCACATTCTCATGTTCAGGGAAGATTGAGATCAGTTGTTTTAAGTTAGTATAATTCCACATAATATCTGCTTCAAGATAACTGAAATCAGCATTTTATCTGTTTTAATGCCCCATTAATAACTACCCAGTCAAGAAAATTTGCACTTTCTTTTAAAAACCATAAATGAATTTTTAGAAGAAAATTTGGAACATATCTATCTAAAATATGAACTTGCAAATCCATATGGATACATGCAGTGTTAATTTCTGTCTTCTGCAAATTAGTCATTTCTCCAAAACTAGTTGAGGTTTTCCCTGATACAGTCACCTTTGTAGATGAGTACATGCCAGGATTTCCTTTCAGTTCTTGACCTATCCATCTCATTTTTTCCTTTCCTCACTTTCATACAGATGGATCAAGGAGAAACCTCTAATTCCTTGACTCTTGTTCCCCCACTTCAGCTGTTGTGATGGGGAAATTTGGGGAGCTGAGGCATTCTAATAAACTGACAGTTGACAAGTGAATGATATTACATATAACAACACACAATAGGGAACCTGGGACATGGACAAGCCACATAATTTAGAACAAATCATGCATATGCACAGGGTGCACAGCACTTTCTGGATTGTATGCATATCTGTCATTGCCATATGCATATCTGTCAGGCCAAGAATTGGACTTCATCTTCTCTATCCATCAATCCTTCCCTTTCTCCATTTATCCATCCTCCAAAAATACTAAAACTAATAATTTTCCTTAAAGAACCAACAGTTGAAGAATGGTCTGAAGAAGAAAGAGAGGAAGTATCTATTTCCATCCACAGAGAAGAAATTTCTGAAGGTATGAAAACAATTCAGGAACACTAGGCAAAAGCAAAAAAGTAATCCAAATAGACAGTTTGGATTAATATCTGCTTTATTCATAAGGAAAAAATTACTACTGTGTAAATATGTTTTGTAACTTATAAATTTTAATTTCAATTTCTACAATTTCTATTGCTTGCTTTTGAAAAGTGGAGTAGCTAATCCTGTTTCAACACAGTGAAAATAATAAGTTACTTCTTTGATAGTGAGACCTATCAGGACTTCTTTCTGTTTACAAAAATCCTCTGTTGGAAGTTCCTCTTCCACCAGTTTGCTTGCATAAAGTAAACGTTCTTCCAAGTACCATGATGCACTTGGGTTCCTCAGATAATTTCACTGTAAAATAACAATATTGTTTCCACCTGTAAGTTTATTGGTGGTCACATAATACTGTGAAGGACAGTAACAATGACTGACTCAATTTCTATGACTAGTGACACCACAGATTTTTTCCAGGGACATCTTTAGTCAAGGAATTTTCTCAGTATTTGGGAAAGAAGGTTTCTCAAAATGGGCAGATTTCGACATTAGTGAGTTAGTGGACAGAGGACTGGAGCATTTTCAAATTCCATGCAAACACAAGATTAGAGCTCAGTCTCTCAGTTCCATTTAAGCTGCTTGGAGTGTTTCCATTGGCCTCAGTGGAAGCAGGATGGCTTGAATGTAGATTTTGTCATCCCAGAAGAGTCTGTTAATAAAGCACACTGTTTATTTTTGTCTTACAAATATTTTGCTGCTTACCAGGGCCATAAATTCAGTAACATATGTGAAATACTTAAACTTAAGTATTTTTATATTTTACTCTTTTTAAAAGTGACTGAGGAAGAGTCTTACTACATAGAGGAGACAGTAACTGTTCCAAAAAGAGAGGAAGCCCCACCCAAAAAAGGTATAAGTTCATTTCACTACAACATATGAGTTGTTTCATCATTCTTAACATTATGTTGTTACACTACATGTTTAGGTCCGTTTTTGGCATTTTTGTATGTGTTTGTGCAATGGTGATACTACTCCTCTGTGTAAAACTATGTATTGTAATCTTTTAAAGTGCCTGAGAAGCCCAGGAGACTTCTCCCTGAGCCAAAAGTCCCAGCTGCTCCTAAGGAAGCTCCAGGAGTTAAAGGTATAAACCAGTTCCTCAGCTGGTTGATGTGTCTTCAAAGGGATTATGTTTGTTTTACTGTCTTGCTCGTACATGTTGCCATAGGTGGTGTCTTCTCACAGTGATGAATGTTGTCTCAAATTCCCCCTTGTACTTTGAAAATTCTTGTTTGTGTTCACTCAGTAAAACACATTGTGTAGTAGGAAATTGCAAATATTACACTTTAATATTCTTTCTCATCTTCCTTCTCATCTTGCTCATTTTTCTAAAGTTCCTGAAGTTCATAAGAAAGCAGTTCCTAAAGAGAAAGTACCCGTTCCTGTGTCTAAAAAAATGGTGGCTCCACCAGCAAAAGGTATATCAGTGTTTTGTTTCTGTTGCAAAAAAAAAAGAAGCTTTTAGCTGTATTCTGTCTTTAACCTATATGCCTTTGTTGGGGATTGTATTGTTGATACAACATGTGTCTCTGGTATCAAATTTCTTCAACATTAGACATGTTTTTATGTCTGTTTGTCTACAATGACACCTGTGACTTGTGCTGTCTTGATGAGATTTATATGTTATTTTATATGTTATTTTATGTTATTTATATGTTATTTCATCTTCTATCTTGTACCTGTTGATGAAATCAAACAAATTTTCTAAACTTACACAATCTTTTTTAAGAACCTGAAGAAGCATTGGTGCCCACTTTTGAGGCAGAATTTGAAGAACCTCCAACAACCAAAGGTAAACAGACTATTACCATGGAGATTTTTTAGTTAGGTCTTGCAATATTTGTGTATAGGCATTTTAATTAAATACAGTTTTGTTTGTTAGTATCTGTAGTCTTTGTAGGGATCTCCCCTTTCTTTTGGCTCTCCTCATTTGGGTGCTATGGATGTAAAAGATGCTCTTCAGCAGTGCCTTGTTTTTGTTGCTGTTGAAGTTCACTTAGCACTTTTTTTAAACAGTCAGAATAAGTAAAAGAAACATATATTTGCATTTCAAATATTGTAATTAAATATCCTTGCACATTATTTTTAAGTGACTGAAATGCACAGGAAAATTATCACAGAAGAAAAAGTTGCAGTCGCTAAAAAAGAAGTGGCTCCACCAAAGAAAGGTATATAAAATTTCAGTGTTATACTAGAGAGGTCTTGTCTCAGAACAGTGGTTTGTATTTATGTCTCGTTATCTAACACAGACTCTAATGTTCAATGTTTGCTGTCTTTTGTTCTTTTTTTACTTGAAGAAATGTCAAGTCTCCTATTTGTGTTTTGTCATGTGCTTATATTTGTATACTGTGAAAAATTTAACATCTATTACAATAAACTTTTTTTTAAAACTGCTAGCAGTGCCCAAGAAGCCTGTGCCAGAAGACAAAGTACCTGTTCCAATTTCACAGAAAGTGGCAGCTCCACCAGCTAAAGGTATACAAGTCCTTTTGGAAGTAGAGATGGCTTTTAAATACCACACATCCATGTGCATCATAGTCACAGTCTGCCCAGTTAATAAAATCTGTCTCTCCTAATTTGGTTATAAATGAAAAGGACCTTCATCTTTTCCCCTTCAATATACTGCTGATTGTGACAGAGAATAGTCATGCACCTTCATTCTTTGCATTTTTTAACTACTATTCATTTCATTGATCACTCTGGATGTTTAAATGCTTGCAAAGCTGAGTGACAACATTTACTCAGTGAAAAAAAATTGAACACAAAATTTAAAAAAAAAAATCAATGTTCATAATATTGTCAATATTCAGTGAAGTGTTTCAAACTTACAAATATGTTCTCTGTTTCTGTGCTTTTCTTGTGTTTGATTTTGTTATGTACCCTGAGTGTGTGGTGTTCTGTGGTTTAATTGAGTTTCTGAAGAGTTTAGAGACAAAGTCTTTACCTCTTACTTTCACCTTCATTCCATCTTACTTCATGATCCGTGAATATTCTGCTCAATTTTTTTGTCTATATATCTATTACTCTAATATTAGATATGTTTTACTATATATGATTTGTATGTCTCGTGTGATTGTTGTGCTTATTATATTTTCTTTTAAACAGTGTGCTATTTGCTCCCAATTGTTTGTCTCTAATTCTTTCATACGAGTTTCAGAATGTGTGTGATGTCTTTTAGAAGCTAGTTTTCTTACAGTTACTATCTTTAAAGTGACAGAAGCACAGAGGAAAACTGCCAGGGAAGAAAGAGTGTCCATTGCTGTTCAAAAGAGAAAAGTGTCTCCACCACCAGAAGGTAGTCCTGGCCATGGGTTAATCTTTGAACAGATTGTGCTCCTGTAAGACTACCAGAGCTTCAGGCCTATTGGTCTGGCATGTCTCCTGAGGTTCAAATTTAGAATTATAGAATCATTTAAGCTGGACAAGACATTAAGGTCATTGAGTCCAACCATTAACCTTACACTACCAAGTACATCACTATGATCCACTGTAGTCCCAGAGGAACTTTTACAAAGCCTTTGAGAAATACTAGAGACATTTTTCCCAATTACTCTGGGTGTGGGTGGTGTCAGGAAAAAATAGTTATTTTTCTAAGAAACTCCAAATGGGATATTTATTATTGTACATGATATTACACCAGAAAAAAAATTAATGTTAGACTCTGTCTTTGAAGTACCAACAGAAGAAGAACATTGGGCTATGTCAGAGGAAGTATCCGTTTCTCTCCACACAGAAAAGGAGATTTCATACACAGGTATGAAGACTAAAAAGATTCTGTATCCAAAGTTACATCTTGTCAGCTAGTAAAAAAACCAGAGAGAATAAAACAAAATTTCATGTCCTTTGCTACTGCCAGTTTATCACAAAAGTGAAGCTGATAGAATAACACAGGACAGTATTTCATTCTTGCAATAAAATACTGTCTCTCGTTTAATTCTTTTCCTTGGCTTGCTGCTGTTCACATTGTGGAAGCCAAATAATTTCATTAGGTCCTCCTTTTTAAATCTTGCCACCTGTCTGACCTTTGAGGGGAAACAAGAGACAGTCTTTGCTCTCATTTAAATTAACGTGCTTTATCATTCTGAAAAGACAGAAGACACCCCTTTCCTATTCTGTAAAAGCAACTCCTCACCTAAGTCTGAAGGTTAAAGAAGAAATCATTAGCTCTACTGTTGCCTGCATGGCTGAGACACTTCACACAGTCCAATGTAATGGATCTGCCTGCTCAATAGTCCATAGCCTTTCAGGAAAATTTATTGCTCTTTACTTTTGTAGACTATTGATTGATTTGTGAAAAATGACCCACAAGATGCCTCACACTCACTACTTTTAGATCTGACACTGTTGATAAATGGCATTATCATATTCATATCATGAAAGTTTAATACAAACAAATCAGCATGAATTAATACAAACAAATCAGCATCTCTTTAGTCTCCAAAGTTGGGGGGACAAGCATACTATGAGTACTAAGAGTATAATGAAGGATGACCTTTAGTTCTCTGTAAGGCAGGTGTAATATGCCATCTGGTCTGGAAAGAAAAGGGTCCAAGCAGAAAGAAATTAAAGGCAACAGTTCTCCAATAGGGTACAAAACTTTGGTGTTTTAGCTGGAAAAAAGTATCCAAAGGAGTCTGAGCTTTCCGAAAAGGGCACTCATGCATAATGCAATCTTTGTTTTCAAATCCACCAAAGTACCAGTTCCAAGAAGTTTCGGTTTAAGATTTCAAGTGTAGATGTACCTGGTATTTATAATTAAATATCAAGGATGACTCTGCCAGAAAATACTGAGAGCTAAAGAGTCTTCACATTGCCCCAAAAATAACACCAAGCATCAAGACTTGTGGCAGCCACTCATCTACGCTCACTGTAGCTTGCCATGAATAAATCTTCTAGAAATTCTCAAATCTGTCAGCAACAGGATGGATTCCATATCTGAAGGTCAGAAAACATCTCAAATCTGTTAAGAAAATGCCACAGTTATCCTCCGACTTGGCAAGTCTGCCAGATCTTAAAATGCCAAGGTGGTTTTCTGTGCAGTTTCCAATTATATTGGTCAAAAATTTTCCAAGACACCTGCCTCAGAAGACAAGACCCACACACTTCTGTAAAAGAGAATATGCTGCTTAAACATAGCATTCTTTCCTGAATAAGTCTTAAAAACTGAACATATCCACATCTTAGTCTTTTGGAGATGCCCCTGCTTTTACAAGGAACAGCTGCTTGCCATGTCAGAACAAACAAGTTACTTCATAAAGTAATTGACAGAAGAGGAAAACCACCTTCCTCACTGAGCACGTCATTCTTTTGCTTTTAATGAGACCAGAGCCCTTATCTATGGTTAGTCACTCTCAAAGTTTCTCTCCACGTGTTCCTTCACCTTCATCTAGAGTTTCCTACACAAATCCTTTGTTGTCAGTGAATGAGGACTTCTTGATCTCTTCCTGAGGCAGTGCAAAGTGTCACTGCTCTGGAGAGAAGCTGCTACAGAGAACAATGAGGTTTATTGATTTTGCAATTGAATGGCTTTGGATTTTGAGTTCTGCCCATCAGCAAACTTAACTTCACTGTTGGCAGCCGTGGATGAAGCAGGGATCATATCAGCAGTACCTTGAAAAGTTTGTTGTTTCTTAATTGAAAAGAAGCCTAATGACTTCCCTAGCTACATGTCCAGTGGCAATAAGCACGCTTGTCTTTTACATGTCAGCCGTGTGTTTGTAAGATATCTTTTTCTGTTTCTTGCCAGTACTTTTGCTTTTAAACATTTTACATATAAAAATTCTTAAATGTAATTGTACTGTATCTTTTAAGTGCCTGATGTACCAGAGAGGGCTATCATTGAAGAAAGAGTACCAATTTATCCTCCTAAAAAAATGGCAAGACCACCAGCCAAAGGTATACTGGATAGAGTATTCAAATATGGTGTCAATGTTTTTTGTGTCTTGTATGTTCCATGTGCAGTGAGTAATGATTTGTCTTCTATGGAATGTTCTTCCTTTGGTTAATTCTTAGTTGACAATGCCTTGTGATCCTTAGTATTAGTAAGAACTCTGTGCTAAATTTTAAGGTTCTTTTACTTGGTATCTTTTAAAGTGCCCGAAGTACGCAAGACAGTTGTCCGCAAAGAAAAAGCGTACGTTGAAGTTCCTCAGTATGAGGAGGAGGAAGAGGTTCCCAGGTACGAGGAGGAAGATGCCACCAGATATCAGAGGCAGGTAATCCAATACAAGGAGGAAGTTCGCCACTACGAAGAAGTTAGTCACTATGAGGAGGAAGCTCCTCAGTATGAAGAGGAAGAAGCTCCTCGGTATGAAGAGGAAGAAGTCATCCATTACGAAGAAGAAGCTGCTTACTATGGAGAGGAAGTTGCTGAATATGAGGAGGAAGAGCCACAGTATGAAGAGAAGGCTCCCCCACCAGCTAGAGGTATACTTTAACTTTAGGGTTTGTGTGAGGAAAAGTAGTACCTTTTCATTCTATGAAAGCCCCAAACTTTTGCTTTAAAATGTTGCAGTGTGCTTAACAGTGTGCATTTTTAACATGTTTATTGATTATTGTATAGCACAGAAAACATGTGATGGCTGTATATCTACTCTCTACTACTAACTCCATAAATTAAAATTTGCCATGTCATACATGTTTATTCTTCTTTCATATGAACTCTGTATAACCCACTATGAAAAGCTGAATTTCATCCTCATCTGGGGTCCAATTTTTCTATCAGACTGTGCTTGAAATTCTTTAAAACTCTTACATAAAGTCTGCAATCATAGACAAAAAATATATTTATCTAGAAAACAGCTAGGGTATTTGAAAATAAGTGATTTGGGAACACAAGTCACACTGATTTTTTTCAGAAATTTTAGAAAGCCCTATGGTTGAAGTTTATTTCCACCTTGAAAAGAACAATATGAAAAAGAAAAATGTCCATATTTAAATAATCTTACTTTCAGGTGATTTCCTTAGGACTAATTTTTTTGGTATGGGTATAAATTTTCTACATTGTTAGTACAGGATGAACATACTATTATTCACTTCTTAGGAGAACTAGGTCATGCCAAGATCTTGGTAATAAAGCCTTTCTGCATCATAATGTAAAGATACAGATCATGTATATCCAATTTTCCAAAATTACATAATCATCTAAGAGTATCATTTCCAGTCCAGATCCAAATCATCCATAGTGTCTTTTTCCATCAAAGAAGTTCAGAATTTCATCTTACTAATTAATAAATGTCAAAATTATATCTAACATTGTTTGCAGTAGAAATTTTGTCATAAACTTGAGAAAAGATGAGGCTGTACACTGCAAAAGCCAGGTTAACCCTGAGCAGGGAGATAGGTGTTGGCTGAAATTTCCATTTAATCTCTCATAGTAGCCAAGTTTAATTCATATGTGCTCCAAACCTTCTTCATTATGCTCAGAGCCAGTGAAATTATTCTCCTGTCATTGTAAAATTTATATGGATATTTCTGGGGTTTGGAGTACAAACAAAAGTTTAGATATGTTTTAGTTGAAACCTTTGCCTCACAGCAGTTATGGGAAAAGTCTGTGGATTTCAGAAGAGTAAAGGGATTTTTTAAAAAGCATTTCATTTACCCAACAAATTGTGGTATAAACTGCTGGGTACTTAAAATGGACAGTTCTGTGCTCGAAGTCAGTTGATAAACTAGTTGTGCTTGGGGTTTTGCATTTAGAAAGCTCTTGGAAATTTTTCAGGAAGAAAACGCAGTCAGCAATTTATATTTAATATATATAAAAGAATATGATCAGATGCAACCTATTTCATGCCTGACAAGCATTGGAAACATGTTTTTAACAGCTGACTCAAAAATGAACTGAATCTCTCTGACTTAATCTTCTTAAACTTCTTCTTTCAAAAAGCCCTTGAAGTTGAAAACATTTTTATTGATGGTCTCCATGGCTAAGCAGGGAGAATGGACATAATAGCAGCTAATATGATGAGTTTGTTATTTTATTTTGTCTTAGTGATAAAATCTCTTTAAATCATAGCTGTTTTTTGATTATGTGATGTTTGTTTGCATGAGTATATATTTGTGATGTTTGTTTGCACTTTATGTTCCTGTTATTGTGGAAGTAAATACCTAAAACATTAATGGTATCTTTCAAGTGCCTGAGGTTCCCAAGAAGCCTGTTCCAGAGGAAAAAATAACTATTCTGAAGAAAAAAGAACCTCCTCCAGCAAAAGGTATATATAATCTCTTTACCTTAGAAGGCATCCTCTGAATTTGTAATTCACATTATTTTTCAGATGCCTTAATTGCCCTAATAATTGTTTATTACTTTTTTCTGTTCTTTTTGAAGAGGGGTCTTCATATGAAATATTTGTGTTGCTGTCTTTTTTGTTTCATTTATGTTTTGAGTAGCTTATGGTTTATTTTTTTAACCAAAATCATGTTTTTGAAGTGCCCGAGGTGCCAAAGAAACCTGTACCTGAAAAGAAAGTCCCAGTGCCGAAGAAGGAAGCTCCCCCAGCTAAAGGTACCTGCACTTGTCATTATGTGTGATCAGAAAGATCTTCTAGCACTCCTTTATCTTCTCACTTGTGTTAAAAACTAGGATAGGAAAAGAATTGTTACTCTTAAGAACTGTCCTTCTTTTTTGTTTGTGTTTAATTGTTTTAGTGTGACTGGTTGGTATGTCATGTTGTTTTGATTTTCATGCCAAACTCAATATTTAATAATATCTTACTAAGTTCCAGAAGTGCCAAAGAAACCTGTGCCAGAAGAAAAGGTTCCTGTTCCTGTACCAAAAAAGAAGGAAGTTCCACCAGCCAAAGGTATATGACTTGATATAGCTCTTGACTAAATGTTTTATTAAAAAAAAAATCATTTGAAAGTCAGTCTTTTTTCATACGTGATGTAGAGTGAAGAGTTTTCTATTCTTGATAGTTCTTCTTTGTCACCCAACTTTATTGTTCCATATCAAAGTTCTTTACCTTATGGCTCAAAAATTAAATTCTTAAGCTACAATAATATTTTTTCAAGTGCCTGAAGTACCAAAGAAACTTGTGCCAGAAGAGAAAGTACATGTCCCAGTGCCTAAAAAAGTGGAAGAACCTCCACCAGCCAAAGGTATGCCATTTTCTGGTTCAACTTTGTGATTCTATTTTTGTTTCTTCATATCTATAAGAAGATTTTTACTGGCAGTAACAATCCCATTCTTCAGCCTAATGTGTTTGAACTGCTCCCTGAGTTTTGACACTGTTCTGTCTGTGTCTGTCAGTCATCGGGTCTATCCTTCCTCTTTGCTTTGAAAATGTCTTTGTATCGTCTCTGTCTTTTGGATCTCTTCTATCTAAATCTTTTAAAGGACTTGCTGCTTCAAAAACAGATGGTCCAAAAGAGAAAAAATTTACCTAAACAGCCAGACTTCCCCGTTAGCCTTATCATACCAGTTTGTAGTCCTGTAGTCCCTGTATATTTGTAAGTTTACATCTGTGCATAAATCTGTGGATAAAATCAATGTTAAATGTTCATCACAGGACTAGATTTTACCCTATTTGTGTAGTTACCTTAATATCAGATATACAGTTATCTTTTTACTAGGTTTTATATTACATTGAAAATTAATTTCCTAAATAAAAATGTCTTTAAAGTGCCTGAAGTGCCCAAGAAGGTTCCAGAAAAGGCAGTACCTGTCCCTGTACATAAAAAGCCAGAACCTCCAGCAGCCAAAGGTATTGCTTCCTATAGCTGATCATGTGGATAATGCTTTTGTGTATTTGTTGGGGATAATGGTTTTGCTTATTTGTTGTTAGAATTTAACTGCAGTGTCGTAGCAGTGTGTGACAAATGTACTTGCTTTAGCTTCTGTGTTAGATGTGTCTAAGTTTTCTACAATTAAAAACTATCTTTAAAGTGCCAGAAGTACCAAGACGTCCCAGTGAAGAAGTACCTATTTTTGTTCCTGAAGAAGAAGAAGAAGAGGTTCCAGAGATGCCAGCAAGAGGTACAACATTGATTCTTGAAGATTACGAGAGCTTTGGTCAATTCACTAATAGATCTTCACCTCCAGTGATTGTTTTAAGCTTGGTATAAACCTCAATTAACCTTTTGAGAGGAGTTTTCTTCTTCTTCTTCTTCTTTCTGGTCTTTGTGACTTTCTTCTGTAGTTTTAGTATTTTTGATGCTCTAAAAGCAATTACCAATTTCTTATCCAAACATTATCTTTGAAGTGCCAGAGGCGCGCAAGAGAGCTGTCCCAGAAGAAAAAGTACCTGTTCCAGTTCCTAAAGTAAAGAAAATTCCACCAGCTAAAGGTATATCAGATAGTGATGTATGCAGATAACTCCTCTCCCTCTTATTTTCATATTTCAGTGGAACCTAATTTTAACATTCAATTTATACCCATGTGAGTTCAGGTCCTGCTGTTTGCCTGCAGTGAGCAGTGCTAGGGCTCAGACAGGGCTTGTCTGTTCTGTTATTGACTGCAGCCAGCTGAGAATCAGGCCTTGAATGATCTGCTTTTTTCCACTTTCAGTGATTACTGTGAATGAAATAATTCCTTGTGATATTATCATCCAGAAATAATTTCTAAAGTAATTTAAATTTTCTTCAAGCAAAATAGCTGAAATTAAATTTTATGGCCCTCTACCTAGAAATTCTTTAATTTAGGGAGATCACTTTTACATGTATCTTGAGAATAAGCTAGATTCTCAAGGGATTTAGCTAAAATTATACAAAAATAACATCAATTTATAACTGATCATACTAATAACCAGATCTTATACCCTAAATGTGAAATTCAAAGTGGAGGTAGACTATTGCAAAGGCCACTGTTGGATGCCAAGTAGATTCTACCTCAGCAGCTGAGTAATTTAGAAAAAAGAAAAAAAAAAAGAAAAGAAAAGCAGACACTGAAAAGTTTTTATGTAAAAGAACCTTAATGCTAATAATCTTTTTTAACTGTGGTTTGTAGCATATCTTGTTAATATTTTCTGTTTGCCATGACACTGTGGAATTAAAAATTGGGCAAAAGTGCTAGTCCTCATATAAGACTTGCAACCCAATTACACATTGCTCTTTTCAGAGAGCAAAAAACACCCAGTAGTTTCCCCTATTTTTTATTTCTATTTCTATTGTTACTTTAGAGTTGGTGTCTTTGTGTTTTATGTTATGGATTTTTCTTTGCGATGTCATGAAAGTAAAGTTCTTAAAACAATATCTTCAAAGTGCCTGAAGTTGCAAAGAAAGTTGTGTCTGAAGAAAAGGTTCCCATTTTTGTTCCTGAGGAAGAAGAAGAGGAATTTATTCCAGAGGAAATTGTACCAGAAAAAGGTACATGATCTTTTCTTGCAAGTCACTCATGGCATCTTTTGTGTCCATTAAAATTCATCTCTATTTCTTGTTCTAAGTTTTATGTTACTCTTATATATGTTTTGGGGGGAGTTTGTGGTCTTGTTCTATGTTTTTTATCTTGTTTCCATGTTCACATTTTTACTGTTCCAAAAGCAATTTTAATATGTGTTTGCAAAATAATATCTTTAAAGAACCCGAGATTCCTAAGAAACCTGTCCCAAAGGAAAAACCACCTGTACCTCCACCTGAGAAACTGGAGCTTCCTCCAGCAAAAGGTGCATAAGTTAACAATGTGTTGTTATTCAATGTCTCTGTTTAGTTTGTTTGTTATTTATGTTAGCTTTGTGTCTCTGCTGCATTTCTGTATTGATATCTCACAGTGCCTGTCAAATTCCTAGGACAAAACAAACTCTAAAACTATTTGAGTTGCTCAAGAAGTCTGTCCATGTGTGTAAAGGGTCTTTTGCTTAAATTTCTGTTTCATCTTTTAAAAATATATTCTGCAAATCAGTTCTTATTATGTCTCCTTGTACATGTTTTCTGTTCTCTTTCTCATACTACTGCTGGATGACATTCTTAAAATAAAATGTCTTTAAAGTGCCTGAGATGCCTAAGAAACCCATTCCTGAAGTGAAAGAACCTCTTCCTAAAAAGGTGCCAGCTCCATCAGCCAAAGGTACTGCAGACTGTAAATGCTGTCATGGTTAACTGGTAATATTCTTGATCCAAGCTGAGTTTAGCAAGGGATGCTTAAGTATTTCTTTCCTGTGTTGTATTTGTCACTATAGTATTTGTTTGTACGTTTCTGCTCTGTTGTTCATAAACTTCTGTCTTTCTGTCCATTTAAAAATTGTGCAAAAGTACACTGAAGTTAGGTTTTATCTTTAAAGTACCCAAGATGCCTAAGAAGGTTGCTCCTGAAGAGAAGGTGCTGGTTGCTCCCGCTGAAAAAGTGGAGGTTCCAGCTGCAAAAGGTATATGTCCTCCTTGTAACTAATATTTATGCTAGGAATACCCTTGACCTCCTTCTTTCCAACTTTTGTCTCTGTTGTACAAGTTCTTTGTTTGAATTTATGTTTAAACCCTTCATTTTCAATGTTTGTGTTGTTGAACCATAAAGCTCTGTTTCTTGTGCTTTTCTACTTACGTTGCTCTAAGATGATTTGTTGTTTTTAAATTCCTAAACAAAATCTGTATCTTTTAAGTGGTTGAGGTGCGTAAAAGAGCTGTGGCAGAAGAGAAAGTGCAAGCTGTTGTGCCCAAACCCAAAGAACCGACACCAACCAAAGGTACAGGTATATTTCCTCTTATTTCTCCCAAAGATTTTTTTTCCTCTTCATTCTAAAATCTTTTATAATCTATATATTTTTTCAGAAGCATAGTTTTATAATTTAACGTAACTTAAGCTTGAGGTTGTCATGCGTATTCTCTGTTCTTTGTCAATTATCTTGACTAACTGTAAAAATAAAATTTAATAATTGTCAGGTAGTAACAATAATACTGTTTCTAAAGTGCCTGAAGTATCCAAGAAGCTTGTACGGAAAGAAAAAGTCCCTGCTCCTGCACCTGCAGTGGAGAAGTACGAGTATGCCTATGAAGAATATGAGAAGTATGAGACATATGAAACCATTGAAGAGTTTGAGAAGATTCAGGAAGCTGAAGAAATTGAGGCATACGAGGAACCTGAAGAACCTGAGGGGTATAAGGAAATTCTGGAACAGGAATATGAAGTGGAGGCTGAGGAGAAGGATGTCTATGAACAGTATGAGTTTAAGGAGAAGGAAGAGATCTATGAGAAATATGAGGAGGTGTATGAGGAGGCTTATGAGACCAAACCAGCTATAGGTAAATCAAGTAATGACTTCTTTGTTCTTATACTGTGATGAATTTTCAGTTGCTGCTTAAGCCTCCTATGGGTGTTTATTTATATTTTGCCTTGTTTGTAGTCCTGTGTGTGTCTGTTGCTGGTAATGACAAATCCATTCAAAGTTCATCTCTATCCTAGTGCTTCCTAAGGAATTCCCTTCCCTGTAAAATGGGAGGGTTCCCTATCTGACTGCCCAAGAGTGAACTAGTAGATATATATAACACAAGCAGAGAAAATGTTAACATTCTGATGTAATTCAGCTTCAACCTGAATTACTTTTTTATACATTAATATTTAATTCTTTTGTCCAGTTCAGCTCCTTTGAGTTTTAGAGATATTAGGACTCATGTAGAACCTTCTTTCCCGTAATTTAAATTCATTATGATCATAGGATCCCTCACACCAAACAGAAAATGCATCTACATTTTTCTAAATAGATGTACATTGATATTTCTTACTTCATTACTCAAGAATTCTGAGATGACTGCTCCCTTTTTTCTGCATGAATTATGAGATGGCTCCTCTACAAATGAGTGATTGCTCTGCTTGCTGTCTTTATGTGTGCTTCTTCATAAATAACTTATAATCCATAATGACATATTTTTTAAAGTGCCTGAGTTGCCCAAAAGACCTCTGCCAGAAGAAAAAGTACCTGCTCTTAAAAAAGAAGCTCCACCAGCTAAAGGTACATCATCCATCAGATAAATTTGAAAACACAGCCTTCTGCATGAGTGTCTGAGTCCCCAAATCCAGTACTTTACCCATTCTGATTTGACTGCTAGACTCTTAGCTTTCTTTTACAGTACTGCTAAAGACAGACTACCAAAATAATTATTTCTTTAACAAAACAAAAATCAAACTAGTTATTTCCTGGAGACAAAGGTAATGAAGTTAGTACCCTAATTTAATTTTTGCCATCACAACATAAGTGATATTTTAAAGCTAATGGTTAAAACTCCAGTTCCCTGCAGAATCTTAAAAACCTAGAACTTTTTTTAACCTAATGATGTGCTGGAGTATGTATTATCTTAATAGGTATTCTGTGTATCAGGCTTTATGAAACATAAGTGACATGAATAGCAATTGTCAGTGAGTGCTAGAGAAGTTACTGCACTAGTCCAGAGTTCTGTAAATTTCTGTTCATAGCATTAAATTTGCCAGGAATTCATTTTATGCTAACTTTTATAGTTATTTCTCATATGAATTGTCAGAAAGAAGTCAGTGGGAAAAGGTGGATCAGTTTACTTGTTTGTTTTTACAAATAAGCTTGGAGTTATTTGATAGAAATTGCAACCTTACCATATTCCCAGCTGCCATTAATTAGAGCAGATAGTACATGAAACCTAATTGTTAAGGCTTATCCCTATGCAAAATTTATCCAACAACAGGAGTGTTTTTCTTTCACTGAATACTGAAACTCTGGCTGCATTAATCCAAGCAAAATAGTCCAGATAGGTGGCCTCTTTTCTATAACGTGTATTTATGTATTTGAGAAATATTTTTGTTTTGCTGAGTTTTCTGACTCTTTGCATTGTTTGCTTTTTGTTTAACTTCTATTCTTACATAATACTCATTTTGCACACATTCTTAAAAAAACTACTAATGTCTTTAAAGTGCCAGCAGTGCCAAAGAAACCTGTTCCAAAAGAGAAAGTACCACCTGCTGTTCCTAAAAAGGAAGTGCCTCCGCCAGCTAAAGGTACACTTCCTCTTCATTGTCTTTGTGAAACATCAACTCTAATTTCAGTCTTTTGTCCTCATTATTTGTTAAAAAACATGTGCATGTTTTATGTCCCCACGGTGGGTCTCTTTTCATTTGTTTGTCATTGAGTCTTTTTTGTCTGTTGGTTTCAGGCCATTTATTGAAAACGTGTTGGAGTAACTTAAAAAATGTGTGTTTTGTCATTAACTTGCACGTGGGAAAAGTTCAGAAAGAAATAATATCTTTATTTCTTCTGGAAAGGAATCTTTCAAGAATGTATTTTTTAATATGTTAGTCTTCTGTCCAATCTTCAAAATTAACATCAATGTTCTTTCAGGAAGGATTTAATTCTTTGATATTTCAAGAATCTTCCATGTTAGACTTGCTCTTCTTCTTTGTAGCTTCTTTCAAGTTGCTTTGAAAGCCCTAAAAGTAAATTATATCTTAAAGGGCCAGATGCTTTCAAAAAACCTGTCCCTGAAGTAAAGAAACCTACACGTACACCTGAAATAGAAGTTCCACCAATGAAAGGTAAAGGAGCCTTTGATATGAGATTTTTTGGAAAGGAAATATTTGTGCCATTTTTTCCCAGCTAACACCACTAGAACTTGTCCTGTTCTTTACACCACTGCAGCGTCTCAGTGATAAACCCAAAACTCTGGGGCCAACATTTCAAATACATGCTAGGCAGTAAATCACTGAATTATGAATGAAAACATACTGAGGAGGTATTGCTGCTTACAACACCAGGATGTAAAGCTTCAGCGCTTTTCTATTTGTAATATACTTGTGAATTTGGGGCAAAACTGGGGTTGTGATACCAATACACAGGTCATGATATTGGTGAAGAAGAAATAGGGCAAGAGGCAGTAAGTTAAAGCTATTAAAGCTGTTACACCAACCAGAAGGAAGAGCATGACAATGCAGTAAGGAAAAAAAAAGGCTCTCTCTTTGAGAGCTGAAACCATACATTTCTTCATATAGTTCATTGTTCCAGGATGGCAGTTCCAGAACTGCATCATACTTAATGCTATAAAAGTTTCCAAGACCTCAAAACTACATAGTTGTCTGGGTTTATTTCTGTTTGGGATGTTAAAGTTGAAAATTACTTTGAAGTTACTAAAGAAAGCCAATATCTTTGAAGTTCCTGAGTTTCATGAGAGAGCTGTCCTTGAAGAGAAAGTACCCACCATTATCCCTAGAGAAGAGGAGCCTCCTTTCTATGAAGGTACAACAATGACTCATCCACCAAATAGTAAATTGAAGAGAATATAGCAAGTCATGCTCTACATTATTCTGTAAAATATGAGCTAATTTTAATTCATTTTTAAAACTATTTAAAAGAAGATAAACCCATATCTTTCAGATCATCTATATCCACAAATTTAGAAATAAGTCAGCATTTTAAAAACTTTAAATTTAAAACCTTACACTAAATGTAAAAATGGAGTTTAGCATTTTAAAAATGCTATACTTTTTTCCTCAAATAATGTGAAAAAGATAGATAAATAAGAGAGAAACTATGTTTCTGATTCAGGAAGCACATGAGTCACACTGGAGCAAAGAAATGAACTTGAGTAGACAGTGGTTTAAGAGCCATCCTGAGCAACACCTAATTTTTGAGTTGCAATGGAGATAGTCAACTCCAAACAAAGACATATGAAATTCAGTCATAAATTCTATTTAATACGCAAAACTAAGAAACTAGAAAATAAAATTAAATACTTCTGTAAACATATATTTTACTAATTAGGAATGGTAACTTTTAGCAGTAGTAAGTCAATGATCAGACTGAAAGATATTTAAGTAACTTATGCTCAAACAGCTCTTTGTCCATATGCATTTCTGCATGTTTTTATTTTGTTTTTCTACTCCTGTCTTGTAACTAATATTAAAATATGCAAAATAAACTAATATCTTTAAAGAACCTGAAGGTTATGGAGAAGTTCCAACAGAAGAAAAGATGCCTTTTATTACTCCTAGTGAACCAGAAGCTCCAGCAGCTAAAGGTAAACCAACTCTTCAAGCAATCTGTAAAGCACCACATTCCTACAAATTATTCATCTTCATCATTCCATCTGTGTGCTAATCTGCTATTTAATGTTTTCCTTCTAATGTTTCCTTAGATGCTATGTGTCTGTCTTTACTACTCACACTTAGTGTATTATAATGTTCTTTAAAACATTTAATATCTTTGAAGTATCTGCAGTGACAAAGAAAACTGTCCCACTTAAGAAAATACCTGCTGCTGTACCTACAGAAGAAGCTCCTCCAGCTAAAGGTACATTGCCTCCAAATTAACCCTCTCTAACCTCTTATGAAAGTGAGATACCAAGTGAGAAACCCAGCTTGCTTGTTTTCCTTAAACAACACAACTAGATGCTGGAGACACTTTGCAGTTGGTTTTTATTTTTTTCCTATAAGTATTTGTTTAAACAGATTGATACATTCTGCAACAATTTAAAATTTATGAAGACTAAATTAGACACAGAAGTTTAGTAGGCAGGAGATTCAGGGATTAGTTTTATATTTTTCAACTTCATGTCTCATGTTCTATTTCTCAAAATACTTTCTCTGACAATATATTGGAAAAAAATCTAAAAGGTCGAGAGAGAAGCTTATTTGCAAAAGGACTCTTTGTAGTCATAAGGGGTCAAAGAAATTCAAGATTAAGGTGCAACTTCAAATTGGAACAACTTTTAATTGGGACAAAAATTTTAAATATAAACATAATTTTGTTACACAATTCCAGAATTGAAGAGCTTTATACATGATGGAAGCCTAAAATTTAGTTAATTGAACTTGATTTTTGCCTTGCTTTTATGGGTAATTTTGAAATTTCAAAAAAGAAAACTATTTTAGTGCCAAAAGTCCTTAAACATACACATACACATGCACACAGAAACATCTTACCAACAAACAAACAAAACCAGGAAAAACAAAAACCCAAACATTAAAAAAACCCTACTGTCTTTTCAGAGAAGAGCATATTCAGAACCATAAATACTAGGAGTTAGAAAATAACAGACTCCAGAAGCTGAAGTTGTTAAGTTTTATTCACATCTCAATATCACATATTTTTCCTATTGTTCTAGTAGATTTAATTTTTTTTTACAAAACTGTATTACTTATTTCATAATGCAAATTTCTAAAATAAATCAATATTTTTAAGTTCTTGAAGTACGAAAGAAAGCTGTCCACAAAGAAAAAATACCTCCTGCTGTACCTAAAGAAGAACCTTCACACTTTACAGGTACAAGAAACTTTAAGTTTGATTTGAAGAATAAAAATCATGTTTTTGCATATAAATTATTTTGAGAGCATTCTGTTTATCATGAACTAGAATTTACTTAACAGCTTTGGTTACTTGCAACAGTAAAAAGTAATTTAAAAAATTATTGCCTGTAGTTGTTCTTAAAATTAAGTGCTGCTTGAGATCAGCCCAAAGGGGAAAAAAATAAAGAAAAAGTGACAGAACTGAGATAGCAAGGGCCTGTTTCTGCACTCAGGGTAGTAGCTCATTTTATCACACACAGCTTTCTTCTGACAAACTGCAGAGGTCAGGTCAGTGAGGGATTTTTCATCCCTTATTTGAAAGCATCCTAATTTTGCACATGGATATGATATAAACCTGTATGTCTTCAGAGGAGCTTGAATACTTGATTATATTTATTTATCTAACATGCTGTCTTGTTTTCTGAAAATACTCTAAGTTAATTTAAGTGTTTAAACTAATATCTTTCAAGTACATGAAGTTTATGAGGAGATTCACATAGAAGAAGAAATTTCTACTGTTCATAGGAAAGAGGAGGCTCCACCATCTAGAGGTATATGACTTCTTCATCACCTCTTCCTACAGTTTGCTAAGTCTTGAACTCCAGGAAAATTAAATTACTCATGTTTGTGTTTTAGTCCTTGTTCAGCATAATTCATATTTGTATTCAATCTTTCAGTACCTTACTTATATGAAAAATGTGAGATTTTTCATGACATGTCTTTCTCTCATTAAATTGAACTAATATCTTTAAAGTGCCTGCAGCCATTAGGAAAGCTGTTCCAGAAGAAAAAGTACCTATTGCTTTGCCTAAAAAACCAGAACCTACTCCTGTGCCCAAAAGACCAGAACCTCCACCATCTAAAGGTACTTTGAGAGCCTGGTAGAACTGAGGTCTTTCCCTGATAAACATCTTAACTTTTTTCTGTTTCTTACATAGTTTCTGATTTAATAGTTCATGGTCCACATGTCAGATTTGTGGCATTTATGTTGTATACGTTCCATTTTCTGTTTCCTAAGTTGTGTTTCATAAAATCAAAATCAGCAAATAGCTTTCAAGTGTCTGAATTGCCTAAAAAAAGTATTCCTGAAGAAAAACTGCCTAAAAAGCCAGAGGCTGCCAAAGGTATAGGTCAGCATATCCTTTCATTATTTTTCTATAAGTTTCTTCTGTCCCTTGTACTGTTGCTGTCAAAGCTTTAAAAATTGAGTTGATCTATTTATTCCACCCAAGAATAACTCAGAAATTGTATCAGAAGCCAGTGAAAGGGACTGGAAATAAGGAAAGCTCCAGCCATGTCAACACACAGTGAGATTCACAGAACGTTTTCACTTCATGGGTGCAGCCTCAGAAATCTGATCATACACTAGCAAGAAATATATCCTATCCCTCTGAATCACTTTGCTCATGATAAACTTAGGGGTCAACTGATTTCATTTTGAATGGAAGCAGAATTTGCACAGAAACCAGCTGTTACAATTCATTCAGGTGTTTTAAAGCCTGCCTGAACTGGCAGTTTGAGTGGCATTAACAACTGTCAAGCAGCACAGCTTTTCCCACCCTAGTCATCACCACATACTGCTGCCAAACATCAGTGAGGAGCTGTTGTGTTTGACATTTAAAAGGCATTTCCTTCAAGTTCAACTTTTGCCATGACTTCTTTAGCTTGTTTTCGTCTTTATGGGGGAGCATAGCAAATCTAAAACTGCTTGACAACAGATCCCAAGCAAAGTCACTTCCAACTTATTCTTTGCCAGAGGGGTAAAACCATGAAGACTTCTCAGAAGTTGTAACTTGTCAAAGCATCCTTATCCATCTACTTGTTTTGTCACATCCTTATATATTATGTGTTTTGTCTTATGTCTCTGTATGAATGTTTAATTTTTGTAATTTTAAAAATTACACTAATGTCTTTGAAGTGTACAAGTTACCTAAGAAATCAATAAATACTGTTATAGCTAAAACACCAATGGTAACACTATGTAAGCTTATATGTCAATAATAGTGTCTTTCAGAGGAGGAGTTTTTTCCTTGAGCATTAGAGTTTATAGCAAAATTCATTTGTCAAAATCTTATTAGTATGTAAGAGTATATAATGCTTTTTGCATGACATCTCTCTTTTTCTATCTTTCCTTCTGATATGCTTCTTGTGATCCTCCTTCTTCTTTACAATGTACATATTTTAAATGCTTTAATTTTAAAAAATGAATGCTGTTTTCTTTAAAGTGCCAGAGGTGCCCAAGAAAATTCCAGAAGAGAAAGTGCCCACTGCTGTTCCTAAAAAACCAGAACCACCACCAGCCAAAGGTATGTTGCACTACAGAAAACTAAAATTTGGAAGAGGAAAAACACCTCTATCTTGATTGTGCAGATTAGTTATCTGATTGCTTTTTGTGTTTTCCTGTGCCCATATTGTTCTATACATGTTACTGTGTTTAAAATTCTTCTCTTTTGAATCATAGTTGTAATCTGTACCAGTGTGTTAGAAATATTGATGTAGCTGAGCAGAAATGGGATTGACACTTCAGAACAAAAGCAGAAATCATAAGAGGAGAAAAGAGGGCCTCTGTGATGTGAAATAGTCCTGGCTGACAATGAAAAACTAACCCCAAAAGAGAGCATAGAACGAGTGATAGATATGTCTAATAGAGAAGAAAACTTGTGTGCAGAGACAAAAATTTGATACCATGTGACAAGGAATACAAAATAATCAATGTCAGTCTCAGTCAAATAGAGACTTGGGAGATGTTTGAATAAAATGGAAAAATAATCTGATGTAGAAGAAGAAACTCCAGAAGACTCTGTGGTGTTTACTGAAGCTTTACAGGGACATAAAATAACCTTAATACAATAAACAAGTCAAATCAGAGATTTTATTAAGAACCTTGGCAATTTGAACATAACTGTAAAACTCTGTATAATAACTGAAAATAATCTGCTTCCTAAAGGGCCTGAAGCACCCAAGGAAGTAGATGTAGAACAAAAAATCAAAGTTGCTGTGCCTAAAACCTCAGAAGTTATATCAGCTAAAGATACCTGACATTATGACAAAAGTAGAGAATAAAAACAAAAAAATTATTGTTTCAATAATATAGTAGACAGTATTCAAGACCTCTGTTAGCATTTTCTTCTGTTGTTTTTCAAGTGAGAAAATGTTTTGAGTGAAAAAAATAGATCTTTGTCATTGGTGTTTTCACTAAGAGTGATCTGTTATGCTTTAGTGTTTATGAAATTCTGACAGTATAAAGTTAGTGCTATTTTTCAAGTGTCTGAGGTACCAAAGAAACTGGTCCCAGAAGAGGTTTAAGTTAAAGTATCAAAGAAACCAGAACATCCAGTAATTAAAATTGTATGCAGGGAAAGAAAACCCCTTAATTGTCTACAGTACCATTTTAACATCATGGTAATTTACTTTTACTGTCTTATAAAATATTTTTGTTGTTTCAATTGTAGTTTTTGCATCTGTAACTCATTGAGGCAGGGGAGAGAGTTTTCTCTAGGGAAAGGAGAAATTACATATTCACAGCCAAAACCACTCATGCTTTTGAAGTCCCTGAGATTTACTTTTTCTTAATGTCTGAACACTGCAGACATACATAAATAAAATTAACTGCTTTTTTTAAAGTGCCTGAGGTGCCCAAGAAAGTGATTTCAGAAGAAAAAATACACATTGAAGTTCCTAAAAAACCAGAACCTCCACCAGCCAAAGGTATATGTTCAAGAGTAATAAGACTGCACACAAACATTTATCTGTTTCTCTAAATATTATCTTTCTTACACTTGTGTTAGCAGCTTTTTTGTATACTTTATATAATATATTTGTAAGTGTTACAGATTGTGTGTCTTCTTCCTTTGTGAATAGCTCCCAGTGACAGTGGCTACTAACAGTGTGCGTAAAGCAGTATGGAAAAAAAAAATCAGCCAACAAAATGGTTTATAAGGGTGGGCTTTTTCTGATGCTGTTAGCTGCTATTTTTTTACTTCGGAGCTATTATTGTCTTTTTAATTCCTGTTCTTCAAATTCCTGAAATTAAAACAAACAAATATCTTTAAAGAACCCGAGGTGCCGAAGAAAGTTGTTCCAGAAAAGAAAATACCTGTGCAAAAAATACCAGAACCTGTGGTTGTCCCAGAACCAGAGCCTGCACGTGAAGAACCAGAACTCCCGCCAAAGGAAGGTAAATCTCAACACTAATGAAATAACAAAAGTAATGTTTTTCCTCTTTTCTTTAATATTGTAATTATCCAAGCCTTCTGTTTCCTGAAATTCTAAATTCTGCTTGTTCTATTTATCTACATATATGTGTGAAATAGACACACATGGTTGTTTTTGAAAAAAAACTAGTGGCAAATATTGGATGTCTGAATTGCCTGTATGTTATTCTTACTTCAGTTTGTTATTCTTACTTCTTATTCTACTTCGGTTCTTCTCACTATTTTTGCATATTCTTGCTATTCTGTCTGCTTGGGTTCAAGAAAACCACCACAGCTAATAACTTAAAAGTTATAATAGGAGAGGAAAACAAAGTACCCATTCTAGTAGCTAAGAGGAGAAGTTGTCAATGTAATTGAAATACCAGAAGTTCCACCAAGAAAAACCAGATGCCATCACTGCTGTTTCTTGAAAGAATATTCAGCTTATTGCCTGCAGTGCAATTAATATCTTTTGTCTTGTCCATTCTGTTGATGACTATCATGGCTTTTACTTATATCTTAAGTTATATTATTAGTGCATGTGTGTACTTCCATATGGGAGCATGAGTGTTGTGAGGTGGAGTGTGTGTATGTGCTCTTGAGAGAAAAGAAAGAAAAGCCAAAATGTTCTATAATCACCATTTAAAAGGCCAGCATAAATGATTGATACCCGATATGTTTTTAATATTTCATCACGACTGTCTTTTTATGTTTTATGGTTGGCTTAATTTTGGTATGATTGTCAGTGCAGCTGTTAAATTTAGTACTAATATCTTTTATGTACATAAAGCAACCAAGACAACTTTGCCAGAAAAGAAAGTACCTGTTCCAGTTCCTCAAGAACCAAAGTCCATTGCAGGACTCGCAAAACCAAAGCCTCAAGAGGTGGAACCACAAAAACCAGAAGTGGCGGGAGTGGCCCGAAAACTAAAGCCTAAAAAGGCCGTTCAAAAACCAGAGCATGTTCTGACACCTGAGCAGCCTGAGACTGTTTTGACACACCAAAAATCAGAATCTGTTGCAGCAGCTCTCAAAACAGAGCATATTGTGTTGCCTGAGAAACCAGACTTTGTTGCGGTACCTGAGGAACCCAAGCCTGATGGGGAAGCCCAAAAACTGAAATATGGCATGATGCCCCCAAAACAGGAGCCCATTGTGGAATCCCAAAAACTATCCCAGGTTGTAGTGCTTGAGAAACAAGAGTTTGTTGTGGTACCTGAGGAACCCAAACCTGATGTTGAACCCCAAAAAGTAAAATATGGCATGATGCCCCCCCTACAGGAGCCCATTGTGGAATTCCAAAAAGTAGCACATGTGGAAGTGCTTGAGAAACAAGAGTTTCTTATGGTACCTGGAGAACCCTTGCCTGCTGTAGAGCCCCAAAAACTAAAATATGGGGTGATGCCCCCAAAACAGAAGCCTGTTGTAGCATCCCAAACACCAAAGTATGTTATAGTGCCTGAGAAACCAGAGTCTGTTGTGGCACCTGAGGAACCCAAGCCTGATGTGGAACCCCAAAAACTAAAACACGGTGTGACACCCCCACAGCAGAAGCTTGTTGTGGAATCCCAAAAACTAGCACATGTGGAAGTGCTTGAAAAACAAGAGTTTGTTGTGGCACCTGGAGAGCCCTTGCCCGATGTAGAACCCCAAAAACTAAAATATGGTGTGATGCCCCCAAAACAGGAGCCCATTGTGGAATTCCAAAAAGTAGCACATGTGGAAGTGCTTGAGAAACAAGAGTTTGTTGTGGCACCTGGAGAACCTTTGCCTGATGTAGAGCCCCAAAAATTAAAATATGGTATGATGCCCCCAAAACAGAAGCCTGTTGTAGCATCCCAAAAACCAAAGTATGTTATAGTGCCTGAGAAACCAGAGTCTGTTGTGGCACCTGAGGAACCCAAGCCTGATGTGGAACCCCAAAAACTAAAACACGGTGTGACACCCCCACAGCAGAAGCCTGTTGTGGAATCCCAAAAACTAGCACATGTGGAAGTGCTTGAAAAACAGGAGTTTGTTGTGGCTCCTGAAGAGCCCTTGCCCGATGTAGAACCCCAAAAACTAAAATATGGCGTGATGCCCCCCCTACAGGAGCCCATTGTGGAATTCCAAAAAGTAGCACATGTGGAAGTGCTTGAGAAACAAGAGTTTGTTGTGGCACCTGGAGAACCCTTGCCTCATGTAGAGCCCCAAAAATTAAAATATGGCGTGATGCCCTCAAAACAGAAGACCATTGTGGAATTCCAAAAAGTAGCACACGTGGAAGTGCTTGAGAAACAAGAGTTTGTTGTGGCACCTGAGGAGCCCAAGGCTGATGTGCCACCCCAAAAACTGAAATGTGGCATGATGCCCCCAGAACAAAAGCCGGTTCTAGAATCCCAGAAACCAGAACGATTTATGGCCCCTGAGGAATATGAGCTCATAGTAGTGTCTGAGGAGTCAGAGACAGTTGAATCCATCCAAAAATCAAAGCGTGTTGTGGTGCCCCCCAAAACAAAGCATTTTGTGCAGGTCCAAAAAACAGAGTTTGTAGCAGCTGAAGAAACAGACTTTGCTGCAGACTTCCAGAAGTCAAGGTCTACTGCAGTGTCCAGAAAACCAAAGCCATTTGTGCCAGAACCTGTCATGGTGTCTGAGGAACCAGAAACTGTTTTAGAACCCCACAAGCTGGAGCCTTCTACACCACTTCGAAAACCAAAGCCTGGAGTGGCATCCAAAGAACCAGAGGAACCACCAGCAGCCAGGGTGGCCGAAAAGGAGCAGCATGCTGCTGCTAAAAAGAGAGCAGCTGCACAGCCTAAAGGTATCTCTTGTGCATAGGAGCTCTTTTCCTTCCCTTGAGTATGTTGTTTCACTGCTCATTTTAAAGCTCAATATATGTAACTAATAGGTACTAATATCTTCAAAGAACATGCAATGCCCAAAAAGCTGTCCCAGACAAGAAAATTTCTCTAGCTGTTCCTGAAAAAACAAAACCTGCATCAGTCAAAGTTATGTGTTATCATGAATACATGACAATCACACTGAATCTTCTTTTAAGTATTATTTTAACCTCTTTAGTTCTGTCGTTTTTGATCTGTTTTAAATGATACTCACACTGAGTATGACTGTGTGCTAAATTATTACTTCAAAACGTGTCTGTTGTCCTCTGTGTTTCAGTCTTTGTATTTAATACTGAGTTTTATTGTAACTGTAAAATGAAATGCACTAATATCTTTGAAGTGCCTGAGATGGCTGAGAGGACTGTTCCAGAGAAGAAACTGCCCCCAGCTCTATCTAAAAAACCAGAAGCTTCACTTCCTAAAGGTACATATCACCACTATTACCATCATAAGAAAGGGTTTAATTTGCTTTTTAGGGTTATTTTAAATTAATCTCAGTTTAAATTGATCTTTCGCTGTATACTCTGATATCAAAAAATGTGGGAGAGATGTGCCAAATATGAATTGCTGTGCAGGGGTGTGAAATGTTTCCTCAATTTAAACCATTCAAGCTTTTGGGATGCTGGGTTTATGTCATATCAAGCAGATGTGATAAATTCCTGTTTATCCTCCTACCAAAAAAATGCCAAAGTCCTATGCAAGAGAAGGTGTTCATAAAGAGAAGGAGTTCATGAAGAGTTGTTCACATTATTTGTAGGGATGGCTTCATACATGCTTTAGTGGGACTGGGCAGTGTTATATTTACAGTTAGATTTGATGATACTAAAATTTTTTTCCAAACTCTATGAGGAAAGACAAAATAGACAGAAATGAAAGGTTTCAGCAGAGAGTAGCATTTTAGTACATAGAGCAAAATAATCACAAATATCTCTATGTATCTGTATCACAGAGCAGAATATCTTCTTGAAACTCTTATTTCTAATTTTTCTGTATTCAGGTCATACATTAACATTTTCGACTATGGGATTTGCAAAGTTTTTTTTTGTATAAATAGCATGAAAGAGCTGTAAACTCACTGTCAGCATGTAAAAGAGTGAGCCTTTAAAACGGCATTTATTATTGAAATACAAAAAAATTATTAAAGACACACTAAACCAAAGACACTATCCATTGATGCAGTGAAGCATCACTTAATTCCCTCAGAATTCCCAAGCTCTGGCCAGAAAAAAAATCCCTCTGCCATCAGATTCTCTCCATCTAAAATACAAAGACATTCCTCAAGTGAAGTACCACCTCAAAGTGATGATATAATTATTTAAATAATTGAAATTAATATAAGAGGAAACAGTAATAAGCAACATCTAGTGATTAGAATGAAAGCCAGGGGAGGTCAGGGTGAAAATATGAGAATTTAAAGAAGAGGCAGAAAATACAGAGATAGAAAAAGAAAGGTGAAGTCAACCTGAAGGATAAAAATAGCAAAGTGGCAAGTAAAAATATGACAATGACTGACTAAACCAGCACAGAACACAGTCATTTATGAGACATGGCTCATAGACAAATACATTAGCATTCCACAAATAAATATCTGATCATCTGTTACTAAGAAGCCAGATTTATTTTCCACCCTGACCAAGAAGCAAAGACCACACACCGAGTTCCCATCTCCTGTGGGATGTCTTGGACACCCTGGTCATCCCACAGGTTGGAAGCAAAGCAGAGCTGATGGCTGAATGTAACCACAGCACTTTCTCAAAAAAGACTGTGTGCATCTACTACTGGGTGCTCTATTGTTACGTAGCCGTCTGCAGTGCCCACAAAACTAACATCCACTAATATCTTTGAAGTTCCCAAGGTGCCCAGGAAAGGTGCTCTGGAAGAGCCTACACCTGTAACTGTGCCCAAACCGCCAGAACCAGCAGCAGTTCGAGGTACCTGTGCCTTTGTGCATCAGTCCAAATGAGACTGTCCTTACTGTCTTACATGTCATTTCTGATGTCTCTTGTTGTTCTGTTCATTGGTGATTTCCTGATATTTCTGCCCTGGGTGGGAGGGTCTGTGTGTGTGAGGCAGTGAGGGAGAGAGGTTGATGCTGTGAGACCGCTGTGGTTCTGTTCATGAGTGCATCTCCAGCCTACATGTCACTGTGCATCCTCCTGCTGTTTGTACAAAACTGACTGCTACTAATATCTTTGAAGCACCCGAGGTGCCCCGGAAGGCTGCTCGTGAGGAAAAGCTGCCTGTGCCCCCTGCCAAAGCACCAGAGCTTCCAGCACCCAGAGGTACCTGTCTTCATGGATTACTTAGCAAAGAATACACCGAATCCTCTTCTCCTAAGCCTTGTCCTACCCTCTGCTGGCCTGTCTCTGTTCCCTGATGAGCCTGTCAGTGTGTGTGTGCTGGCACAAGGGTGCTGCTGCGTGCTGTGATGCTCTGTGTCTGTGTGGCCCTGGCTGTTGTTCCCTCTTGCCATGTCTTCTTTGTAAAATGAAATGCACTAATATCTTTGAAGTGCCTGAGATGCCTGAAGCTGAAGAAGAGGAGGAAGAGGAGGAAGCAGCAGAAGAGGTGGCAGCAGCTGCTGAGCCTGGAGAGGCAGAAGTGTCTGCAGCTGAAGGTATAGGGTGGTGTCCTGCCAGAGCCTGCCATGCCCTGCACATTGCTGCAGGGCTCAGTGTCCTTTGCCCCCCTGCCTCCCCTCTGTGGGAGGGCTGAGAGCAGCATTTGGTCATTTTGTATCTCGGAGTGTCTGCACACTCCCCACAAGAGAGGGTGGGGTTTTCCAGAACCCCCCTCTCAATGAGCCCATACTTGTGCTCTTTGTAGCTTGTCCACTTTAAGCTGGAGTGATTGGTTTAACAGGACACCTGGTAGTCAGTCAAGGGTTCACTTTCCTCCTTTCCTGCTTTGCCATCTGCCTGTTTGCTGACCTTAAGCTCAGTCAAGTAAACAGATCTAATTTCTTTCAAGTGCCTGAGGTGGTTGAGGCGGAAGAGGCAGAAGAAGAGGTGCCAGTGGTCGCTCCCCCAAAACCTGTGGCTGTGCCCAAGAAACCTGTGGCTGTGCCAAAGAAACCAGAACCTCCTCAAGCTAAAGGTATCTCTTCTGGAGAGAGGTGCTTTTTATTTTGCTTCCTTGATTAATATTTTCATTTGTTATCCCTTCTTTTGTTATCCCATCTTTTGTGTAAGATTTGTTCTTTGTCCTTGACCCTTAACCTCTGCTGGACCAATCTTTGTGCATGACTAACTGACCAGTCACTAGAGGAACTCTACAGTGCTCAGAAATATCTAAACTCTTTGATTGAGTGTTGTGATCTTTCCTACTAATTTAACTGTGAAATTAAGATGCAATAATATCTTTAAAGTGCTCAAGGTGCCCAAGAAAGCCGTCCCACAAGAAAAGGTGCCTGTTGCAGTACCCAAACAACCAGAACCACCACCAGCCAAAGGTACAGGTCACTATTCGTATCATAATTAGAAAAAAATACATGCTCTTCTGGACTTCAGTTTAACTAATTTTTGGATGGTGATCAGAAATAGGTGCCTAACAAATATGAAGAGCAATGTGGAGTGTCAAAAACATGGCAGAAAAACTGGATTTAATTCCTTGAAAAAAATATCTCTAGTTTACTGAACTTTTAGTAATGTTAAAGAATTAACATTTACTGACTGTTTAGTTTAAACAGAATAACATGTTTTTCTGAAGAGCCTGAAAATAAGTATTTAAGTTTAAAAAACAAAACATTGCATCCCTGAAGCTTCTAATAGATGACAGCAAGAGAATAAGTTCTCTACCTCTTTAAGATAATGCCAATGTACATCAGGAATTTTTGCTAGTAAAAGACTGGATATATCTAGTGATTATCTTATTAACAAAGTAATAGAACCAATAAGAGAAGAGAGAAGTGCAAGAAGTATATCCATTTCTACAATAGAATTAAAATGAAAGGAACTGTGGAACATAGAAAGTTAAGAGGAGGTGTGAAGAATAGAAATAATTGATAGGGAAAAAAAAGATAGTGATGATAAATCAGATGCTATTTCCTAAAAAAAAAAAAAAAGTTACAATGACAAAGTAGTCATGAATGATATTGGCTGACACACAAATTCACTAGGATTCCACAAATAAATATCTGATCATCTGTTACTAAAAAGCCAGATATATTTTCCACCCTGACCAAGAAACAAAGACCACACGCTGAGTTCCCATCTCCTGTGGGATGTCTTGGACACCCTGGTCATCCCACAGGTTGGAAGCAAAGCAGAGCTGATGGCTGAATGTAACCACAGCACTTTCTCAAAAAAGACTGTGTGCATTTACTACTGGTTGCTCTATTGTTACGTAGCCATCTGCTGTGCACACAAAACTAACATCCACTAATATCTTTGAAGTTCCCAAGGTGCCCAAGAAAGGTGCTCTGGAAGAGCCTACACCTGTAACTGTGCCCAAACAGCCAGAACCAGCAGCAGTTCGAGGTACCTGTGCCTTTGTGCATCAGTCCAAATGAGACTGTCCTTACTGTCTTACATGTTATTTCTGATGTCTCTTGTTGTTCTGTTCATTGGTGATTTCCTGAAATTTCCATGTTCTGTGCTGTGTATCAGTTAGGAAATTGAAAATGTAGTATTTTGTATAAACAACTCAAAATGTATTTTGATTTTACTATATGGGTGTCTTATTCTGAATCAGTAGATATTAGAACTTCTAGCAATTAATCATAAGTTAATAATAAGATTAATTTTAGCAATTAATCATAATTTTTTCATATGGCTGCCCAAATTTGTTATCTTAAATAGGCAAGAGTCTGCATGACTCTTCTGGCAGACTAAGGTAGTGCATATAATAGACATAAATCTTTTGAAACGAAAACCCTGTTTTTATTCAGCAATGCACAAGTGCAGTAAGAAGTGACGGTATAGAAAGGTTTAAAGAAATTGCTAAAACTTTTAAGGTTTATAATAAAAAAGAATAATTATAAAATCTATTTCACTGCACAGGCTGTGGAAGTTGCCACAGTGAAATGAAAAGTGAAGCAAGACAGGTACTTTGGATAAGAAAATCTGTCAAAAAAAAAAAAAAAAGAAAAAAGAAAAGCATAAGCAAATAATGGATATACAGAAGGACAAAAGTAGGGGGAAACTGAGAAAAACTCTGTTCCTCATCCTGTCAGTGCCCAAACTGCTGAATGTAAAGCAGCAGCAGATTCATGAGGAGTGGTAACAGATATGGGCTGAGGTTGCTCCCAGAGAAGAGAGAGATCCCAGCAGGGCTGAGGATGAAAGGCTCTCCTCCAAGGGAGGAAAGGCTGCTGAGTACCCTGATTGACACCTCGCCCTCAAGGCTGTGCATAGCCAGCAGTTTTCTCTCAGAACCAGCCTGGCATCACTCCTCTGTGCCTGTGCCCTGTGGGAGGGTCTGTGTGTGTGAGCCAGTGAGGAGAGAGGTTGGTGCTGTGAGACCGCTGTGGTTCTGTTCATGAGTGCATCTCCAGCCTACATGTCACTGTGCATCCTCCTGCTGTTTGTACAAAACTGACTGCTACTAATATCTTTGAAGCACCCGAGGTGCCCCGGAAGGCTGCTCGTGAGGAAAAGCTGCCTGTGCCCCCTGCCAAAGCACCAGAGCTTCCAGCACCCAGAGGTACCTGTCTTCATGGATTACTTAGCAAAGAATACACCGAATCCTCTTCTCCTAAGCCTTGTCCTACCCTCTGCTGGCCTGTCTCTGTTCCCTGATGAGACTGTCAGTCTGTGTGTGCTGGCACAAGGGTGCTGCTGCGTGCTGTGATGCTCTGTGTGTGTGTCCCTGGCTGTTGTTCCCTCTTGCCATGTCTTCTTTGTAAAATGAAATGCACTAATATCTTTGAAGTGCCTGAGATGCCTGAAGCTGAAGAAGAGGAGGAAGAGGAGGAAGCAGCAGAAGAGGTGGCAGCAGCTGCTGAGCCTGGAGAGCCAGAAGTGTCTGCAGCTGAAGGTATAGGGTGGTGTCCTGCCAGAGCCTGCCATGCGCTGCACATTGCTGCAGGGCTCAGTGTTCTTTGCCCCCCTGCCCTCTGTGGGAGGGCTCAGAGCAGCATTTGGTCATTTTGTCTGTGTGCATAACATTAAGCTCAGTCAAGTAAACATCTAATATCTTTAAAGTGCCTGAGGTGGTTGAGGAGGAAGAGGCAGAAGAGGAGGTGCCCGTGGTTATTCCTCAAAAGCCCGTGGCTGTGCCCAAGAAGCCTGTGGCTGTGCCCAAGAAGCCTGTGGCTGTGCCCAAGAAACCTGTGGCTGTGCCCAAGAAACCAGAGCCTGCTGCTGTGCCAAAAGTACCAGAACCTGTACCTGTACTTAAAAAACATAAAGTTCCTTCAGTTAAAGGTACACACATCAGTGACTGAGCATCTCCTTATCTCTCTTCTCTGAATACCTTTCCCCTTGTTTCACTGGTGTATACATTGCCAGATGAATAATCTGCTGCTTAAATTTATTATTCTTCATGTTTTGTATGCCCTCCTCCTTTTCGTCATTGCTCTTTTCACTGTTATTTGTATATATGTGTCTTAATATTAAAAAAAATTAAAATTTACTAATATCTTTAAAGAAACGGAAGAGAGAAGAGTCCCAGAAGAGAAAGTGCCTCTTACAACACCTAAAAAGCCACAATTAGAAAAACCAGAGCTTCCTCCAACAGAAGGTACATATTGCCAGGAGGCACCTCCTGAGAATAAGTGTTTTCTATACTCTCTCTTTTCTTTATTCATAACTGAGTCTATAAAATTTGTCTTTCTAATGTAGCCTACCTTGAGAAAGACCGGAGCACAGTCTTTCATGGTTATGGCCACTGTTACTGTGATTTTTGTGTGCGCTAGATGTCTTTGTCTTTTTATGTTTCATATGTACATTTATATACACAAAAATAAAAGAAACTTAATATTTTTTTTAAGTGGCTGAGGTGCCCAAGAAACCTGTCTCAGAGGAGAAAGTACCTGTTCCCATTCCTAAAATACCTGAACCACTACCAAGTGAAGGTTTGTGCCACCATAGATTTTAAGAACAATCCTTTGTCCTGTTCTTCTGAGTATAAGCTTTAAAGTAGACATTTTCCTTTTTCTCCTGTTGTGATGTTTGTGAGTTGTTCACTTCATATTTTAGATCATACTAGTCAATATTTCTTGTATCCATTAGCATATCTTCATATTTGGAAGTAAAATATATGCTCCTGCATAGGATATGTCTGTTTTTAAGATAATATTAAATGCCCACTAAATTGGACTCTCTCAAAAGTTAGTATTTATGTTGCTGTTATAATTTTGAATTAATTGCGAGCATTGACATTTTTATTCTTTCCGGTTATGATAACTCATCCACAAATTTAATGTTTAGTTTCTATTTTATACATACAAAATTCTGTCCTTCACACAATCTTCACTTATGCTTAGAAAGAAAGTGGTTTTCAAAATCTTGCTGCAAAGGTAACAGATAGAATGATTAGTTATCCTAACATGTATTTGTCTGTGTCTGTTGAAGTAGATTTGCTCTTAGTTATATCTGTATAGCTGTTCACGTGAAACAATCTTATAATTGAAAACTTACACCAATTGTCAATATTCTTTAAAGAATATGAAATCATAAAGGAGATAGAGCCTGAAGAAGCAGAAGAAATTCCAGCTGTAGAAGTTGAAGAACCTTTACCAGTTGAAGGTATACAAAGTACTTCCCCAGAGGCTGCCACACACCTTTCTTTCATCATCATCATAATCATCATCATCATCATCATCATCATCATCATGTGCAGATGTTTCTTGCTCTCTCATTTTTCACACATGTGCCTGTGTCTTGTAGGTCACCTCTTCGTTGTAGGTCTTTCTGTGATTCTTCCATTGTGTTCTGGAAATTATTTCTAATCATTTAACTATAAGTACAATCTGAAGATTATTTTAAATGCTTTCATTTTGTTTCTTGTCCACAAGAGTCTTCCCATCATTTGGTTTTCTACTTTAGTTCTCATGTTATTAACATGCTTTTTAAAGTCAGCTTGGATATTTGTATTGTGTGCATGCCTTGAAGCAGTAACCTAAGGGTCTTTCATGCTCCCATTTAATTCAATGACATTTTTTCCCTGGCTTCACTGGAAATGGAAAATGGTGCTCTTTAGGTTTGCACATTACTCTTCTCATAACCACCATCATAGGAAATTTATTCTAAATCTACCTAATGTTATTTAAAGTGCCGCAACCTGAAAAGAAGGTCCCTGAAAAGCGAAAACCACCACCACCGCCACCCGCTCCAAAAGAAGATATTAAACTGGCAAAAGATCTACTTAAAGGTATAATCATCTGAAGCCATAATAATGGTGGAAACTCAATCTTTTAAATTTATACTGATCAACCATGAAAAGCATGCTTTTAGACTATAATTTTGTGTCTTTTTTATTTCTTTTCTAATATACTATATTTTAATGGTGCGCCTCACTAATGCTCAGTCCGTCATGATTTTTTATCAGTGCTTACATGGGTTCTTTTCAATAATTACAGGAAAAAAATTATTAAAACCATTTTAATCAAGTTAACACATTCTTCTATCCTTACCATAATTCTTCTCTCTTTAACATATTCTTACAAATGAAAAGAATCCCCAGCAATAATTTGCTGGTGTTATATGATCACAGGTTTCAGATCAATTGTGCTTCCTACAGACCATCTGACTTTTTCTAAACAGTTAATCAGCAAGGATCTTGGCTTTGCAGCTTTTGTCCTTCTTTTACATCAATACTATTAATGAGGTGTTCGGATTTTTTAGAAAACACCTTTCTTTTTGCAGTCTAATATGTGTTGTAAAATTCAAATAATTTTCTTTAAAGCTCCTGAGGCAAGGAAGAAAGTTGTGGCCGCAAAACCTGGTGAGCCTCCGAAACTGGAACCTCCACCTGCTAAAGGTACCTAGCTAATATAAGAATCTAGCTTAAAATAAACCTCTCATGACCCCAAAGTTGTAGTTCTCAGTATCTTCTTGTTTAGTTTGCTCAAATACATCAAAACACTGTCTATGTTAGATTATGCTCAACATGCACCCCCACCTTGGGGGTGTGTTTGTGTTGTATTTATGTCCACGTTAATCGAACATCATGCAGTCTGTGAGATGTAAGAGAAACACAGAAAAGTGAGTTTTTATGAGTTTTATCACTTGTGTAGGTGCTCACTTTGGTATTCTGCTTAGATACAAATAAAAAATGAAATACTCTTTAAATGTATACACCATTGTTTCAACATACTTAGTTTACACTTTCTAAACAAGGGAATTAATAATGTATTGAGCAAGCCACTTCACAGGTATGCCTTTATATTATTCATATGTACTGGAATTTAAGATAAGCTAAGCAGTGGACATTCCTTCTTAATGCTGTTCCAAGTTTAGAGATTAAAGTGGATCCTTATGAATATCACAGACAGACAACTCTTAAGAATAGATATGTAACATAAGCCTGTAGTGAAAAGGACAAGGAAATAAAAATGTTATGATGATGATTGTTCTTGAATACAGAACATTTGTAGTTTTCTCAAACCATACTTCTGTTGATTTGTATGAAAACTTTTGCTTTATACATAAGCTTAGATGACAGCTATATGCAAATTATGTAGAAAATATATTAAAACTATTGGCTTCAATAGCAACAGTTTAACCTTTGATTTTAATATTCAGTAGTGGACTAGTATTTGATTTGTGTGTTTGGACATGGGAGTTGTTGGTTAACTCTTAGTGCTGTTATGATCCTATAATAAAATCTGGAATAATATTCTTTTAAGTGCCTGGACTTGTAAAGAAACCTCGCAAAGTAATTCCTGAGCCTACTCCACCACCAAAAGAAGAAGTTGTTTTGAAAAGAGGTACAGTAACTTGGCTCTGTTTTTAAAAACCCAGCGTTTTAACACTGATCAGCATGATCCCCTTCCTAAGTAAAATTGTTTCACGTGTGTGGTATGGAACATTACATGATCAAATACTGTCTGATGTCTGTTTCCTGGGAAAGGCAGCTGTACTGCAGGGAGCAAGGGGGTAGCCTGAAAGTCTTTCAGATGCAAAGGATCTGTAATGAAAGCAGAGCAGAACAATGAAAATCTAGTTCCCTATCTCTCTGTGTTCTGTTTTCCTTTTCTCTTTGTGCTAGAGTTGAGAGTCTTCCACTGCCCACAGTGTGTTATTAAAGTTACACATGTAGTCTATGTATTCTCTTTTGTGGTTTTCTTACAAGTACCACACAGATCACAGAACCCCATGGTACTATTGGACATCAGCCCCATTTCCTGCAAAGTCTGGAGCATTCTGAATCATTTGGTGCTCAACTGTTGCTTAGAAAGATAAAGCATTATTTCCAATTCTCTTTGAAATACCACAGAGGGATGATTCATGCTTGTGTACCTTGTACCTTCAAATTTAAGACAACATAATAAAATATAATATTCCATTTTTTAGATGAGACTGTCATTACATACCCAAGATGGAGAACTGAGAGGACAAAATCAAGTGAAATCAATAAAATGGAAAAGAGACATTATATAAATTTGAGCTCTCCAAATACAATACTTGCGGATTTACATTAAAATTGCATTTAAAAAAACATTAAAATCTTTTCTCTCAAATGGACTGCTCTTAATAAAAATGTCTTTTTTCCTTAGATGACTTGTATTTAAATTACTTTCAGAATAGTATCTTGAATAGTTACACAAATCTTCCATTTCTATTGAGCTATATATATTATTTTCTGGTTTCTTTATGATTGATGTTTTAATCTTTTTCCTGTTCACTGTCTTATTCTTTTGTTTGCATGTGCTTTAAAAACTGAGATTTCTTTTCTTTTGAAGTTCTTAAAAAGAAACCTGAAGAGGAAGAACCTAAACCAGAAAAAGTACCTAAACCAGAAGTTAAACCAGTACCTACACCAATAGAAAAAATTAAGAAACCTGAAGGTACTAGATTACTATCAAATATATTTATTGAATTTTTTTTTTTTTAATCCCACTATTAAGTAGTGTTTTCTTAAGTTCAGGAATGAAACTGGTGTCTTAAAAGATAGCTTGCATTGGCCTAATTGTGCAGTTTGTCTTGTCTGGGTGCACAACAAAGTTTGACATTCACATTTGGGTCTGAATTCTGCATTTTGGGAGTGTTTCTCAATCTTCATCGTGTATAGAAAGAGCTTTACAAATATTTTATATAATACTCATAAAAACATAACTACAGCAAAACAGTTAATCCAAACATTTTTTAGGTAACATTTTACAAATATGTGTCCTTTTACCCATTTATAGTTTCTAATTTACTCCAATCTTACTCTAAGAAATATATGTTCCTAAACCTTATGAACATCTGCAACTGTTTACGTGTAAAAACAATGAAAGCTTTTAAATACACTTGAGGGCATTCTATCTAGAGATAAAAGGTGTTTTAATATATCTTATAAAATAAAAATATTATTTTAAAGTCCCAGAAGTTCCTACGAAGAAAACTGAGATACCTGCCATAAAAAAAGAGGAGAAACCTGTGCTTGAACCACCAAAAGGTACAGACGTGTGGTGCTCTTTTTCCTTATTGCAGCAACTAAACAACATTCAGTGCTGAATATCATGCTATATTAACATAATGCATTACTGTCCTCCAGTCTGTCATGACTACTGTGTCCTCATTAACCATTTTGCAGTCTTCTGGATTTCTTGTTGTCTTTATTCTTCAATGCTTGAAAAAGTCATCTTTTTTTCATTGTTTACAATCTTGCTTTACAAGAGTTAATTTCAAGGTAATTTCTTGGTTTTTTGGCAAAATAAAATAGAAACCAATGAATTATGTCTTCATTTAGCTCTGTGTTGTTTATTCTAACTTCTAATGCTCAATGTGTTTGCAAAAAAATGTAAACTAACCTACTTGTAATTTCTGTGTTTGAAATGGCAGAAACTAAGCAAGCATCTGTCCCAGTTCCTGGGCCTGAACCTAAACCTGTAGTAGGTAAGAATTCTTTAGTTGTGAATACTGGTGAAGCCTTTCTTGTGTGTCTAGTATTTTCCATTCAGGGATATCTTGCTAAAAGGACATTCATAGAATCATAGAATACCAGGTTGGAAGGTGACTTCCTGGGTAATCTGGTCCAACCTTTCCTGGCAAAAACACAGCTTTGACAACATAACTCAGCACCTTGTGCAGCAGAATACTGAAAGTGTCCACCCAAAGGCCTTAGAATTAAGAAGAATAGAACTTTCCTATCCATCAACAAAGCATTTTAAAGAATATCATACTTAAAGTAATGTATTCAAACTTTTTTCCCCCATGCAGCTCTAAAATCTCCAAAACCAGCTGAAGAACCCACTGTTACTGCTCCAGTGACAGCTCCAGTTGTTGGAAAGAAAGCAGGTATTTATATGTATTCTGTGCTATTTAGAAGGTTTTTCTCTGACAAACCTAAATACCTTCAGAATAAAAAGAGGGAAGAGCTGTACTATAACTCATTCATTACAGGAAGATTTGGGGTCCTATTCAAGGATCTTGTTACTCTAGGTAATGTCACCTAATTTAAAGCAAAAACTGATATACTATGGAGACCAATCTGTGCTCTTTTGTCTGGATAGTAATATGTGTGTCTTTATTTGTTGTTCTACTATGAAATTTGCATATTCTGTTGTTTTCTTGATGTTCCTCATGTCCTGACATATGTTATGTGAATTGTATCTTGTATTTTCTGTGTAGACAAAGAGAAGTCGTTGTGTTGTTTGGTTTCCTGTTTTTGATTTGTCATTGAAGCCCTGAGAAAAACCAACAGTGATGTTGAAGAATTAGGGTATTGCTACTTCTGTCTGCCATGCTTAGGACCCTGGAACAAAGCCTGCTGAGAAAAAAAAGAGCTGGGATGGTTCCATTTCCTCTGAAACACTCAGAGAACTGAAACACTGTGCTCCACCAGCAGAGCTGATGTCCATTCTGCTCACCCACCATTCAAAAGGCTTCATGTTGCAGTAGAGCTCAGATCCTGGGCATTTAGAAGCCAAATCATTTCAGTCTCTTGGCCATTGATCTGGTGATGTAGTCTGCAGTGGCACAATTAACTATTTTGTGTCAGTGACCAGATAGCTGTCATTTTCTGCTACTTTTAACCTACACTGGATTTAAACTGGTGGTCGAATGAGACACTGCTCAGAGTGGTTTACTTAGGTTTTCTGTTTATGTGTGCTGTCCTTGCCTTTCTTTTGTGGTTGTGTTTTAAGTTTCTGTTGTGTGGAGAAGTGTTCTATGTTCATTTTATTTCAGGTATATTTGTAAAATTTGTCTTAAATATAATGTTCTTGATTCTTATTCTTATGGATTTTTACTCTTTAAATTACCTATGGAACCTTTGTAGCTGCAGAAAAGCCTGATGCACCATCTGTACTAAAACATAGAGGTAAAATGCCCTCAGTGGAAGAAGAAAAGCCTGAGTCAATTGTGTTGAAGAAGGTTTCAGTTGAAAAAAGCTTGCATGTAAAAGAGAAAGTAAGTCCTAAGGAGACAGTTCCGGCCATAGAGCCACTTGAGTATAAAATCTCACTGGAAACAGCTGGAATACTGAATTCAGAGACAGATGAGCAGGAGAAAGTATCTCTTAAATATTTTGTCCTGGCTTCTGAGGAAGAGGAACCAGAAATGACACCTGTAGTTTCAGAGAAGACTACCCTTACAGGTGAGAAATTAAAAGTTGAAATGGATCACATTACTTACACAAAGAAGGAACTACCACTACCGGATGAGGAAGTGATTTCTATAACATCTGAACATGTGGAAAGAGATTCTGGAGAAGAAAAAGAGGATGAAATTAAATTCCCTGTTCATAGGGAAGATGCCATAGAGAAGGCCTCTGAAAAGCTTAGTGTTCTTCATGAAGGAAAGATTCCGAGCCATGAAAAAGAAGAAATTGAATCAACTTGTGTACCTAAACCCAGAAAGCCAGATCAGCCTAGGGACCAAAAAGGACTTCTAGGAAAAGATAAAAAATCCAAAAAAAGTTTGCAGCCTGAAAAATTTCATAGTAAGGATAAAACTTCATTTGTACAGGATATCATAGAAGACACAGACAGAGCTGAAACTTCTCAGCTTAGAAATGAAAATGAGAGAGGAGGTTTTACTCCAGAGAAAGATGAAATTCCTCTTGATGAATCTACGAAGGGACGTGGCATTCAAAGTAAAATTCAGAGGCTGCAGCAATCTGGTAGCACAGTACCTGAAATTCCTATAGATAAGATTCTTAACAAAGAAGCAAAGAAAATGGAAGATATTCAAGATGATGAGAAAGGTAAGAATCTGGATTATTCATCAGCAGAAGTACACCCCTTAGACCTGTCTGGGGAGGCTCAGCCAGGAGTGAGAAAAGATGTTGACCTAGAGCACCCCACTGAAGATGAGGAAGTTCCTGGAGAAAAACCTCACACCATCTTTAAACCATCTGTTCTTAAGTCAGAAGGAGTAGAAACTAAAGCAAGAGAAAAATACTCTACAGAGAAAGAAGCTCATTATGAGGAGGGTTTAGGGCAATTGTTGACTGAGAAAACACTCCTAAGTGATAAAGAGACAGGCAAGAAGATTTTACCAGAGAAGGAAGAAAAAGCTATCTTCAGCACCCACCTTAAAAGAGGCAAAATTAGGCAGTTGGATGCCCCTGAAAGTCTGCCTGTGGAAAAAGAGTTTGATACAGTGATTACAGGAGGAATGGAAAGTGAAGTTTCCACAGGAGAACATCAAAAGGGAATCGTATCTGAGTCAGTAAAGAAAGTTGCTATTCAGCCACCGCAAAGCCAAGAGGAAAAACAAATTCAAGAAGTTCATACCATTCAGGATGAACATAAGGAAACTCTGGCTAACAAAAGCAGAAAAGGTAAAATTGAAGAAAAGCAAGCTACAGAAGGTGTATCAGATGAAAAAGCATCACCTGAACATGGCATTGGAAAAAGCACACCTGGTACCATGAAAAAAGAGAAGGGAAAGCTCTTAGACAAAGTATCATCAAGCAAAGGGATCCTTGCGAATGGAGAAGATACTTCTTCCTCAAGCATAGGTAAGGTAATAACTTCAAAGAAAGCAGGAGGAGAGAAAGAATACCAGAAACCAGAACCTGCTCACCTGACTGAGCAGGCTGCTAGACCTGAGAGTGAAAATAAGAATTTGGATGAACCTGGAGAACCACGTGAAGTTCTGGATGTTCCAGCAAAGTCTCATGCAAAGCGAGGTGAGGAAGACCGATGCCAAATTCTTCCACGAAGTGCTTGTACCATTTGCTTCAGGAGAGTGCCACCTGCCATTGTGTTTTAGTAACACCATTCGCAATTCCATCAAGTCTGTCAGCTGGCTTCACTGGCATTCAGCCACTCTTCACGTGTTTGTCCTACCTGTCTGTACACACAGCTGTGTGATCACGGTTCATTGTCTTAGTCTTACACTTTTCTGAGACTTCATGACTCGTTCTGTGTGCCATTGTCTTCTCAGGAAAACTCACACTTTTTTTTTTTTTAATATTCATTTTTCCATCCACTGCGACAAAATCTGTCCTGCATTTCATTCATATCATTCTCCCATTAAAAGTATCTTTCATATTTCCCTTCACAAAAAGGTAACCAGAGGCCTCATAGCACAGGTAATATTTTCAAAAGTCTGTGATGATTCATCACAAATTAGGTTACTAACAGGACATCCCTCACTTGTAAAAGTTCTGCATTGTCCTGAATATTTAATTTACACAGCTTATATTTTTCTGGTTTTCATTAGTAAAAGGGTGTGGGTTTTTTTAAAAAAAAGACAACCTTATATAATTTTAATAGGCACTTATAGTATTTTGTCAAGGAATAACAAAATTTTACAAATTAATGGGCACAACACCACAATAAGGTAATAGGAGCTTTTAAGTTGCCTGTTAAGCTCTGCTGCTGAATAGATCATTCCCATACTTCAGGATATTGAACTGACTATTGAGATATAGAGAGTATATGCTCTATAAAAATAGAGATATGTTTATAGCCTTTCCTCCCCTTTTACATGTAGGGAACTGAAAGAATTAAAAATCTGACATATAAAATAAATACTTGTCTTAGTTTCAGTAAGTATATTTATTTAACTACATTTCTAATAATCTTGCTGTTCTACTGCAGAGGCCAAGCCACCAAAAGAAGAATCTCCGAAGGGTATCAGTCCAGTCAAAGGTAGGATATTACAAGCAATACCTTGTCATGGTCTAACACCAGCTGGCAGTCAGGCCCCAAACAGCAACTCCCTCACTCCCTTATGGTGGGAAGGAGGAAAGAATAAGAAGGGTAAAAGTGAGAAAACCCACAGGTTAGCCAAAATCAGAGCACACAAGCAAAGCAAGGTAAGGAATTCACTCACTGCTTCCCATGAGCAGGGGCATGCTCACCCATATGTGGGATGCCCTTCCATCCCTTGAAGGGCAAATGTCACAACTCTGAATGCTCCCCTCCTCCCCCCACCTTCTTCTTTCCCCTGCCTTATATACTGAACATAACACCACATGGTGTAGGATATCACTTTGGTCCGTTGGGATCAGCTTTCCTGGCTGTATCACTTCCCAGTTTCTTGTGAACTCCCAGCCTTCTCAGTGGTGGGGCTGTATGAGAAGCAGAAAAGGCCTTGGCTCTGCAAGAGCCTCTCGGCAATCACAAAAATATCTCTGTATTATTAACACTGCTTTCAACACAAACCCAAAACACAGCCCCATACTAGCTACTTAGGAGACTTTTAAATCTCCCCCAACCAAAATCACCACAGCCTACAATCAAAAGCAATTAACCACGATTAGTTTGTTAACTTCTGAATCTGAATTACAGCCAAGAAGACACCTTCACCAGCAGATGCAGAAAGAAGGAAACTCAGGCCAGGCAGCGGTGGTGAAAAACCTCCTGAAGAGCCTCCATTTACTTACCAACTCAAGGCTGTACCTCTGAAGTTTGTCAAGGAGATGAAAGATATAGTGCTAAAAGAAGCTGAGTCTGTTGGGTCTTCTGCAATCTTTGAAGTCCTTATTTCACCATCCACTGCAATTACCAGCTGGATGAAAGATGGAAGCAATATCCGAGAGAGCCCAAAACACAAGTTTATTGCTGATGGCAAAGATAGGAAGCTGCATATTATTGATGTCCAGCTGTCTGATGCTGGTGAATATACTTGTGTATTAAAACTGGGCAACAAAGAGAAGACCTCTACGGCCAAACTTATTGTTGAAGGTATTCCATGTTTCAAATTTATCAATAGGCTAGCCACTCCTCAAACTAGAGCTGGTGCTTTGTAATTTTACAGTAGTTGGTAGATGCATGCTTTTGTTTCCTTCAGTCACTACACATATTATATAAGGTATTTCTGCATGACATGTTCTATGTATAGAGGAGACAAATCAAAATAATTTGTTTCCCACAGAACTCCCAGTGCGGTTTGTGAAAACCCTTGAAGAAGAAGTGACTGTCATTAAAACCCAGCCACTGTACTTAACATGTGAGCTTAACAAAGAAAGAAATGTGGTCTGGAGAAAGGATGGTAAAATCATCAAAGCCAAGCCTGGGAAATTTGCCCTGGGTGTTATTGGTTTGTCACATTCCCTCACAGTCACGGATTCAGATGATTCTGATGCTGGCACTTACACTGTTACTGTGGAAGACTCTGAACTATCATGCTCATCTTGTGTTAAGGTAGTAGGTAAGTAACAAAAATCATGTTCTTTTTTCTCTTGAGGGTATTTGGGCTGCTTCAAAATTATGAATACCTTTTCTCATTGTTTTACAGTATAAGTGGACAGATAAGATTTTTACAGCTATCAAAAGCTTGTTGTAGTACAAAATCTCTTAGTCCTCTTTATTCTTATTTTTTATGACACATCTGTTTGTAATAAAAGTCTGCTAAGCTGTTTTCTTGTGTAACTTTTTGTCCTGCAGAAGTTATAAGGGACTGGTTAGTAAAGCCCATAAGAGACCAGCATGTTAAACCAAAAGGAACAGCTACTTTCAGCTGTGACATTGTCAAGGATACACCAAACATTAGATGGTTCAAAGGAGATGAGGAAATCCCTGCTGAACCCACTGACAAGACAGAAATCTTGAAAGAAGGAAATAAAATTTTCCTGAAAATCAAGAATGCTGGTCCTGCTGATGTTGGAGAATATGCAGTGGAAGTTGAAGGTCGCAGATACCCAGCAAAACTGACCCTTGGTGGTAAGGAAGCTTTTATTAGGATTATATTTAATCATCTTGTAGGCCAGTGTTGAAAAATGTCTAAATGAACAAACATTGAAGGTAAACCTAATTATTAAACAAATATTAAAGGTAACCTGAATTATTATAAAGCTCTATCAAAACTTGATCTAATCATACATGCGTTTATTTGTGCATTGTAGAACGTGATGTTGAACTTCTGAAGCCATTAGAGGATGTTACAGTTTATGAGAAGGAAACAGCAAGCTTTGATACAGAAATATCTGAAGATGATATTCCTGGTGAATGGAAGCTGAAAGGAGAAGTCCTGAGACCTTCGCCTGTAAGCATCCTTGAATTTTAAAACACAATTTATTTAAATTAAATGCTGTGAACAGGTTCCTTGAAAGTTATCTTTTTGTTAAGACTTGTCGTTGATACTCAGTCCAGAATATATGATTAAAAAAACTGTTTCTCTAAATAAGGATTATATATATATTATATTTATATATAAAAGCTAATTTCTTAAGTATTACAGCACATAATTCAAGCAATAATAGAAATATCCTACATACATTGTGGGAATGATTCTGACATTCTAAAGAAGTATGGAATGCTGAAGAGATGCACTGCATATTTTAATTATTGAGTCAAAGTGTTCACTTTCCATGAAAAACAATCTAATTCTTCCTACCTGACTCTTTAACATGTATAGAATGTTTATGAAAATCCCTTTATTAAAAACACCTAGCAGCAAGGCGTTTGCATTACGTTGGTATTTGTATTTAACGAAGTCTGTCACCTCCCCAGACGTGTGAAATCAAAGCTGAAGGAGGAAAACGCTTCCTGACCTTACACAAAGTCAAGTTAGAGCAAGCTGGGGAAGTCCTTTACCAGGCCCTGAACGCTGTCACCACAGCCATCCTGACCGTGAAAGGTACAGAGCCCCACGGGGTGTGGCCCCAGCTGGGACAGAGCTCACACGAGCTCGGTACAAATGGTGTGTTCCCTTCTGCTTCCAGAAATCGAACTGGACTTCGCTGTGCCCCTGAGAGATGTCACTGTCCCTGAGAAGCGCCAAGCAAGGTTTGAGTGTGTCCTGACCAGAGAGGCCAATGTTATATGGTCCAAGGGCACCGATATCATCAAGGTTGGAGAAAAATTTGACATCATTGCAGATGGAAAGAAGCACATTCTTGTTATCAATGATTCACAGTTTGATGATGAGGGAGAATACACTGCTGAAGTTGATGGCAAAAAGAGTACAGCAAGACTGTTTGTGGAAGGCAAGTGTTTTCTCATGGGCAAAAGAACAAAAAAAAAAAGATAAAGAATTTATCTTTCAGGACTACATTAGCCTTTTTTCTGATTGTATTTATGTGTCTGCATTACAGGTGTGAGGCTGAAGTTCATCTCACCGCTGCAGGACCAAACAGTGAAAGAGGGGGAAACAGCCCACTTTCAGTTTGAGCTTTCCCATGAAGACATGCCTGTGAAATGGTTCAAAAATGACAAGAGACTTCACACAAGCAGAACAGTTTTGATTACTTCAGAAGGGAAAGTTCATAAACTAGAAATGAGAGAAGTAACACTTGATGATATCTCAGAAATAAAGGCCGTTGTCAAGGACTTGAACACACAAGCCAACCTGAAAGTCTTAGGTAATTACATAAAAAATGTGAAACCTGCTATAGAATAAATATTAATCATTTTTATAAGTAGAAAGTGACAAAATATTGACATTTTAGTATATTTCTATAACTAATTTATCTTATCCACTATGACTTTTGTAGAGGCCGATCCATATTTCACTGTGAAATTACAAGACTACAGTGCTGTGGAGAAAGATGATATTACTCTGGAGTGTGAACTTAGCAAAGATGTGCCAGTAAAATGGTACAAAGATGGTGAAGAACTAATAGCTTCCAACAGAATTTCCATAAAAACGGATGGCTTGCGCCGTATCCTGAAGATCAAGAAGGCTGCAGAGAGTGACAAAGGTCTTTATGAGTGTGACTGTGGGACCGACAAGACAAGTGCCAACATCAGCGTTGAGTGTAAGTAACCGTAAATGTACCTGTGAAAGGGATGCTGTTATGATGAATGGCTGAAACATCTAGATTTAAAGTTATCAACAGTGATTACAAGAGACAATATATTTGATTATTACTGGAGAAAGTTACTCTCTGTCCAGTTACCATCACGAAATAAAAGCAGTTTAGTTCACTGTAACAGGTATCTGGATAAATTATTAGGAAATATATTCCTTCCAAAAATAACTACATTTTCAGACATAGAAGGAGGTTGTAGACTGCCCTTGCTGCTTTTTAGGAAGAGGTTAGATAAACATTTACTGGTCATAGCATTTGAATGCCCAAAAGAAAGAAAAGGGAGAGACTTAAGGTGCCTTCCAGTATTATATTTCTGTGATATACAATTTGTGAGTAAACAGGTGCAAACTTTGGATTTTTTTTTTTTAGCTCGCTTAATTAAAGTGGAGCGCCCACTGTATGGAGTGGAAGTATTTGTTGGTGAAACAGCACGCTTTGAAATTGAAATTTCTGAGCCTGATGTCCATCCTGTATGGAAGCTAAAAGGAGAAACCCTAACACCTTCACCTGTAAGGATTCTTCTTTATTTTTAGACCATCATTTCCAGCAGAAAAACATTAATAATAATAGTGTTTTCTTAGTGGTTTCTTAGAATATTAATATTTGGGGTGGGGTGTGTGTTTCTTTATCACCAGGACTGTGAAATCATTGAAGATGGGAAGAAGCATATTCTTGTCCTTCATAACTGCAGACTTGATATGACTGGAGAAGTGTCTTTCCAAGCTGCCAATGCTAAAAGTGCTGCCAATCTGAAAGTGAAAGGTACAGTCTGCACTTGGCCAGTATTTCTGTGTGTATTTCAGGGCATCAGAACAAATCTAGTGTCAGAAAGTACCGTATGAACTGATCTGAAAGAGCTCTTCTTTGATTTCAGAGCTGCCTCTTATCTTCATCACCCCGCTGAGTGATGTGAAGGTCTTTGAGAAGGATGAAGCGAAGTTTGAATGTGAGGTGTCCAGAGAGCCCAAGACTTTCCGCTGGCTGAAAGGAACGGAAGAGATCACTCCTGATGAAAGATTCGAAATCGTTTCAGATGGAACAAAGCATGCTCTGATTATTAAATCTGTTGCCTTTGAGGATGAAGTAAAATACACATTTGAAGCTGAGGATAAAAGAACAAGTGCCAAGCTAATTATTGAAGGTTTGTTAGACTTTGTCTTTCTAGGAAAGTTTTGCATCACATACTTGCATAGTTTCTATTGATAACATTATGCCATATTGTGTTGTTATAGGTATCCGCCTGAAATTCATCACTCCTCTCAAGGATGTAACAAAGAAGGAGCGAGAAACTGCAGAGTTCACTGTGGAACTCTCCCATGAAAATATCACTGTGGCCTGGTTCAAGAATGACCAACGATTACATACCAGCAAAGTGGTTTCAATGACAGATGATGGCAAATTCCATACGCTCACAATCAAAGATCTTACTATTGATGATACTTCTCAGATAAAGGTGGAAGCTATGGGCAAGTCCTCAGAGGCTAAACTCACTGTTCTTGGTAAGAATATCCAAAAGAATTTACCTGATGTATATTATCAGAAGAGTTTTATTAATAAAAATTGGTAATCAGAGGGTCTTGGGGTTGGCCTAAATCTAAATTATGATTTTGAAAATCTAACAATTTGTTTTTCTTCCTTGGATCTCCATTTACCTATTCACAAAGGATGATTACAATAACTTTAAAATTTCATGCAAAGTTGCAAAGTTAGTAAATACATACATAAAACAGTGCTCTAAAACTCCTAGAGCATCAAAAGAATGTTGTCAGTAATATTAGTAATGCCCTGAATAATTTGTTAGGTGTTTATTGTTTTCTTTTTTGTAACAGAACTGTGAAAAAAGACTATATTTAATCCTTCTTGTGGGATACAAACAGGAAATATATTTTATCGTAGAAACTAGTTGTTCTTTCTAGAAGGCTAAAACTTCGGACTGAAATATATCTTAAATTTTGCTTGCAGAGGGAGACCCTTATTTCACTGGGAAGCTGCAGGATTACACTGCTGTGGAGAAAGATGAAGTAATCCTACAATGTGAAATCAGCAAAGCAGATGCCCCGGTGAAATGGATGAAGGATGGCAAGCCAATTACTGCATCAAAGAATGTCGTCATTAAGGCTGATGGCAAAAAGAGAATCCTTATTCTCAAGAAAGCTTTGAAGAAAGATATTGGACAGTACACTTGTGACTGTGGTACTGACCAAACCTCTGCTAAACTTGATATTGAAGGTATGGCTGTTTTAATGGGCTGCTCTGTAGAAGTTTTTTGGGATCTGCTAGAAACTGAGGGAGTCAATTGCGTTTGTCTTCTGCAGACCGGGAGATTGAGATTGTGCGACCCCTGTACAGTGTGGAGGTGATTGAGACAGAGACTGCCCGTTTTGATATTGAAATCTCTGAGGAAGGTGTCCATGGCAATTGGAAGCTAAAAGGAGAACCCCTGACTGAATCAGCTGTAAGCAAATATTTCATTGTATTTTTTATGTGTGTCCCAACACTTTGCAGGGAGTATGAGGGAGGGTGACTGCAGAAACTAAATTTGATTTCCTGCTTTCAGGAAGGGTCACAATATTAAAAATAGTGGGTTTTTAATTAATAATGTTTTAAATGTAATACAAACATAATCCAAAATAGCTAAATAATAAATGATTTTTTGCATAAAACAGTACATTCTGTGTTGCTAACAATACTTAACAATCATGTATGCAACATGCAAAGACGTTGTGGAATTCACTTACACAGAATGGCATTTAAAAATGCAAACTTCTGATTTCATGCTTTTTCCTGTGTGTTTTGAGTTATATTTGGTTTAAATAGATGTAGATCACATTTCCAAATTCTTTTGCATTTCTGTGACAGCTAGAATTGGAGTTAAATGATGTAGAGCTTAATCAAATGTTATAAACTCCTTGCTGGCAAGATCTGTAAATTAAAGAAACAGTACAAACACAATTGGCAATAATTTGGCTTCTAAGAAATGGCACAAATGTCAATAATACAGAAAGACTGGAAGTGTCATGAAAATCACTGTCTCTATAAAAGAAGGAAAGGTCTTCTCAAGGCAAGGTCACAGCACAAGCTTAGCAATTTCTCGTTCCCATGGGGGAACTAGGCCTCTGACTGGTCTACATATATGCTAATATATTGGCTACTCAGCACAGAAATGTGTTGCCTCTTCCCCTTTCTTTCCAACTGTATTAAGAAGAGAGTTTGAAAAAAAAGACCTATGAATGAATGTTTATAGGGTATATTTCACATGGGCTCAAGAGTTGGGAATGGAGTAGAAGAAAGATTCATGGTGTGAGAAGTAGGGGCTCATTTGGTGAGTAGTACAAAAAAGATACTGAAAAAACTATTTCAATTCTGTTTTTGCAGGAATGTGAAATCAAGGAGGAAGGAAAAAAGCACTTCCTTACATTGTACAATGTACGCTTAGATCAAGCTGGTGGAGTAGATTTTCAAGCAGCAAATGCCAAGTCTGGTGCTCACCTTCGAGTGAAACGTGAGTGTCTTTTAAACTGTAATTAATTGATTAATTAAGTGAAAACATGGTACTCACTGCCTCTTTGGAATGGGTGGCAAATCTCTATACGGTATTGAACCCACAGCAATCCTTTCCAAAACAGCAGCTAAGGGATTAATTACTCAGGTTGTCTTAATTTTTTTTGTTAAGGAATGTCCTATGGGTTTTTAACCTTATATATCATTTATTCGCATAGGAGAAATAAAATTAAGGAGATGGCCTTGAAGCTTGCTTGATGGTCTGGCATCATATAGGCTGTTATGAAATCAAATATTGCAAGCAAAGGCTCTGCTGCACTGAAGTGTCACGTTAGCTGGAAAGGATAGGATAACAGTGATATCTGGGGATAGGGTGAGGAGCTTGATGGACAGGGACAGACTACACGGTTGAAGACCACTTGTTTCCCACTCCAATCCTAGCCCTCGCTATTTTGGAAACACATGCCTTATCTAGCAACAGGCATGCAAGGCTTGGCAAGGAGACAGATGCAGAGCAACTTTCCTGCTGACCTTGTTCAATTTAAAGAAACACGCTCTGCAAATAGGAAATTGTAGGTGACCAGCCCTCCCCTAAGAGCCCAGGGTGGCCTCTTCTATTTAGGGAATTTAAAGAGCAGCATTGCGATGTCTGGCTCTCTTGAGGGAAGCCACCATGGAGATTAGTACGTAAGGGCAGCAGCTCTCTCTTGGGTAGAAGTGACTAATCTAAAAATTATGTCTTCTCCTTACCAAGCTCGAGTAATTGGCTTGCTGAGACCCCTCAAGGATGTAACAGTGACAGCTGGGGAATCAGCAACCTTCGATTGCGAACTCTCTTATGAGGGAATCCCAGTAGAATGGTTCCTGAAAGGAAAGAAACTGGAGCCCAGTGATCAGGTAAAAAAACTAAACTTTACTTTTTCTCATGTTTCCTCCTCCTTCTTGTCTTTCAAGTCTCTTCCCCTTCTTTATTTCTTATTTATTCTCTCCCAGCTGGAGTACTAAGGCACAGCAGTATTGTACTACTGCTGCCTCAAATGCTAAATCATCCCTAAATCAGATACAACAGTTTTTCCCAGAGATTCCAGTATTCTGGAATGCTACAATTATTTATCATACAAAGGGAAACTAAGGTTCCAAAATATCAATCATTGCAACAGTGATTTTGTACCTGATTCTGTTGGGGACTCAGCCACAAGGATACTGAATAGTTTTGCTCAGGTTACCTGTGGTTACATGAGTGGATTTTGAAAGGTGCTATCAGGAAAAGTCTTTTTTTTCTCCTGAATGCTGAGTTGCAGTCCAATTCAACATATAAGGGGATTAAGAGGATTCAAATTCCATTTCAGGCATTTGTTCTGGCTCTCCAGATAACTCTCTGGGCAGATTTGCTTGTCAAGCACTTCTCACTAGCTATTTTTAACCCTTCATCAAGTGCTGGCTCTTAACTCTGAGATCTGAGCAGCCTGGAATGCAGTCAATTTAATGTTTAAAGTCAATGATAGGGGAAATAAATAAAGAAACATAAATTAATACATTAAGAAATAGAAATAGGTATTACTGGTTGTAAGACTTCTTTTTTGCATACTAGGCCTAAAAAAGTAATGGGAATGCAAATAAAAGTTGGAAACTTAAGACAAAGTAAACTTTCAAGGCATTGCATGACTTAACAAAGGTTCAGAACCTGTAATAATGCTGCTAATAATGCTTTGGTACAGATTGCTATTTCTTTTGCATACAATATTTAAGACTTTTTTTTCAGATTTTGCTAGATCTTTCTGAGCTTTAAGAAATTTGCATAAATAAATATTTAATTTTAAAATAGACTGTAGAAATAGTAAAATCAAAACATATCATTATTTTAAGGGACCCTATTTAAGGACAGATTTAAGGACAGATTTCAAACAAAGTTGAAACTCAGCAGATGAGTAATGAAATAAATCAAGATAATTACTCCCGAGTTTCAGAATAAAAATGTGAAAAGCTATTGATCAGTGCAGTAGATTGATAGTAATGACTGCCTGGCAAGCAAAATAATATATGTTCCGTATAATTCTCTGTAATGGAACATTATTTTGGTCTTTTCTGTCTGAGCTATCATTTTAATTACATGAAAAAAAAATCAGATTTCATGTAGTTTACATATACAGTCAAAAGTGCCATTTGAACAGTTGAAACTTTGTCAGGATGAAATTGAGGGTAAGCCATATATTTACTCAATGCTTTCTACCCATTCAAAATAGCCTCTTGAAATACATTTACAACTGTGTTTAAGGATCAATCTAATTGTAAAAGTTTCATTTTAGCTGTTTGCTAATTGAAACAATTTTATTACGTCTGTGGCTGGCATTCAGCTGAACATTTATAACCTTCATTCATTGAAGTGATTTTTTTTGTTTACTGTGATTGCAAAGTAGTTTCTACAATAGGTCACCACAGAAACTAATCTTTTAGGCAGAAAGTTTTACTGAATTTTAATAATAGATAGACAAATTGGCATTTCCAGAGGAGTGTACGGGGCGGGGGGGGGTGCCAAACCTCTTTATAGCTGAAAAAGTTTTTCCTTTACATGTAGCCAGCAGTAATGCCAATTTTTCCCATATATTTGCTTTTTTTTGTATTTATTAATACTTGTTCAAAATAGACATCATCTCAAGTCAGTCTCAAAATCCTCAAAACTTTGAGGACTGAGCTATATCTAGTATATACAAAAGGAAGTTGTCAAAATTTCACTTGAAAGTGGACAACTAAACTCTGCAAATCATAAATAGCATGCTATTTCATGAAATATTTCTTAAATACTTGTTGCAGATGTTCACAATGCGGTTTTTATGTATTTTGTAAGGTTGTGACCCGTGCTGAAGGGAGAGTTCACACACTTATTCTCAGAGACGTCAAGTTAACAGATGCAGGAGAGGTATCGCTGACAGCAAAAGATTTCAGAACTCAAGCAAATCTTTTTGTGAAAGGTAAGTCAGTCATTTGAGTTAAACCATAATCAGCAATAATGTTCCATTCATGAGCCATCCTGGAATAGGAAGCTGATACACACAAAGGGTGGGATCATATATACAATATTCAACTGCTAGGTAACTTCCCTGACTAAAAAAGCCACCTGCTTAAAATCTCTGCACTTCACAGAAGAGCTGAACAAGGGAAAGCACTGGAAATGGGTCAAATCTGGGAGACAAACCAGTTCATTAGGACTTCCAGGGCTTTTCTGCAGTCTTGAACATTCAATTGGCCTCAAGAGGCCCTATGAATACCATCCTATGTGGCTCCCAGTGGCTTTCTCTGTTCTTTTGAATATCCAGAAACCTGACAGAGTATAACTGCACCATCAGTCCAGGGACAAGATAACATTGTCTGTACACCCACTTGTACTACTTGCAGGCTGTGTTATCTTTGGGAAGGAAAAGAGCTGCACACACTGATCCAGTAATTCAAGGAAAAATTAGAAAAAAAAAAACCCTAAGCATTCTCTAAGCCCACAGTGTAAATTTAGAGTCACTGAGATTACATGGGTATGGTTCAGCTAAAGAAATTGAATTGGACGTCTCTGTAATGTTTTGTAATTAAAAACCCCATGGACAAAGAATATTATTCAGTTTAATCTTACAGTAGGCTGAAAATGAGGAAATTAACCTGAATTAACAAAAAATGTCTGTGTATTAAAAATATAAAATGTTTTAAGAAACCTTCATTGGCACATCTAAGGGCCTTTTTGATTATTCAGTCGAGGAAAATTAGAAAACAGCATGGGATAGTTCTATCCCACAAGCAGAAGTCTGGCTGTATTTTAGATCTTTTCTATCAAAAAGGTATCTGTTTCTTTTAGAACCCCCAGTTGAATTTACTAAACCACTTGAGGACCAGACTGTTGAAGAGGAAGCCACTGCAGTACTGGAATGTGAAGTCTCCAGGGAAAATGCAAAAGTTAAATGGTTCAAAAATGGAGAAGAAATTCACAAATCGAAGAAGTACGATATCATTTCTGAGGGCAGGGTCAGAAAACTCATCATCCGTGGCTGCACACTGGACGATGCAAAAACATATGCCTGTGATGCTAAGGATTTTAAGACATCATGTTTTCTCAATGTGGAGCGTGAGTAATTCACAGTTTTCTACAAAATGTCTGGGTGCTGTAAAGGCAATGGACCAGTGTCTATGACTGGCGGTAGTATCAATGTTGGCAACTTTTTACTTCTCTAGCACAGACTTCCCTCTATTAAAATTTAAACATTTTCTATTCTCTTACAGCCATTCGTGTCGACTTCCTGAAGCCCTTGACTGACCTTGAGGTTAAAGAAAAAGAATCTGCTCGGTTTGAATGTGAAATTTCTCGTCCAAATGTCAAGGTCTGTAGTGACACTTTTTAATCTCAGTAACTCCTTCAGATAGAGGACAAAAATTTGGTTATATTGCTATAAAAGAACATACTGAAATCTATGATGAGCATGTTAAAACCATGTTAATTTTTTTCTGGAACAGGTGAAATGGTTTAAGGATGGCATGGAAATTAGAAAAGGCAAAAAGTATGACATAATTTCTAAAGGTGCAGAACACATTCTTGTCATCAGTAAATGTGTCTTTGATGATGAAGCTGAATATTCCTGTGAAGCAAAAACAGCTCGAACTTCTGGCCTACTTACAGTGATAGGTAAACATGTTGTTTTAGTCTAATATGTGAACAATAAAAATGTGAGAGCAGGTTTGGTTTTTTTTTTTTTATGGCAGGCTTTAATCATCTTTTGAAATTCTTTTTGCAGAGGAAGAGGCTGTTTTCACAAAAAATCTTCCTGATCTTGAAGTAAATGAAAATGACACTGTAAAATTGATCTGTGAAGTTTCAAAGCCTAATGCTGAAGTTACTTGGCTTAAAGGAGATGAAGAGGTGCCTGATGGTGGTAGATTTGAACACATTTCTGATGGTAGAAAGAGAATTCTTATTATACATAATGCTCATCCTGAAGATGCTGCCAAATATACTTGCAAGCTCCCAAGCTCTAGTACAACAGGAAAACTTACTGTACATGGTAAGAGTACTCCTTTGGTGGGCTTGTATACTGGAAAGAAATTTAAAGTATTTGAAAGTCAGTAATAATTCACAACTTGTTTTATTCCATTTACTAGTAAAGAATAATATATATATATCTACAAAAATGTTTTCTTTCAGAACTTGCAGCAGAATTTCTTACCAGACCACAAAACCTTGAGGTGCTTGAAGGAGAAAAAGCTGAATTTGTCTGTACAGTATCCAAAGAAGCCATTGCAGTACAGTGGCTGAGGGGTGACGCAGTCCTGGAGCCTGGCGATAAGTACGACATCATTTCAGATGGCAAAAAGAGAACACTTGTGGTTAAAGAATCTGTTCTGGGAGATACAGGAATGTACACTGTCATGGTTGGTGAGGCTAAAGCTACAGCACACTTATCAGTGATTGGTAAGTTTTATTTTATCAATGTGTAGGTTGTTTTGTTGCATTCTTTATGCCACACGATGTCCTATTTCTTCTGTTTTCTCAATTTCAGAAAAACTCAAGATTATAACTCCTCTTAAGGACCAAGAAGTTACTGAGTGTCAAGAAATTATCTTCAACTGTGAAGTCAATAAAGAAGGTGCCAAAGAGAAGTGGTACAAAAATGATGAGGCAATATTTGATAGTGCAAAGTACATTATTGTTCAGAAGGGTGCAGTCTACACTCTCAGAATCAGAGATGCAGAGTTGAAAGATCAAGCTACCTACACCATCTCGCTGACAAACCAGAGAGGTGAACACGTTAAAAGCTCTGCCACCTTAAAAGTATTAGGTAAATAACTTGCACTACATCAAAATTGTTTCATCATTTACATTCAATTTTATATGAGATTGTAAAAATGTTTGCTTTTTTGTCATAACAGAGGAGGATCTCAGAATTGTTGAGCCCCTTGAAGACATTGAGACCATGGAAAAGAAAACTGTCACATTCTGGTGCAAAGTCAATCGCCTTAATGCAACTCTCAAATGGACAAAGAATGGAGAAGAGATCACATTTGACAGGCGCATTTTGTACAAAATTGATAAATTCAAGCACTCATTGATCATTAAAGACTGTGGGTTTGTAGATGAAGGCGAATACACTGTTACTGCTGGACAAGACAAATCAGTTGCCGAGCTTCTCATCACAGAAGCACCAGCAGACTTCACTGAACATCTTCAGGACCAGACTGTCACTGAATTTGATGATGCTGTCTTTACATGCCAGCTTTCCAAAGAGAAAGTCAGTGTAAAATGGTACAGAAATGGAAGAGAAATCAAAGAAGGCAAAAAGTATGTACATTTTATTATGCTTCTGAACATGCTAAACATGCTTCTTTTACTTTATTGCTTTGTCTGGAAACTTAAACACTGCCTATTTTTCTCCTCCATAAAGATACCAGTTTGAAAAGGATGGAAATCTGCACAGGTTAATCATAAAAGACTGTAGACTAGATGATGAGTGTGAATATTCCTGTGGAGTGGACGACAGGAGATCTAGGGCAAGACTTTTTGTTGAAGGTATGTATAAAATTGGATGGGATTTATTTCAACATTATTTGACAATAGTAGGAACAATAAAAAAATAACACCAAATAAATCAATATCTATTTCAGAAATCCCTGTTGAGATTATTCGACCACCACAAGATATTTATGAAGCTCCTGGTACAGATGTCATCTTCATGGCTGAATTGAACAAAGATGGTGTGGAGGTCAAGTGGTTGAGAAACAACATGATTATCATCCAAGGTGACAAACATCAGATGATGAGTGAAGGAAAGGTCCATAGGCTGCAGGTGTGTGACATAAAGCCCCGTGACCAAGGGGAATACAGATTTATCGCCAAAGACAAGGAAGCTAGAGCTAAACTTGAATTAGCTGGTAAGTTGCTTGTGTTGTGCTCCTTTTATAAAATCTTAGATTCATTAACTTAGTTTAACTAAATTGATTTTTGCTCTTTCAAGGAGTTGAACTAAAATGAATACACAATTAGCCTGAGAAAAGTGTTAAACTTTTTGAGGGTTGTTTAACAAGTCTGTTAAACTGTGTAAATATGAATTTAAGCAACAAATATTTTTGTTATACCATGTTGACCCAGCTGTTGAGGAAAACCCTTTGCTTTTCAATATGTATTTGCTAAAGAGCAAGATTTAAGATTAAAGGCGCTTTAAGCTTTTTATGAAGTCACTAAAAAACAATGAAAATTATTTGGCCTACTCATTTGAGTCATATTAGACGTATAATTCCTCATTTGTCTATTTTACAAAATAGTTAAATTAATTCTCAAAAAGCAACTCCTTCTTTTCTGATTTTATAGGAGGACAGAGTATATACCAACCAGCCTATATTTTTTTCTCTGGAGTTGTCCTACGAGTATATGAAGGATTTCCTTAGAGTTTACACAGCAGCTCCTTTTACTTTTCTGTGTTAGCTTCTTTGTTGATTGCACAAGTATATCAATTTTTGTATACATGTATATGCAAGTACTAAACTTTTCACATTCATCTTTCTTAGCTGCACCGAAAATCAAGACTGGTGATCAAAACCTTGTGGTTGATGTTGGGAAACCTTTAACTATGACTGTCCCATATGATGCCTACCCAAGAGCAGAAGCTGAATGGTTTAAAGCAGGGGAAAGTCTGCCCACAACAACTGTTGATACAACAACTGACTGCACTACCTTCAAAATTTATGAAGCGAAGAAATCAGATAAGGGAAGGTACAGGATTGTGCTTCGAAACAAACATGGCCAGGCAGAAGCATTCATCAATGTAGAGGTCATTGGTAAGTACTCATATTATTAAAACCTTGCTTACCATTATTTCACAGAGTAAAAAGCCTTTATTGAGGGGGAAGCCTTCTGCTTTCCCTCGTGGGAAAACTGTAGATCATATTGAGGTCTCCCCTCAAACTCCTCTTCTCTAGCCAGAGGGAAGAAAATCAATGCAATGCCCTGAAATATTGTCATATCTTTAACAGATGTTCCAGGTCCAGTTAGAAACTTGGAAGTCACTGAAACTTACGATGGTGAAGTTGGTCTCGCGTGGCAAGAACCAGAAAGTGATGGTGGAAGTAAAATCATAGGCTACGTCGTTGAAAGACGTGATATCAAGCGTAAGACCTGGATTGTGGCCACAGATCGTGCTGAAAATTGTGAATACACTGTAACAGGGCTTCAGAAAGGAGGAGTTGAGTACCTCTTCCGTGTCAGTGCACGCAACAGAGTGGGCACTGGTGAGCCAGTGGAAACAGACACACCTGTGGAAGCTAAGAGCAAATTTGGTGAGCTGAAGTTACAAAAAACTCAGTGTTTGATGGTTGTGTAAAAAAAGCAGTACAAATTCTAACAGTAGGAAAAACCCTCATGCCTTCTTTTTCCTTTTTCCTCCTAAAATAAAATGCAGATGTTCCTGGTCCTCCTCAAAACGTAGAAGTTACTGATGTGAACAGGTTTGGAGCCACACTTAGGTGGGAACCACCCGAGGACGATGGAGGATCCCCGATTACTGGCTACGTTATTGAACTGCGTAACAGAGCTACCATCAGATGGGAGCCAGCCATGACCACAGAAGCTGATGAACTGTCAGCTGTCCTGACTGATGTTGTGGAAAATGAAGAATATTTCTTCAGAGTAAGAGCTCAAAACATGGTTGGAGTTGGCAAACCGAGTCCTGCTACGCGTGCAGTAAAAATCATGGATCCAATTGGTGAGTATGCAAAGTATGTATAATCATGATTGCATTATGAGACAGGGGCATTTTGGATGCTGTGTGTGCAGGAAAGTTCAACTGACAAACACGTGTGCTGCAAATACTGTGTACAGTTATATTCTCCCAATTCCCTACTTTTGTCCTTCAAACCTTGCAGGAGTACCTTACTACCACTTGGTTTAGTAAGAGCTATAAATATTTTTTTCTCTGAAGTTAGGATGCAACCTCAATTTAAAAAACATCTGTTTAGAAAAAGCTGTGCAAAGGCTTTAAAAACCATACTGTAAGATAGAAACACTTAATTTGCAGAACAATGCTGCTTTATCAGTTGCATAAATCTATTTGTCTCAATTTTTTTTTTTTCAGAGAGACCAAGTCCTCCCATTAACCTTGAGCATTCAGATCAAACTAAGTCATCAGTCCAGCTCACATGGGAACCCCCTCTCGAAGATGGAGGAAGTCCAATCTTGGGCTATATTATTGAAAGGCGAGAGGAAGGAACAGACAAGTGGATTCGTTGTAACCCAAAACTAGTACCTGCTCTTACTTTTAAGGTACAATGTTCCCTTCATCAAAAGGTAAAATGTGCAGATAATTTTTAATATGGGGTAGTAAATTATTGTTTGTGTGTTTTAGGTAACTGGATTAAAACAAGGATCCAGTTATTACTACAGAGTCTCAGCAGAAAATGCAGCTGGTGTGTCTGACCCAGCAGAGGCCATTGGGCCATTAACTGCAGATGATACTTTTGGTAAGCCACATGCCATTTTTTTTAAACAATTAATCAGATAAGGCACACAAGTCAAGTGCATCTTGTGGGTGATATGTGTATTTTTCACCAGATAACTGGTATACCTTAGACATTTGAGATCATGAGCTATTTCTCCTCCATTATGAACTTGCAGATAATTATCTGTACTATGAGGTAGAGGCCTGTTAGGTTGCCTGAGGAGCAAGGCATGACCTTTTGTCTCCTGACCTACCTTTGTGGAAAGTGAGAGGTAACAGAAGGAAAAAAAGGCAGAGAAGATCCCTAAAAAAAAATAAAGAATGCAGTTTCTACATTAGAAAGTAAATTAGATGTCATACTTGGTAATACTAATCTCCCTTACCATCTCACATATTTTTGAAAAAACATAGAACATTTAGCCAGGAGAGGTAGGGAGTCATAAGGAAAAACTAGGTCTAGACAAGCTGAGATTTAGCAAGCTAGACCTGCAGGTTGACATACAGTCAGAAACAGCCTCTCAACACAATTATCATTAGCCGTGTTCATAGCATCTCAAAATAATTTATTGAATCCTCTTTCCATTTTTTTCAGTTGAACCTACAATGGACCTAAGTGCATTTAAGGATGGGCTGGAAGTTATTGTACCAGAGCCAATCAAGATCCGTGTTCCCATCACTGGCTACCCTGTGCCAACTGCCACGTGGTATTTTGGTGACCAAGTCTTAGAAGAGGGTGATCGTGTGAAAATGAAGACCACTGCCTCCTTTGCAGAACTTGTAATTACGCCGAGTGAGCGCCCAGACAAGGGACTTTATTTCTTGACATTGGAAAACCCTGTGTCATCTGTTACAGGAGAAATTAATGTTAATGTCATTGGTAAGTGGACATGTATATATTTTAGCAGTAACATTCTACATTTTTCTTGTTAAAATCTAATTAGGTTAATAATGTATAATCTCACAACATTCAACCAAGTATATTAAAATATAACTAAAAACTAGAAATCCCTCCTCAAAAAACCTCTTTTCTAGTTTTGGATATGTAACTTCGCTGTTCAAAGAGGACTGATTTAACAAGACTAAGTCTTCTGGTAGATACATTACATAGAGATCATCTATCAAACACCAATTACAAAATAATACAATTTCTGTGATTTCTAGCTTGTCCAAGTGCACCAAGAGAGCTCAATGTTTTAGAAGTACTCAAGAGCACAGTGCAGCTCGCATGGGAACCTCCAGAAGATGATGGTGGAAGTCCAGTCACTGGCTATATAATTGAAAAACGTGAAGTAAGCCGGAAAACCTGGAGCAAAGTAAGTTCACTCTTTCTCGTTTGAATTTCTATATTAATTTCACATGCGCTATTGAGTTTTTTGTCTTATTTTTGTCATCACTCTTTGGAAATAAATTCTAAAAATGCATTGAAACCTTTCTTCTCTTCAGGTTGCAGATCATATTGTTGACCAAGAATTCACTGTACCTGACCTCACCCAAGGGAAAGAATATTTATTTAGAGTTTTTGCATGCAACAAATGTGGCCCTGGAGAACCTGCATATATTGATGAACCTGTAAATATGTCAATTCCAGCAAGTAAGCATATTTGAAATTTTGCTGATTTTCTTCAAAGTAAGAGATAAAAATAATATATCTTCCTTAGACTGGTTTCTAAGACCCCATATGTTTTTAATTTTTAATAGCGGTGCCTGACCCACCAGAAAATGTTAAATGGAGAAATCCAACGTCAAAAGGAATCTTCCTAACATGGGAGCCTCCCAAATATGATGGTGGTGCACGCATTAAGGGTTATCTGGTAGAAAAATCCCAACGTGGCACAGACAAGTGGGAGATATGTGGGGAGCCTGTTATTGAAACAAAGTAAGTAAATCGACAGAGTTGATAAATCCTCTTAACTAATTATGCCATCCTCACCACTCTAAATATTTGAATTATTTTTTTCTTTCTTTTGACAGAATGGAAGTAACAAAGCTCCAAGAAGGAGAGTGGTATGCTTATCGGGTTAAGGCTTTGAACAGAATGGGAGCGAGTAGGCCAAGCAAGCCAACTGATGATATTCAGGCCATTGATGCCAAAGGTAACTACTTCACTTGCTAAATTGCCATAGCTGCTTTATTTTTTCCAGTGTCTGAAATACTGTTTCTCTAACAACATTTTCATTCTCTCCTAAATCAGAGGCTCCAGAAATTTTCTTAGATGTGAAGCTTCTTGCTGGACTTACTGTGAAAGCTGGAACTAAAATTGAGCTGCCAGCTAAAGTAACTGGAAAGCCTGAGCCCCAGATTACTTGGACCAAAGCTGACAAAATTTTGAGACCTGACAACAGAATCACCATTGAAAGCCAGCCTAATCATTCTACAGTCACTATTACAGACAGCAAGAGGAGTGACAGTGGAACCTATATCATAGAAGCTGTAAATTCCAGTGGACGTGCTACTGCTGTTGTTGAAGTTAATGTTCTTGGTATGCATGTGCTCTCTGTTATTTATATAAATCATTAGTAATGTACCAAGGTATGGAAGCAGAGAATTAACATTCACGTCTTGTCCTCTACAGATAAACCTGGTCCACCAGCTGCATTCGATGTAACAGAAATCACAAATGAATCCTGCCTTCTAACCTGGAATCCTCCACGAGATGATGGGGGTTCTAAAATTACCAACTACGTCCTTGAGAAAAGAGCTACAGACAGTGAAATATGGGACAAGTTGTCATCAACTATTAAAGATACAAAATTCAGAGCTACCAATTTAACTCCTCATAAAGAATATGTGTTTCGAGTCAGTGCTGAAAACATGTATGGTGTTGGGGAGCCAGCACAGTGTAGTCCCATCATTGCCAAATATTCATTTGGTTAGTTAATTAAATTAATGATAAATTATTACAGTATTTTAACAGGAAGGAAAAAAAAAACCCTGACTGATGGTTTTGGGTTTTGTTTGTTTGTTTTTTAATTCATTTATACAGATCCGCCAGGCCCTCCAACAGGTCTCAAGCCCATAGAGGTCACTAAAGATTCAGTCACTTTAACATGGAATGAACCAGATGAAGATGGTGGCAGCCCCATAACTGGCTACTGGGTTGAAAGATATGATCCTGAGCAGGATAAATGGATAAAATGCAACAAAATGCCAGTGAAAGATACAACGTTCAAGTAAGATATAGTCACTTTAGGGTGACACTGATCACAGAGACATAAAAATAGAACAGTAGCTTTTAAAATAAGTTTTACTTTTTTTTATTTTTTCCTAGTTTCCAAAAGTTTTGATCCAACTACCCCTGGTAGCTTACTTTTTAAATTATTATCAATGAGGGGTATCTTTACAGAAGAATTATTCATCTTGTTTTTCTTTTAAATGTTATCCTGTGCTTAATAATTCCATAAGATATTCTAAAATGGCCGAGACATGGTCATCCCAAGTATCAGTTTACTAAAATCCTTAGGTTTTTTTCTCCTGATACTCTCATTAACTAAAAACCATGGAACACACAAAAATCCAAGATGGTTCTCAAAACATTCATTTCTGTCATGGTGCACCATTTTAGTGTTGACAATGTGTTGACATCATTAGTAATTTGGGTATTTTCAGGTTTCCCAAGTTATCTGTGGTATAAAGAGTGGAGAGAATGATGTTTTAGAAATTAATTAATGCCTAGGTTTGGTTTAATCAAATTTAATTTTTATTTTCAGAGTTAAAGGTCTTACAAATAAGAAGAAGTATAAGTTCCGTGTCTTGGCAGAGAATCTTGCAGGACCTGGAAAACCAAGCAGGGAAACAGAGCCAATCTTAGTGAAAGATCCAATCGGTAAATAAACACATTTTTAATGGTTTAATTTAGCAACAATAACAAAAAAAATTGTTTTCAATGACATAATTAATACTGGACTCATGTCTAGATCCACCATGGCCTCCTGGAAAGCCAACTGTGAAAGATATTGGCAAGACATTCCTTACCCTGAACTGGACCAAGCCAGAACACGATGGAGGGGCAAAAATTGAATCTTACGTCATTGAGCTGTTAAAGACTGGAACAGACGAATGGGTGAGAGTGGCTGAAGGAGTTCCAACAACTGAACACTTCCTCAAAGATCTTATGGAGAAACAAGAATATTCCTTCCGCGTGAGAGCTGTGAACAAGGCTGGCGAGAGCGAGCCCAGTGAGCCCAGTGACCCTGTGCTGTGCAAGGAGAGGCTCTGTGAGTACTGTTTCAGAACGTGCTGCTACTCTGATTTAAAAAGCCCCATGTCTGCCTGTCTTTGTAGGTACTAAATTAACTCTTGGAAGGCTTATGAAATACTAAATCTGCCCTGCTTCAGTTCAGGAAATACAAAGTTTTAATACTTTTGGTGTATTCGCTGTCTTCCAAGAACTTTTGTGGGAATTGCAACATTCTGGTTTACTTTTTCTTTTCCTATTTTGCAGATCCTCCTTCACCGCCCCGATGGCTTGAAGTTATTAATATTACTAAAAATACAGCAGACCTTAAATGGACAGTACCAGAAAAAGATGGGGGTTCCCCAATCACCAACTACATTGTTGAGAAAAGAGATGTAAGGCGGAAAGGCTGGCAGACAGTTGACACGACGGTGAAGGATACCAAGTACACAGTGAGCCCACTGACTGAAGGCTCACTCTATGTGTTCCGTGTGGCTGCTGAAAATGCCATTGGACAGAGTGACTACTGTGAAATTGAGGACTCAGTGCTTGCTAAAGATACTTTCAGTAAGTTTCAATCAACTTACTGCGTGATCACTAGCTCACGTGCCATGAATTCATAATCTTCTAATATGTGCCTTTTTTAATTTTTTTACCTTAGCAACCCCTGGGCCTCCATATGCCCTTACAATAGTCGAAGTGAAAAAAGGCCATGTTGATTTGAAATGGGAACCACCTAAGAATGATGGTGGCAGACCAATTCAAAGGTAAGGTCATTTTAAATTTGTGTAGGCTCCTGAAGGTAAACATCTTTTAACAAGTGAAGATGTTTCTCTCAAAATATTTAAATTTTACATTGAAACATTTTATAGTAAAAATATGTGGATGGATTTAAGTCTCCAGTTCCTGCAGAATAACAGCCACTAAAAATAATGTAGCCGGTAGTATGCTCTCATTTTCCTTCTGCCTTTGTTTGCCATCCAAACTGTATACACTCAGCTAAAAGGAGTCTTTTCAGTTCATCTTCTTCTTTATAACACTTTTCAAACAGACTATTTTACTCCTTCCCAGTCACAAAAAGCACATCCTAAATCAACAAACAACTACAGAGATCTACCTGAAGAAACAGAAGTCACTCAATTTGCATTACTTTGCCATAATCTGTCCTAAGCAGAATTTTGACAGCCAAGTAATAGTATCTTCAAATATTCTCAATGGACTGATCACTGAGATCCAAACTAGCAAAGATGCAAGTATATTTTGGAGGTTCTTTTGCCTCTGCAGTTCTCTACAACCTGAGAACACAGTTCAGTTCAGTTCTAAAACACAGAACACACAGTTCAAGAATTGACAGTCAAACCTGGACTGTCAGTGATGTCAGCCCTGTTAGGGGCTGAGACCCACTAGGACTAGGTGGCTAAAGTGTGAAGAAAAGTTCATTTAATCTATTATCCATTATTCTCCTTACTTTTCCACTGTGTTAATCTATTTTCTTGAAGAAGTCTGAAGTGTTCCTATTTCAAGTGCCTCAGAGTATTTTTCCTTAATCTCTTCAGATATGTTATTGAAAAGAAAGAAAAGCTAGCTACTCGCTGGGTAAAAGCTGGTAAGACAGCTGGTCCAGATTGCAATTTCAGAGTGACAGATGTCATTGAAGGTACAGATGTACAGTTCCAGGTCCGTGCAGAAAATGAAGCTGGATGTGGTCATCCCAGTGAACCAACTGACCTCGTTCATATTGAAGATCCAACAAGTAAGTAGAATAAAGCAGTGTATGAATTTTAGAAGCTGTGTACTGTTCAGGGAGGAAAATCACACCATACTTTTCCATTTCTGCAGGCCCTCCTTCACCTCCTCAGGATTTACATGTCACAGATGCAGGCCGAAAGCACATTTGCATTGCTTGGAAACCTCCTGAGAAGAATGGTGGAAGTCCTATTATCGGATACAATGTTGAGATGTGTGAAGCAGGAACAGAAAAATGGATGCGAATCAATTCTCGTCCAATTAAAGATCTAAAATGTAAAGTGGACGAGGGAGTTGTTCCAGACAAAGAATATGTGCTGAGAGTCAGAGCTGTCAATGCTGTTGGAGCTAGTGAGCCATCAGACATCTCAGAAAAAGTTGTTGCCAAGGACCCAGACTGTAAGAATAAATTCCTTTTCCTTTTTTTTTTTTTTTTTTTTGTCAGATCTGCATAACTGAAAAACAGAATGGTGTTTGGCAACTTTCTGATTACATTATACTTACCTTTACAGGTAATCCAACCATTGATCTGCAAACTCGTGACATTGTTGTTGTTAAAGGACAGAAGCTAAGTATCCCTGTACCCTTCAGAGCTGTTCCATCCCCAACTATAACATGGCACAAAGATGGCAAGGAGTTGAAAGCTGGTGACAGAACAACAATGAAGAGTGACTACACCTCTGCATTGCTTGAAGTGATAGACAGTGTTCATGCTGATGCTGGTGTTTATACTATCACACTGGAGAACAAGCTGGCATCAACAACTGGCTCAGTCAATGTCAAAGTCATAGGTAACTATGTTCTTCCATTCTGAGAAATATGCTTATCTTCACTTGGGCCCTGCAGCTGACAGAAAACAGGGCTAGAACAATACAGTTTCTGCCAGGCAGAAAAATCACTTCAACTCAGATACATGTAGATTGATGTTATGAAGCCCCATGAAAAATCACTTTACCTCAGGTTGCTCTAACTACTCAGTGACTGCTCAAAGCCCAATTATTTTGAAAAGTTAGCATATAAATGTAAAAATTATTTAAGAATTCTGACTATTTTTCATCTTTGGGAACAGAAATTCATATAGATGCTGTCCACATTTATGGTCTTTGCTTTCTGCAAAGCAAAGCAATGAAATATAATTTCACATTTATAAGAATACACTTTCACATCTATTTAATTAACTGATTGTTTCATTCTTATTTAAAACAGGTCCACCTGGACAGTGTAAAGACATAAAGGCAAGCGAAGTAACTAAGAATTCTTGCAAAGTATCCTGGGAGCCTCCAGACTTTGATGGTGGTACTCCTATTTTGCATTACGTTCTGGAACGCAGGGAAGCTGGTCGTAAAACATACATCCCCGTCATGTCTGGGGAAAATAAGCTTTCATGGCAAGTCAAAGATCTTATCCCAAACTGTGAATATTACTTCCGTGTCAAAGCTGTCAATAAGATTGGAGGGGGTGATTATATTGAGCTAAGAAACCCGATCATTGCAGAAGACCCAAAACGTAAGTTTGTCTTTCTATTAAATAATCTAAAAAATTGGATTTTAAATAAAACCTTCATACTCTCTTTTCTCATATGATCCCTCTTTTGATCTACTCTTTTACAGAGCCCCCAGATCCACCTGTTGACCTTGAAGTCCATAATCCAACATCAAAATCAGTAACTCTTACATGGAAACCACCCCTGTTTGATGGGGGAAGCAAGATTATGGGCTATATAATAGAGAAGCTTGCTAAGGGCAAAGAGAGGTGGGAGAGATGCAATGACTATCTGGTACCCTTACTAACTTACACGGTGAAAGGCCTTGAGGAAGGAAAGGAGTATCAGTTCCGTGCTCGTGCTGAGAATGCTGCTGGCATCAGTGAGCCTTCTCGGACTACTCCTTTTGTGAAAGCTGTGGATCCTATTGGTATGAACTGTTCATTAGATCAATTGTATTAATTGCCATATATCCTCAGACATATTGAAAGATTCTACGCTCCATTTCTCATTCTTTGTTATTACAGAGGCTCCAAAAGTCTTCCTTGCTGCAAACCTACAATCTGGCCTTGAGGTGAAGAGAGGTGATGAGATCATACTTGAGGCACATATTTCAGGGTCACCCTACCCATCTATTACTTGGCTGAGGAATGATGAAGTTGTCCGACCAGAGGATATCAAAAAGAGAGTAACAGCACCTAAAAAGAAGAAGGGTGAAGCTGAAGAAGAGAAACCTTTCCAGCTTTCACTGCCAGAACGTATGAGTGTTGACAACCACAAGGAAGGAGAGTCCATACTATCAGTTCGTGACTCCATTAGAGCTGACCATGGCACATTTACAATTAAAGTAGAAAATGATCATGGAGTTGCAAAAGCCTCATGTGAAGTCAATGTGTTGGGTATGTAAAGAATATCCTCAAAATACCTAGTTGCTCCAAGTATTAGGTAAGAAATGCACGAGTTGAGTACTCATCATTTTTCTTGATTTACTCACAGATACTCCTGGGCCACCAGTCAACTTTGTATTTGAAGATTTGAGGAAAAATTCTGTCATTTGCAAGTGGGAGCCTCCCCTTGATGATGGTGGAAGTGAAATCCTAAACTATGTACTGGAAAAGAAAGACAATACAAAAGCTGAAATGGGCTGGGTCACTGTCAGTTCAACACTCAGGCACTGCAAATTCCATGTAACAAAACTGATTGAAGGAAAAGAGTATCTATTCCGTGTCTTTGCTGAAAATAGAGTTGGAGCAGGACCACCGTGTGTTTCAAAACCAATGACAGCTAAAGATCCTTTCTGTAAGTTTTAATTTTGAAAAACAATATTTTCAGAAGTCAAGGTGTGAAGCTCTAACAGACTGTTAGAATACTCAGCTTTATCTGTGTAGATGTTTCCCAGAAGAAATGAGCTATGTGATAATTATTGCACATGTTAAACCATTGAAATACAGAGAACTATCAAAAATACTCTAATTTCAATAGTAAACACATAAGAATGATGATCACTGTCATAAAACTTTACCCTTAAAACACTTAACATCTGAATACTGACATTCTCTGTGCTTCATAGACTAGTATTCTTACCAAAAAAGAGAACCATTGAAAATTTGCTTACTGATCACCTTTAGGAATCAAAGGTTCTAAGAGAGCAGAAAAACTATGAATTAAAATTAGTAATTTCTTATATCGTAGTGCTCTCTTAGCTTTGAGTAAGCTCTGAAGGGGCAACGATGATGACAAAACCACCTTTTTGTTTTTCAGCTCCACCAGATGCACCTAATAAGCCTGATGTGGAAGATGTAACCAGCAACAGTATGCTGGTTAAGTGGAATGAACCAAAAGATAATGGCAGCCCTATCATAGGATACTGGATTGAAAAACGTGAAATCAATAGTACTCATTGGGCTCGGGTCAACAGGAACCTTGTGAATGCTCTGGAAGTAAGAGTTGAAGGACTGTTGGAAGGTTTAACTTACATCTTTAGAGTGTGTGCTGAAAATGCAGCTGGCCCTGGTAAATTTAGTCCACCATCAGATCCAAAAACTGCACAAGACCCAATAAGTAAGTGGCTTAGCAGAAGCTAATAGCAGACAGCTAACAAGATAGGATTCATAGCCTTTAACTTTTATTTGCACTTATTTGTTTATTTATAGTGCCACCTGGTCCCCCAATTCCAAGGATTGCTGACACAAGTGCAACTTCCATTGAGCTAGAATGGCAGCCTCCTGTGTACAATGGTGGTGGAGATATCACTGGTTACCATGTGTACAAACAGCTGATGGGTGTAAATGAGTGGTCACGCTGCACAGCAAAACCCATTAAGGTCCTGCAGTTCACTGTTGGAGAGGTGAGGGAAGGTGCAGACTATAAGCTCCGTGTTACTGCCCTCAATGCGGCTGGCGAAGGACCACCTGGGGAAACGGAACCCGCAACAGTTGCAGAACCTAAAGGTATTGAGATTGTGTTATTTTTAAGATATGTCCAGCTTAAGAGGTGGGTTTGAATCCCTCCCTCCAACCAATGAACTGTTTCTCTTCCTCCCGCAGAGCCTCCCACTGTTGAGCTGGATGTTTCTGTGAAAGCAGGCATTCAGGTCATGGCTGGACAGACCATTAAAATTCCTGCTACTGTGACAGGGCGCCCTGCTCCCACCATTACATGGGCTATAGACGAGGGAGAATTAGACAAAGATCGAGTTGTTATTGAAAATGTTGGCACAAAATCTGAGTTAACCATTAAGAATGCATTGAGAAAAGACCATGGAAGATATGTAATTACTGCTACCAATAGCAGCGGTACAAAATCAGCAGGAACCAGAGTAGAAGTATTTGGTAAGAAAAATATTTTCTCAAATTAAATAAGCTTTTCTTTTGGTCAATATAGGCTTTATCTTACTTGTTTGATTTTGTTTTTCAGATGTTCCTGGACCAGTCCTTGACCTAAAGCCAGTGGTCACAAACAGAAAGATGTGTTTGCTTAACTGGTCTGATCCTGAAGATGATGGTGGCAGTGAAATCATAGGCTTCATTGTTGAAAGGAAGGATGCCAAAATGCATACATGGAGACTGGCCGTAGACACAGATAGATCTAAATGTGATATTACAGGTCTGATTGAAGGGCAGGAGTATAAATTCCGTGTTAGTGCCAAGAACAAATTTGGTACTGGTCCAGCTGTGGAAATAGGACCCATTCTTGCAGTTGATCCATTAGGTAAGATGACTCATTTTGCAGGGTTTTTAAAAAGAAAAAAAAATAATGTCAGATTAATTAGATAGTATTTTTGTCTTTCCCTCTATACAGAAAGTGTGTTTATTTTTCAACTATATGGATAGGCATCTACCTTAGCTTCATTACTTCAGTCAGGTTTCTGAATCAGTTCTCTGATGTGTGATGATGATGTGGTTCTTTACATAGCAAAATAGTGGTGCCCACTGAGAGGCTACTTATTACCTTTTTCTCCACATACATGAGAAACTTTATACAAGCCATAATCATACTCAGATTCTTTGCGCGTAAAAACTACGGTTTTAAAAGGCCAGAGCCACTGCATTCTTATTATTTAAAATTCTCTGATGTTTTAATTTTTTCTTATTGTAATTTATCTGTTAATAGGTCCTCCAACAGCACCTGAGAGGTTCATGTACACAGAGAGGACCAAGTCATCCATTACACTTGACTGGAAGCCTCCACGCAGCGATGGTGGTAGTCCCATTTTAGGATATATTGTTGAGAAGAGGAGACATGATTCAAAAGATTATGAAAGAGTTAATGCAAGGCTCTGTCCAAAAACATCTCTTCTCGTTGAAAAACTCGATGAACTTCATATGTATGAGTTCCGTGTGAAAGCTGTCAATGAGATTGGAGAAAGCGAGCCATCACTGCCCCTCAATGTAGTTATACAAGATGATGAAGGTATGTCAACTTTAAAGAAATCCATGTAAATGTCTTTAGAACACCTCAAGGCACTTTCTCTGTTTCATCTCCATCTTCACTCTGTCGCTTTCCTTCTTTCAGTGCCTCCAACTGTTACGTTGCGTTTGGCTGTGAGAGGAGATACTATCAAAGTCAAGGCGGGAGAGCCAGTTAACATTCCTGCTGATGTAACAGGCCTGCCAATGCCGAAGATTGAATGGGACAAGAATGAAGTTTTAATTGACCAGACATCCGATGCACTTAAGATAACCAAGGAAGAAGTATCTAGAACTGAGGCAAAAACTGAACTCATCCTTCCTGCAGCAGCGAGGAGTGATAAAGGCACTTACACTGTGAGAGCTACCAATCGCCTGGGCACTGCGTTCCGCAATGTGCACGTTGAAGTGTATGGTAAGGATGCAACATTTTAATAAAATCACACCTAATAAAATGCCTTTGCCTTCTTTTTAACATAGTTCCATGCTCTATTGCTTTCATACAGATCGTCCTTCTCCACCAAGAAATCTTGCTGTTTCTGATATCAAAGCAGAATCATGCTATTTAACATGGGATGCACCTCTTGATAATGGTGGTAGTGAAATTACCCATTACATTATTGAAAAACGTGATGCTAGTAAGAAGAAATCTGAGTGGGAAGAAGTCTCCAAAGGCGCTGTTGAGAGAAGATTTGGGGTAATTTATAAAATATCTTTATTACATACTTTAGTATGCATAAAAAATAAAATTATAACATATTTAATGGAAACTGCTACTTGCATAGGTATCTGTGCTCATGCTCCATTTAGACTCCAGAATTACTGGATGAATGTTTCCCATCCATGTATCTGTGTTATCCCTCATGTGACGAAACAAAACAAATTTTTCACTTTTGCTACTTAACCTCCGCTGAACTAGAGAGAAAACCTTCCTTTCTATTTTCCAGAATTATCAATTTTTTTACCAACTGCAAGAACAAACATAAGGATGTCTTTATTTCTGTTCAGTCCTATCCATATGAAATAAGAGTATCCTTAGGTCATCACTTAGAACTGTGTAGTACATAAACATAGGTATATCAGTCAGATGGCAAGATAGAATTTAAAGTCAAAACTTCTGCTTAAATCCAAATAAGTTGATTCTGAAAGTAGCAAAGTATTGATTTAAATCCTCTTTTTCAGGTATGGAATCTTGCAACAAATGAAAAATACCAATTTAGGGTCCGGGCTGTAAACAAATATGGAATAAGTGATGAATGCCTCTCAGAAAAAGTTGTCATTAAGGATCCCTATGGTCTTCCTGGGCCTCCTGGAAAGCCAAAAATTTTGGAACGCACCAGATCATCTATGCTGGTGACTTGGGAGCCTCCTTTGGACAATGGTGGCAGCCCAATAACTGGCTATTGGTTGGAGAAGAGAGAGGTGGGAGGTGTCTACTGGGCACGTGTCAACAGGGCTCCAGTAACAAAGCCATCAGTAAAAGGTCTAGAGCACAATGTGCTTCGTTTGGCTGAAGGTGTTGAATACCAGTTCAGAGTTATGGCTGAAAATCTTGCTGGAATTGGGCCTCCCAGTGAACCATCAGATCCAGCTTTGGCAGCAGATCCTATATGTAAGTATATTATTTGTATGACTGTGTTAGAGGACTGTATCACAGCAGAACAAAAAATGTGTTACTATTAGTTGTTTTTTCTTTAAATTTATTAATGAAAATTATTCATAATGAAGTATTAATGTACTAACATTAATCAAATGTTTTGTTTGCATTAAACTTAAGAGAATATATTGACACAAAGTTTCTGATTTTAAAATTTTTAAAATAATTAGCTTTAATTTTAATTTTTTACCTGTTTTATGTACCTAATACTGTAATAACACCAGTGTAGGCATTGCCAAATAAACTTCTGCTTTGTACGTTAAGTATCCCTTGCTAACATAGGGAATATATGTAATTAGTATGCAGATTCTAGGATTTATACTCTATATACAGGTAAAGAAATTAAAATACTTGCAATCTTCTAGAAACCTATCTAGAAAAATATAGGAAGACACTTACACTCGGGTAATTTTTTCTTGCTCTTGTTTTACCAGTTGTGCCTGGTCCACCATCATGCCCAGAGGTCAAAGACAAAACTAAATCATCTGTAGCACTTGCATGGAAGCCTCCCCAAAAGGATGGTGGGAGTCCTATAAAAGGATATATTGTTGAAATGCAAGATGAAGGTAGTACTGATTGGAAGAAGGTGAATGAAGGAGACAAACTCTTTCCAACTTGCGAATGCGTTATTCCCAACTTGAAAGAGCTCAGAAAATACAGATTTAGGGTGAAAGCTGTAAATGCTGCTGGAGAATCAGAACCAAGTCCTGCAACATCAGAGATACCCATCCAAGATATTCTAGGTAAGAGTTCTGAGAACTGATTTAGGTATTTTTATGTAAATGCCACTTACTGCTATGAATGTTCAAAAAGGATGCCAAGCAAGCCAAAGTCAAAACAGAATAAAAAATTATACAAGAATGTACAAAAGACTGACACAAAGTTTTGAAAGTGTCATTTTTATGTCCATTGCCAGGGAATGCTCCATCAGGAAACTGATGAGCACCTACAGACATACTGATGAAATACTGTTTATTTTATGAAAAATTTACAGCAGCGAGTTTTTCTATTTGTATACTTCCCAGTTTCCTTTTTTATGTCCAACCTTTTTCACATGAACATGCATTCCACGTGTTTCTGGAGGATTTCAGCTCAGTGATTATGGAATTTTGATTTCAGTAGCTCTTAAAATGTATATCTTTAAATATTTTTGCAGAGGAACCAGAAATCTTCCTTGATCTTGGAGCACAGGATTTGCTCTCTTGTCGTGCTGGCACAACAATTAAAATCCCAGCTGTTATCAAGGGTCGTCCAGTTCCAAAAACATTTTGGGAGTATGAAGGAAAAGCAAAAACAGCAGCAAAGGTGAGTAAAAGTAATAGCTTTTTTTTCCTACACCTCTTTCTAGACAATTAAGCCTATTCCCTTTTACATTTATATTATTTCCCTTTGTTTATAGGAGGGAGGTCATAATGTACCTGAAGAAGCTCAGGTAAATCAAGCAATTTTTTTAACCTCAGTATTGTTGCATTTTTGAAACATAAATGTTCAAGGCTGCTCTATAACTTCTTTTTGTTCTTATAATACGCAGGTGGAAGCAACTGATACACGTTCAGAGATTATCATCCCTGACTGCAACAGAAGTCACTCTGGACGATACAGCATTACCGCAAAGAATAAAGCAGGACAAAAGACAGTGCATGTCAGAGTCAATGTGCTTGGTATGATCTGCTTATACTGAAATATCCAAATGTTAGGGTTTAGTCTTATTTTTCTACATACTTATGTAACATTTTGTCTGTTATGCTTTTATCTTAACAGATGTCCCTGGCCCACCAAAAGACCTTAAAGTGAGTGATGTCACAAGAGGTAGCTGTAAACTCTCATGGAAGATGCCAGATGATGATGGTGGAGATAGAATCAGAGGCTATGTTATAGAGAAGAGAAATATTGATGGGAAGGCCTGGACTAAAGTCAATCCAAACTGTGGCAGTACTTCCTTTGTGGTACCTGATCTCATAACTGGCCAAGAGTATTTCTTCCGGGTACGTGCGGAAAACCGTTTTGGAGTCGGCCCTCCTGCAGAAACCATCCAGCGGACCACAGCCAGGGATCCAATCCGTAAGTAAAATTAAAGTCAAACAAATCCTTTAAAACCACATGGTACTGTATGGTGGATTCATTCACTCTTCTGTTTTGTTTGTGAAGATCCTCCTGATCCGCCTATTAAACTGAGGATTGGCCTTGTCACCAAGAACACAGTGAGCCTGACATGGAAACCACCAAAGAATGATGGTGGAGCTCCTGTTACACACTATAATGTTGAATGTCTCCGCTGGGATCGTACTGGAGAAGTGAAAGAGTCTTGGAAGCAATGCAACCGACGTGATGTGGAAGAAACAAAGTTTACTGTTGAGGATCTTGTAGAAGGTGGAGAATACGAATTCAGAGTCAAAGCTGTAAATATAGCAGGTCCTAGCAGACCTTCAGCCACTGTTGGCCCACTTGTTGTCAAAGACCAGACATGTAAGTAGTGACGCCAGTAAATACAAATTCCATTTTAAAATTATGGAGTACTTTTGTATGCTATTTTTCAACATTTTGTTATAGGTCCACCATCTATTGAGCTCAAAGAATTTATGGAAGTTGAAGAAGGAACAGATGTTAAAATTGTGGCCAAGATAAAGGGTGTACCCTTCCCCACATTAACATGGCTAAAGGCTCCTCCAAAGAAACCCGATGACAAAACACCGGTGGTGTATGATCAACACGTCAACAAGATCGTTGATGAAAATACTTGCACTTTATTGATCCAACAGTCTCGCAGAAATGATACAGGCTTGTATACTATTACAGCTGTAAATGACCTGGGAACTGCTTCAAAGGAGATGCGGCTGAATGTTCTGGGTACATATCAAGAACTCTTACAATCACATTAATTACATTAATTGCATGAATTCATAGCATTTGTTTGATACTTTATTAATTCTTCTTTCTTAAAATGTATCTTTTAGGTCGTCCTGGACCTCCAGTAGGACCTATTAAATTTGAATCCATTTTGGCTGATAAAATGACAATATCATGGCTTCCTCCATTAGATGATGGTGGTTCTAAGATTACAAACTATGTTATAGAGAAAAAAGAAGCAAATAGGAAGACATGGGTGGCTGTTACTAATGAGCCTAAGGAGTGCATATTCACTGTTCCCAAGCTGATGGAAGGCCATGAATATGTGTTCCGCATTATGGCACAAAACAAATACGGTATTGGAGAACCTTTGGATAGTGAGCCAGAAACAGCAAGAAACCTTTTCAGTAAGTAGAAATACGCTTTCAAGTTATGTCAGTTGTTTCCATATGCTGGTATGCATACAGCATCTGTTAAATACCACTACTTTTTCTCTCTTTATTAAATTTTCTAGAATAGCTTGAAGTTTTAGCAGTAGTACCTGGTTCTTAAAAGCATGTGTAGTGCTTAAAGTATTTTTCTCCCTCTCTGTGTTAAAGTACAATCTCAATATTTTTAATGCTTAAATACACAAGTAAATGTTTATTTGATAAGATTCAAGTTATTCTATTGTATTTGAGACATTGTGATTCATGTCTTGGACCAGAAAGAATCAATTTCCTACCTTCAGTTTTGAAAGATAAATTATGCAGAAAAGCTCAGACCTAGGAGGAATTAGGCTGGCAAGAGAAAATGGTTCTTATAACAGCAAGTGTTAAGCTGAGCACTAAAATGGAGTAGTGATCCAGAAAGGCTAGAAAATAAATTTTGGACAACTTTTATTTGGAGGAAAGGTGTTTCATTTTTCACAGAATTATATGTACCTGAATAGGGGTGAGAAACTGAATGAGGACAGAGATCTTGTGCAGTTGGCTGACTGCCTAGTGCAATGGTGACCATGTGAGTGCATAGCTCTTCTGCACTCTAGCTGTTTCTATGTATTTTTAGCATATTTTTTTACAAGCTATATGTGAATTTTTTTCCCACAGCTGTCCCTGGACCTCCTGACAAGCCAACAGTTAGCAGTATAACACGTGACTCAATGACAGTAAACTGGGAAGAACCAGAACATGATGGTGGCTCTCCTATTACTGGTTACTGGTTGGAGCGCAAGGAGACCACTGGAAAGAGATGGACCAGGGTTAACCGAGATCCTATCAAGCCTATGACACTGGGGGTTTCATACAAAGTTACAGGCCTTATTGAAGGCTCTGAATATCAGTTCCGTGTGTCAGCTATCAACGCGGCTGGTGTTGGCCCACCAAGCATGCCATCTGATCCAGCACTTGCTAGAGATCCTATTGGTAAATATTTAAATTTTTTTTTCTTAATTTGAAAGTATTCCAATAAGATCATACAATGCATTTTAATGCTGTATGATGATATTTTTCAGCCCCACCTGGCCCTCCTATACCAAAAGTTACTGATTGGACAAAGTCTTCTGTAGACTTGGAATGGGCTCCACCAGTAAAGGATGGTGGTTCTAGAGTCACTGGCTACATTGTTGAGTTTAAAGAGGAAGGAAAGGAAGAATGGGAACGGGTAGGTGGAAAACCACTACAGAATCAGCACTTCTTCTCTCTGTGTCTATCAGTATTAATTGCTCCAGAAAATTTTCTTTAAAAATTTTTGCTATAATTCGAGCAATTTTCTTCTAAAATAATTCAAGTTATTTTCTAAAAGTTTGTACCATAATTATCTTCGTATGTTTAAAATGCTTGTCCTTCCTCAACATGAAGTTAACTTTGCAAATACTAGACATAGAAGTTTACAACTTTTATTTAAAGATGTGGGAAAGTATGTAGGTAATATGTGATAGAAAACCACAGAAGACCAGGTCATAGAATTGTCAGAAAAGTAACCCTCATCGGTATCAGACGATGCCAAAGCCTTTTCAACAATGATGTTTCTACATTTTCCTCATTTTTTTCAATAGTGCATTACTGAAAATCTAACTGGTGCTATTGGCTATTTTTTCTAGCTCCATAAATACATGGGTTCATTTTAAGTAAAACCTACATTTCCTATACTAGACTTTATATTGGGTTTTGAAAAGAAAATAAATTCCCTTTTTTATTTTTATTTTTCTCTCACTTATATGAGTTTATGTGTCCAAAAATATATGTAATTCTTCTGAGACCAGATTATTGTAATTGCTAAATAGATAATTCTAACAACCTTCTATGTCAGAATATGTTAGAAAAAAGATGAATCTACAAAATAGCTTCTAGTTCCATGACATATATTTCTTTAAAAAATTCTGATAAATTCTGTGTGGGCTAGATCTATCTTAATACTTTTGTATGCTTCTAAATCCGAAATAATATCTAATGTCAGATTTGTTTCAAACTCTGCAAAGAAATTGATGGTATCTTGATGTTTGCTGATGTTACAATGTTTTTTTCCAGGTAAAAGATAGAGAAATTAGAGGAACGAAGTTCGTTGTGGCAGGATTAAAAGAAGGTTGTTTTTACAAATTTAGAGTTAGAGCAGTAAATGCTGCTGGCATCGGAGAGCCTGGAGAAGTTACAGACATTATTGAAATGAAGGACAGAATTGGTATTTATCATTTTGATTTACATTTTTAGTATCTCTAACTCAAAGTAAGAAAAGGAAATCACTGACTTTTTTTTTTCTCTTCTCTCAGTGGCTCCTGATATTAATTTGGATGCAAGTGTCAGGGACAGAATTGTTGTTCATGCTGGAGGAGTAATTCGGATCATAGCATACGTCTCAGGAAAACCACCTCCAACAGTGAGTTGGAGCAGGGATGAGCAAGCTTTACCAGAAGAAGCCAAAATTGAAGAAACAGCTATTAGTTCTTCTTTAGTCATCAGGAATTGCAAAAGGAGTCACCAGGGTTTATACACTCTTCTTGCTAAAAATGAAGGTGGTGAGAGGAAGAAGACAATTATTGTTGATGTGCTAGGTAAATAGCAGCTTCAGTGCTTGTGACAAGTTCAGTTTCATAAGATTCAGCATGTATGTTTCAATACTAATTTTTTTTTCTTTTGCTTCCAGATGTGCCAGGCCCAGTTGGAATGCCACTCCTTACAGAGAATCTAACTAATGACTCTTGTAAATTGTCATGGTTTACTCCAGAAGATGATGGTGGTTCTCCTATTACCAACTATATAATTGAAAAACGTGAATCTGACCACAGAGCTTGGACTCCAGTGACCTACACAGTTACAAGACAGAATGCTACTGTTCAGGGACTCATTCAAGGGAAAGCCTACTTTTTCCGAATTGCAGCTGAGAATATAATTGGCATGGGTCCTTTCACAGAAACAACGAAAGAGATTCTCATTAGAGATCCAATAAGTAAGAATATTTTTGGTTTGGATAACTGTCATATGAGATTAATACACAGGAAGATTCTAAATATGCAGAAAAATGAATCTACCTTATTTTTACCTTATTCACAGCTGTTCCTGACCGTCCAGAAGACCTGGAAGTAAAAGCAGTTACCAAGAACTCTGTTACACTAACTTGGAACCCTCCAAAATATAATGGAGGCTCAGATATCACCATGTATGTGCTAGAGAGCCGCCTCATTGGAAAAGACAAATTCCACAAAGTTACAAAGGAAAAAATGCTTGATAGGAAATTCACTGTAGAAGGCTTGAAAGAAGGTGACACCTATGAGTTTCGTGTGAGTGCTTGCAATATTGTGGGGCAAGGCAAGCCATCATTCTGCACTAAACCAATCACGTGCAAGGATGAAATTGGTATGTTTCTTTTTCATGTTTCTTTTGAAAATAGTAATTACATTTACTGATTCCTTACTTTTTCATATTAATATTGCTGACATTTGTGGGCTTTGTGTATTTTGTCTTTCAGCTCCTCCCACACTTGACCTTGACTTTAGAGACAAGCTTATTGTCCGAGTCGGTGAAGCTTTCAGCTTGACTGGACGCTACTCAGGCAAACCTGCACCAAAGGTTACTTGGCTAAAGGATGATATTGTTGTGAAAGAAGATGACAGAATAAAGATTCAGACAACTCCGGCAACTCTTTGTTTGGGGATAGTAAAATCTGTCCGTGAAGACACAGGCAAATATTGTGTTACTGTAGAGAACAGCACAGGATCAAGAAAAGGATTTTGTCAAGTTCATGTCGTTGGTAGGTTTTACTGAACAACAATATTGTCTGTGATTTCTATTGGTGATTAGAATTCATTATTTTTATAAAATATAAGTATTGAAATGTGTTCTTTATTACAATAATTCGATTTACTGCTTTTTAGCTTTTAGTTATACTAAAAAGCTATTTATTTCTTTTAAGCACATATTTAACTCTGAATTAGTTTATTCGGCATGAATAATTTAATCTCTCTGCATGCATTTAGAGAATCTCAACACTATAGAAAATGTTAATCACCAAACACTATAAGCATTAAGGAATTATTTCCAGTATGTCAAACATGTATTACAGAGGAATAACCCTGAAGTCTTGACTCCTTATTATAACTGTGATGTCAAGTTTTTAATTTTATATTATATTTCTATATAATATATTGTTCTATTGACAGTGTTTAATCAATGTTGTTTTGTGAAGTTCATAAAAAAGCATGGGTATACTTTATTTTTTCTTAAACAGATCGCCCATCACCTCCAGTAGGCCCAGTTATATTTGATGAAGTCTTTAAAGATCATATGGTTGTTTCCTGGAAACCTCCATTAGATGACGGAGGCAGTGAAATTACAAATTACATAATTGAGAAGAAGGATACACACAAAGATTTGTGGATGCCAGTTACATCTGCCACAGTGAAGACAACATGCAAAATTCCCAAGCTGCTTGAAGGAAGAGAATATCAAATTCGAATTTATGCTGAAAATCTTTATGGCATAAGTGATCCTCTCATCTCTGATGAGATGAAAGCCAAGGACCGTTTCCGTAAGCTTTTAGTTTTCAATTTTATTTAGATACTCCAATCTTTTTTCTGTTTGTAATGCTCATACACTCTTTTTTTCTTCTCACCCCAGGTGTTCCTGATGCACCTGAGCAACCAATCATTAAGGATGTAACCAAAGACTCTGCAGTAGTGGTTTGGAACAAACCATATGATGGAGGCAAGCCAATAACAAACTACATCGTAGAAAAGAAGGAAACAATGGCTACAAGATGGGTCAAAGCTACCAAAGACCCAATTTTCCCTGGTACAAAGTTCAAAGTACCTGATCTCCTTGAAGGCTGTCAGTATGAATTCCGTGTTTCAGCAGAAAATGAAATTGGTGTTGGTGATCCTAGTCCACCATCAAAGCCAATTTTCGCTAGAGATCCAATCGGTAAAGTATCACATTTCATTTCTCATTGAATTTTTAATGCACTCAGCTTCAGTTTCAAAATTATTCTAATAGTTTCTTTTTTTCTCTCCCATTTCTTTATTGTTGTATTTTATTGCAGCAAAACCAAGTCCACCTGTTAATCCAGAAGCGGTAGATAAAACTAAAAATTCAGTTGATTTATCTTGGCAACCACCACGCCATGATGGAAATGGCAAGATAATTGGCTACCTTATAGAGTTTCAGAAAGTTGGAGATGAGGAATGGAAACAGGCTAATCTTACAGCAGATTCTTGTCCTGAAACAAACTACAAAGTCACTGGTCTTACTGAGGGATTAACCTATAAATTCAGGGTCAAGGCAGTCAATGCAGCAGGCGAATCCGATCCAGCACATGTTCCTGATCCGGTAGAAGTAAAGGACAGGCTTGGTGAGTTTAATAAAATCAGATAAGTTTGCCTAAGAACAGACTTCTTTTTCCTCATTTTGTAAAAACTTGTATTTTTGATTCCAGAACCTCCTGAGTTAATACTTGATGCTAATATGGCCCGAGAACAGCACATAAAGGCTGGTGATACCCTGAGGCTTAGTGCTGTTATTAAAGGTGTTCCATTCCCAAAAGTTACTTGGAAAAAAGAAGATCATGAGGTCTCACCCAAGGCTGATATTGAAGTTACAGGAGTTGGCAGTAAGCTTGAAATCCGTAACACTGTCCATGAAGATGGTGGAATGTACTCCCTGACAGTTGAAAATCCAGCTGGATCAAAGACTGTTTCAGTAAAAGTTGTGGTCTTAGGTAATCTTTTTGTGTTCCCTTTGTAAAACATCTTTTTACTCCATAACTGAAGATAGGAAATAAAGGAATTTCTGGAAAATTTATATTTTTTTTTTATGCAAATATAAAAAAATAGAAAAAGGACTAAAAACTATATAAAATATAATATAGTTTATCTTGAAATTTACAAAGTTTTTTAAGAAATGCTTTGGTTACCAAATAAATAACAAATTATATTTTTGTCAATGTTAGATAAGCCTGGTCCACCCAGAAATCTGAAAATCAGTGATGTTAGAAGTGACTCATGCTATCTCACTTGGATGGAACCAGAAGATGATGGTGGCTCTGTGATTACCAACTACGTGGTGGAGAGGAAAGATGTAGCTTCTGCACAGTGGGTAGCCATCTCATCATCCTCCAAGAAACGCAGTCATATGGCTAAATACCTGATGGAAGGCACTCAGTATCTCTTCCGAGTTGCAGCTGAGAATCAGTATGGTAGAGGTCCATATGTGGAAACACTTAAGCCTATCAAAGCTATAGATCCACTGCGTAAGTGTTTTTAAGTTATATGGTTTGATTTTTTCGTATAGGATTTGGTAATTTTGAGGTTGTCCTGTTGGTATGAACATGATACACTGATACTGTAGATTTTTCATCCTAGTAACCATTTTGGTTTTGTGTTTTAAAAGATCCTCCGGGGCCACCAAAGAATTTGCATCATGTAGATGTTGACAAGACTGAAGTTTCCCTTGTTTGGAATCGACCTGATCGTGATGGTGGTGCTGAGATAACTGGGTATTTGGTGGAATATCAAGAAGATGGTGCAGATGAATGGACAAAGTTCCAGACAGTCCCTATGCTAGACTGTGTTGTTACAGGCCTACAGAAAGGAAAAACATACAAATTCCGTGTGAGAGCTCAAAACATTGTTGGTCTTAGCCTTCCAGATACAACTATACCAATTGAGTGTCAAGAAAAACTAGGTAATTTTTGGTTTTTCATGTTTTTTCACTGATTTTTTTCACTTTTCCTATAAGCATTTGCCCTGAAAAATAATTTCCATTTTTCTCTAATTTCAGTACCTCCATCTGTGGATCTAGATGTGAAGTTAATTGAAGGTCTTGTTGTTAAAGCTGGCACCACAGTGCGCCTTCCAGCAATTATGAGAGGTGTGCCAGTTCCCACAGCAAAATGGGTTACTGATGACACTGAAATTAAACCAGATGGCAAATACAAGATTGAGACTGACAATTACTCAACTGTGCTTACTATCAAAGACTGTGTAAGAAAAGATACAGGAGAATATCTACTCACAGTATCTAATGCCGCTGGCAGCAAAACTGTGGCTCTGCACCTTACAGTTTTGGATGTTCCAGGCCCACCAACTGGTCCTATTAATATTCTTGAAGTAACACCAGAATATATGGTTATTTCTTGGCGCCCTCCTAAAGATGATGGTGGAAGTCCTATAATAAATTATATTGTTGAGAAGCGTCAATCAAAGAAAGAAACTTGGGGAGTGGTTAGCTCTGGAACAAGTCACACAAAAATTAAGGTTCCAAGACTGCAGAAAGGCTGTGAATATATTTTCCGTGTCCGTGCAGAAAATAAGATAGGCATTGGTGCACCCCTGGATTCAGAACCAACAGTTGCTAAATACATGTTTGATCCACCATCCCCACCTGGTAAACCAACTGTTTATGATATTACAGAAAATGCTGCAACAGTGTCTTGGACCCTACCAAAATCTGATGGTGGAACTCCAATAACTGGTTATATACTTGAACGTCGGGAAGCATCTGGTAAATGGGTGCGTGTCAATAAGACACCTATACTTGATTTGAAATACAGAGTCACTGGTCTCTTTGAAGGCAACACATATGAATTCAGAGTTTTTGCAGAAAACATGGTGGGCTTAAGTAAACCATCTCCAAGCTCTGATCCAATAAAAGCATCACGTCCTATCACTCCTCCTGGACCACCTATAAATCCAAAATTAAAAGACAAAACTAAAGAATCAGCTGATCTTGTGTGGACAAAGCCCCTCAAGGATGGTGGCAGCCCAATTCTGGGATACATTGTAGAATGTCAGAAATGTGGAACTACACAGTGGAATAGGATTAATAAGGATGAACTCATTAGACAGTGTGCTTTCAGAGTACCTGGATTGATAGAAGGAAATGAATATAAATTCCGCATAAAAGCTGTTAACATCGTGGGAGAAGGAGAACCAAGAGAACTACCAGAAACTGTACTTGCAAAAGATATTCTTTCTCCACCAGAAATAAGCCTTGATGTGACCTGTCGAGACTTAATTACTGTCCGAGTAGGTCAAACAATACGTATTTCTGGTAAGGTAAAAGGCAGACCAGATCCTGAAATAACATGGTCTAAAGATGGCAAAGTACTAGTCCAGGAAAAGCATGTTGAAATACTTCATGATCTACCTAATGTTGAACTGCAAGTGAAGGAAGCCAAAAGATCTGATCATGGCAAATATATAATAGCAGCTAAAAACAGCTGTGGACAGGCTCAAGCTTTTGCTATTGTTAATGTACTTGACAGACCTGGACCATGTCAGAACCTGAAAATAAGCTATGTCACAAAAGACTCTTGTATGATCTCTTGGGAGAGTCCAGTGGATAATGGTGGCTCTGAAATTACAAATTACATAGTAGAATACCGTCAACCAAATCAGAGGGGATGGTCAATTGTCTCCTCTGATATTACTAAACGATTAGTAAAGGCAAATCTTGTAGAGAACCGTGAATACTTCTTCAGAGTTTGTGCAGAGAACAAAATAGGTCCAGGTCCTTGCATTGAGACCAAGACTCCTATCCTTGCTATCAATCCTATTGACAAGCCTGGAGAGCCAGAAAATCTTCACATTGCAGAGAAAGGAAAGACATTTGTATACCTGAAATGGAGAAGGCCAGATTATGATGGTGGAAGTCCCAATTTAAGTTACCATGTTGAGAGAAAACTGAAAGATTCAGATGAATGGGAAAGAGTTCACAAAGGCAGCATTAAGGAAACACACTACATGGTGGATAAATGTGTGGAAAATAAAACTTACCAATTCCGAGTTCAAACTAAAAATGAGGCCGGTGAAAGTAACTGGGTAAAAACAGCTGAAGTTGTTGTGAAGGAAGATCTTCAGAAACCAGTGCTAGATTTGAAGTTAAGTGGGGTGCTAACTGTGAAAGCAGGGGACACAATTAGAATTGAGGCTGGAGTCAGAGGAAAACCACAGCCTGAAGTCGTATGGGCAAAAGACAAAGATGCCACAGATCTCACCAGATCTCCAAGAGTCAGTATTGAAAACACTCCTGACACATCTAAGTTTGTTCTCACAAAATCCAGGCGCACTGATGGTGGGAAATATGTGATTACAGCAACTAATGCAGCTGGTAGCTTTGTAGCATATGCTACTGTCATTGTCTTGGACAAACCAGGTCCCGTACGAAACTTGAAGGTCACTGACATTTCAAGTGATAGATGTACTGTTACCTGGGATCCTCCAGAAGATGATGGTGGTTGTGAAATACAGAACTACATCCTGGAAAAATGTGAAAGCAAGCGTATGGTTTGGTCTACATTCTCTTCCTCTGTCCTAACAAACTATGCCAAGGTGACACGCCTCATTGAAGGTAATGAATATATATTCAGAGTGCGTGCAGAGAATAAAATGGGCACTGGTCCACCAACAGAAACACATCCAATTATTGCAAAAACGAAATATGATAGACCTGGACGCCCCGACCCTCCAGATGTCACAAGAGTCAGCAAAGAAGAGATGACTGTAGTTTGGAATCCACCAGAATATGATGGTGGCAAATCAATTACAGGATACATTTTAGAGAAGAAAGAGAAACGGTCACTAAGATGGGTTCCTGTTACTAAAACTCCGATCCCAGAGAGACGCAAGAAGGTCACTAATCTCTTCCCTGGTCATGAATACCAGTTCCGCGTCAGTGCTGAAAATGAAGTCGGACTTGGAGAACCAAGCTTGCCATCAAGACCTGTAATAGCCAAAGACCCAATAGGTAAAATACCACTGTATTTTTCTGTATTATTTCAATGTTAACAGATTGCTAAACTGTACAGCTGTGTTCTAATCTGTAATTTTTACTGTCTTGCAGAACCGCCTGGTCCTCCCACCAACTTGAGAGTGGTTGATAGCACAAAGACTTCCTTAACCCTTGGCTGGGGAAAACCAGTGTACGATGGTGGTGCACCAATTATTGGATATGTTGTGGAAATGAGACCAAAAGTTGAGGGTGCTGATCCTGAAGCAGGATGGAAACGATGTAATGTTGCTGCTCAAGTTATTCATACAGAATTCACAGCTACCAGCCTGGATGAGAAGCAATTATACGAGTTCAGGGTTTCTGCCCAAAACCAGGTTGGCCTTGGACGACCAGCAGAGTTGAAAGAAGCTGTGTCTCCCAAAGAAATACTTGGTGGGTTTTCCCATCTTCTTTTGGGGTGTTTACATATAGCACTTTATTTGCTTTATGCTTATTTTATTTAATGTGCAAAACTTTGCATTTTATTTTTTTGTCTTTCAGAACCTCCTGAGATTGAGCTGGATGCCAGCATGAGAAAGTTAGTCACAGTCAGAGCAGGATGCCCTATTAGACTTTTTGCCATTGTGAGGGGTCGCCCAGCACCAAAAGTCACCTGGAGGAGAATGGGTATTGATAATGTTATCAGAAAAGGACAAGTTGATCTGGTTGACACTATGGCCTTCTGTGTCATTCCTGATTCAACACGCGATGACTCAGGCAAATATTCATTGACACTCGTTAATGCAGCTGGAGAAAAGGCTGTGTTTGTGAACGTCAGAGTTCTGGGTAAGTAATGAGAGAAATACCTCAAGACAATTCTAAAACAATTTTGGATGTTCCTTGCAAGAATATTTATTACCCTCAGGTGCAACCATTTTTGAGCGTAATTCTATCACCTAACACTAACCCCCTCCATGTAGACAGCTGTTGGTCCCCTTTAATTTTAACGTATTAAAGAAGAAAATACTAACATAAATTGAAATTTCTTCATAGATACTCCTGGACCTGTGTCAGACTTCAAGGTTTCAGATGTCACCAAGATGTCCTGCCATCTTTCATGGGCCCCTCCAGAGAATGATGGGGGTAGCCCAGTGACTCATTACATCCTGCAGAAACGGGAGGCTGACAGGAAGACCTGGGCAACTGTCACGGCAGAACTAAAGAAAACTAGTTTCCAAATCGCAAACCTCGTGCCTGGAAATGAATATTACTTCAGAGTAACAGCAGTGAATGAATATGGATCAGGTGTTCCAAGTGACATACCAAAACCTGTTCTAGCAACAGATCCTCTAAGTGAGTATGCCTTTATGTATATTTTATGTTTGCCTTCATGGATGTTTTCTGTTTGTTTTTCTCTAATTTTAGCAGATTTTTGCATTTTTTTGAGTTAGTGTTTCTAAATGGAACAATGCTGCTAACTACTCAAGTATAAACATAAGTATGTCTGTATCAGTTGCTTTCAAATAATATGAGCAATGAATATAGTACCTTTGAAATTATTATAAAAGAGTTTCCATCTTTTATACATTGTTCTTGTTGAATTTGCATGGATAGCATCCAGTATTCAAGGGTAAGAAAATCTTGGAGATTCAGCGTTTAATGTGTTCCTTTTTTCCCCTGAAAGGTGAACCTGATCCGCCAAGAAAACTTGAAGTTACTGAAATTACAAAGAATAGTGCTACTTTAGGCTGGCTGCCACCGCTGCGCGATGGAGGCTCTAAGATTGACGGGTACATTGTTAGCTACAAAGAACATGATCAACCAGCAGATCGTTGGATGGAGTATTCAGTCGTGAAAGATCTCTCCATTGTTGTGGCTGGTCTGAAAGAGGGGAAGAAGTACAACTTTAGAGTGGCAGCTAGAAATGCTGTAGGAGTGAGTTTGCCAATAGAAGCTACAGGAGAATATGAAATTAAAGAACAACTCAGTAAGTAACAATTTGAATACTACCTAATATACTGCTTCAATAATTAAATGAAGGAGATATAGAGGTTTTTGAGTCACAGAAAAATGTTTGCTTTATGGAGTTTTCTGGAGGATTATGGTTAACTGTACTGAATATAAAGACTGGTAGTTTGAGAGATAAATTGGAAAGCTAGACCTGTTTTAATATAAGAGAAAATAAGTGGTTTATATTTTAAGGTTGGTTGAGAGTCCAAACCAAAAATCGTGGAGGACAGGTTGGCCTATTTAAGGTGGCAGAGTTCCTGAGGCACAGGAAGATGTAGGGTAAGGGCAAGATGAGTAGAATCTTCTTAATTTGGGACATGGGAAGAAAAAGAGACAGGAACAGGAGAATGAGAACTAGCCAGTGGAAGTAAGTACACCAAACATGCTGCCATGTTTCTTTTGGGAAAAAAAAAAGAGTTTGTGCAAAAGAAGAAGTAGGAGAAAAATAATTCAAGGATACAGAAAGACTGACTGTGCAAGCAGGTTTATCTCAGTAAGAACTTCAGTTTTCTATTCCATGTTTCTTGTAGAAGGTCAGCAATAAGAGAGCAACAGGTTTCAGATAAAAAGAGAAATTGTATTTTGTGCATTAATAGTGCACAAATGTCTACATAAATGTGTGTGAATGCAATCCAAATTCATAAATATTCTCTTATAAACTGTACAATAATACAAAGACTGGAATGGATATTGCCACCTGCAGAAGCCAAAGTTGTCCATAAGAGGAACCTAAATTAAAGAATTCCTAGTCATTCATACATGATTCCACTTAAGAAAGAAGCAGAGAAGTTTCACATGAAAAAATAAGGAAAAGTAAATTAATATGTTAAAGAAGTTGAATTTATTTGCCTCTGTGTGATTTTTTTTTACAGTCCCACCTAAGATTCTGATGCCTGATCATGTTCACATTAAAGCTGGAAAGAAACTGAGAATTGAAGCTCATGTATATGGGAAGCCTCAGCCAGTCTGTAAATGGCTGAAAGGAGATGAAGCCGTAGTTACATCCAGTCGCCTTGCTGTGCATAAAGCAGAAAAGTCTTCTGTTCTTATCATTAAGGATGTGACTAGAAAAGATACTGATTTTTATACTCTTACTGCAGAAAATAGCTCTGGTACTGATAGTCAGAAGATCAAAGTGACAGTCATGGGTATGTTCCATTTGGTTGTTTTTCAGTCCAGCTTTATACAAAGCTGGTTTTACTATATTCCAGTGGTTGCCATTTTATTTCATCCCTTTTTTCTTAATATACTTTTTTCATGCAGATAAACCAGGTCCGCCACAGCCTCCATTTGATATTTCTGAAATAGATGCTGATGCTTGCACTCTTTCATGGCACATACCTCTTGAAGATGGTGGCAGCAACATTACAAACTATGTAGTTGAGAAATGTGATGTAAGCCGAGGAGACTGGGTAACAGCTTTATCTTCTGTCACAAAGACAAGCTGCAGAATTGGAAAATTGATTCCCGGAGAAGAGTATATGTTCCGTGTTCGTGCTGAAAATCGTTTTGGGATTTCTGAGCCGCTTGCTTCTGACAAGATGATCGCAAGATACCCATTTGGTATGCCAGTTTTTGATAGCAGCATTTCTCTATTTAAACTTTCTACTAAGAAAGCATACAATTGATGTCTATCTTCATATTCCTTTCTAGATGTTCCCAGTGAACCAAAGAACGCACGTATTACCAAGGTCAACAAGGACTGCATTTTTGTTGCTTGGGATAGACCAGATAGCGATGGAGGCAGTCCAATCACTGGCTATCTCATTGAGCGCAAAGAGAGGAACAGCTTGCTGTGGGTGAAAGCTAACGACACCGCCGTGCGCTCCACAGAATACCCTTGCGTGGGCCTCATCGAAGGTCTTGAGTATACTTTCAGAATTTATGCATTGAACAGAGCTGGAGCAAGTAAACCTAGTAAACCAACTGAGTTTGTCACAGCAAGAGCACCAGTTGGTAAGCCACCCGTACCAATACTTTGCAACAGACTGTGTTTATTATAACTTTCAATATATCTGTAACTTATTATGATCTTTAGTTTGCCCTTCTGTTTGTACTTTTATGTTTATTATGACATCACTCTGATTGCACTGTCTAGGTATGCAGTAAATAGGATCCAGTAATATTATAGCTATTTTTTAATGTGTTAGTTCTTTTTTGAAAAATATACTATTATATGTTTTTATTTGCCATAGATCCCCCTGGAAAACCTGAAGTTATTGATGTCACTAAGAGTACTGCATCACTGGTATGGACAAGACCAAAGCATGATGGTGGTAGCAAACTTATTGGCTACTTTGTGGAAGCTTGCAAATTACCTGGTGATAAGTGGGTTCGGTGCAATACAACTCCATATCAAATACCCCAGGAAGAGTACACTGTCACTGGTTTGGAAGAAAATGCTCAGTACCAATTTAGAGCAATTGCCAAGACAGCAGTTAACATTAGCCGACCTTCAGAACCTTCTGATCCAGTGACCATTCATCCAGAAAATGGTAAGGAATACAAAAGCATTTGACAGCTCTGGAAGGAGTCTGTGCATATTGGGAACTAACGCTCATGTGAAGAATGAGACATTTACCTCCTACTAGATTGATTAACTTTTGGACTCTTTCCTTTCAGTTCCTCCCAGAATAGAGTTGGATCTGTCTATGCAATCACAGCTTACAGTAAAAGCTGGAACTAATGTGCGCCTGGAGGCAAATGTGTATGGCAAGCCAATGCCAGCAATCACCTGGAAGAAAGAAGGAGAAGTTTTAAAGCCATCTGAAGGTCTTAAGATCACCACGAAGAGAAATCTTGCTACAGTTGAGTTGTTCAGTGTTAACAGGAAGCAAACAGGAGACTACACTATCACTGCTGAAAATGCAAGCGGATCAAAGTCAGCAACCATTAGGCTTAAAGTACTTGGTAAGCTAAAGACTGTCTATGAATAAACACATTTATAATTAAATGATATAGCAAGAGATAGAACTATAACAATGTGATGTTAATTGTTCTAGATAAGCCTGGCCCACCAGCTTCTGTCAAAGTCAAGCATATGTATGCGGATCGTGCAATGCTTTCTTGGGAGCCTCCTTTGGAAGATGGAGGTTCAGAAATTACTAACTACATTGTAGACAAGCGTGAAACAAGCAGACCTAACTGGGCCCAAGTCAGTGCCAATGTACCCATTACAAGCTGCACTGTGGAGAGACTGATAGAAGGACATGAGTATCAGTTCCGCATTTGTGCTGAGAACAAATACGGTGTTGGAGACCCCATCTTAACTGAACCTGCAGTTGCTAAGAACCCATATGGTAAGTGCTTTGTGGAATAGTTTCATTGGTTACTGGGGTTTTACCTATACTTAAGAATGTGAATGTAATTTTCAAATAAATCTCCACAGATGTCCCTGGACCTTGTGATCCACCAGTAATTAGCAACGTAACAAAAGACTTTATGACTGTTAGCTGGAAGCCACCAGCTAGTGATGGTGGATCCCCAATAACTGGTTATATACTTGAGAAGCGTGAAACAAAGGCTCTTAACTGGACAAAAGTAAACAGGAAGCCTGTCATTGAAAGAACTGTTAAAGCTACTGGACTCCAAGAAGGAACAGAGTATGAGTTCCGGGTGATAGCACTGAATAAGGCTGGACCTGGCAAGCCTAGCGCACCATCTAAAGCAGTGTATGCTCGTGACCCTCAATGTAAGCTAAAAGTCTCAGATATTTTCCATTCTTATTTCCAAATATTATCATGCAGCATTTGGTATGCTAACCTTATGTTGTTTTAATTCCCAGATCCTCCTGGCCCACCTGCTTTCCCGAAAGTGGTCGACACTACTCGTAATTCAATAAGCCTGTCATGGAGCAAACCAGCATATGATGGAGGAAGCCCTATCATCGGTTATCTAGTGGAATCAAAACGAGCTGACACAGACAACTGGGTCAGATGCAATCTACCCAAGAATTTACAGGCTACACAATTTGTGGTAACAGGGCTGATGGAGGGTACAGAGTACCAGTTCCGTGTTTATGCTGTCAATAAGATTGGATACAGCGATCCAAGTGATGTTCCTGATAAACACACTGCCAAAGACATTTTAAGTAAGTTCACTGAAAGCACATTGCCTTGTTGACTTTTGCTTCAATTTATGGGATGAGTTTCAAAGACACATTTTGCCACAGGCACAGATTAATTTGGAACATGTTTTTACTCAAAAAATGTGGGCTAACAGTGGCTAATTTGGAAGAAAACAGAGCAGTTGGGAACAGAATAGACTTTTTCATTCTATGCTTTATAGCTTTCTGCCTCCTACTGGATCTTCAAGATTTGTTTTCTTTTTCTAATCATAATATTAGAATTTTCAGATCGCTCATGTTTCTTAAAACTTTCAGTTACCTTCATATCTTCTAAATAATTTGAAGCCAAGATTACTATTCTAAGCAGCTATATGATACTCTTTGATTGTATGACATTTACTCCTTAAGATACATGGTAGCTTTTGTATGCATTTTGCTGTACCTACAAAAGCATTGCTTCATAAAACTATCTTAGTTCAAGAAAAGCGTTGGAGTCCAGGGTGCTCTGAAACTCCTTTGAATTCTACAGAAACTAAGAGCCTTTCTAACATAAATGGTGTAAAGGCAGAAAAAAAAAGGAGGTGACATCACTGAAAAAAAAAGTATATTTTCAAATTATCTTCAGACATGAGTCAGGATACTTAATAACATCATCACAGGCATGAGAAGTTGGGTAGTCTAGTGAAATGCCAGTAAAGAGGGAGTTTTTGTCACAGTAACTTTTGTGATAATCTTAAACATGATGCTTTAATTACATGGGTTTTTTTCTCAAACACACAGTTCCACCTGAAGGGGAACTTGATGCAGAACTAAGAAAAGTCCTTGTGCTGCGTGCTGGAGTCACAATGAGACTTTACGTGCCAGTAAGAGGACGTCCACCTCCTAAGATTTCATGGTCTAAAGTGGGTGCCAACCTAAGAGATAGACAAGGATTAGACATCAAATCAACTGATTTTGATACCTTCCTGCGTTGTGAAAATGTAAATAAATATGATGCTGGAAAATACGTCCTCAGTCTGGAGAACAGCTGTGGCAAAAAGTCGTACACCATTGTTGTAAAAGTACTTGGTAAGTTTCAGGGCTTTCCCCATTATAATATATTTGTTAACTTTTTAACTGTTTTTCAAAGGTCTGTTTCTAAATCAAATATGCTGGTGTTGTGTTTATCCAGATACTCCAGGCCCGCCCATTAACCTGATTGTAAAGGATGCATCTAAAGATTCTGCCTACATTACATGGGAACCTCCTCTAGTAGATGGGGGCAGTCCAATCACAAATTATGTTGTTGAAAAACGTGATGCAGAAAGAAAATCATGGTCCACAGTAACAACAGAATGTCCAAAGACAAGCTACAGGATAACTAACTTAGAAGAAGGCAAATCTTACTTCTTCAGAGTTTTTGCTGAAAATGAATATGGTATTGGTGATCCTTGTGAAACTCGTGATGCTGTCAAAGCTTCTGGTAGGAAAAAATAATCCTTTTCCCCTATTTTTTTGTTTGCTTGTTTGTTTGTTTATTTTTAGCTTGAATGAAAACTTACTATGCTTTTCTTCCTTCTAGAAACACCTGGGCCAGTTGTGGATCTAAAAGCTTCAGCTGTGACAAAATCCTCATGCAATTTGGTATGGAAGAAGCCTATCAGTGATGGTGGAAGCCGTATTTCTGCATATATTGTTGAGGTCCTGATTGGTGAAGATAAATGGCAAGAAGTCATGCGGGGAAAGAACCTCCATTTTTCAATGAGAGACTTAAAAGAAGGACAAGAATACACTTTCAGAGTCAGGGCCCAAAATGATGCTGGATATGGAACTCCATCAGAGATCACAATTGTAGCAAGAGATGATGTTGGTGAGAAGCAAGATCATTAATTCAATGCTTTACTTACCCAAATTATATTTTATGCATACTATCATTACCACGTATACATAGAAATAAGGCACCCTTAAAACAGCATCTTAATTTTACCACAGAGTTTATGTATGGTGGAATAACTGAATTCCTTCATTTTTTACAGCGGCACCTGAACTTGACTTAAGAGATCTACCTGATTTGTGCTATACTGCTAAAGAGGGTAGCAATTTCCGTCTTAAAATCCCTATGAAAGGCAAGCCTGTCCCAACGGTAACTTGGAAGAAGGATGAAGACCAGGCAATTACTGAGAGTGGAAGAGTTGCATTTGAATCTACAGCAGTTAACACCACCCTTGTGGTACATGACTGCCAGAAAGCTGATGCAGGAAAATACACAATAACTCTGAAGAATGTTGCTGGCAGCAAGGAAGGCACTATTTTTGTGAAAGTTGTTGGCAAACCTGGCATACCAACAGGTCCAGTGAAATTTGACGAAGTCACAGCTGATGCCATAACCTTAAAATGGGGCCCTCCAAAAGATGATGGTGGTTCAGAAATCACTAACTATGTTCTAGAGAAGAGAGATAACGTAAACAATAAGTGGGTGACTTGTGCCTCTGCAGTCCAGAAAACCACATTTAGAGTTACAAGACTTCATGAAGGAAATGAATATACATTCAGGATCAGGGCTGAAAATAAATATGGAGTAGGGGAAGGTCTTAAATCAGAGCCTGTCATTGCAAAACATCCATTTGGTAAGTATCCATTATAATTTTTGAAATCTAAAAAATTAATTTTAGAGGTGATAATAATTTTTAAACCTGCTGCATTTTCTTTTCAATATTGTTTAGATGTCCCAGATGCTCCTCCACCTCCCAATATTGTTGCTGTTCGGCATGAGTCTGTAGCTTTAACTTGGACTGATCCCAGAAGAACTGGAGGTTCACCAATCACAGGTACATCCCCCAAAACCTCCCTGGCATTTCAGTAGTTAATACTACTTAATAGTTCTTTCTCTCTGTCAAAAGGCAAGATAAAAGTAGTGGGTGTTTATGCACTAAATTGATTGATTGATTGATTGATTGACTGAATAATTGACTGATTTCACTGGTTTACTTCCTAATTTAAAAAAGAAATAACTCAAATGTTGGGAAAATACTAACTGAAACTATATATTTTCTCAGAGCCAAAACATTTAAAGAAGTAAACCCAAATTCACCTGTATGTGGCAATACTTGGGTCTACAAAATTAGCAATTTGCTTTTACAAACACCTTCTCATTGCAATTATGTACATCCACCATGTATGTCCACATCCATTTCTTAACCTGATTTTCAGTGCTCCTCTTGCACAATGCATATGCAACATGCAATATGGGCAGTATGATGTTTCACAATGCTGTGAGAAATTGAAATTCCTAGAAATCCCCCTATATTTTTATCTCATCATTTATCTTCTAGGCTATCACATTGAAGTTAAAGAAAGAAATAGTCTTCTGTGGAAGAGAGCAAATACAACGCCGATAAGAATGAAAGATTTCAGAGTGACAGGGTTAACAGAAGGTCTGGAATATGAATTCAGAGTAATGGCAATCAATATGGCTGGTGTAGGTAAACCAAGTCTTCCATCTGAACCAGTTGTGGCGCTTGATCCTATTGGTAAGTCATCAGGAGAATAAAAAGGAAAGTTCTGAAATTTGAAATAGCTTTTGTTTGATTGCTATTTTTTTTCCTTGTAGATCCTCCTGGGAAGCCTGAAGTTATCAATGTAACCAGGAGCTCAGTAACACTCATTTGGACAGAACCAAAATATGATGGTGGACATAAATTAACCGGCTATATTGTTGAGAAGCGTGATTTACCCAAAAAGACTTGGATGAAAGCTAATCACGTGAATGTTCCAGACTGTGCATTTACTGTAACTGACCTTACTGAAGGCTGCAAATACGAATTCCGAATTAGAGCAAAGAACACCGCTGGCGCTATCAGTCCTCCATCTGAATCCACAGGAACCATAATATGCAAGGATGAGTATGGTATGTAGATGGCATTGAAAATGCAGAGTTTTACTTGAGTAATTATTATCAGATCTCTTTTGTTTCCTATCCCTGTGTTCTTGTTGTAACAATCAGTATTTTTTTACTTTGTTTTGACAGAGGCACCAACCATTGTTCTGGATCCTACTCTGAAGGAAGGTTTAACAGTAAAAGCAGGGGAAACCATCACATTGTCTGCTATTAGTATCCGTGGCAAACCCCCTCCAACTTCAGCATGGTCCAAAGCTGGAAAAGATTTTAGACCCTCCGAGCTTGTGCACATTGAAACCAAACCAACTTCTTCTACCCTAAGTGTCAAATATGCAGCCAGAAAAGATTCTGGAGAATACACCATCACTGCAACCAATCCTTTTGGCACTAAGCAGGAGACTGTACATGTGAAAGTTTTAGATATTCCAGGACCTCCAGGGCCTATTGAGATCAGCAATGTTTCAGCAGAAAAAGCGACTCTTACATGGACACCTCCTGCAGAAGATGGTGGATCACCAGTAAAATCATACGTTCTTGAAAAGAGAGAAACTAGTCGACTGCTCTGGACATTGGTTGCTGAAAACATTGAGACCTGTAGGCATGTTGTTAGCAAGCTCATTCAAGGAAATGAATATGTTTTCCGTGTCTCAGCTGTAAATCAGTATGGCCAGGGTGAACCAGTACAATCAGAACCAGTTAAAATGGTGGATAGATTTGGTAAGTAGAGCAAGCTAAGGAATTCCAGTGTGGTTTTTTTAATTTCTAAAGAGTTGATTTTTTGTCTAACTATACTTTTTTCTTCCTGAACAGGTCCTCCAGGCCCTCCTGGAAAACCAGAAGTAACAAATGTGACTAAAAATACTGTCACAGTTACCTGGAAAAGGCCAGTTGATGATGGTGGAAGTGAAATCACAGGTTACCATGTGGAGCGAAGAGAAAAGAAAGGTTTAAGATGGGTGAGAGCAACAAAGAAACCAGTCTCAGATCTTAGATGCAAAGTAACTGGTCTTCTGGAAGGAAACGAATATGAATTCCGTGTCAGTGCAGAAAATAGAGCTGGAGTTGGACCACCAAGTGATACTTCAAACTCCGTCCTTTGCAAAGATGTTGCATGTCAGTATCATGCTTTTTCTTTTTGGGGGTGGGTGGGATGGGTAAGGGAGCACATTCAGAGAGGATATATCAATGACTTCTGCTGTAATGTAATGTTTTATCTTTTATTTGCTTCTCAGACCCACCAGGCCCACCTGCAAATCCAAGAGTGACTGATACCACAAAGACAAGTGCATCTTTAGCCTGGAACAAGCCTCACTATGATGGTGGTCTTGAAATCACTGGCTATATAGTAGAGCATCAAAAAGAAGGAGAAGATGAATGGGTGAAGGACACAATAGGGACTGCTTTAAGAATCACTCAGTTTGTTGTAGCTCCCCTGCAGACCGGGGCCAAGTATAATTTCAGAATCTCTGCCATGAATGCTGCAGGTGTCGGTGAAGCAGCAATAATTCCAAGTGTGGAAATCGTTGACCGAGAAGAGGTTCCTGACTTTGAACTGGATGCTGAGCTAAGAAGAACACTTGTTGTCAGAGCTGGATGCACTATTCGGATTTTTGTACCAATTAAAGGACGTCCAACTCCAGAAGTAACATGGACAAAAGATGATGCTTCACTCAAAGGACGTGCCAGTATTGAAAATACCGACTCTTTTACACTCTTGATTGTCACAGAGTGCACCAGATATGATGCAGGAAAGTATGTAATGACTCTTGAAAATGCTGCTGGTAAGAAGACTGGCTTTGTAAATGTAAAAGTCTTGGACACACCAGGTCCACCAATAAACCTTAAGCCTAGAGAAATAACCAAAGACAGCATCACCCTCCAATGGGATATGCCTCTGGTAGATGGAGGTTCACGTATAACCAACTATATTGTTGAGAAACGCGAATCAACTCGGAAGGCATATTCAACAGTCACAACCAACTGCCAGAAGTGTTCCTTCAAGGTTCCTAATTTGGCTGAGGGGTGTGAATACTATTTCAGAGTACTGGCTGAAAATGAGTATGGTATTGGTGAACCAGCTGAAACAACAGAACCAGTAAAAGCTTCTGAGGCCCCATCCCCACCTGAGAGTCTTAATATTATGGATGTAACACGGAATTCAGTTAGCCTAGCTTGGCCAAAACCAGAACACGATGGTGGCAGCAAGATCACTGGGTATGTAATTGAAGCACAGAGAAAAGGAACCAACCAGTGGGCACACATCACCACTGTAAAAACGCTGGACTGTGTAGTAAAGAATCTAACTGAAAATGAAGAGTATACTTTCCAGGTTATGGCAGTTAACAGTGCTGGAAGAAGTGCCCCAAGGGAAAGCAGACCAGTTATTATCAAGGAGCAAACAATGCTACCAGAGTTTGACCTCCGTGCTATTTACCAGAAAACAGTCATTGCCAAAGCTGGTGACAATATCAAGATTGAAATCCCTGTACTTGGTCGTCCAAGGCCTACTGTGACTTGGAAGAAAGAAGACCAAATTCTTAAGCAAACACAAAGGGTAAATTATGAAAATACAGCAACTGCAACCATACTGACCATCAATGAATGTGTTCGAAGTGATAGTGGTCAATATCCACTGTCAGCTAAAAATATTGTTGGAGAAGTTAGTGAAGTAATCACAGTTCAGGTTCATGACATACCTGGACCGCCTACTGGACCAATCAAATTTGAAGAAATTTCATGTGATTTCCTAACATTCTCGTGGGAGCCTCCTTTGAATGATGGTGGTGTACCAATAAGTAACTACGTTGTAGAAATGCGTCAGACCGACAGTACCACGTGGACTGAGCTGGCAACTACAGTGATACGCACGACATTTAAAGCTGTTCGTCTTACTACTGGAGTTGAGTATCAGTTCCGCGTTAAAGCTCAAAACAGGTACGGAGTTGGTCCAGCCATCACTTCAGAGTCTGTAGTTGCCAACTACCCATTTAAGGTACCTGGGCCTCCTGGCACTCCTCAGGTGATTGCAGTCACCAAAGAAACCATGACCATTAGCTGGAATGAGCCAGTTAGTGATGGTGGAAGCCCAATACTGGGATATCACATTGAAAGAAAAGAGCGAAACAGCATTGTTTGGCAGACTGTAAGTAAAATGTTGGTGTCAGGAAATATCTTTAAATCAACTGGACTTACCGATGGCATTGCATATGAATTCCGTGTTATAGCAGAAAACCTGGCTGGGAAGAGTAAGCCAAGCAAGCCATCTGAGCCTGTGTTTGCCCTGGACCCAATAGATCCACCTGGTAAGCCGATACCTCTGAACATTACAAGACATGCAGTTACACTGAAGTGGACTAAACCAGAATATAATGGAGGTTTTAAGATAACTGGCTACACTGTTGAAAAAAGAGACCTTCCAAATGGCCGTTGGCTGAAGGCTAATTTCAGCAATATACTGGAGACTGAATTCACTGTAAGTGGTTTGACAGAAGATGCTGCCTATGAATTCCGTGTCATTGCTAGGAATGCTGGTGGAGCTGTTAGTCAGCCCTCAGAGCCATCAGATGCAATCACTTGTAGAGATGACATTGAAGCACCAAGGATAAAGGTGGATGCTAAATACAAGGACACCATAGTGTTGAAAGCAGGTGAAGTTTTCAGACTTGAGGCTGATGTTTCAGGTCGCCCTCCACCAACTATGACATGGACAAAGGGAGAAAAAGAACTTGAGGACACAGCAAAATTAGAAATAAAAATAGCAGATTTCTCTACCATTCTCACCAACAAAGATTCCTCAAGAAGAGATGGTGGTGCTTACACACTTACTGCAACAAATCCTGGTGGCTTTGCCAAGCATGTCTTCAACGTTAAAGTTCTTGATAGACCTGGTCCCCCAGAAGGGCCTTTGGCTGTGTCTGAAGTCACTGCAGAAAAATGTGTGCTGTCGTGGCTACCCCCACTGGATGATGGAGGAGCAAAGATTGACCATTATGTGGTTGAAAAACGTGAAACAAGTAGATTGGCGTGGACATCTGTAGGCGCAGAAGTTCCAGTGACTAAACTGAAGGTTACTAAACTGTTGAAGGGCAATGAGTACGTGTTCCGAGTTATGGCTGTTAACAAATACGGAGTTGGTGAGCCTCTGGAATCAGAGCCCGTTCTCGCAGTAAATCCATATGTTCCACCTGATCCACCTAAAACACCTGAAGTTACAGCAATTACAAAGGATTCTATGGTTGTCTGTTGGGGCCACCCTGATTCTGATGGTGGGAGCCCAATAACTAACTATATTGTGGAACGTCGAGACAAGACTGGTCTACGGTGGGTGAAATGTAACAAAAGGGTTGTTACTGACTTACGCTTTAAAGTGTCTGGACTGACAGAAGGCCATGAATATGAATACAGAGTCATGGCAGAAAATGCTGCTGGTGTCAGTGAGCCAAGTCCAACCAGTCCATTCTATAAAGCCTGTGATACTGTGTTTAAGCCTGGTCCCCCAGGTAATCCTCGTGTTTTGGATAGCAGCAAGTCCTCTATTACAATAGCATGGAACAAACCAATATATGATGGTGGTTCGGAGATCACAGGTTACATGGTTGAGATTGCACTACCTGAAGAAGATGAGTGGAAGATTGTAACTCCACCAGTGGGTCTAAAGGCCACTTCTTTTACCATCACTGACTTGAAAGAAAACCAAGAGTATAAAATACGGATATATGCTATGAACTCTGAAGGTCTTGGGGAACCTGCTCTTGTTCCTGGCACTCCAAAAGCTGAAGAAAGAATGCTACCTCCAGAGATTGAACTTGATGCAGAGCTACGTAAAGTTGTAACTATTAGAGCTTGCTGTACTCTGAGACTCTTTGTCCCAATTAAAGGAAGACCAGCACCTGAAGTTAAATGGACGAGAGAACATGGGGAATCTTTGGATAGAGCGAGCATTGAATCAACAAGCTCTTATACTTTACTTATTGTTGAAAATGTAAATAGATTTGATAGTGGCAAATACATACTGACAATTGAAAACAGCTCAGGTAGTAAAACAGCTTTTGTGAACGTCAGAGTTCTTGATACTCCAGGGGCACCTCAAGATTTGAAAATAAAGGAAGTTACAAAATCTTCAGTTACACTCACATGGGAGCCTCCTCTCATAGATGGCGGCTCTAAAATTAAAAATTACATAGTTGAAAAGCGTGAATCAACAAGAAAAGCTTATTCAACTGTTAATGCCAATTGCCACAAGACCAGCTGGAAAGTTGATTCACTGCAAGAAGGCTGCAACTACTACTTCAGAGTCCTTGCTGAAAATGAGTATGGAATAGGCCTTCCAGTTGAAACGTCAGAATCCATAAAAGTGTCAGAAAGACCACTTCCACCAGGGAAAATAACTTTGTTGGACGTGACAAGAAATAGTGTAACCTTATCTTGGGAAAAACCCGAACACGATGGTGGTAGCAGAATTCTGGGCTATATTGTAGAAATGCAAAGCAAAGGCAGTGAAAAGTGGTCAACCTGTGCTACCGTAAAAGTTACTGAAGCCACCATCACAGGACTGATCCAAGGTGAAGAATACACCTTCCGTGTTTCAGCTCAGAATGAGAAAGGTATCAGCGATCCTCGCCAGCTGGGTATACCAGTGGTTGCAAAAGATCTTGTGATCCCACCAGCTTTCAAACTACTGTTTACCACTTTCAGTGTTCTAGCGGGAGAGGACTTAAAGGTTGATGTTCCTTTTGTTGGTCGACCCAAACCCGCAGTGTCTTGGCATAAAGAAAGCGTGGCATTGAAGCAGACTACAAGAGTAAATGCAGAAAGCTCGGAAAACAACACAGTGTTAACAATTAAAGAAGCATGCAGAGAAGATGTGGGAACATATTTAGTTAAACTTACAAACTCTGCTGGTGAAGCAACTGAGACACTAAATATTGTTGTCCTTGACAAACCAGGACCTCCAACTGGACCAGTAAAAGTAGATGAAGTCACAGCAGACAGTATTACCATTTCCTGGGAACCACCCAAGTATGATGGTGGTAGCTCTATCAATAATTACATTGTAGAAAGAAGAGACACTTCCACCACAACTTGGCATATTGTGTCAGCTACTGTTGCTAGAACAACTATAAAAGCATGTCGGTTAAAGACCGGCTGTGAATATCAGTTCAGAATTGCAGCTGAGAACAGATATGGGAAGAGTACGTATCTCACCTCAGAGTCAATAGTAGCCCAATACCCATTTAAAGTTCCTGGTCCACCTGGAACTCCTTTTGTAACAAATGTCACAAAAGACAGCATGGTGGTACAATGGCACGAACCAGTGAACGATGGCGGTAGCAGGATCATTGGTTATCACTTGGAGCGCAAAGAAAGAAACAGCATCCTGTGGGCTAAACTGAACAAAACACCTCTTCCAGATACCAAATTTAAGACAACTGGCCTTGAGGAAGGTCTTGAATATGAATTCAGAGTCTCTGCAGAAAACATAGTGGGAATTGGAAAGGCAAGTAGAGCATCTGAATGCTATACTGCGCGTGACCCATGTGACCCTCCAGGTCGTCCAGAACCTGTAATTGTCACAAGAAGCTCAGTAACACTCCAGTGGAAGAAACCTATATATGATGGTGGAAGTAAAATCACAGGTTATGTTGTTGAAAAGAAGGAATTACCTGATGGGCGTTGGATGAAAGCAAGCTTTACAAATGTCATTGATACTCAATTTGAAGTAACTGGTCTAGTTGAAAACCAGAGATACGAGTTCCGTGTTATAGCGCGAAATGCTGCAGGTGTTTTCAGTGAACCGTCTGAGAGCTCAGGGGCAATTACAGCAAGAGATGAAGTAGAACCACCTCAAATAAGTATGGATCCAAAATTCAGAGACACTATTGTAGTGCACGCTGGTGAGTCATTCAAGCTTGATGCTGATGTTCATGGCAAACCAATACCTTCCATTCAGTGGTTAAAAGGTGACCGTGAGCTGACAAGCACCGCTCATATGGAAATAAAAACTACTGATTTTGCAACAAGCCTCAGTGTGAAGGAAGCCACAAGAGTTGACAGTGGGCAGTATGTACTGCTGGCAAAGAATGTTGCAGGTGAAAAGAAGGTTCCTGTTAATGTCAAAGTTCTTGATAGACCTGGACCTCCAGAAGGACCTGTTGAGTTTACAGGTGTTACAGCTGAAAAATGCACACTGTCATGGAAACCTCCACTACAAGATGGTGGTAGCGATATTTCACACTACGTTGTAGAAAAACGGGAAACCAGTCGCTTGGTGTGGACTATTGTTGACTCAAATGTGCAAACCCTGAACTGCAAAGTTACAAAACTTCTAGAAGGAAATGAGTATGTTTTCCGCATCATGGCAGTAAATAAATATGGTGTTGGTGAACCCCTTGAGTCTGACCCAGTAGTTGCAAAGAACCCATTTGTTGTGCCACTTCCTCCAAAGGCTCCAGAAGTCACAGCAGTTACCAAGGATTCTATGATAGTTGTATGGGAAAGACCAGCCTCAGATGGCGGCAGTGAAATCCTAGGCTACGTCCTTGAAAAACGGGATAAGGAAGGCATTCGCTGGACAAGATGTAACAAACGCCTGATAAGCGAACTGCGATACAGAGTGACTGGTCTTATAGAAAATCATGATTATGAGTACAGAGTTTCAGCTGAAAATGCTGCTGGTCTTAGTGAACCAAGTCCACCTTCTACTTACTACAAAGCATGTGATCCTATTTACAAGCCAGGTCCACCCAATAATCCTAAAGTTACGGATGTTACAAGATCTTCAGTTTTTCTTTCATGGGGTAAACCTATATATGATGGTGGCTCTGAAATTCAGGGATACATTGTGGAAAAATGTGATGTAAGTGATGGTGAATGGGCAATTTGTACCCCTCCAACTGGAATTAAGAATACTCACATGGAAGTAGAAAAATTAGTGGAAAAACACGAATACAAATTCCGCATATGTGCAGTTAATAAAGCAGGAGTTGGAGAGCATGCAGATGTTCCTGGTTCTGTTATTGTAGAAGAGAAGATGGAGGCACCAGACCTTGACCTTGACATGGAATTACGGAAGATTGTAAATGTGAGAGCAGGAGGTTCCTTAAGACTGTTTGTTCCCATCAGAGGTCGTCCAACACCTGAAGTAAAATGGGGTAAAGTGGAAGGTGACATCAGAGAAGCAGCTATTATTGATACCACTAGTAGCTTTACTTCCCTTGTTCTAGATAATGTTAACAGATTTGATAGCGGAAAATATACTCTGACCTTGGAAAACAGCAGTGGAACAAAGTCTGCATTTGTCAGTGTAAGAGTACTGGATACCCCAAGTGCACCTGTTAATCTAAAAATCAGAGAGATCACTAAAGACTCTGTTTCACTTTCATGGGAGCCTCCTCTCTTGGATGGTGGAGCAAAAATAAAGAATTTCATTATTGAAAAGCGTGAAGCAACAAGAAAGGCATATGCAGCTGTTGTAACAAACTGCCACAAGACTTCATGGAAAGTAGATCAACTTCAGGAGGGCTGCTATTACTTCTTCAGAGTCTCTGCTGAGAATGAATATGGAATTGGCCTCCCTGCAGAAACCAGTGACCCAATTAAAGTTGCTGAAGTTCCACAGCCTCCTGGGAAAATAACAGTGGATGATGTCACAAGAAACAGTGTCTCACTAAGCTGGGCAAAACCTGAACATGATGGCGGTAGCAAAATCATACAATATATTGTTGAAATGCAAGCAAAGGGCAGTGAGAAGTGGTCAGAGTGTGCTCGTGTTAAAACACTTGAAGCAGTTGTTACTAATCTAACTCAAGGGGAAGAATATCTTTTTAGAGTCATGGCTGTAAATGAAAAGGGTAAGAGTGATCCTAGAGCACTTGCAGTTCCAATAGTTGCCAAAGACCTGGTGATTGAACCTGATGTAAGACCTGCTTTCCACAGTTACAGTGTTCAGGTGGGACAGGACCTAAAAGTAGAAATACCAATTGCAGGTCGACCTAAGCCAACTGTTACCTGGGTTAAAGATGGCCAGCCATTGAGGCAGACCACAAGAGTCAATGTCAGCGATTCAACTGACCTCACTGTACTGCATCTGAAGGAAACTAGCAAAGAAGACAGTGGCACTTATGAAATCACTGTGGCTAATGTTGTTGGGCAAAAGTCTGCCTCTGTTGAAATTATTACTCTAGACAAACCTGACCCGCCAGTTGGACCTGTGAAGTTTGATGAAATAAGTGCAGAAAGTATTACCCTGTCATGGAACCCTCCAGCATACACAGGCGGCTGCCAAATCACCAACTATATTGTGCACAAGAGAGATACAACGACCACTGTATGGGAAACAGTTTCAGCTACTGTTGCAAGAACTACACTGAAGGTGACTAAACTGAAAACTGGTTCAGAATACCAGTTCAGAATATTTGCTGAGAACAGGTATGGGCAGAGTTTTGGATTGGATTCTGCACCAGTCGTAGCACAGTATCCCTACAAGGAACCAGGACCTCCTGGCACACCATTTGTGACAACAGTTACCAAAGACTCCATGGTTGTACAGTGGCATGAACCAGTAAATGATGGTGGCAGTAGAGTGCTGGGTTACCATCTTGAGAGAAAGGAGAAAAACAGCATTCTGTGGACTAAAGTAAACAAGACTATTATTCAGGACACAAGTTTTAAGACAAATAACCTTGAAGAAGGAATTGAGTATGAGTTCCGAGTTTCTGCAGAAAATATTGTTGGTGTAGGCAGAACAAGTAAGTGTTCTGAGTGCTATGTAGCTCGTGATCCATGTGATCCTCCAGGTCGCCCAGAAGCTATAATAATAAAAAGAAGCTCTATTACTCTACAGTGGACCAAACCAGAATATGATGGTGGAAGCAAGGTTACTGGTTATATTGTAGAGAAACGTGACTTACCAGATGGTCGCTGGATGAAAGCGAGCTTCACAAATATCATTGAAACTCAGTTCACTGTAACAGGACTTACTGAAGACCAAAGATATGAATTTAGAGTCATTGCAAAGAATGCTGCAGGTGCAATAAGCAAACCTTCTGACAGTACAGGACCAATAACAGCAAGGGACGAAGTTGAACTTCCACGGATTTCAATGGATCCAAAGTACAAAGACACTATTGTTGTAAATGCTGGTGAAACATTCAGACTTGAGGCTGATGTTCATGGAAAGCCACTACCAACCATTAAGTGGTACAAAGGAGATAAAGAGCTTGAGGACACTGCTAGATATGAAATAAAGAACACAGATTTCAGTGCATTAATAACTGTAAAAGATGCTATTAGAGTTGATGGTGGGCAGTACATTCTAGAAGCCTCTAATGTTGCAGGAACAAAGACAGTAACAGTAAACGTAAAAGTCTTGGACAGGCCAGGACCTCCAGAGGGCCCAGTCCAAGTGACAGGAGTTACAGCTGAAAAATGCGCCCTGGCATGGGGTCCTCCTCTTCATGATGGTGGCAGTGATATTTCTCATTACATTGTAGAGAAGAGAGAAACTAGCCGCCTGGCATGGACTGTGGTTGCTTCAGAAGTTTTACCTACAATGCTGAAAGTAACAAAACTCTTGGAAGGAAATGAATACGTCTTCCGTATTATGGCAGTTAACAAATATGGGGTTGGTGAGCCATTGGAATCCGTGCCAGTAATGATGAGAAATCCATTTGTGGTTCCTGGACCACCAAAGGCCTTGGAAATTACCAACATCACGAAGGATTCTATGACTGTGTGCTGGACCCGGCCAGACAGTGATGGAGGTAGTGAAATCATAGGTTACATTGTAGAAAAGAGAGACCGAGCAGGCATCAGATGGATAAAATGCAATAAACGCCGCATTACCGATTTGCGATTAAGAGTTACAGGTTTAACAGAGGATCATGAATATGAATTCAGAGTTTCTGCTGAAAATGCTGCTGGAGTTGGTGAACCAAGCCAAGTTTCTCCCTACTTCAAAGCTTGTGACCCGATGTTCAAGCCTGGCCCACCTACAAATGCCCATGTTGTGGATACCACCAAAAGTTCAGTTACACTCGGTTGGAGTAAACCTATTTATGATGGTGGTTGTGAAATCCAGGGATACCTTGTAGAAATCTGTAAAGCAGATGAAGATGAATGGTCACTTGTTACTCCACAGACAGGCATACGTGCCACTCGATTTGAGATCAAAAAGCTTATTGAACATCAAGAATACAAACTACGAGTGTGTGCTCTCAACAAGATCGGCGTGGGAGAGGCTGCATCAGTTCCTGGTACTATTAAACCAGAAGACAAACTTGAAGCTCCAGAACTTGATATTGATTCAGAGCTAAGGAAAGGCATAGTGGTTAGAGCTGGTGGGTCTGCCAGGATTCACATACCATTCAGGGGACGACCAACACCTGACATCACATGGTCCCGAGAAGAAGGTGAATTCTCAGAAAAAGTTCAGATTGATAAAGGCATAAACTACACACAACTTTCAATTGACAACTGTGATAGAAATGATGCTGGAAAATATATTCTTAAGCTGGAGAACAGCAGTGGCTCTAAATCTGCATTTGTTACAGTGAAAGTCTTGGACACACCAGGACCCCCGCAAAACTTAGTGGTAAAGGATATAAAGAAGGATTCTGCTGTATTATCTTGGGAGCCACCGATTATTGATGGTGGTGCAAAGGTAAAGAACTACGTAATAGACAAGCGTGAGTCAACCAGGAAGGCATTTGCAAATGTAAGTGCTAAGTGTGCCAAGACAAGTTTCAAAGTTGAAAATCTTACAGAAGGAGCAATTTATTACTTCAGGGTTATGGCTGAAAATGAATATGGAATTGGTGTTCCAGTTGAAACAAGGGATGCTATCAAAGCCTCAGAGCCACCTCTGCCTCCTGGGAAAGTAACACTCACTGATGTCACTCAGAGAAGTGCATCACTTACATGGGAAAAACCTGAACATGATGGAGGTAGCAGAATTTTGGGATATCTTGTTGAAATGTTGCCTAAAGGAACAGAAAAATGGAGTGTTGTTAGTGAGACCAAAACATGTAATGCAGAGGTGTCTGGTTTGAGTCCAGGACAGGAATATCAATTCCGTGTGATCGCCTACAATGAAAAAGGCAAAAGTGATCCAAGAGCACTTGGAATTCCTGTGATAGCTAAAGACCTGACTATTGAGCCAAGTTTCAAACTGATGTTTAATACATACAGTGTGCAAGCTGGAGAAGATCTGAAGGTAGAAGTACCATTTATTGGTAGACCCAAACCTACTATTACTTGGACAAAAGATGAGCAGCCACTGAAACAGACAACCAGATTAAATATTGAGAATACGACAACATCAACTATTTTACACATTAAAGAAAGCAACAGGGAAGACTTTGGTAAATATGCAGTAACAGCCACAAATGCAGCAGGTACAGCAACAGAGCACCTGAGCATAATTGTACTAGAAAAGCCTGGCCCACCACGAGGACCTGTCCGCTTTGACGAAATTAGTGCAGACTTTGTTGTTCTATCGTGGGATCCACCTGATTATACTGGTGGCTGCCAGATAAGCAACTATATAGTAGAAAAGCGCGACACAAGCACTACCACATGGAACATCGTCTCAGCAACTGTTGCAAGAACAACCATCAAAGCAACAAAGCTTAAAACAGGTTCTGAGTACCAGTTCAGGATTTCTGCTGAAAATAGATATGGAAAGAGCTCTCCTTTGGCTTCTAAATCAATTGTTGTGCAATACCCCTACAAGGTGCCTGGACCACCTGGAACCCCATTTGTTACGGCATCTTCCAAGGACCACATGATTGTACAATGGCATGAACCAGTTAATGATGGAGGCAGCAAAATTCTTGGCTACCATCTGGAGCGTAAAGATAAGAACAGCATTCTTTGGACAAAACAGAACAAGTCACTTATTGTGGACACCAAATATAAAACAGACGGCCTTGAAGAAGGTCTTGAATATGAGTTTAGAGTTTCTGCTGAAAACATTGTTGGCATTGGCAAAGTCAGCAAAGTATCAGAACTGTACGTTGCCCGAGATCCTTGTGACCCACCTGGCCGCCCAGAGGCCATTGTTGTTACAAGAAGTAATATCACACTGAAGTGGAAAAAGCCAGAATATGATGGTGGAAGCAAAATAACTGGTTATATTGTAGAAAAGAAAGAACTGCCAGACGGTCGCTGGATGAAAGCCAGCTTTACAAATGTGTTGGAAACAGAATTTACAGTAAGTGGTCTTGTTGAAAACCAACGATATGAATTCAGAGTAATTGCAAGAAATGCAGCAGGTTGCTTGAGTGAGCCATCTGAAAGTACAGGGCCTATTACTGCCAGAGATGAAATTGAAGCACCAGGAGCTTCATTGGATCCTAAATATAGAGATGTCATTGTTGTTCATGCTGGAGAAACCTTTGTTCTTGAAGCTGATATCCATGGCAAACCTATTCCTGACGTTACATGGTCAAAAGATGGTAAAGACCTTGAAGAAACAACTGCAAGAATGGAAATTAAATCTACCATTGAGAAAACAAGTCTCACTGTCAAAGACTGTATAAGAGTAGATGGAGGTCACTATACTCTTAACCTCAAAAATGTTGGTGGCACCAAATCTATACCAATCACTGTGAAAGTGCTTGACAGACCAGGACCTCCAGAAGGACCTTTGAACATTACCGGTGTCACTGCAGAAAAATGCTACTTGTCATGGTCTCCACCTTCACATGACGGCGGTTCTAGTATCTCACATTATATCATTGAGAAGAGAGAGACAAGTAGGCTTTCGTGGACACAAGTAGCAACAGATGTGCAGGCTCTAAATCACAAAGTAACCAAACTCCTTCCTGGCAATGAATACATTTTCCGTGTAATGGCAGTGAATAAATATGGAGTTGGAGAGCCCTTGGAATCTGAACCAGTTGTGGCTCGTAATCCATACAAACCCCCTGGTCCTCCTTCAACACCTGAAGTTTCAGCAATCACAAAAGATTCTATGGTGGTAACATGGGGTCGCCCAGAAGACAATGGAGGAGCTGAAATTGAAGGTTACATACTTGAAAAACGAGACAAGGATGGTATCCGGTGGACCAAGTGCAATAAGAAAAGGCTGACAGACTTACGATTCAGAGTAACAGGTCTAACTGATGGGCATTTCTATGAGTTTAGAGTGTCTGCTGAAAATGCTGCAGGGGTAGGGGAACCCAGTGAGCCATCCATTTTCTATCGTGCTTGTGATGTATTATATCCACCAGGTCCACCTACCAATCCAAAGGTTACAGATACTTCCAGGTCATCAGTTTCCCTTGCCTGGAGTAAGCCCATTTATGATGGTGGCGCTCCTGTCAAAGGGTATGTAGTGGAAGTTAAAGAAGCTGCTGCTGATGAATGGACTACCTGCACCCCACCAACAGGTCTACAGGCAAAACAGTTCACCGTGACAAAACTGAAGGAGAACCAGGAGTATAATTTCCGCATCTGTGCCATCAACTCAGAAGGAGTAGGAGAACCTGCGACTATACCTGGTGCTGTCTTAGCAGAGGACAAGACTGAACCTCCTGAAATTGAACTTGATGCGGATCTCAGAAAAGTGGTCACTGTACGTGCCAGTGGTACTTTGCGCCTGTTTGTCACCATCAAAGGAAGACCAGAACCTGAAGTTAAATGGGAGAAAGCAGAAGGAACAATTAGTGAGCGAGCTCAGATTGAAGTCACCAGTTCCTACACAATGCTGGTCATTGACAATGTCAATAGATTTGATAGTGGTAGATATAACCTTACTTTAGAGAACAACAGTGGCAAAAAATCCGCTTTTGTTAATGTCAGAGTGCTTGATACACCTAGTGCACCTCTAAACCTGACAGTCAGGGAAGTGAAAAAAGATTTTGTAACTTTAGCCTGGGAAGCACCACTTATTGATGGTGGAGCTAAAATTACCAACTACGTAGTTGAAAAGCGAGAATCCACAAGAAAGGCATATGCCACAGTTACAAGCAACTGTACTAAGAATTCCTTCAAGATTACTCAACTACAAGAAGGATGTAGTTATTACTTCCGTGTTCTAGCTGTAAATGAATATGGGGCTGGTTTACCAGCAGAAATTGCTGATCCAGTTAAGGTGTCTGAACCACCTTCTCCACCTTCAAAGGTCATTCTTGTTGACGTGACTCGCAATTCTGCATCAATTAAATGGGAAAAGCCAGAGAGTGATGGTGGCAGTAAAATTACTGGTTATATAGTAGAAATGCAGACTAAAGGAAGTGTAAAATGGAGTGCATGTACACAGGTGAAAACATTGGAAGCAACAGTAACAGGCTTAAGTATGGGAGAAGAGTACAGTTTCAGGGTGATTGCTGTTAATGAAAAAGGAAAAAGTGATCCAAGAGAACTTGGTGTCCCTGTCATTGCAAAAGATATTGAAATCCAGCCATCTGTTGAACTTCTTTTTAACACATTCACGGTGAAAGCTGGAGATGATCTTAAGATTGACATTCCATTCAGAGGGCGACCTCTTCCCACTGTTACCTGGAAGAAGGATGGGAATCCCTTAAAACAGACAACCAGGGTAAATGTTCAAACATCCAAGACTTTAACTTCACTGTCCATCAAGGAAGCTACAAATGAAGATCTGGGACATTATGAATTGCATCTTTCAAATACTGCTGGAACAACAACAGCTTCTCTAACTGTAGTTGTCCTTGACAGACCAGGGCCACCAACTGATGTTAAAATTGATGAAGTTAGTGCTGATAGTGTAACTCTGTCTTGGAAACCTCCAGCATATGATGGTGGATGTCACATTAGCAATTACATTGTGGAGAAGAGAGATACTACCACAACCACATGGGAGGTCGTATCTGCAGCAGTTGCAAGAACATCAATTAAAGTGTCTCGGCTCGTCACTGGCTCTGAATATCAGTTCCGTGTTTGTGCAGAAAACCGCTATGGGAAGAGCACTTATACCAATTCTCCTTCTGTTGTGGCAGAGTATCCATTTAAGCCTCCAGGTCCACCAGGAACACCTCGTGTGGCACATGCAACTAAATCTTTCATGATTGTAACTTGGCAGGTACCAGTTAATGATGGAGGCAGCGTAGTACTAGGATACCATTTGGAGCATAAAGAAAGAAGCAGCATTCTTTGGACAAAAGTCAACAAGAGCCTCATAACTGATACACAAATGAAAGTTACAGGTCTTGATGAAGGACTGATGTATGAATATCGTGTGTATGCAGAAAACATTGCTGGAATAGGCAAATGCAGCAAAGCATGCGAACCAGTTGCTGCAAGAGATCCATGTGATCCTCCTGGTCAACCAGAAGTTACTAATATTACAAGAACATCTGTCTCACTGAAGTGGACTAAACCAGAATACGATGGTGGAGCTAAAGTAACAGGCTATATTATTGAACGCCGAGAACTACCAGATGGTCGTTGGCTAAAATGTAATTTTACTAATGTGCAAGAAACATACTTTGATGTAGGTGGACTTACAGAAGACCAGCGTTATGAATTCCATGTGATTGCAAAGAATGCTGCTGGACTCTTCAGTCAGCCATCTGAATCAACTGGACCTGTGACTGTGAAAGATGATATAGAGGCTCCAAGAATTATGATGGATGCCAAATTCAGGGATGTTGTAGTTGTGAAAGCTGGAGAAGTGTTTAAAGTCAATGCTGATGTTGCAGGACGGCCAATACCAGTGATTTCATGGACAAAGGATGGCAAGGAGCTCGAAGGAAAAGCTAGAGTTGAAATAGTGTCAACAGATTTCACCACTGCAATAACCGTTAAGGACTGTATCCGAGGTGATTCAGGACAGTATCTACTAACATTACAGAATGTTGCAGGAACAAAATCTTTGGCAATTAATTGCAAGGTACTTGATAGACCTGGCCCACCTGCAGGTCCATTAGAAATAAATGGCCTTACTGCTGAAAAGTGCCATTTATCATGGGGACCCCCTCAAGAAAATGGTGGTGCAGATATTGATCATTATATTGTGGAAAAACGTGAGACCAGCAGAATTGCATGGACACTTTGTGAAGGAGAGCTTAAAACAACGTCTTGTAAGGTGACAAAATTACTGAAGGGTAATGAATATATTTTCAGAGTAATGGGAGTTAACAAATATGGCGTTGGTGAGCCTCTAGAAAGTGTTGCTGTCAAAGCCCTAGACCCATTTACAGTTCCAAGCCCACCTACATCTTTAGAGATCACCAGTGTGAGTAAAGATTCAATAACTCTGTGCTGGGCAAGGCCTGAGTCTGATGGAGGTAATGAGATCTCGGGCTATGTAATTGAAAGGCGTGAGAAAACCAGCCTGAGATGGATTCGCGTAAACAAAAAGCCAGTTTATGATTTAAGAGTGAAATCATCAGGTCTCCGTGAGGGATGTGAATATGAATTCCGGGTTTATGCAGAAAATGCTGCTGGCCTCAGTCTCCCAAGTGAAACCACACCATTGATTAAGGCAGAAGATCCAATCTTCTTGCCATCGCCCCCATCTAAACCTAAGATTATGGATTCTACAAGGTCAAATATCACAATTAGTTGGACAAAGCCACTGTTTGATGGAGGTGCTCCAGTAACAGGATACACAGTTGAATACAAGAAAACTGATGAAACTGACTGGACAACAGCTATTCAGAATTTAAGAGGCACAGAATACACCATAACTGGATTAACCTCAGGTTCTGAGTACGTTTTTAGAGTGAAATCCATTAACAAAATGGGTGTCAGTGAACCAAGTGATGTCTCAGAACCTCAGGTGGCAAAAGAAAGAGAGGAAGAACCTGCCTTTGAAATTGACAGTGAAATGCGGAAGACTTTAATTGTAAAGGCTGGTGGATCGTTCACGATGACTGTTCCTTTCAGAGGCAAACCAGTCCCAAATGTAACATGGAACAAACCAGACACTGATCTCCGTACACGTGCAAGCATTGACACTTCAAGTAATTGTACATCTCTTACTATTGAAAAGGCAACAAGAAATGATTCTGGAAAATATACCTTAACATTGCAAAACATCCTGAACACTACCACCTTGACTTTAATGGTCAAAGTTCTTGATACGCCTGGCCCACCCTCTAATATTGCCACAAAAGATGTAACTAAAGAATCTGCTGTGTTATCTTGGGATGTTCCTGAAAATGATGGTGGAGCACCTGTAAAGAACTATGTGATTGAAAAACGAGAAGCTAGCAAAAAGGCATGGGTCACTGTGACAAACAACTGTCATCGCCTGTCCTACAAAGTGACTGGTTTGCAAGAAGGTGCCATTTACTACTTCCGTGTCTCCGGAGAAAATGAATATGGTGTTGGAGTGCCTTCTGAGACCAAAGAGGGAACAAAGATAACAGGTATGTTTTACTATGAAAAAATTTGTTAATACTTAAAATAATAAGTGCTTTTAAGTGTTTACTTCAAAATAATATCAAAAGCTTTAAATCTGCACACAGTAAAATAGATCATTTTTGTAAGCATGTCTGTGATTTTACAAATAAAAAAGAGCTAAGTAATAGCTTGAATTTTAAATTTTGCTTGGATTTTACTTAAATACTTCTAATATACAAATTGGTTTAAAAACACATTTTCTTGATGCAGGTTGTGTTCCTTTGTAATTGCTAATATAAAAAATCAATATCTTCTATATTGTTTAACCTGTTGCACTTTTTTTTCTCAGAAAAACCCAGCCCACCAGAAAAGCTAGGAGTAACAAACGTCACAAAGGACAGTGTTTCTCTTTCATGGCTAAAACCAGAGCATGATGGTGGAAGCAGAATTGTTAGCTACCTCCTTGAAGCTCTTGAGAAAGGACAGCAAAAATGGGTTAAGTGTGCCGTTGTAAAGACAACTCATCATGTTGTCCATGGTCTTAAGGAAAACGTTGACTATTTCTTCAGGGTGTCTGCAGAAAACCAAGCTGGCTTAAGTGATCCTAAGGAACTACTGCTCCCTGTTACAGTTAAAGAACAATTAGGTATGCTTCCTGACATGAGACAAAAGTTACATTCAATTGCATTCATATTCTAAAAGATGGAACATTCTTGTAATGGTTTGGAAATGTTTTCTTTTTCAGAATCCCCTGAGATTGACATGAAGGGCTTCCCTCATAACACTGTATATGTTCGAGCAGGATCAAATCTAAAAGTTGAAATTCCAGTTTCTGGAAAACCAGTGCCAAAGGTGACACTGTCTAGAGATGGTGTTGCACTGAAACCTACCATGAGATTTCACACAGAAACCACTGCAGAAAGTCTCATCATTAACCTTAAAGAAAGTGTGGCTGCTGATGCTGGCAGATATGACATTACTGCTGCAAACTCAAGTGGCACCACAAAATCATTTGTTAATATTGTTGTGCTGGATAGACCCGGTCCTCCTGTTGGTCCTGTTGTCCTTAGCGATGTCACTGAAGAGAGTGTAACACTCAGATGGCAACCACCAGCTTATGATGGTGGAAGTCAGGTTACCAACTATATTGTACTGAAAAGAGAAACAAGTACTGCTGCTTGGTCTGAAGTGTCTGCCACTGTTGCTAGAACCGTAATCAAAGTTATGAAGCTCACAACTGGAGAAGAGTACCAGTTCCGCATCAAAGCTGAGAACCGCTTTGGCATCAGTGATCACATAGACTCACAGTGTGTGGTTGTCAAGCTTCCTTACAGTGAGTAACCTGCTTCTCATGGTATATATTGATGTTTTAGTGCTCTCATGTTGAAAATATAATTTTGTTAATAATCAATTCTTTTGCTATCCTCAGCTACACCGGGCCCTCCTTCTACACCATGGGTCACTAATGTCACCCGAGAGAGTATTACTGTTGGATGGCATGAACCAGTCACTAATGGTGGCAGTGCTATCACTGGATATCACCTAGAAATGAAAGACAGAAATAGCATATTATGGCAGAAGGCTAACAAGACCCTTATTCGTACCACTCATTTTAAAGTCACCACAATCAGCGCTGGCCTTATCTATGAATTTAGAGTTTATGCAGAAAATGCAGCTGGCATTGGAAAAGCAAGTCGTCCTTCCGATGCCGTCCTTGCAATTGATGCTTGTGGTATGTACTCTGTAAACTAACGAAGACCAGCCATTTTGTTCCCCTGTGATAATCTGTTCTGTACAATAAGACAATATTCAAAATAGCTGTTAATTATTGACAATATTCTTGTTTCCTTCTGCAGAACCACCAAGAAACGTTCGTGCCTCAGATATTTCCAAGACCTCTATCACTCTCTCCTGGCAGAAGCCAGCATTTGATGGTGGTAGCAAAATCACTGGATACATCGTAGAAAAGCGTGATCTTCCAGATGGCAGATGGACAAAAGCTAGCTTCACCAATGTTATTGAGACTCAGTTCACAGTATCTGGCCTGACACAGAATTCCAAGTATGAATTCCGGGTCTTTGCAAAGAACGCTGTCGGTTCCATCAGTAATCCCTCAGATGTTGTGGGTCCTATCACATGTGTTGATACATATGGTAAGTGTTTTGCAATGATATAATGATATGATCTTGGTGTACTAGGACAATGGCTGTGCTGTTTTGTAGATTCATGGTCTTTTAAATATATGGAAGGCTAGTTTACAGTGATTGATTCAAGCATGATTGACTGAGAATTTGGGCATGATTGTAAGAAGCATCTCTGGCTGTATCTCCATTTTTAAAGTCTTTTCGCATTTTTATTCTCTGAGCAAAAGAAGTCTGCCCATGGTTCAGGTGGTTATATTTATGCATGTAATTGTCTCTTCTTCATAGGATTAGTTCTAACTTATTCTAGGTTTATGATTTAAGTAATATATGCTCTCTTACTTTGATCTGTATTTTTCAAATACCTTTAACTATTAGATTAAATAAGGCAGTATTATTTGGGGATTTTATTAAATACAGGCCTGCAAAAGACATGTTTTTAACTTATTCTGATTTTTTCTTAAGGTGCACCTGAAATTGATGTGCCACCAGAATATACAGAAGTGGTGAAATACAAAGCAGGAACTTCAGTTAAGCTTAAACTAGGGATCTCAGGCAAGCCTATACCCACAATTGAATGGTTCAAAAATGGCAATGAGGTACTAACCAGTGCACTAGTGTCTTTTGAAAGCACAACAGAGTTTGCTTCTATACTCATCAAGGATGCAAATCGACTTGACAGCGGCACCTATGAATTAAAATTGAAGAATGCCATGGGTTCAGCATCAGCCCATGTTAGACTACAGATACTTGGTAAGTCTTGAGATGCAACTGTATTTTACTATTAAACAATAATTCAGTAGGGAATACTTAACATCTTCTTTCTTCTGCCTTCCACAGACAAGCCAGGACCCCCAGGTGGACCTATACAGTTTAAGACAGTCACTGCTGAAAAGATTACAATAATGTGGGACCCACCAGCAGATGATGGTGGTGCACCTATAACACACTATGTTGTTGAAAAGCGGGAAACAAGTCGGGTTGTATGGTCTTTAATTTCTGAAAAACTGGAGGGATGTATCGTAACTACAACAAAACTCATCAAAGGAAATGAGTATGTGTTCCGTGTCCGTGGTGTCAACAAGTTTGGAATTGGTGATCCACTGGAATCTGAGCCCGTTATAGCCAAAAATTCATTTGGTAAGAAATAAGCTCTATAAAATAGCTTATGCAACTGCATTGTTTTGTGTACTGTTTGTAAGTAGCACTGATTTACTGACATATGATTTTTTATTCAGTTACACCTGGACCACCTAGTACACCAGAAGTCACGAAGATAACCAAGAATTCTATGACTGTTGTCTGGAGTCGGCCCACTGTTGATGGAGGCAGTGAAATATCAGGATATTTTCTGGAGAAACGTGACAAGAAGAGTCTGAGTTGGTTCAAGGTCTCTAAAGAAACCATTCGGGACACCAGACAAAAAGTAACAGGTCTGACTGAGAACAGCGAATATCATTTCCGAGTTTGTGCCGTCAATGCAGCTGGGCCAGGTCCGTTCTCTGAGGCCTCTGACTTCTACAAAGCTGCAGATCCTGTTGGTAAGATTCAATGTGCATTTCTTCCAATAGGTTAGAAATCAATGGAAAGTGAGCAGTTAGGGTGGGATTGCACCAACATAACTGAGGGCAGAGTTTCTTCCTCTTACAATTAATGGGATTCTGATTGGTGTTTTTTTCCCCCATAAACTATCATTTACAGATAAGCCAGGCTCACCAACAAAGCTGAAAGTTGTGGACACAACCAAGACATCTGTTACCCTTGGCTGGATTAAACCTGCTTATGATGGAGGAAGTCCAATTACCCACTATGTGGTGGAGAAGAGGGAAGGTGAAGAACAAGAATGGACTGTAGTCAGTACCAAGGGAGAAGTGAGAACAACTGAATATGTTGTATCCCACCTTCAGCCAAGTGTTAATTACTATTTCCGTGTATCTGCTATGAACTGTGCTGGACAAGGAGAGCCTATTGAAATGATGGAACCCGTTCAAGCTAAAGATATTCTTGGTACTGTATTTCTTTGTGATTTATCATTTTCCTGTGTGTGTTTTTTTTTAACAATTTTTTATTTTACATTCTATGTATTCATTATTAATTTTTTATTTATTTCCACAGTGGCACCAGAGATTGATCTGGATGTTGCTCTTCGGACATCTATCGTCGCTAAAGCAGGGGAAGATGTGGAAATAATGATTCCATTCAAGGGAAGACCTCCTCCAACTGTCACGTGGAGAAAGGGGGACAAGAATCTTGGCTCTGATGAAAGATATATCATCCAAAACACAGAATCATCTACACTACTTGTTATTCCTCAAGTTACACGAAATGATACTGGAAAATATGTTCTTACAATTGAAAACGGAGTTGGAGAAGCAAAATCATCATTTGTGAATGTAAAAGTACTTGACACACCGTCTGCATGCCAGAAGCTGCAGCTCAAGCATGTTTCTCGTGGCACAGTTACACTGGTGTGGGAGCCACCTCTCATCAATGGTGGTTCTGAAATAACAAATTATGTTGTTGAAAAAAGAGATGCTACAAAGAGGGCCTGGTCAACTGTTACAACAAAGTGTTCTCATACCACCTTTAAACTGACTAACCTGTCGGAAAAGACTGCATTCTTTTTCCGTGTTCTTGCTGAAAATGAAATTGGACTAGGTGAACCTTGTGAGACAACTGAACCAGTGAAAGCTGCAGACGTTCCTGGACCTGTAAAAGACCTAGCCATGAAAGACTCTACAAAGAATTCTGTTAAATTGCAGTGGAGCAAACCTGACTATGATGGTGGCAGCATTATATCAGACTATGTTATTGAAAAGAAACTTCAGGAAGAGAAGGAATGGACATATGCAGGCACAAGCAAGAGCTGTGAATTTGTAGCTGACAAACTTAAAGAGCTTTCTGTCATGGAATTCAGAGTCTTTGCTAAAAACGAAAAAGGCATGAGTGACTCTGTTACTGTTGGACCCATTACTGTGAAAGAACTTATAATAACACCTGAGGCTGACCTTTCTGATATTCCTGGAGGTCAGATTGCAGTAAGAATTGGACATAATCTGCACGCTGAGTTGCCCTATAAAGGTAAACCTAATCCATCAATGAGCTGGCTCAAGGACAACCTCCCTCTTAAAGAAACAGAACATCTTCGTTTCAAGAAAACTGAAAACAAGATAAGTTTAAGTATCAAGAATGTGAAAAAGGAGCATGGTGGCAAATATACTTTAATTCTTGATAATGTAGTCTGCAGAAAGTCATTCACAATCACTGTAATCACTCTTGGTCCTCCATCTAAGCCAAAAGCACCTTTAAGAATAGATGAAATCAAAGCAGATAGTGTCGTTTTGTCATGGGAGGCTCCTGATGACGACGGGGGAGGAGAAATTACTGGCTACAGTATTGAGAAGAGAGAAACATCACAAATGAACTGGAAGCTGGTGTGTTCAAGTGCTGCAAGAACAACCTTCAAAGTACCAAACCTTGTTAAAGATACTGAATATCAGTTCAGAGTTCGTGCTGAAAACAGATACGGAGTGAGCCCACCTCTTGTCTCAGCAGATGTTGTGGCAAAGCACCAGTTTAAACCACCAGGTGCCCCAGGCAAGCCTGTTGTATACAACGTAACTGCTGATGGAATGAGCATTTCTTGGGATGCTCCCGTTTATGATGGTGGTTCGGAGATTATGGGATACCATGTTGAAAAGAAGGAAAGAAACAGTATTTTGTGGCAGAAGGTCAATGTTGCATTAATATCTAATAGAGAATACAGGATCACTGGACTGCTTGAGGGCCTGGATTACCAATTCCAAGTATATGCTGAAAACGCTGCAGGTCTAAGCCGAGCTAGTGAGCCAAGCAAATTTACTTTGGCAGTCTCTCCAGTGGGTAAGTAAATGACTCATCCAAGAAAATTCTGTTCTTGTAGACTATTGTGAGCAGTAATAAAAATAAATCTTCATTACTTTGCTTTCAGACCCACCTGGTACTCCTGATTACATTGATGTCACTAGGGAAACAATCACCCTGAAATGGAACCCCCCTCTGCGTGACGGAGGCAGTAAGATTGTGGCTTACAGCATTGAGAAGCGGCAAGGAAGCGCAGACCGCTGGCTCAGGTGTAACTTCACTGATGTCAGTGAGTGCCAATACACAGTCACAGGGCTCAGTCCAGGTGACCGATATGAATTCAGAGTGCTTGCAAGAAATGCTGTCGGTACCATCAGCCCACCTTCACAGTCTTCAGGCTATATCATGACCAGAGATGAAAACGGTAAGAATTTTTTAAAATATGCTTGGATATTGAAACCAGATAAAATTTCTTGCTGTACTGATGGGAAGTGGGAAGTCAAGGGGCAAAGAACTTGTGACTGAGATCATCCCAGTCAATTCAGAACATTTATGTTCATACTCCAAGGCGGGAAGGTCTAAATTAAAGACCCAAATCTGGCAGACATACATAATCAATTGCTGAAAAGCACTCTACATTGCTCTTGGATAAGCAGCAGCAGCAAAATTGGAAAGAAGGCATGGACAGTAATATTCTGATGCACTGAATAATTTCAAAATTAAAATGACCCTCAGGTTGCTTGGCATACTATTAACACCACATATTAACCGTACCTTTCACCTTTATATATTTGCAATTATATATATGATGCACTTATGGATACTTACAGGAAAAATAAGTTTATCATTCATGTAATAACTGCTATTTAGAGAATGCCATTTTGTAAGGGAAATAGTTTTTTATTTCACAGACTTTTATAATTAGTACATTTAGAAGAGTACCAGAAAAATATTTAGCTATATGGAAATTGATTTATATTTTCCTTTTTCAGTTGCTCCAACAATTGAATTTGGTGCTGAACACTTTGAAGGCCTTACTGTTAAAGCTGGAGAGAGCATTAGACTTAAAGCTCTAATCAGAGGACGTCCAGTACCTAAAGTGACATGGTTTAAGGATGGTAAAGAGATTGATAAAATGATGAATATAGAAATAACTACAGCTCTTGGACATAGTACAATCTTCATTAGAGATGCTGTCCGGGAGCATCGTGGAGTGTACACAGTAGAAGCCAAAAATGCATCAGGCACTAAACGAGAAGATATTACCATCAGAGTACAAGGTACTGCACCAAGCATGCATTTCAGCATGCATTTTTAAAAATAGTATTTTATTCTAAGTGTCAGCAAATTATAACTCTGAACCTTTGAAATTGCAGACGCACCAGGAAAAGTTGGTGGACCAATACGATTCACAAACATCACTGGAGAAAAAGTCACATTATGGTGGGAGCCTCCAGCCAATGATGGCTGTGCTTCTATTTCTCACTACATAATTGAAAAACGTGAAACCAGCAGGATTGCTTGGGCATTAGTGGAAGATAAATGCGAAGCTTGCAGCTATACAGCACTTAAATTAATTAAGGGCAATGAGTATCAGTTCCGCGTCTCTGCAGTGAACAAATTTGGAGTTGGCAGACCATTGGAGTCTGATCCAGTTATCGCACAGATACCTTACAGTAAGTTTCCACCTCATTCTGCACAAATACCCACGGAGTTACCATCTTGTCCTTCTAATCACATTTTTCTTTGTTTTAGCTCTCCCTGATGCACCAGGAACTCCAGAGCCTACCAATGTAACAGGAGACAGTATCACACTCACATGGGCAAGACCAGAGTCAGATGGCGGAAGCGAGATAAACGAGTACATTCTTGAAAGGAGAGAGAAGAAGAGCATGCGCTGGGTTAAAGTATCCAGTAAGAGGCCCATTACTGAGAACAGATACAGAGTAACTGGCCTTATTGAAGGCAATGAGTATGAGTTCCATGTCATGGCTGAAAACGCTGCAGGGGTTGGACCTGCAAGCGACGTTTCGAGGCTGATTAAATGCAGAGAACCAGTCAGCCCACCAAGTGCTCCTAATGTCGTCAAGGTGACAGACACATCAAAGACTAGTGTAAGCTTAGAGTGGACAAAGCCAGTTTTCGATGGAGGCATGGAAATAATTGGGTACATCATTGAGATGTGCAAAGCTGATCTTGAAGCATGGCAGAAAGTCAATGCAGAGACTGTTATTGCTACTAAATATACTGTCGTTGATTTGGAGGCAGGAGAACACTATAAATTCAGAGTTAGTGCTGTCAATGGTGCTGGCAGAGGAGAAAGTTGCGAAGTTCCTGCTTCAGTCCAAACTGTGGACAGGCTTTCTGCGCCTGAAATTGATATTGATGCAAACTTCAAGCAGACTCATATTGTAAGAGCAGGTGCAAGCATTCGTCTATTTATTGCCTTCTCTGGACGGCCAGTTCCTACTGCAGTGTGGTCCAAAGCAGATGCTAATCTTAGTTTGCGTGCTGACATTCAAACAACTGATTCATTCAGCACATTGACTGTAGAGGAATGCAATAGAAATGACGCTGGCAAGTATGTCTTTACTGTGGAAAACAACAGTGGAAGCAAGTCTATTACATTTACTGTCAAGGTTTTGGACACACCTGGTCCACCAGGTCCTATTACCTTTAAAGATGTGACTCGGACATCGATTACTTTAATGTGGGATGCTCCTGTTCTGGACGGAGGTTCTCGTATCCACCACTACGTTGTGGAAAAACGTGAAGCAAGTCGTCGTAGCTGGCAAGTCGTGAGTTCAAAATGCACTCGACAAATCTTTAAGGTGACAGATCTAGCAGAAGGTATGCCATATTACTACCGAGTATCAGCAGAAAATGAATATGGTGTAGGTGAACCCTGTGAATTAACAGAACCAGTTGTGGCCACAGAAGAACCTGCTCCACCTAAGAGACTAGATATTGTTGATACAACCAAATCTTCTGTAGTTTTAGCTTGGCTTAAACCTGATCATGATGGTGGTAGCCGTATTACTGGATACCTTCTTGAAATGAAACAAAAAGGATCTGACACCTGGACTGTAGCTGGACAAACCAAGCAACTTACTTTCACAGTTGAAGGCCTTGTGGAGAACACAGAATATGAGTTCCGGGTCAAGGCGAAGAATGATGCTGGCTACAGTCAGCCCAGAGAAGCTTTCTCTTCTGTAATTGTTAAGGAGCCACAGATTGAACCAACAGCAGATCTCAGTGACATAAGCAGACAGCTTATAACATGCAAAGCTGGAAGCACCTTTACTATTGATATACCAATCAGTGGGCGGCCAGCTCCGAAAGTGACATGGAAACTTGAGGAGATGAGGCTGAAGGAAACCGAAAGAGTGACCATCAAGACAACAAAAGACCGAACCACGCTGACTGTAAAAGACAGTATGAGAGGTGACTCTGGAAAATACTACCTTACACTTGAGAACACTGCTGGTGTGAAAACATTTACTGTCACAGTGGTAGTCATAGGAAGGCCAGGTCCTGTCACTGGCCCAATTGAAATATCGTCTGTATCTGCTGAGTCCTGTGTCTTGACCTGGAAAGAGCCTGAAGATGATGGCGGCAGTGACATTACAAACTACATTGTAGAGAAACGTGAATCTGGCACAACAGCATGGCAGCTGGTGAATTCTAGTGTGAAACGCACACAGATCAAAGTCAGCCATCTCACAAAGTATCAAGAGTACAGTTTCCGAGTGAGCTCAGAAAATAGATTTGGTGTCAGCAAGCCAGTTGAATCAAAAACAGTAGTTGCTGAGCATCCATTTGGTAAGTGAAACACTTCTCAAAACTTGTTCTTTTCTTCTGACTGAGGTTTTTACAATTATTAACATTTTCCTCCCCACCTTTTTCATGTTTAGTCCCACCAAGCCCACCCTCAAGGCCAGAAGTCTATTCTGTGTCTGCAAGTGCCATGGCCATTCGCTGGGAGGAACCCTATCATGATGGTGGCAGCAAAGTCATTGGATATTGGGTGGAGAAGAAGGAGCGCAACACCATCCTTTGGGTGAAGGAGAACAAAGTGCCATGCTGTGACTGCAACTATAAAGTCACGGGGTTGGTGGAAGGCCTAGAATATCAATTCAGAACCTATGCTCTAAATGCTGCAGGTGTTAGCAAAGCCAGTGAAGCTTCCAGACCTGTAGTGGCTCAAAATCCAGTTGGTAAGTGTTATTTTTAGAGTTACGTTGTTATTTAAGCTAAAATAGTACTGCATTTCTCATTTCTCATTTTTTCTGCTTTATTCCTCCAGATCCACCAGGAAGACCAGAAGTAACAGATGTCACCAGATCTACAGTGTCGCTGAGCTGGTCACCTCCACTTTATGATGGCGGAAGCAAAATAATCGGATATATTGTTGAGCGCAAACCATATAACGAATCTGGTGATGGACGCTGGCTGAAATGCAATTACACCATTGTCTCAGAAAACTTTTTCACTGTCACAGCCCTTAGTGAAGACGAAGCCTATGAATTCCGTGTACTAGCAAAGAATGCTGCTGGTGTGATTAGCAAAGGGTCTGAATCAACTGGTGCTGTCATTTGCAAAGATGAATACAGTAAGAAATATTTACTTGGAACAATTAAAAACATAATGTTCTATTTTTAGTACTGTCATGTAATTTTTTTTCCAAATCTCTTTTTCCAGCACCACCAAAAGCAGAACTTGATGCCAGACTGCAGGGAGAAATTTTGAGCATTAGAGCTGGATCAGATCTTGTTCTTGATGCAGCCGTTGGTGGAAAACCAGAACCAAAAGTCTTCTGGTCCAAAGGTGACAGGGAACTGGAGCTATGTGAAAAGATATCTCTGCAGTATACCAGCAAACGAGCTATTGCAATTATCAAGTTCTGTGACAGAAGTGACAGTGGAAAATATACCCTGACAGTTAAAAATGCCAGTGGGATGAAACAAATTTCTGTTCTTGTCAAGGTGCTTGGTATGTATCCCGTGATTATAATTAATACTTAGGATACTGAAAAAAATTAGCGTTCTTTTAAATAAGAATGAGAAGCTTTTCTTTAGCCACTAATGACAGTATTTATTTTGATTCCTACACAGATTCACCAGGTCCATGTGCAGGCAAAATCACAATTAGCAGAGTAACAGAAGAGAAATGTACTCTGGCATGGAACATTCCTGAGGAAGATGGAGGTGCAGAAATCACTCACTACATCATAGAAAGGCGTGAAACCAGCAGACTTCACTGGGTTATTGTTGAGGCTGAATGCCAGACTTTATCAACTGTGGTAACAAAACTTATTAAAAATAATGAATACATTTTCCGTGTGAGAGCTGTCAACAAATATGGACCAGGTGTTCCACTTGAATCAGAAACTGTGATTGCCAGGAATGCTTTCAGTAAGTGTTACTACCTTCCATTCTGCATCAGAATTTGTGGAATGATTCTCATGGATAAACAATGTGTTGAACAATCTCTTTTTTTTTCTCACCTTTTAAAAAAATAGCTATTCCAGGACAGCCTGGTGCTCCTGAAGAAGTGAGTGTTGGCAAGGAGCATATCATTATTCAGTGGTCGAAACCAGAATCGGATGGTGGCAGTGAGATTAAGGACTATCTTGTGGACAAACGTGAAAGGAAGAGTCTGCGCTGGACACGAGTGAATAGAGATTATACCATTTATGACACCAGACTGAAAGTCACTGGTCTCATGGAAGGGGGCCAGTACCAATTCCGTGTCACTGCAGTGAATGCTGCTGGAAACAGTGAACCCAGTGAAGCTTCACAATACATGTTATGTAAAGAACCATCATGTAAGTTTCTGTACTTAAAACATGTTTTAATATTTATTTATAGTAATGGAGCATTAACTCACATTGACACTTTAACTGAGAAACCCATAACCACACATAAACTCAGTGTACTAGATAGTATTGGAATAACTTAAACCCAGTTATAGTTCATATTAAATGTATTTCCTGGAATTAGCTGTCTGGAAATTGGTCTTAGCTGTAAACTGTTTTCTGTACCAATATAAAATGCATTTTCTTCTTTTTCAAAGACACTCCTGCATCGCCTTCAGTTCCAAGAGTTGTGGATACTACAACGCACAGCATCAGTTTAGCATGGTCAAAGCCCACATATGATGGTGGTGCTGACCTCTTAGGCTACGTTCTTGAAATGAAAGAAGAAGGCAGTGAACAGTGGTATCGAGCACATACAGCCGCCACTCTGAGGAATGCTGAGTTCACCGTGACGGGTCTTAAAACAAACCAGAAATACCAATTCCGAGTTGCTGCAACGAACGTGAATGGTATGAGTGAATTTAGCGAATCATCAGCGGAAATAGAACCTGTGGAAAGAATAGGTAATTTGAAAACTTAATATCTATTTTAAGGAAACTATATTTTCCTTTAGGACTTCTGTAAGATTAACTAATTCCATATTTCTTATACCCTTCATCAGAAACACCTGAACTTGAGCTTGCTGATGATCTGAGGAAGACAGTTACAGTCAGAGCTGGTGGCTCCCTGCGCCTAATGGTCTCTGTATCCGGCAGACCTGCTCCTGTAATCACATGGAGCAAGCAGGGTGTTGACCTTGTAAGCCGAGGTATTATTGATACTACAGACAGCTACACTCTGCTTATTGTGGATAAAGTTAATCGGTATGACGCTGGAAAATACATCATTGAGGCTGAAAATCAATCAGGGAAAAAATCTGCAACTATTTCTGTGAAAGTGTATGGTAAGTACTGCTACAATTGTTTGTGAGCTTTACAGCACTGTGCATTCTTGAAATAAGTGTCATTCATTTCCAAAGGAAGTTTGCATTTTAAATAACATGAGAATGAGAAGTCAGAGAAACTATCTAATCCAAAGGAAAATCCATAATTTCTGGAGCTGTGCTAGTTTATAAATCAAATCCCAGTGTTTTTGTTTTATGCAGAAGTAATCATTGACTGTAAAATGAAAAGATCCAAAAATGTAAAAAAAAAATTGTTTGCTTGTTTTAGACACACCTGGTCCACCACCTGCAGTGAGGATTAAGGAAGTATCAAAAGATTCTGTGACACTTACTTGGGACATTCCAGTCATTGATGGTGGAGCCCCAGTCAGCAATTACATAATTGAGAAACGTGAAGCTTCCATGAGAGCTTACAAGACTGTCACTACCAAATGCAGCAAGACATTTTACAGAGTTACTGGACTTCTGGAAGGAGCTCTGTATTATTTCAGAGTACTACCAGAAAATATTTACGGCATTGGTGAAGGCTGTGAAACATCTGATGCAGTACTGGTATCTGATGTCCCCATGGTACCACAAAAGCTCGAAGTGATTGACACCACTAAATCAACTGTTACACTTGCTTGGGAGAAGCCACTGCATGATGGTGGCAGCAGATTGACTGGCTATGTCATCGAGGCCAGCAAAGCTGGAACAGAGAGGTGGCTGAAGGTAGTGACGTTGAAGCCCACTGTCTACGAGCACACCATTATCTCTCTCAACGAAGGTGAACAGTACTTGTTCAGGGTCAGGGCACAGAATCAGAAGGGCGTGTCGGAACCACGTGAGATTGTCACAGCAGTCACCGTTCAAGACCGAAAAGGTAGGTGTCAGCTGTTGGAAGCAATAGGGTCAAGCTTACACCAAATTAATGTGATAGGTACAAAGCAGGTGTTTAAAATATCAATTATTTGCTTTCCCTAGTTCTACCAACAATTGATTTCACTGGAATACCTCAGAAGACAATCCATGTGCCTGCTGGCAAGCCCATTGAATTAGCCATTCCAATTGAAGGACGACCACCTCCAACTGCATCTTGGTTCTTTGCTGGTTCTAAACTAAAAGAATCAGAACGCATCAAAATGGAGACTTCTGCCAAAACGGCCAAATTAACTGTGCGTGAGACCACCATACATGACACAGGGGAATATACACTGGAACTGAAGAACGCAACTGGAACAGTTACTGATACATTAAAGGTTATAATCCTTGGTAAGAGTTCATATAAATAATTGTCCCTGACCTTCCATTTAAACTTTTACATGCAAAATATGATTTTTTTTTTTTGCACCTGTTTTGTAAACCTGTTTTTTTTTTTTTCCCTAGACAAACCTGGACCACCTATTGGACCTATCAGAATTGATGAAATTGATGCAAATTATGTAACCATCTCATGGGAGCCTCCTGAGCTGGATGGTGGAGCTGCCCTTAGTGGGTATGTGGTAGAACAGCGTGATGCTCACCGTCCTGGATGGCTGCCAGTTTCAGAGTCAGTAACCAGGATGACATTTAAGTTCACCAGACTTGTTGAAGGTGCAGAATATGTGTTCCGTGTAGCTGCTACAAATCGCTTTGGGATTGGATCTTACCTGCAGTCTGAAATTATAGAATGCAAGAGCAGAATCCGTAAGTCTGAATTTTTGTTCAATCTCAATTCTCTCTTTTTAAAATTAAAAATATATATTTAAATTGGCTTATCTATCCACACATATACTAGAATTTTCTAGATGTTGCTACTTCCTTTTGCCAGATAAAATTGTGCATTATGATGCACAGTAATCAAGTTATTTTCCAGATGAAAAATGCCATCCATAAATCTGTATAGGTATTATAGAAGTACTGCACAGAACATGGATGGTAAACTTGGATTTTCTGGTCAGGTCTACCATCAGTCTTGAAAAATTACAAAACAAGAAGTTTTACCTGATTCTTAAATTACTTAGGTACCTGCTAATAAAAGAGTTTGAAAAGACATTGATATTACATTGTTGTTCACAATATGCCACATCGTACCAGTGTATAAAGTTGTCTGACACTTTCTTCACTAATTGCGTGCCATGTTTTTACAGGTATTCCTGGTCCTCCTGGCACTCCAGAAGTGTTTGATATCTCTCGAGATGGCATGACATTGACTTGGTATCCTCCAGAAGATGATGGTGACTCACAGATTACTGGTTATATTGTGGAACGCAAGGAAGTTAGAGCAGATAGATGGATCCGTGCAAACAAAGTTCCAGTCACCATGACTCGTTACCGTTCCACTGGGTTGGTTGAAGGACTAGAATATGAGCACCGGGTGACAGCAATCAATGCCAGAGGCACTGGGAAACCCAGCCGTCCTTCCAAGTCTGCTGTTGCCAGAGATCCAATTGGTAAGTAATTTCCTACACAGATTAGACACATGATGGTAGAAGGGAATTACATTATGGTAGAATTAATTCTAATTTGGAAATTTTTCTGGGTGTACTAACAATGAGATTCTAACTAGAGAAAACAAAATATTAGTGAAAATCTTTCATTCAAAGTTTTCCTTTTTAAATTCACTATAGACTTATTACAGATTGTAAGTTGCAAGTTAGCATTTATTTCATCTTTTGAATATTCATAGAAACAAATCCCACTTGCCTATCTGATCTTCTCTTCCAGCTCCTCCAGGTAAACCTCAGAATCCAAGAGTCACTGATACTACAAGAACATCTGTCTCCCTGGCTTGGAGTCCACCAGAAGATGAAGGTGGTTCTAAAGTTACTGGCTACTTAATTGAGATGCAGAAGGTTGATCAATTTGAATGGACCAAATGCAATACTACACCAACCAAGATTCGGGAATACACCTTGACACATCTTCCTCAAGGTGCAGAGTACAGATTCCGAGTGCTAGCCTGTAATGCTGGTGGGCCAGGAGAACCTGCTGACGTTCCAGGAACAGTCAAAATTACAGAAATGCTTGGTAAGACATTTCAAGCCATAGCTCTTGTTGAAAGCTGTCCTAAAAAAATTTTTTGCCTAAAGCAGGTATGATATCATCTGTAGAATGACATAGCATAACATGTTATTTTTGTTTGCAGAATATCCTGACTATGAACTTGATGAAAAATACCAAGAAGGTCTCATGGTGAGGCAAGGAGGAGTAATCAGGCTTACAATACCCATTAAGGGTAAGCCAATTCCAGTATGCAAATGGACAAAAGAAGGACAGGACATCAGCAAGAGGGCCATGATTGCGACTTCTGAGACTCACACAGAACTTGTGATCAAAGATGCAGAAAGAGAAGATTCAGGCACCTATGATTTGGTACTGGAAAACAAGTGCGGCAAGAAAGCCGTGTACATTAAAGTCAGAGTGATTGGCATTCCAAATCCACCAGAAGGACCACTCGAGTATGATGATATACAAGCTCGTTCTGTCAGAGTGAGCTGGAGACCTCCTACAGATGATGGTGGTGCAGATATCCTGGGTTATATTGTTGAGAGAAGAGAAGTACCGAAGACTGCCTGGTACACTGTTGACTCTAGAGTGAAAGGGACATCACTAGTGGTGAAAGGACTCAAAGAAAATGTGGAATATCACTTCCGTGTTTCTGCTGAAAACCATTTCGGTATTAGCAAATCTCTCAAATCTGAAGAACCAGCAGTACCAAAGACACCTCTAAGTAAGTTTTCCTTTAGACTCAAAAAAAGCCCCAAATTAATAACTACATTATGATCTAAAAGTGCAACAATATATGCAGAAATATTAATTACATGTCACTGTTATTTTTTATTATTATTATTACCATTATTAACAGATCCACCAGAGCCTCCGAACAATCCACCTGAAGTCCTTGATGTTACAAAGAGTTCTGTCAACTTGTCCTGGTCCAGACCTAAAGACGATGGTGGTTCTCGTGTAACTGGCTACTATATTGAACGTAAAGAGACATCTACAGAAAAATGGGTCCGGCATAATAAGACACAGATTACCACTACCATGTACACAGTCACAGGACTTGTTCCAGATGCTGAATATCAATTCCGTGTCATTGCTCAAAATGACATTGGTGAAAGTGAAGCAAGTCCTGCTTCTGAACCAGTTGTATGCAAGGATCCATTCGGTAAGATAATGTCCGCGTTAACAGATCTTTTGAAGAGCAGCTTAATGACATTTAGAGAAAAACTGATTTTTAATTTATTTTAATTTTCAGACAAACCAAGCCAACCTGGAGAAATTGAGATCACTTCTATCTCTAAAGACAGCATTACATTAGAATGGGAACGACCTGAAAGTGATGGTGGCAAAGAGATCCTCGGCTATTGGGTTGAATATCGCCAGTCTGGAGAAAGCACCTGGAAAAAATGCAATAAGGAACGCATCAAGGACAGGCAGTTTACAGTAGGAGGTTTACTAGAGGCCACAGAATACGAGTTCCGTGTCTTTGCAGAAAATCAGACTGGCCTCAGCAGACCTCGAAGGACTGCTATGGCAGTGAAAACTAAATTAACATGTAAGCAAAAATACATTGTCACATTTGCTGTGATATTTGCTGTAATTTGCTACGTCATAAACCATGGTGCTGCATTTAAGATGCTGCCTATTTGTTTTATGTGGTATTTGCTAACATGACTATCCCAAAGGACAGTCTCTCAAGAGGATCACGTATAAATGGAAACTAATTTACAGTAATATAGTAATAGAGGAAAATGTCATAGTAATCATCATTATTTTCTTCTTATTTTCTTTGTCACAGCTGGAGAAGCACCTGCCATTAAAAAAGAAATGCAGGATGTCACAACTAAACTGGGTGAGGCAGCTCAGCTGACATGCCAGATTGTTGGGAGACCACTGCCTGATATCAAATGGTACCGCTTTGGCAAAGAGCTGGTACAAAGCAGGAAATACAAAATGTCATCTGATGGACGCAATCATACACTGACAGTAATGACAGATGAACAGGAGGATGAAGGTCTCTACACTTGTATGGCTACCAATGATGTTGGAGAAATTGAAACTAGTGGCAAGCTATTATTGCAGGCTCCTCCTCAGTTCCACCCTGGCTTCCCATTGAAAGAGAAATACTATGCAGGTGCAGGTGGCACCCTCCGCCTTCATGTTGTGTATATTGGCCGGCCAGTACCAGCAATAACTTGGTTCCATGGCAACAAGCCTTTGAGAGGATCAGAAACAATTACTATTGAGAACACAGAACAGTATACTCATCTTGCTATTAAGAATGTCCAGCACAAGACTCATGCTGGGAAGTACAAAGTACAACTCAGTAACACATTTGGAACAGTTGACACCGTACTTAATGTGGAAATACAAGGTAATTAATTTTCTTTTCAGTATTTTGTGGAATTTTTTTTCAAATATTGACTGGAAAAAAAAATAAAAATTTTATGCTTTTTCTTGTACAGATAAACCAGATAAACCAGTAGGACCAATTGTTATAGAGTCTATACTGAAGAATTCTGTGGTGATAAGCTGGAAACCACCAGAGGATGATGGAGGTGTTATGATAACCAATTACATCATAGAGAAACGTGAAGCCAAGGAAGGGGCAGAATGGCAACTTGTATCTTCAAGTATTTCAGGCACAACCTGCAGAATTGTTAACCTAACTGAAAATGCAGGCTATTATTTCCGTGTTTCTGCTCAGAATATGTATGGCATTAGTGAAGCACTGGAGGTGTCATCAGTAGTTTTTATAAAGCCTCCATTTGGTAAGTAGAGCCTAAAATATCAATTTCTATATGCCCCTGTGTTTTTATTTAAGCCCATCCCCACACAGCTGTTTGATCACTGCCACCTGTGGGATTGGGGGAGAATTAGAAGGGTAAAAGCTGAAAAACTCTTGACTTGAGATAAAGACAGTTTAATAGGAAAAGGAAAAGCTGCATACACCAGCAATGCAGAACAAGGAATTCATTCCCTGCTTCCCGTGTGTTCAGCCATCTCCAGGAGAGCAGGGCCTCCATCACACGTAACAGTGGCTTGGGAAGACAAATGCCATCACTTCCAATGTCCCACCCTTCCCCCCTTTTATGTACTGAGCATGGTGTCACATGGTCTGGAATATCCCTTTGGCCAGTTGGGCTCACCTGTCCTGGCTGTGTCTCCTCCCACCTTCCCAGGCACCCCCAACTTCCTCACCAGCATGGAAGTAAGAAAAAGAAGAAATGGCCTTGGCTGTGTGTAAGCTCTGCTCAGCAATAACAAAAACATCTCTGTATTGTCAACCTTGTGTTCAGCACAAATCTAAAACACAGCCCCATATTAGCCATTGTGAAGAAAGTTAACTCTTCCCCAGCCAAAACCAGCATACCCTGTAATTAATTAGTAAGGCAAGCTCACTTCAGTTTTTGAACTTTGTTATTCTTTACAGATAAACCAGGACAACCTGGCCAGCCAGTAGCAAGTGCTATCACAAAGGATTCTTGCGTTGTCTCATGGAAACCACCCGCAAGTGATGGCGGTGCAAAGATTAGAACTTACTATCTTGAGAAGCGTGAGAAAAAACAAAACAAGTGGATTTCTGTAACAACAGATGAAATTCGTGAAACAGTCTACTCTGTGAAAGATCTTATTGAAGGTCTTGAATATGAGTTCCGTGTAAAATGTGAAAATCTTGGTGGTGAAAGTGAGTGGAGTGAGGTATCTGAACCAGTTATTCCAAAATCTGATGTACCAATTAAAGCTCCACATTTCAAGGAAGAACTAAGGAATCTGAATGTGAAATTTCAAGCCAATGCCACATTTGTCTGCAAAGTCACTGGTCATCCTAAGCCAATTGTCAAGTGGTACAGACAGGGCAAAGAAATCATGCCAGATGGGGAAAAGATCAAGATACAGGAATTCAAGGGAGGATATTACCAGCTGGTCATCACGAATGTAACAGATGATGATGCCACAGTATATCAAGTTAGAGCTACCAACCAAGGAGGATCTGTGTCTGGCACTGCCTCTCTGGATGTTGAAGGTGAATGAAGGGTCTTGATAATCAAGACAAATTCATTTTAATTTTGAATATTTAGACTGTTGATGCTCTTCTCGTGTGCTTTTGGTTACATGTTTTTTCTTCCTCTTTCTATTCCAGTTCCTGCAAAGATTCATTTGCCCAAAAACTTGGAAGGCATGGGAGCTGTTCATGCCCTCCGAGGGGAAGTGGTGAGCATCAAGATTCCATTCAGTGGCAAGCCACCCCCTGTGATCACGTGGCAGAAGGGACAAGATCTCATCGATACTAATGGACACTACCAAGTCATTGTTACACGGTCATTCACATCTCTTGTTTTCCCAAATGGTGTTGACAGAAAAGATGCAGGGTTTTACATTGTTTGTGCCAAAAACAGATTTGGAATTGATCAAAAAACAGTTGAATTAGATGTGGCCGATGTGCCTGATCCACCAAGAGGTTTGAAGGTAACTGATGTTTCAAGGGATTCAGTCAACTTAACCTGGAATGAACCAGCTACTGATGGTGGAAGCAGGATCATAAACTACATTGTTGAGAAACGTGCTACAACAGCAGAGCGATGGATTCGTGTTGCACAATCTCGTGAAACACGATACACTGTGGTGAACCTATTTGGCAAGACCACCTACCAGTTCCGTGTAATTGCGGAGAACAAGTTCGGCCAAAGTCAGCCTTCTGAACCTACTGATCCAGTGGTAACAAAGGAAGATAAGACCAGAGTAATGAACTATGATGAAGAAGTTGATGAAACCAGAGAAATTACGGCAGCTAAAGCAGGTCACTATTCTACAAAGGAACTCTATGACAAGTACATGATTGCAGAAGAGCTTGGACGCGGGCAGTTTGGCATTGCACACCGCTGTGTTGAGGCAGTTTCGAAAAAGACTTACCTGGCCAAATTTGTCAAAGTAAAGGGTGCAGACCAAGTTTTGGTAAAGAAAGAAATTTCCATCCTAAACATTGCTAGGCACCGAAATATCCTGTATCTACATGAGTCATTTGAGAGCCTAGAAGAGTTGGTCATGATCTTTGAATTCATTTCTGGGGTTGACATCTTTGAAAGAATCAGCACAGCTTCATTCGAACTTAATGAAAGAGAAATAGTAAATTACGTACGCCAGGTCTGTGATGCACTAGAATTTTTACATCGTCATAGCATTGGACATTTTGATATTAAACCAGACAATATTATTTACTTCACAAGAAGAAGCTCTGTAATTAAAATTGTTGAATTTGGCCAAGCCAGACAGTTGAGGCCTGGAGACAGCTTTAGACTCCAGTTCACTTCTCCTGAATATTATGCGCCTGAAGTACATCACCATGACATGGTCAGCACAGCTACAGACATGTGGTCAGTTGGTGCTCTAACATACATACTTCTCAGTGGCCTTAACCCTTTCATTGCTGAAACAAACCAACAAGTTATTGAAAATATTTTAAATGCTGAATACAGCTTTGAGGATGAAGCATTCAAAGACATAAGCATAGAAGCCATGGACTTCATTGATCGCCTACTAGTAAAGGAAAGAAAATCTCGGATGACAGCTGCTGAAGCGCTTAATCACGTGTGGCTAAAACAGCAGACAGAAAAGACCAGCACCAAAACCATTAAGACCTTAAGGCACAGGCGTTACTATCAAACTCTAGTAAAGAAGGAGTGGAACACAGTTGTGTCAGTAGCCCGCATTTCCTGTGGAGGCGCAATTAGATCCCAGAAAGGCATAACAGTGGCTAAAGTTAAAGTTGCCCCAATAGACATTGGGCCTATTGCTGGGCAGATAAAGCATCATGTTGCTGAAGAAGGAGGCCATGCCAAATACGTATGTACAATTGAAAACTATGATGAGTCCACACAAGTAACATGGTACTTCGGTATGAGGCAATTAGAAAGCAATGAGAAATACGAAATCAAATATGAAGATGGTGTGGCAACCATGTATGTCAAAGATGTTTCCAAATCAGATGATGGTACCTACAGATGCAAGGTGGTGAATGATTATGGTGAGGACAGCTCTTATGCAGAACTTTTTGTTAAAGGTGTGAGAGAAATTTCTGAGCACTACAGATGCAGAACTGTTAGAAAAGTCAAACGACGGGTCGATACTATGAGACTACTAGAGCATCCCCCAGAATTTACTCTGCCTTTGTATAACCGCACTGCATATGTTGGAGAAAATGTCAGGTTTGGAGTAACTATAACAGTTCACCCAGAACCTCGCTTAACATGGTACAAATCAGGCCAGAAAATCAAACCTGGGGATGATGATAGGAAGTATACTTTCGAATCAGACAAGGGTCTTTATCAACTTGTCATCAATAATGTCACTGAAGAGGATGATGCTGAATACAGTATCGTGGCACGCAATAAATATGGTGAAGACAGCTGCAAAGCTAAGCTGACTGTGATTCCACATCCCCCTCCAGCAGATGCCACACTCAGGCCAATGTTTAAAAGACTGCTGGCAAATGCTGAATGTCAAGAAGGCCAAAATGTCAGTTTTGAGATCAGGGTATCTGGTGTGCCAAAACCAACGCTGACATGGGAGAAAGATGGTCAACCTCTATCCTTTGGTCCCAACTTTGATATAATTCATGAAGGTTTAGATTACTATGCTTTGCACATCAGAGATACTTTACCAGAAGACAGTGGCTACTACAGAGTTACTGCTACAAACAGTGCTGGATCTACAAGCTGTCAGGCTTATCTAAAAGTTGAACGCTTGAAATATGTCAAGCGTGAGTACAAGACAGAAGAAGAGCGGGAGAAACATGTACAGAGGCAAATTGACAAGACCTTACGAATGGCAGAAATCCTTTCTGGGGTTGAAGCTGTTCCATTGACCCAAACTGCACAAGAGGCTCTCAGAGAAGCTGCTATCTTATATAAACCAGCTGTTAGCACAAAGACCGTTAAAGGTGAATATGAAGTTAAGAAAGAAGAAAAGAAGGAGAAGGAGGAAAGGAGACTTCGTATGCCATATGAGATCCCAGAGCCTCGCAAACATGCTGCTCTTGAGGAAGATCAGCAAATTAAACACTTTGTGCCTCTGTCAGACATGAAGTGGTACAAGAGGCTGCGAGACCAGTATGAAATGCCAGGAAAACTCGAGAGGACTGTTCAGAAACGCCAGAAACGCATACGTCTTTCCAGGTGGGAGCAATTCTATGTGATGCCGCTGCCTCGCATTTCTGATCAGTACAAGCCTAAATGGCGCATACCAAAGCTGACACAAGACGATCTTGAAATTGTGAGACCAGCACGCCGGCGTAGCCCATCTCCAGAGTATGAATATCACTACAGACCAAGAAGGCGGTCGCTTGGTGACTTGTCTGATGAGGAATTGCTCATGCCGATAGATGACTACTTAGCCATGAAGAGAACTGAAGAGGAAAGACTGCGCCTTGAAGAGGAGCTGGAATTAGGCTTTTCTGCTTCCCCACCAAGCAGAAGCCCCCCACGCTTTGAACTGTCTGCCCTTCGATATTCTACTGCAGGAGCACAGGTCAGTTCAGAGGAAGAAAGAAAAAGAGAGCTGAGGTATTCAAGCTATCACATTCCAACTAAAGCTGAGACAAGTGCAAGCTATGCAGAGCTTCGTCAACGTCACGACAGGGCTGCCTACAGACCACCTAAACAAAAGCAAAGAATAATGGATGAGCGGGAGGATGAAGAATTGCTCCGGCCTGTTGGCACTGATCAGCGACTCTCTGGATACAGGAGTGAGCTCAAATACATGGCAGAGGAAGAAAAGAGTAGACTCAGGAGAAGGAGGGAAAGAGAAATAACTGAGATCACATCAGAAGAAGAAGAAGAAATAGAAATGGTGCAATATGCTCGCAGGGAATTCTCACCTTCCTCTAAATTACTAAGGAGAAGAAGATCCCTTTCTCCAACTTACATTGAGTTGATGCGTCCTGTATCTGAATTAATTCGACCTCGCTCACGGCCTCCTGAAGAAAGTGAGAGAAGATCCCCAACACCAGAGAGAACTCGACCACGCTCACCTAGCCCAGTTTCTAGTGAACGATCTCTCTCCCGGTTTGAGAGGATGGCAAGATTTGATATATTTTCTAGATACGAGTCCATGAAATCTGCTCTGAAAACTCAAAAAACAATGGAAAGGAAATATGAAGTTCTGACTCAGCAGCCTTTCACCCTTGACCATGCTCCTCGCATTACCCTGAGAATGCGCTCACACCGGGTACCGTGTGGCCATAACACTAGGTTCATTCTCAATGTCCAGTCAAAACCGACCGCCGAAGTGAAGTGGTACCACAACGGCGTGGAGCTCCAAGAGAGCAGTAAGATACACTTCACCAATACAAGTGGTGTATTAACTCTGGAGATTCTCGACTGCCACATTGATGACAGTGGAACATACCGAGCTGTATGCACAAACTACAAAGGGGAATGCTCTGATTATGCAACACTAGATGTTACTGGAGGAGATTACACTACCTACTCTTCCCAGAGGAAAGACGAAGAAGTACCAAGGGCAATTTTGCCTGACTTGACAAAAACAGAGGCATATGCAATCTCCTCATTTAAGAAAGCATCTGAAACAGAAGCAAGTTCCTCAGTAAGAGAGGTCAAATCAGAAGTGTCATCAACAAGAGAATCACTTTTATCCTATGAACACTATGCTGCTTCTGAAGAAAAAGTCACTGCAGCAGAAAAAAAATCACTGGAAGAAAGGACTTCACACAAAGCATTTAAAAGCACTCTGCCAGCAACAATCCTTACAAAGCCACGGTCAATCACAGTTTCTGAAGGGGAAACTGCAAGATTTTCCTGTGATGTTGATGGTGAGCCAGCACCAACAATAACATGGCTCCGTGCAGGTCAGCCTATTGTTTCTTCAAGGCGCTTCCAAGTAACACGAACACAGTACAAGTCTACCTTTGAAATTTCTTCTGTCCAAATATCAGATGAAGGAAGTTACACTGTTGTGGTGGAAAACTCTGAAGGAAGACAGGAAGCCCATTTTACTTTGACCATTCAAAGAACAAAAATTCCTGAAAAAACAGTTACATCACCTCCAAGGATCAAATCTCCTGAGCCTCGTGTAAAGTCACCAGAGCCAGTGAAGTCCCCTAAACGAGTGAAATCTCCTGAACCCATCAGCAGTCCCCCAAAAGCTAAGTCACCACCTGGAGACAAAATGGTAACAGAGAAAGTACAATTACCAACTGCTTCTCCACCAAAGATTAAACAACATCTGAAAGCAGAAACTCTTGGAGATAAGGTGAAGTTATCCTGTGCAGTTGAAAGCAATGTTTTAAGTGTCAGAGAAGTGGCTTGGTATAAGGATGGTAAAAAACTGAAAGAAGACCATCATTTCAAGTTTCATTATGCAGCAGATGGCACTTATGAGCTCAAAATCCATGAGCTCACGGAATCTGATAAAGGAGAATACACCTGTGAAATTATTGGGGAAGGAGGTGTTTCAAAAACTAACTTCCAGTTTACTGGCCAAGTATTTAAAAATATCTATTCCCAGGTGAGAGGTGTAACTGAATCTCATAAAACAGTTCAGAAAGAAGATGAGCTACTTATGGTTTCTAGTCAGAAGAAATCAGTAGTGGCAACTGAAGAGAAATCTGCAGTTCAAGAAGTCATTAAAAAGTCAGTTGTTACAGAAGATGTCAGACAATTGAAAGCAGAAATTACAGCTTCTTCAACTAAAATGACAATGTCTGAAGGGCAAAAAGTGACACTGAAGGCCAACATTCCTGGTGCCTCTGAAGTAAAATGGGTGCTGAATGGAATGGAGCTAAAAAATTCAGATGATTACAGATACGGCGTCTCTGGAAGTGATCACACGCTAACTATCAAAAAGGCCAGTAATAAGGATGAAGGTATTCTCACCTGTGAGGGTAAAACTGATGAAGGCATTATTAAATGCCAGTACGTTGTGACCCTTTCTAAAGAGCGCTCCAGCGAACCAGCATTCATCATGCAGCCTAAGTCTCAAAATGTCAATGAAGGACAAGACGTGTTGTTGACCTGTGAAGTTTCTGGGGAGCCTTCTCCTGAAGTTGAGTGGTTAAAGAACAATCAACCTGTAAGTAATCATTTAATATGTTTACCTGAAAAAATAGAATTATTAATAAAATTTATCTTATTGAAACCAATTTTGTTCCCCTCCTTAGATTGCAGTTTCATCGCACCTCAGAGTATCTCGCTCTAAAAATATATATTCTCTTGAGATTCGAAATGCCACAGTGAGTGACACTGGAAAATACACAGTCAAGGCAAAAAATTACCATGGGCAGTGTTCTGCTACAGCATCTTTGACTGTACTCCGTAAGTTTGTTTTTCAGATCTTGTGTTCAGAACTTTTTGCTGTGGTGTGTCTACTAAAATGACTTACAATAAAATCCACTGGCAGCGTTGACTTCAGTATTTTAAGACGTTCATCTTTCTTTTGTATATTACATATGCAGCCCTAAAACAGCATTAGAAATCTTTTTAACACCCAGAGTAGCACAGAGGTGCTCTATTACATCAACAGGTGCATGGTAAGAGAAAGCTATGAGCATTTGTTCTAGGATGAGTATGACCTTGGTGCTGGTAATTATTCTTTCCTCATTTAATAAAAAATCTGTTACAATAAAATGAAGTCATTCCACAGTTCAAGATTTTTATGGTAACTTGATTGAACTGGGTTTACTATTTTATTGGCTATACCATATCACAGTTCCTAGCATCAAGGTGTGGTTGTGATTTGTTTGCATGACTGTGTGGGTTTAAAGCAAAGCTGCAGTGATTGAGCTTTCCTGTTCCCCTTTATAGCTACAAAACAATGCAGTGAAATACAGATTTTACTATTCTGTGTTTTTAAGAACTGAAAATATTTCACAGCTTCTACAAATATGAACTGAGCACACACAATTAATTTCTCAGTGTCTAATTGTAATAATTGTTCTAATAAGAAACACTGTGTGATGACCTGTTTTTTCTTAAGTATGTATGGTCTTCCTTGAACCTCATACATACTGTAAGTTTCATTGCCTATTTTTTAATTTCTAAATTTCTGCTTGTGATTTGGATATCTTGACTCAAATGATTGTAAACAAATGTATACTCCGCTGCAGTTTTCCATTGAAAGCAATGTATGCCATCTTCATTTCTGTAAAATTAACCATACAGAACTGCATGACTTTGTTAGTTAATGTGATGTTGTTGCTTTTTCCTTCTATGTTTGCAATGCCCCTCAGCTCTAGTTGAAGAACCTCCGAAAGAGGTAGTATTGAAGACCAGTGGCGACGCAAGCATGCACGAAAGTTTTTCTTCTCAGTCCTTTCAAATGGCTTCTTCTAAACAAGAGGCTTCATTCAGCAGTTTCAGCAGTAGCAGCATGACTGAAATGAAATTTGAAAGCATGTCTGCCAAAAGCATGTCCTCCATGAAAGAATCCTTTGTAGAGATGAGCTCCACCAGTATTATGGGGAAATCTAGCATGGCTCAACTGGAGAGTTCAACTAGTAAAATGCTTAAATCAGGTCTGAGAGGTGAGCATTACAATTATTGGTAGAGTTAGTGCTTCAGCTATCCTGAAGTAGTCCTCAGAGTAAAGCTGCTTCATTGCTTAGTGAAAACAGACTAACTTGGTATTTCTTCCCCTGTTTTATAAAGGAGTACCACCCAAAATCGAAGCTCTCCCATCTGATATCAGCATTGAGGAAGGAAAAGTTCTCACACTATCCTGTGCCTTTTCGGGTGAACCTGCTCCTGAAATAACATGGTACTGCAGAGGGAGAAAAATTACCAGTCAGGACCAGCAAGGCAGATTCCACATTGAAACCAGTGAAGATCTGACCACCCTCATCATCATGGATGTCCAGAAGAATGACGGTGGACTTTACACTCTGAATTTAGGGAACGAATTTGGTACCGATTCTGCCACTGTGAATATAAATATCCGATCACCTTAGAGAGCTTAATCTGTATTATTTACACTTGTATTTTTACAAGTGATTCATATATGGACTGAAATATCTGATATGTAAATATAAAAGAAAAATATTTTTTTACCTACCTGAACGAGACAAAGTCCAGATCTATACATTATGACTTATAGTCATTATTGACCTAAGAATTTAAAACACTTTTTTCACTGACATGTACATACTGTATATAGCCGAAATTAACGGTTATGAAGTTTTGTACCGTTTATTTTATGACATTTTGAAACGTAACTTTTGGAACTAACAGTTGGTAGGGGAAAGTTTCCTAGCAAATGACTACCCTGCTCAACATTTAACTAATTTTTGTGCCTCAACTCATTGTTGATGTCTAAGAATGCCTCAACAGGTAGAGAGGCTCCCTGTTGAAGATTACCTACACCTAAGACATGATACTGTGCACAGTATTTCATATGTGCACAAATATTTATATTGAATCAGAAATGTAAGGCATTGGTGATGTTTGCAATTACCCTCCTGTAAGCATTGCTTTAATGTTTTACATTTGTTCTGATTATGTCGTAATTTTCATACCTGACTGACAATTTCTGGACAAAGTGCGAGCGGCCAGCACTTTGTTCACCCACTGTGTACTGTTTCTGACATATTGACTGCCTGAATAGCTTTTAAAAAAGTAACATCACCTGGCCATCCCCTTAATCAACAAAGCTATTTAGGTATTCAAGTGCAGCAGCAGTACCCCATCTCGGAGGTTCTTAGGGTGCAGTGATTGAGTTTGTGTGGTAGTATTAGACACCCAGTAGTCACTTCCAGGCAACTAAGCAATGAACCACAGTTTGAAAACAAACTGTTGCTACAACATCAAATACCAGCCTGCACTTCAATTTGCTTTAGTTCTCCTAATGTAGTAATAGAGCTTGGTAGCTGTTGAACCTCCTTGAGAACTGTTCATTTGAAATAAAGCATGCTTTCTGCACCATAAAGTCTGTGACTCCTTCTTTATTTATTATGCTGCTTTTACAGTTCCTGTACTACACTACAGAAAAAGAGTTGCTGAAACAAAAGATGAGACAAAAATGCAGTTCTCCAATGTAAACCAGGTCATTAACTGTTGACAATCCAGCCATTTGTCAGAAACAGCCTATCCACCAGCCAGCCTTGGAAAGTTATTTTTAAAAAAATGTTCTTCATAGGTTCCTTGTTGACAAAGGATAAATTCTATCTAGCACATGCCTAAGCATTGTGCTGTTCTTACCCTTCTGTTATTTCCAGGCTTTCCTCTACACCGTCTTGGTTTTTTGGCAGCTTCAACCTGTACAGACTATTGACCCTAATTGCCTAGACCAACAAGTTGTCACCTCCAGTGGGTGATTAATCAATTTTTCAACTCACGAGTCAGCTGACATACCTGTCAGAGCCAAGCCTGTCTTCACATTGGGGGCCTGTGGGTGGGGTTGGGATATGTTATCTATGGGGAGAAGAGTATCAAGCTAAAGGAGCAAGTCTGCTTCTAGAATTCACTCTGTAGAAAAAGCTTGAGAGCAAACACATTCACAGAAATGCAAACACTTCAGGAGATGCAGAATTCTCTGAAGTGGAGCAAGAGCATTACTTAAAAAACGATGCATTGCTGTGATTCTCAGCATACCACTAACACAAAAAAAATACTCAAGTTCATCAGAAGAAATGAAGCAGATAAAACGTTTAAAAACCTATTCCAGAAAGAGTCACTGTAGAACCTTTTTTTATACTTTCCTATAACCCTATATATTATCACTATATTATATATAGTATATATAATATAGTATTATAGATAGTATATAACCCGATATATTATCACTATCTATCCAAATTATGTAGGGAAGCTAAGAAATAGGGACAAAACAAGGACTAATGTAAAAATAAGGATTTCAGAAGAGCTAAGCTCTGTGTCAGGACAAAATCCAAACTTTTTCAAGTGATGGAAGCAGTAATCATAAGTATGAAAGAGTTTAAGAGCACATGTATTTCTTCCTTAGAGAGAAAAGTTAAAAAGAATAAAAATATGTTTAAAAGGCTGTGGATTTAAAGCATTCAAAGAGGAAAAAAAAAAGTCAATAAAGTTTCGAATTCTCATTTCTTTAGATGTTTAAGAACACCCCAACCAACCAACTCAATACAAGACAAAAATGCAGACTGTAGGTTGTAGGTACAGTCGTGTTTAGCTAAAAAGTAACTTGTGTACACAGGCACATCATAAAGCTAACAGTAAAAATACACTAGATATTTAATAATCTCAGCAGAAAGAGATAAGTGATAGCATCTGCAGATTTAACCATGGCCTCTTCTACACAAAGGCTACTGGAAACTCAATCTCACACGGCCTCTACTGAGTCTCAAAACAATGAGTCAATGAAAAGGAAACACTGGTGTGATGGTGTAAGCAAGTTCATCCTGCCAGTACCTCTCTGGCTCAACTCTGCCCAGCACTTAAGCAAGTACTTTCAGTAGATGAGTCACTCATGTCCAAAAATAGGATTTAAAATACTTAGGGGCTTTGCTGAAATGCAGCTTGAATAGATAATGTTGCAAGCCAACCAGCTGAGCCAGTGTTTTTCCACAAGACTGCTAAGCAAATGCTAATCTAGAGTGACATTGCTGAAGTCACAACCTAAGCTTCGATATTCCATTTCACAGAACTCATCCCCAAGAATAACATTTTTCAAGACAATAGATTAAGCAGTCTCTGGATGAAAATAAATAAACATTTTGAATTATTTACTTCTTATATCCAGGTCAAATACTGGGATTTCTAACTATATAAGCTGACATTTGCTCTCTTAGATAGACAGATCAGATCTATTGTGCTACAGGACCAAGTTTATAAAAATATCCCACCGCTGATATAGTGCATGAAAGCCTTTGGCACTCATGTTTCCTGAGTGCTGATGCATAAGGAAAAACTTTATAACAAAGCTCTCTGAGCTGCTGTATAAATCCTACTATAGAGCTATGTATTTTCTACTAACATATTACATGTGGCAGCCTAAGAAAAATAACTGTAATGGTGGAGAGTCATAATTAACACTGAGAGATTAATTTTATTTTAGCTGGTTTTCAGACATAGACATTTCCTTTATTCAGGTATCACACCCCTTTTAAAAGTTTCTAATTTTCACCAACAGGAAAATCAGCTTACACTAGAATATTCAGTGATAGCGGTGTAGCAAAACTGAAGTTTATAATTTGTAAAAATGATCTTAACAAAAATAAATAGGTGTGATTTCAAATTTTAAGTAAGGAATAAGATTTTTTGCAGAAGCAACCACTCAAAGACTGCTTTCTCTGAGGAAAAATTTTAAAAAGCAAAGCTGAATTACTAAGTTGAAAGACAAAATAACATTAATTTACAGTACTTTAAAGCCCTTGAACATTGAAATCTCAGTATTCACAGCTCTCCAAATCATTGAGTGCCTTTCCATTAATTCTTTATAATTGAAGCTGGTAATTTCTAAGCATTCTATTTCTAATTACCTGCTGTTAGGAACTTCAGAGATATAACTGAAGTTACTGCTTTTCATCTAAATATATGTCCCATGCTTATATTCTTTAAGTGATGAAATTTGAGCTAGTTTCAGATTGATCTCCTCAGAAGCACGTGAGATCAAAATTAGAAGTACTACACTACCTATGCTGTTGAGGTTCAGCTCTTATTCTGCACTAGCAAGAATGATACAATCAAGCATTCCTGATAAGCTCTCCCATAAATTTGGAAATTAAATACGTAAGAACAGCCAGGTATTTTTTAGTCTTGCTTTGCATGGATGATTGTGACTCAGCCAGATAATTTTCAGAAATTATTTCTTAACTCCAGTTACCAAAAGTATGACAGCATATTATCTTCACTCATTTCACTGAAATATATTTTAGGATGTTTGGCACAGGTATCTATATAAAGGCTGATTTAATAGAAACATATCCCACATATATATATAAAGCTGAAATTATGGCTTTGTGGACCTAGAAAACCCCAAAACAGCACTGAAGCAATTACATGCAAATTTTGTGCTTGGATGTGATCAGAACAACTTTTGTCTTGTGGCAGTATTTAAAATTATTACTTACTACTACATTCACTGATCAGTCTCACTTTGTTTTTGCACATAGAGCCCAGCCTCTTTTCTTCACAGCAGGTGGAAGCAGAAAAAGGTATCTGTCATTGTGACATGTATTTAACACTGCAGAGCTGGCAGAAACCTCAGAGAAGTTTCAAAAAGCACTTCTGACAGCGTATTATTCAAGACAACACTCTCATTGCAGTATGTTGTTTACTTCTCTGAACATCTTCTTTAATACTTATTTTTACAATTGTCATGTCATACAGAATACATTAAAGCAAACATTCAGAAAAAAAAAATGTACAAGCATGTGTATGGCGGATATGCATATGCCAGTTTGCATGAAAATTGACAGAACTGAGCACAAACGGCAGCTCTGAGCTGGTATCCACAAGCCCCTTTTACAAACCATTCCATTCCACTTATATAATGCTTTATAAACTGGCATTTTATATAAGGCCAACAGCTCAAATATTCCTCAATATTTGGACCTATTTTGATTTAGATAAATCAATATTCCAAAAATTTATAAGGAAAGCTCCTATTCCCATCTGTTCTTTCTACCCTACTTCAAATCATTTATATACACAAAAGGAAGACTAGTTCAACCAAATTAAAGATTATATCTGATTATAAAAACAGATTTTGGTATGTGCTTGAGTACAAAAAACCCTGTACATTTCTTTAGGAATTGTGTAAATTAAGAACAGTAAATGGCTTGCTTCACATGCTCTACAGCTAAGACTTCATAGACCAAGTTCATCCCTAAACAAACACCCTAAAAATTCCCAAAAGCTTACAATGCTAATATTAACAACCTTCTTGACCAAGGTGCTAGTAGGCACTATTGTACTATATTACTCATTAATTATTAAGAGAGTCAGACTCTGACCTCACTTACAGTTAATGCAAATTTACACTGATGTAACTGAGAGCAGAATCCATCTTCTGGTGTATACCATCCTCAAATGATATAAAGAAGTTGCAAAAACTGACCCTCCCTTTTGTATAAATATGTCATAAATAAAACATATATAGATACAAATATTCATAACTACAGCAGCTTACAATGGTCTAACATTTCAGCTCTTGCTTTTATCACACTTTGCTAAAAACACATCTTAAGTAAGCAGAGTAAATCTTAACAGCACTGTATTAATTATTTGTGATGCTACACACCCCAGAAACAATTTATGCACATTTTGAAGCTTTCAGTAGATCTTTAGACCTTTAGTAGTGAAAGTAGGTAGAAATTTTTGATGCAAAAAAGAATAAATAAATAAAAACTATTAAATATCCCATGTTTGGTACAAATACTTCATATTAAGTTATTTTTATACATTTGTTTAGAAAAATACACTAAATATTTCTACTTTCATTGCCTAAAAATAAGGACTGGGTTATGTATATCCTTGTGTTTTTAAAGGCGGCAATGTCAAATACCGCCAAGCTGCTGGAGCAGAGCCACTAGTGCCCAATCCCACAGCCCTTACACTGGCAAAAAAAAGCCATTGTGGGGCTCATCACAGCTCCAGGTGGATGACCTGGTACAAATGACCAAGAGGCCCATGGCACAAGTTGCATTTTCTCCAAAAAAATGAAAACTTTTTGCTGAATTTTATAATGCATGTTTACTAACATATTGGTCAGACCTCCACACTTTTTTAAAAAGAGCTGCATTTACAAATGTGGATGCTTATCTGTTAAAGCCATCATTTGTTCCAAAAAATGCACATTCAAACTGTGAAATATTAGGAAAATACTCTTGCAAATAAACTATATAAAGATAAAATACACTTCAAAGATAGTATTTACGTTATTCTATAAAGTGCAGAGAAATCCTTCTAAAAAGGGAAATAACTACTTCCTATAACAACAGTATAATTACAGCAGCTTTTGCATAGCATTATTTATATAAAATTTAATACTTTCAGTTGTTTCAGGAGGAAAAGGATCACAGAGTCTCTTCCAGTTCAGATCTTTCCTTTGACACTGATTTACTTTCTTCAGGAATGGCTGATGATACCAGATCTCCATTGACAGCACCTCTAGAACAATGGGCAGATCCTATAAAGAGATCAATTAAGTATTTAATTTTCAATGCCCAAAAGTATCATCCAACCTGTCAATTATTGTATTTGTAAAGTATTTCCTATATATAAGCAATCAAAAGAACTAGTCAAGTTAAAGTGTGCTTGAGAGGAGTTATAATGGAGTCAAAATGCCAGCAAGATTCAGAAGGAAAAACTATTGAAGAACTGACTACTAGTTCAGCCCGTCTAAGCAGGAGGGACTGATCATGATCTTTATTACTGGTATAGATGTGTGCCTTCAGAGCTGTGCTGTTCTCTACAAAAGGCAAGAAGCCACTGAAATGAATGACCTTTCCACAATGCAGCGAGTGAGCTATCCCTGCAACTCACAGAAGTCAAAAAAAGGTAATTTCTTCTGTGACAATAAGCAGGTGGCAAACAGCAGTTTCCACATCACTTATCAGATAATCATTCATGTGAACAAACATCCCTTTTCTGGATAGGTCTTAATTTTATCTTGCCAGTAATCCCACTGTTTTCAATATAACTACTCCTGCAAGATCATTTGTTATATGGATGGAAGCCAGCACGAGTCAACCAGGTAACAAACTATACAAGTGCTCTGATTTATAATATAGGAATCTTACAAATAAAACATTTTTCCTCATGCCAATATCAGTGCTGCTCAAAACAGGGAAATAAATTGTACTGAAAGATACAAAAACTCCCTCCTTTTCAAACTTACTCTGAGAATCTTCAGAAGGTGTATCACTGTAAGATTCTGTATCTGAGTATGTTCTTCTGCGCCGCTGAGAAAATCGGTGAAGAGATGAACCCGGTTCTTTTACAGAGTGATTAATCCTACAGAGGAAGTGAGATCTATTAGCAATCAAAATCTGTAACAACCCACACAAATTTTATATACTTTAAATTTGAAATAATTTTGGTTATTTCTCACCCAACCAATTTTATATACTTTAAATTGGAAATAACTTTGGTGCTTAGATTAAATTGTCAGTATTAATGCTTTTTTGCTAGTCTACTATAGCAGACTAAAAATAGCACAATCTTAGTTTCACAATTGCAAAGACTGAAAGTGGAAATAAAAATGAAGGAAATAATTTCAGAAACTGAAATACTGACTGAAAAATAATGTTAGTGTTTCAAGCTCTAATTTCATGAACTTGTCAAAACCAGCCATTTGCATCAAGCTTCTAGCTCGATGAAATTTTGGTACTGTATTAAAAACAGCAACTGCCACCAATAACTGACAATCTTCACCTTTTGTTTTTAAAATTAGATCAATTTATGATTTTGAATTCTTTCCAAGCAAACAATTCTTCTCACATTTTGCTTTTAATTCTAGCAAGTTCAGGGAGGTCTTTTGAAACACAGGAAAAAAACTTAAGGAAACAGAAAATTACCTTTCTGAATAACAAGGACCAGGGTGGCTAATGGAACGCTTCATCTAGGGGAAATAAAATTCCAAAGAACAAACAACACCAAAAATGTCACAAGCTACTCAGAAAAATGATATGGATGTCTACATTACTCCTTACTTTATTTACAGTCTTTACAAAGAGAGATGGCAATATTTTTTTTATAAAAAGCAGCGACTCTCAGTTAAAAAATCTGATTAAACTATATGAAAACAGATCTATTGCCATCAATATTAAAAGCTTCAGAACATTCACAAAGGAAATAGTTTACTACAAGAAGATGCTACCTCCTATGGAATTCATTCCCTCTTGCACCAAAGCTCCTCAAGGAGCCATTGTTAATTGCTATGATATACAGAAGTATCAAGACATTTTTCCTTTACCAAATGGAAGTTCAAGTTCCTCATTACACAATAAAGCCAAATTATGCCTCTTGATTCCTTGTGGTTTCTCTGCTATTAATGTCAAATCTCTATGCATATCAAAGAAAGATACTATTTTAAATTGTAACAATCAGCCTTGTAAGTAAAGTGATTGAAGATAAAGACATGAAAGATCCATATGGAAAGAAAGAGATTCCCACAACAGAATTGCACAATGCAGCTCATCTTGGAATACACACACAGAACTGAGAAAGCATTTGATTCCCCATACATTGTCCTTCTAAGGGAATTGATTAATACTGAATCGTTATGCAAGTAATATCTTTACCATGATATATCATTTTGTTAAATAAGGGAATGATATATTAATAGAAACATCTTGAATACACTGAAATATATGCTATCTTGCTAAAGTGCTTCAAGTCACAAACCACTTAAGCAGGAGGTGAAGTTATGTAATTTTTATGATCAGTGTATAGTTAGCACTCCAAAAAAACCAAACAGTTGAACTGAGGAAAAGTTAAACCTCATTCATTTATGAGATACCTCATTACAAGGCCTTGACATGTATGATAAACTACTCTGATGATGTAAAGGCTAGCAAACTGCAAAGCAAAAGACTGAGAACAGAAAACTGATTTATATTTGGGACCAGTACTGATTTATAACTCAGTCAAGATTTCAGCTGTGGACATCATAGCACATAACAATAGCATAGTGTTCTGCCACTCCTCCCCCCAGTCTAACCACCAGTATGACACTCAGAAAAGATAATATTTCAAAATGTCTAAACCATTTGAATAGGTGATGGTGACACAGGAGAAACCAAGGGATCAGGGTGAGGCAGCTGGAACATTTCTGGCTTAAACTTGGCATTAGCAATCTTCACACATTCTTCAAGTGTTGTGATAAATGTATTACATGTGGCACTAAGCAAGGAAGAGGCCTCATTCATGTTCTGAAAGTAAATGAAAGTACAACAATAAGCAAGGAAAAAAAAATTCAAATACAACTTTCCACCTCTCCCAGACACACTAATCTCCCTCATTACCACTAAGAATTTATATTTCCCATTTTTTAAATTAAATGTACGCCTTACCATAAGGCAAATTTAAGAAAACACATGTGACAGCATTGCAATTTCTTTCTGACATCTGAATTTCTTTTTTGTACCAGCCAACAACGCCTTACTGCAAAGCTTGTCTTAGAGTGACTAACTGGTATCAGAAGATCATTCAGTGAAACAAATGAATTGCAGCAGAAGGTGTGAACGGTTTTATCACTCTAGACCAAGGAGCCGCAGGTCCATTTCACCTGCCTAAACTAGAAACTTGCTCTGTTGTGACTAAGTGTCAACCCCTGGCTTTGCACTAAAGGACCAACAACATTGTTCACATGCTGCTCAAGAGTGCAAAGAATGAAGTCATTCACAATTTCCAGTCCTTTCATTCAAAAGCAGGAATACATTCTAGTATTGTACTTGTGCACATTCAGAGACAGATATCTGCACTGCATGTTTCCAATGCCTGGAACACTGATAAGAAAATGGAATACCATCCCACATAAGAAAGTAAGAACAGACAAAGGAAGATTGTTTCAACTACTTGAACAGAGATGCAAAACAAGACAAAATATTGTATTTCTTATATGATAGCTCTACTGGCCTTTCAACCAAATGGCTCAGGAACACAATTGGTTTCTAACAACTGGCACAGTTACAGTTAAACCACCCAGGTACCTTACACATAGAAAATCACTATTAGTACATCTACACACAAGCATTCAAAAACTGACATTAGGTTAAGTCTCCCAACACTGGGAAGATGAATAAGGTTTAAGATAACAATAGTAACTTGAGGTGAATTATATAATGGAATGAAAAGAAATTCTAGAGTTGTGCACCTCAATGCTGGGAGGAGAGCGAGTCTCATCATGGTGAACAAATTCTTGTATGGTATGAACTTGCTGCATCAAAAGATCACAGTAGAGACGAAGTTCAGACATTTTGGTTTTAAGAGATTCATTGGTCTCACTTATTTCTATGGAAAAAAATGGAAATATCAATTTATTGCATACAATGTACATACACGTTGAAATACTTAAGCACTTTTCATTTAAAGATCAATTTAAAAATCCACTTAAACTTCCATTTGATTTTGAGGAAAACTGGATTCTGCAATGAATCAAGAATTACACTTGAAGCAAACAATACATTTGATAACTGGTGCAAATTTAATTACTATTATGAAAAAGGCACATTATCAGGAAAAATAAAGTTGAAGTCTTTCTTGACTGCTACGTAATGTTGAAAAAATTACTGGATAAAACTTATGCCACCCACCAGAGTGGCTAGAACCGGTTACAATACGTCTTTCAAGAGAAATTATGGAAAAAATGATAGTTACTATAACATCAGAAATGAAATGTCTTCACAACAACTACAAACAATACGTTTATTCTAGTGACAGCAACACCTTGTAGTATTTCAGCTTCTTAAGACAGAAGAGGTTAATGCAGGTAACTTCTAACTCTAATACTGAGGGGGAATTTACCAAGTAATTACAATTTATATTAAAAGACAATAATACTGACTTTGTACCCCAATATTTGCACTATGATTATGTGAAGAAGTGTTACCTAGTAACTAGTTACTTTAGGTAACACACGTACCTTTTTCTTTTTTTGTTCTGGTATCTGCTAAACAGGCTTTTGCACTCCCCAGTGCTACCAGCCATCTTTGCCTTTCAGCTGCATTAACTGCTTTCATATAGAAATGCTGCTCCCCTGGGATGATCAGCTCCATTCTTGTGTTGTCTGTTGCATGAACTTGTGATAGAAGAGAAAAAAAATTTGAAACAATAACCTCAACTAAGTAACAATCATTTATTAAATACTGCTCAAAGTGTTTTAAAATGCTTATGATAATCCCACAGTAATACAGCAAATCATAAAGCACCACTGTTAAGTAAGAAAAAGCCCAAAGCTGCTCAGCCTTTCTCCCCCTTTCCTTCACCAAAAGAACAAAGTAACAAGGCAAAATCAACTGGAACGGCAAAAAGAAAATAATTTTTAAAAGTGATCCTCCCCTCTTTACATCACTGATTTCATCTACAGTAAAGAAACACCAACAAAAAGGAGCTACCACATGAAAAATACTTGGTGGCCCATGTAAAATAAGTTCCACTTTTTAATATAAAAGCACCCACATCACAAGCTGAGTCACCTGTGAGGATCTGGAAAAAAGTCATAGTCAACAGCAACGGGAAGCTAGAAAACACCTTGCTATTAGCCAAGGAGGCTGACCTACAGTTAGGAATACGCTAAAGACTAAACTCTTACTTCAGAAGAAACCATTCACTTACTGTCTGAAATACACCCATCACCTGTGCATGTGTGCAGCTGCTAACAGTGACAAAAGTAAAAATTACTCAGGAAACCAAAAGACTAAACGCTTCTGGTTTATAAGAATCTCCACTTTTGGATCACTGCTGCTGCTCTTCTGGAAAACTGGCTTCCATGATTCAGTCTCTATCCCTGGTCATAAGAGGAAAAAGCAGTAGAACTAAGCAGCTAGCTGACATAACTTCAAGCATGAGCCATATGCCCATGACCATTAAAATCAAAAAGTAACAAATGGTGTGTTCTAAATCTCAACACAGAACTCTATTAACTATTATCATGCATTAGTAATTCATTATTATCTGTGATAATACATATTATTAATATTGATAAAATTAATTATTAATATATATGATAATTCATTATTATCTGTGAACTACGAAGCTGACACACTGGACTATTGGTAAACAAAAACAGAGGAGGAAAAACATGTGATGCAAAAATGTATGGTTGGTGATCTTTTCTACTTTCATGGCAGCTAAAATTTTCTCAAGCAGAAATCTATTAATTCTTACCTTTTATTTCACACACAGCCATCTTTATACTTCCTTTGCTGCCTTTGCAAACATCATCCTGGGAATCATAGTATGACAATATCCCATTGTCTAAAACAAACCACCGAGGCTGCCAACCTAGAGAGACCAAAAATGTGAAAGCTTAGTCTAATTCCTAAATTGTAAATAAAATTCATCTCTTTGTCTGTTAAAACTTTAATAAAAGAGGCAAACATTAAATTATTCTTGTAACACACCAGGAAGTAATCAATTTGTGCAGTCTGAAGACCAAAGCCATTCTGTAATCAGACTAGTGTTATATGGATATTCCATTCCCATTCTTTTTGGGTGGAAGATTTTTCTTCTGCTTTCACTGTATTCTATTCTAGAGAAAAATTAAATTTTAATTTAGCCACCACAGAATCCCGTTTTGAAGGCTGTTAAATTACACACCTCTGAAAACCCATTCTCACTCAAATATATTTTTCAGGCAGATTTTTCTAAGATTGCAGGAACTTAGTTGTAAGATACAAATAAATGACTGATGCCACCAAGGAAAGGTTCTGAAACTGACTGGTTTAAGAGGACTACTGGCTTTCAGCAGAAGTTAGCTGCATGCTAACAGTCCATTGTACACATAGCATTCCCAGCTACTGTTGAGTATTTGCTTATTAAATAACAGACTTAAAAGAGGAGCAAACACTAGAAGAGTTCATTGCCTTTATCCATTAATCTTTTCCAATGGCAATGTTTTCAGTAATGTAAGTGAAAGTGACAACTTTCATTGTTTTGAAAACAACCTTGTTCTCATTCTTTCTCTCATAACTACAACTTTTCCTCTATGTGACTTCTCTATAGTTACTGTGAAGAGGAGACAAAGACATCAAATATCTATTTAATTACAGTACAACTGCTCCCTTTTACCAGAAGGCCCATATCTGTGGACACATAATTATTCTGAAAAATGCAAGATTATGCTCTGTACACTTCATTTCACAGCACATCCATACAATCCTCACAACGCGGCCCTCATTTTATAATCCCTCAGAACCAAGTTTCACATTACTTCACACTCACAACCTGCATATGCTGAAAGAGAATTCCCCATATGAAGTGCTGAAGAGCCAGAGGGCAAAGAAGGTACAGCCAAAGCAGTGTAATAAGAGGCACGATAAAGCATGCATGGTATGTGATCCAACGCTGATCTGCTTGGGAGAGACAATAGTCCTATCACAGTGTCAGAGGAGAAAGGTTTCACCTTGACACCAGTGCCTGCCCGCTGCCTGCTCCACAGGGAGATAGCGTCTCTATTACAGCAGAGGATCGGCCAAACAGATCCAAATGCTGATATTTGGTGCACTTTTTGTCTGCAGCGCCTCCAAAAACACATTTAATGAAACTGATGTTCATGTGCTTTCCAGGCTGGGATACAGGAGCTCCCTGTCCCGCTGAGAGTCTCTGACTAACTCGGCAAGGCGCAATCCAGGTCGCGAGAGGGGCTCGGCAGAAGGCCAGGGCCGGGCACAGCTCCGTGCGGCTGCCGGGGCAGGGGGGTCACCCGGCCCGGCCCGGCCCGCACCGGGCCACAGTGGGGAGCGCTGCCGCTGCCCCGCCAGGCGCGTCCCCCGGCCCGGGCCCGGAGCCGGCTCCAGGCCACCGCCGACCTAGGGCCGCCTCCGTCGCGACGCTCGGCCGCTCGCCGGGGCTTGGCTCCGAGCACCAATGTCTCAGCCAAGGCGTTACCGACAGCTCCGGCCGCCCGCAGGACGCCGGGACCCCCCGGAGGCGGCAGCAACAGCAGCGGCGCATCACGGCCGAAGCCGAGCCGAGCCCCAACCGCCGCCCCCCGGGCCCGGCTCCCGTGCCTACCCGCTAGATAGTTGGTCCACTTGTACAGGACCCCCTCCATCGCTCAGAGCCCGGCGCCGGGCTGCATCCTCCTGCTCCGCCGCGGGGAACGGGCGGCCGCGGCCGCCGCGGGGATGGCGCTCCCCTCCCGGCCCCACCGCTGCCTCCCCCGCGCGGAGGCGGAGCCGCTCAGCTCAAGCGCGGCGGCCGCGGCGGCTCCGGCGGCGCCGCCCGCCCCGCGGGGCGCTCTGCGTCCCCCATGCGCGCCCGGCCGCGCGCCCGGCCCCGCCGCCCCGCGGCCGCTTCCGACGTCCCTTCCTCCCTTCCACTTCCTGAGCGGAGAGGGCGGCCCGAAGAACCGCCCGCCCCGCGGCCGCTGCCTGGGCCGGGCTCGTCCCCACGTCCGGCGCGACGGAGGCGGAGCGGCGGCGCTGGCTCGGCCCCCGCCCCTCGGCGCGGCGGGGAACAGTGCCACGCCGGCGGCCGCTTCGGAGCGACATGGGCCGAGGGCTGACTCTGCTCCTGCTGCCGCTGGCGCTGCTGGCGGCCCCGGCGCGGGCCGAGGGCGGCACGGCGGCAGCGGAGGAGGTTCAGATAGAGGTGCTGCACCTCCCCGAGACCTGCAGCCCGAAGAGCAAGAAGGGCGACCTGCTGAACGCGCACTATGACGGATTCCTGGCCAGCGACGGATCCAAGTTTTACTGCAGGTAAGCCCCGTGGCCCCGGGCCGGAGGACGGACGGTGGGCCCTGCCCGGCGGGTGTGGGCGCAGCCGCTCCGCTCCCCCGGACAAGCGGGGCTGGTGGCGCTCCCGGCGTGGGCGCAGCTCGGCGCCCGGACTGACCGCATCAGCAACAGTAATTTCTCCCCGTCTCAACCTTTACTTTTCCTCAGTCGAGTGTTCAAGGATGCAGAGTTTCCCTAGAGTCAAACTAGGGAGTGCCTTGGAGTCCTAGGGTCCTTTGGGAGAAACTTCGAGAGCCTATAGCCCACTCCTCACCTGGAGCCCCCCTTTGTCAGAGTGGAAAAAAAAAACATTATGTTGATACTTACCATGTTCTGTGCTGTAACCTGTGCAGAAAAACTTGGGTTGGGAGGAGGAGCTCCTGGGAGGAATGCACACTGACAATTTTAGGCAGAAACTTTTATAGAGCATCCACTTCCACATAGTTGGCACTGTGCAGTGCAACCACGTTATTATACTGGTGGTTTGCAGCCTTCTTGATTTGTCGTGCCGTCCATTTTATTGCAAAGTTATCATTTTGTCTTTTGCTTTTTCACTTTGTCCCATCCATCTATCCTCAGGCAATAGCTTAGCTCATTATAAAATCTTGATCCATTCCCCCACTTGTCTAATTTAAGAAAAAACTCAGTATATAGGATAATTCTACATTTAACAGTACCGTTTAACTTGCATTTCTTTGCCTGTTGAAGTGGCTGACTGGTACATAGAGCGTTGTTCTCTGCATGTTTTGCTCAGTTGCTGTTCGGTATAGTGCCCACATTGGGGAAGCTGCCTGAAGCACTGGCTGTCTGAGCTGGCCAGAGTGGTAGGTGAGCACACAGTACTGCAGCCAGCAGTGCCAGGTTCCACCAGCACACACCTGCACTCAGTCCCATCCCATCCTGCAGTGTTGTGAACTGCTGAAGACATTTTCACTTTCCAGTGCTCCCCACATTTCTCTTCTTGGAGACTTCCTGCGGTGGAACCTTGTTTCTGGCATGCTGTGTACATGATCAGGATAAGTTCAAAAACAAGGTTTTGGTTTTTTTTTTTTTTTTTAAAGGAGGTCTCCCTTTACCTATAGTATGATTTGACCTTAAATTATAAATGTAGCAGAAAAAGTGTTTATACTTTGTATTCTTGCACTCTAAACATTCTTGTGTGCTAATAATCTATGTTCTTACTAACTGCAACTAAAAGTTATATTTATGTTAAAAAATATTATATTAATGTAACTCATACACTATTTTTTTTAAATAGTCGAACACAGAATGAAGGTCATCCAAAGTGGTTTGTTCTGGGTGTTGGACAAGTCATAAAAGGCTTGGATATTGCTATGATGAATATGTGCCCTGGAGAAAAACGAAAAGTGACAATTCCTCCATCATTAGCATACGGACAACAAGGATATGGTAAAAGAAGTTCTAACTCTAAACTTTGTCTTTCCTGTGTTTTTTGCTCTTTGAAACATACAAGACATAGTATTGTAAATGTCTCTTGAGAACTGGTGCTCTCATTTGGAGGCTGTGCAGCTGTGCAGCCCCAGTCCTGCTCATTGCTATGCAGTTTAAGTAGTCCTGACACAGACCCACACCCAGGCCTTCAGTTCCCATTAGAACTCAGTACGTGCCACCCAATGTTTTCCCAAGTAATGCCATAGTCTGAAGCCAAAGGAAGATCTCCATGAGCAATATCAGCATTATTGTGTTAAAATATTAAATTCCAGTCACATTTGGTTTTAATTATTTGACTTCTACCTGTTTAGCCTTTTAATGAAAATCTACATCTTCTGAGTAAAATGGAATATAATGCAGTGCAATTAATCTAAGTAGATATCATTTGCTTAAAATACTGCTTACATTCTGAATAGTTAATGGCTGTCATTATCACATTACACAGTAATTGCAACAGTGCAGTGCATGAAATCTGATTTGAATATAAGATAATTCAGTGTGCAGATTACTTAAAAAAAGTTCCAGTACAAGTTTTATGCAGTGTTTCAGCACTCAAATATAGATAAATTCAGCTCTGACCTGGGTATAGTGGTTTCTGTGAAAAGGTAGCTCCTGCTCTGTAATAATATTTTGGTACTGATATGTCAGAATTCAGTGCATCAGTTTTGTCTTTAATACAATTTCATACAAAAAGGAAAAACACTGATAAAAATAAAAAATGTTCTTTAATACTAGTGTTAACTGTTTGTTCCAGGTAGCACTTGAAGGAAGTAGTATTTTCCTGCAGCACACCTGTCCTCTGTCTCAGCGCATTCCTGCATGCTGGGGAAGATACCTGCCTAATCTTGAATTAGAAAAGATGCATGTGGCTTTCTAAATCTTTACATGTCTTTCCTTTGTTGGTATGTATATTTGTAAACTGCTGACACTGAATTCTAGTATTGTATCTTTCTTTTATAAGGTTTATTTAAATTATGATTTATATTCAGATGTATTTAAAACTGCTACTTTTCTAAAGCATGGAAAGTTAAAACCTCTTGAACTCTGAAACCTGTTATTTTTACTATGGCTACTTTAGATGAGTAGTGTAATAGTCTTGTTTGTCTTCTGTTTACAAACAGTGTAGATTCTTTAGCTTTTCTTCAGTTTATGAAGGATGGACACAAGCTCAAAATTCTGAGGTTACATTGTCATGCTCACTGGCTTTGGCAGCTTGCATGTTTACATTTTAATTTTACACTGCATGATTTTTTATGCACTTTTGGCACTATTTTTAGACTGCATTGGTTTGTTGCTGTCTCTTTTCAGTTTCCTTTTTTTGCCAGATGCATGATATGTGGACCTGTGTTTGTAGGCAGTGCTGGTTTTACAGCAGGTGGCAGAAAATGCTTTGATCCAGGAGCAAAGAATTCTAACCATTTTCTTAATTCAGAGGCCAGACAAAGTATTCCAGTAGTTTGAAGTTTCTGTGGGGATTTTTAGCAAGTCAGATGACTTACATTCTGTTGCTGCTTTTTGAGATGTACATTTTAAACATTATTTTACAGCACATGTGAAGTACCTTTTACCACAGGTATAATTCATATGAAGTAGGTAAAACACGTCTGTTTCTTCAGACAGCCAATGCATAGGAGCATCGATCCACCACTGTTATATTTGAAATCAGATTGCAGCTGTTTAATAAAGACATGGATCTTAGAACCAAATAAGATCTAAATAAGCCCTGTTGTAAGACAGGATGTGGAAGAGTGAAAACTTTGAAGTACTTGTTTTTCATGATAACCATTCGCCTAATTTCTGAAAGTACCTGAATTGGTATGCGATACAGTTTTGTTTCAGGCAAGTACATGATCAGCAAGATTCTTCTGAAATCATCATGTCTACACAATCTTCATGTCTAGATGTACAACATTTGAATTCAGAGTTTAATCTGAATATTAACACAACTTTTTTTAATTAAAAAATGTTTACCTGTGAATTTATCATATATGTGATCTCTGCCCATAGTGTCTGATGCCTTAAATGCCTTTTTTTCTTTTATTCATAGCACAGGGCAAGATTCCACCCAATGCAACACTGATCTTTGAGATTGAACTTTATGCAGTAAATAAAGGACCTCGTAGTGTTGAGGCATTTAATCAAATTGACAAAGACGGTGACAAGAAACTCTCTGAACTTGAGGTAATATAATACAAATAATTTATAAAACTATAGGTGTGGCTGCATCAGTTTTATCTTTACATGAGCTTCCTCTGCTGCAGCTGATCACCTAAGGTTTCTGTGTGTTTACACAAACTACACTGTGCTGTAGTTTGCTGAAATTTGCTTTAATACATTAACGAGTTTCACACTTCCTGTAGACAAGCTGTAGATGTGTCTGCACTGGAATCACAGTGCATTACTTGTATACCTTCTGTGTCCTTGAAGATAGCTAGATTGAGTACTGACATGAAAGTCACAATGATTTGACTTTTTTGTTTTCTTCTAGATAAGCCAGTATTTGAAAGAAGAATTTGCAAGAGATGGCAAAAAACGTCATCCTTCTGCCCATGATGAAATCTTAGCTGATATATTTAAGAAGAATGACCATGATGGAGATGGCTTCATATCAGCAAAGGAGTACAATGTCTACCAGCATGATGAACTCTAAGTACTTTAAAAAATCTTTGGCTGTTTTCTGCACACTGAATCTAAATAATAATACTTTGTCACAGAATTTTTGTATTTTTTTTATAGTGGAATCTTTTTATATCTCTTAAGGTGACTGTAAAAATCTTATTTTTAACATTCAGCTAATAAAATGTGTCGATGTTTCAAAAGAAAGAAATAAAATTGAATTACGCCATGATCTTATATTTGTGGTTCTTACAACATTTTCCAATCTACAGTATTGCTCACTCATTTGGTGGAATACCGATGAAAATAATTATTTCTGTTCTATTGAGCACACAAAAGTTACAGTAACCTTTGACATAGCTAGAATGTAACTGCTGAACACTTCTAAATCTCCTGTAAAATAAAAAGGGAAAATCTCAGTCCTCTGTAAAATAAAAAGGGAATCCCAGGAATATAACTCTTAGACCCCTGCAGGCTCCAGGCCTAGCTTCTTGAGGAAAGGCCATTTGCAGCAATTAACTGTAAAAGGCCTTAAAATAGGCCAGCTCTGTTTATGGAATGTTAAGATAAAAACAAAAATGTTGTTTTAAAACAACTTAAAATAATGTCTTTGATGTAATATTAACAGGAAGAATTTGGTGTTGAAGAAAAAGCAGTGTTCTAAATGAGTGTTTAAACTTTGACTTAGTAAAATCATGATGTTAGCCAGTTTATTCAGTAGCACCAAGCTAAAAATCTACACTATCATAATTTAATTGAATGAGGTTGAAGATGATGGGAGATGCTGTATATAAACGTAAGTAATTAATTCTTTGGGCATCATTCTGGTTTTCCTCACTGGAAAAATGCAAAGAAGTAGGAATAGTTAATAGACACTACTTATATCTGTTAACTGTTCTGCTTGTGCAGAACACATCATAACACTTGTGTAATATACTTCATTCTTCTCACATGAAAAGCAGTGGCTGTATTCATTTCAACATGTAATAATCAGATGTACACAGTGAAAGTGGCAGCACAAGGGAAAAAAGCTTCCATACCTAGGTTATCGTTTAAATAATTTTAAAAGGTACAAAAATGTTTTTGTTCTGGCAGTGTAAAACAGTGTAGTGAGAGGTTTAACAGCACCCTGCCCCACAGCCCAATCCCAGCCCTGGACACAGCTCTGTGGTGTTCCAGTCCTCAACAGACTCAATTTCCTGAGGCTGGGATGCACCTGTTAAAGACCTTTACCCTGAAGTCTTGTTCCATGATTTTCATAAGCTTCAAAATATTTTCTGCTAAGCAGTTTTTTTTCTGAGCACATAAAAGAAAGTCAAGAGCAGCTGTGACATAGAATCCAACTGCAGCAGGTAGACTGGCTGGTACTTTTTCATAATTAAACAAACTTGATATTCAGCAACAGCACCCTAATATGAAGCTACCATCCATAGTTCCAGTTGTTCCCTTTTGTAACTGAAACATTAGACTGAGCTAAGTTTTAGCATGTTTTTTAATCTGATACTTCAATTAAACATTCATGAGAACACTAAATTATTAACAAATATTCTCATTTAACCATCATTTGCCATTGTAGAGACAGGCAACATTTTGGGGTTTAACAAGTTTGTGTAAACAACTTTTAAGTTCTAGCATTTATTCTGACATTATGAAAATACTATTTAAAAGTATGTTTTTCATTATCATGATAATGAGGAGGTCCTAGGAAAAACAGCAATGTCAGGAAATTCATGTGCATTTTAAAGTAGAGGTGAAGCACAGAATTTGAAAACTGTGAAGCACAGAATTTGAAGATAACAGCGTAATAAAATGTTTTGCACTTCCACTGTTTTGCATTTCACAATTGGAGACATATTTACTAACTCTGAAAAGTTTGTGGCACAGTTATGCCCGTGTCTAACAGTGTTAACAGGCACTTACCCAGATCAGCTACTTCATTCTCTTGTGCCAGAGGTCAAAACAGGGCACGGCATGCAGTCGTACATACTTCTGTCCATTAAAAGAACACTCCAGGCATCCATAGACTGTCTCCCTTTTTGAACTCCCCATTCCACAAAGGACACAGGGGCCTTTGGGGATGTTGTTATTAAGTAAATTGATTCGGATATGAGAACCGTCTCTGAGATAGCTTGTAGACACATCAGTCATGCTTGCAGCTTTTTCATAATAATCTGCAAAAAGGTCCTCCAAGTAAGGATCAGAGTTAGCAACGATTTCCACTACTCCTTTATCTGAAAAGGAACACACAAGGAAAAGAAGCATTTTGTTATTACATTATGATCAGCTGTTTAAAAAATATCGGTTTAATTTAGAAATAACAACTGATGCACAAAACTATTCTAAGCACGCCATACAGATTGCTTCCCATTAAAAACCCTGTGTGATGAAAATTTTTCTTCAGTGTCACTTAAGACCCTGACAAAAGCCAGAATTTTTTGTATACGACCTATGTAATTATGTTTTTAGAAATATACCTAAAGGAGAGGCATGTAGCAGGCTTCTAAGAAATTGATGCAAAGTCAAACCACAGCTGTGTACTTCCTTGTTTCTATTTTTGCATTTCTAATTATATGTTCTAAACATTGTAAATTCACTTTTATTTCTATTCTTTACAAAAAAATCCCACTACTATTTAATCTGTTTAGAAAACTCAGAGGACTCCTTGTTAACCTCCTAGCAGATTTCTGAGCATCCAGATGTGCCAGGTAGGAACTACCTACCTTTCCCTCTCTCTTCAGGGACTTACTAGATTGAGTGAAGAGCATTAAGGCAGCTACAGCTCCTGAGATGTCTCATACCCAGTGATGATTTATTCCCCTTGTGTGGACTGCAGCAGCACTGAAGGCTTGGTCCATAAAAGCCATTTTATCAAGAAGGGGATACAGTGGAGGAAGAGCATCTATACACAGCAGCTTTTGGGACATGTTTACTGCTCAGCATTTATCTTCACACTCAGATCTGCAGATTTCCAAAGTATTTGCACCAAGGAGTGTTATAAGTTTAAGACCTTGGTCTAAAGCTGCATACAGGGATCTGCTTTTTTGTTGAATGCTATGTTCCTATTAGAATGAAAAAAGAGGTCTATGATGCTATCCTGTCACGGGAACATAGTGCCTAAGGAGTACATTTATTATTGCAGTTAATATTGTTTGATATTTAAAATTACAGCTTTTGCCTTCAACTATTACTATAATTATAAATTGCATACTACAAGCTGTAAATGGCAAACACATGAAATAGGCTCAATGTTACGCTAGCTGTATAATTACTCACTACCAGTTTATCAACAGCCATGCATTTTAAGATCTTTAGAATTTAATGAACAGATTTGTTATTTCTGAGAGGCAGGTTCCCAAATGTAAATTTTAATAACTCTATAATCATTTCAATACATAGAAATAGAATTTCAATTAATTTCAATAGAAATTGAGAGGTTCATTTTGTGTCAAAACTTTTTTCTTTAAACATTCATCTTGGACAGAAATTAAAGAAACAAAGATACACTTTTAAATAAGACATTTGTATATAAATATCAAAAGCCATACTTCGATGAAACAGATTATTCTTTAATCTCCTGAACTTGGTCAGTGAAGATGATCCAGATTTCTCTCTTTCAAATCCTCCTTTTGCAATTGGAGTCACACAGAGTTCTGCAAAAATAAAAAGTTTTTAAAAGGACTTAATATAAAAACCATCATTGCACAACAATTTAATATGCTTTCTAATCAATAAAATTAACAGTGATTAAATTTTGTTTTGCTTATGTTTTTAATGACTAGTATAACTTTTTAATACAAGTCTGCACACAGTAATAGCCCACAGAATCAAGTAACACAGATTTGATGGGAATTTTTAACTGTTGGTGGCATTCAATTAACATCCTCAGAGCCTGTTTTGGCTCATACACAAATTATGCTCATGTTTAAGGGTCAGGACTGTCAGTAGCATAACGATGGAAGCCCTAGTTCTGAAGGACAAACATTTCTGCAGTCTTACTTGAAAGTAGAAATGAAACATTGTAAGCAAGGCTGTGAGTTCTGTACTCACCACTTCTGATACTGAATTCTATCCAAAACCTTAAAGAAATACTTTAAGGTAAAATCTATGCTATGCAAATTTTGTATTTTTCTCCAATTGCTGCAATTAATTCCTCCTAAATAGCTTTAGATGTTTGTATGTGCAAATGATGTATCGGGCTGAAATTAAAGCTCCAACAGAAAAAAAAATTATTAATTTAGGAGTTCTGTACACTTTTTTTCTTTACTGTATCTTTGTACTTACCTTTTATGCTAAACTGAACAGATAGTCTCAGAAGCCTGTTCCTCACCAGCTAGAAATATAACTGAGTGGGGCTTTTTGTTCCATGCAACCACATAATTTAAAAAATACCAAATCTAACTTTTAAGAAATGTTCCACAGCAGACTATTTTCTAGTGCCTGCCTTGTTTATCTTTGCAAGCACTGTTTCTGTCAGAATGTCAGAATACTTATGTGCATAAAATGAAAGCATCCCATTGTATGGGATCAGGGCTTATGTATATCAAGGGCAATAAAACAGTTTTAAGAACTTAGATCATTATAAATAATAGCAGTAATGACAGTAATTCACATCACTTACCGAAATTACCATCCAAATGAATGTAGAGTTCAAAAACACTAAAAGCAATAGTTGTATGTGCAGGAAAAACAATGGCTTTGTCCCGCCCTTTAGAATTCTGATCTTCAATTATGTGGAACTATAATTTAGAGAAGGATCAAAAGAAAAAATGTTACAAATTGAAATGAATAAATAAACAAAATACTAATCTTAACTTCATATATTGAGAATTATAATGCCAGGGGGAAACTTTGATATTGAAGATCAAATTTCACAACTGAAGAATTTTCTATTAACTGCTTTGCATTTTAATACATTTTGATACAGAGAGAGTAATTTGAATCACTTACTGAAAATTATGAGAATGATTTATTAACACTAGAAAGAGTGAAGTTAGAAGACTTGTAAGTTTCATTATTGAAACACATCGAGGGGGAAGGGGGAGGAAGAGCTCGCCCTTAGAACAAGACAAGGAGTAAGATGCCGATCCTTCAAATAATAACCCGAAATTCCAATGTGTTACAGAAGATGACCATAACAATGAAAGCAAGGTTATACATATATTAGAAAGTCAAACTAAGAAGTGGTAAATTCCACAATTTTGCTGAGCCTTTACCCCAAGCAATGGCTCATTGTCTAGCCATCTTTCCATGCATTTCCCATCCCTCTGTCATCTAAGCACTGCTAACAAAGGACCAACTTTTAAAACACTTTACATTAGTACAGTAATATTGATTTACTTCAGATTTTTTCTGAGCTTACATTATAAAAACACAATTAAATCAAACCATAAAATTTATAATAATGAGCTTTTTATGCATGATCATTTGAGTTACAGAACTTTGTCAAACATATTTACCCTCATTGTCTCTCCGCGCATTCCAGTATGGACAGTTAATGAGCACTGCCTTGTAGTTCGAATACTTTCCATGACCACACACAAAATTTCCATCCTACTTTTTCTTGATTGATGGACTAGACAATGATCAAAGTTTATTTTTCTAAAATCAAGAGGGAGGCAGGAAGGAAATTCAGACATAATCAGCAGTTTACAAAGCAGCTAAGTAACTTTAAATCAGTAAATAAATCACCATAATGTCTGTTTCATAGCAGTAAAACAACTGACCAAGGAGATCTCTGGAAACTTTATAATGGTTTTCAGCGTTTGGGAATAGAACTAAAAAATTCAAGAAAAGCCAGCATTCTACAGATATTAGAGAGGATATCTGGGACATCCTGGAAAATTCAATGCCTGTCCATCTGACTCTGGTTTCAGTGCCATTAACTGAAAACACCCTATATCACTTATAAACAATACTGAACAATCATGAAACAAGTGACTGTAGAAGAATTTCTACAAACAGTGGCACTTAGTTCTATAGCACTGAATCTTTTTTTCAGGAGACTAGATCCTCTTCCCTCACCCCCACTTATTAATGATAATGTTTGGAGGTTACAAATAAACTAGGAAAATAGGGAAGAAGTTACAGATACAAAATGGCCTGCACTTCATGGTAAATACCAACAAGGTAACAATATATATTTGCAAATGCCAAATATTGCATCATGCATAGTAAATCATTTACTGGGATGCATTGCTGGGCTTCACTGGGATGACATTGTTACCAAGGGTCAATCTTTGAAATATAAACAAAAGAATTTCACCTAGAATTAGTCACATCATATTTCTACAAGTTTGACATCTGTGCTAGCACCACAGGAACAAGAAGTTCATTTGTAGTATCCACAACTCAACAAGAATGTTGGTATAAGAGACTTGCTTTAAAGAAAAGTCACAGAAGGTTATGAAAATTTAAGTAGATAAACCTATTTTGCTTTTTGTAGAAAAGGCTGTGTAATAGCTTCATAAAACATCAAAGTACCTACAATGGCAATAACACATATGGCTCCCTAGTTCATCAAAGGCAAAGAAATCTTATTTCTAAAACCTGAAGTTAGGTAATGTCATTCAAAGTAGATTTCAAATTTTCAATACCATGGTATAACACAATTTGGATGGACTCTTTCTTTCTGAATTTGTTTTTTTCTTTTTTCCTGAGACATGCACTGTAATTAAAAGAATTCAGAAAAATTTTACAGCCTGTATTATACAGGTCACGTGTCTAATCCCAGTGATCCAACCTGATACCCCTGAAAATATCAGATGGTGACTTCTACTGATTGACTAAGAATAATCAAAACCTAACAGCTTCAGACTTTCAGCCTAACTGTAGGAAATAGAATTATGGAAACAGAAATCAAAACACAGAATACAACCTTGTAGTAAGTTCTCTCAGTAATGTTGGTACTTCAACTTCATGTTTGGTCACTATGCCAAATGAAGCTTTAAAGGCAATAGAATCTGATCCAGCAACATCAAAACCAACATCATTCATTATCTGATTTCCTCTTCTGCCATTAAGCGAAACATCTGATTTGTCTTCATAGTTGAGCAACTGGTAAGACGAGACACCTGAGTAAAAGAAGATAACCTCTGTGTGATGGTGAAAAGTCTGAACACTGCATTTTCACAGAGCCAGAATAAATAGTACCATTCCTACCGTGCTTGATAATTTTGATATGAAATTCTCAGCTACACTGAGCACTTGTTTATTGGTGTTACTACTGATGATTGATGGAAAGTGTACATAGGGGTCCTGGGTTTTATTAGAGCTACTTTCAATTTTCTGTGTTCATCATTGTTCTCCTCAAGTACTTCCACCTGTAACTGTGATGCTGATACGTATAAGACATGTAGAGAATTTTGGCTTTAATGACAAAGGTTCTGAAACCCAAAATGACTCAGTGGAGGCCACACAGAATATTAAAACGAGGAATAAAATGAAAGCCACTGTATAAAAAATATTAGGGAATTCTGAATTTTGTCTAGATGCCACACAAAGACCCTAATTTTTCTTCATTTTTGCAGTACATGAATGAGCTGTGGGTCTGCCAGTAACATTAACACTGCCCATGGACTACGTCAGTTTATTTTGAAGGAAAACAACAGATTAATTCTGACTCATTTTGCATTCAATTATTGTACAACCAAAAGGTAGGTACCAAAACACTTCTACAAAAATGTCTATATAAGATCAAATACATTTCCATTACACGAAGAGAAAAAGTACTAGAACATATTGGTTACCAAATTAAAATGAACACAGGGATTAGATTTCCAAATACATCTAAGAATCTGGTGTTTACTCCTTTTTTTGTTTTTAATCCTTTGAAGATATTAGGAAAAGCTGACATTATGAAGTCATCAACTATGAATCCTGTTTGTGTTTATTTTTAATCAAAAAGAAGTTTAATATATTTTTTCATAATTCTAAAAGGATTGAAAATGCTTGTCTTTGTCACATAAAAAAGGAAATTCAATAACAAACCTCCTTGTTTGTGTTAAAGGACTTTCTTAATATTTTCTGCACACGACATTTAACCTTTGCAGAAAAGGCTAGTAAGGTTTTGTGAGAATTTTTAATGAGGTTTTGCAACCTTTTTCTCAGACTTTTTAATGAGACTTTGATTTTTTTTTTCATTCAGGACAAGCCAGCTGACTTCTCCTGAATGTAAGACAAAAGATTAAATTTTTTTTTATCATGCTTGTGTCCTGAAATCCCCTCTTGTGGGATCAAGTGGTATTTCCTGTGCTTATACTAGTTTGTCTAAGTAGAGTTTTTAACTGATGCATTTGTTGTGCAAGTAATATCATCAATAATTTTGCCAAAATTGACATTTAAAAAAAAATAAAGCAATGAAACTGTTTTGAGAAAACCCATATACATGAACTACACACTTTTCAAAGGAATGTACAGGAAGATACAGGCCATATAGCTCAATTTTGCACCTCATAATTCTATTAGAATCTCCTCAAAATTTATGTTATGACATAGAAAAAGGAATTTAAAAACAGTTAAGCCCTTTAAATACACCACAAAGATTGCAAAAGTAGAAAAAGTCATGAAAATCCTATTACACCAGTCAGATGTAATGGCTGTTTTCAAATGCTTCTGCCTGTGCAGAGCTCAGGGACTGCCAGCATGGAAGAGCTGAAGAACTGATGCTTACACACTTAAAAGTGGGTATACAGACAGGGAAGTACATTTCTAAACAAATGTTATGTAGCAAGTGATCAACATACATCAGTATATCTGTCAGGAATTGGAGGTTTGTGAAAAAAGAAAAGGCTTAACTGAATTTATTTAATACTTGTTCAGAAAATATCAAAGCTTTTTAATATAAATTACTTTCTTTTTTTTACTCTTTTCCCAGAAAGTCCTTTTTTTCCTTTTCTCTTACCATTTTGATTTGTATTTTTTTTCTTAAATATTGATTACATGACTAAGCTAAAAAATGTTATTACCCATTTACTAAGGAAACATCATGCTACTTACAAGTTTAAACTTATGTTTACTATGTCTACTAGAAAACATGCATTTTTCCACTTTAAAAAAAGATTAAAGTCTTACCTGCAGAAATTTCTTTCTCCCCTTGAAGAATGTCTTTTAATGTGAAAGGTGTTGAAGCAAATTTAGATTTCTTTGAAAGCAAACATTTTCTTTTTTTAATCACAAGGCTCAGAGGTTGGTATCTGTCAGCTTCACTGAGGCTGGGCACGGGAACTAATCTTCCTCCATCACCAACCTGTTTAACAAAGTTTTTGGTTGCAGCAGCAAACATATTATGACATTAGTAATGATAAAAATAAAAAACTCTGTATCAAGTGTAGCTTCCAGACATCGAGCCCATGTTCAATTCTTCTTGTATTGTTCTTGCAAACAAATTACCATGCTTTGGAAAAAAAAATAAAAATCTGTCAAACTGCTTTTTTTTTAGACTGAGTTTTATCTCACTTTTAAAGAATCAACAGCATCTTAGCTACTGAACGTCTATGGTGTACCGCTTGAGACTTCTCTCAGAGAGCTTCAGTTAAGCTCTCTAATTCTGCATGATGAATAATGAATTAGTGTAAACTGAGAGGGAAGTGGTGCCCTTTTCTTGGCAGTTTATTGCCACTCTTTAAAAGACAAAATTTACTGTCATAGAAACAGAAAACTAGCTTCCATAGCCCTCAGCTTCCCACTAGGAGTTACTGGTGTCCTGCTGTTTGCTGGGTCCTTGCTGCAGCTGGATTCTGGTGTTTTAGCCGCACTAACAAAGCAGCCCAGGCTCGGGGAGGGCACTGGAATTACAGCTGGCTGAGCACTGGCAGCTCTGGGAGATGGTGTTGTCTTTCACAGCACTGGCATAACCTGCCTGGGGGAGCCTGGGCACTGTGCTGGCCTGAAGTGTATTGATAGAAGAATGAGGAGCAACTCAAGAATCCAAGATATAAAGCCCCAGTGTAAAAAGACAGAAAATTGTAAAGAGAAGAAAGACAGCAGAGAGCACTGTGGAGGATCTGTGAAAGAGGCAGGAGGAGCTGACCCACCCTCATGTAAACAATTACTTGATTTTCTGGTAAGATTGATGAACACAGAACTGGCTAAACCTTGCAGGTCTTCTTCCAGAGACTCCCTTTGCAGTTACAGTAGGTAAGGCATCAGCCACAGGCTTGGAAAGTTACCCTTCAGCAGCAATATTGCCCCTGGCTGCCAGGTTAACAATTGGTTCCACTGGCTTTTTTTCTGAAGTAAGGTTTTTGTGTGAAAGTATCATAGGGACTTTTTTTATAATATGAACACTTATTTAATAATTTATCATGTTTCAATACTTCCATGATATTTTTAAAGGTTCAGAGTATCAGAAAATCCAACAAAATGGCAAAAAGAGGATGGCATTACTTCAGCTATCCAAGATGAAAGGAAAGGCTGCTGGATCGTTCTGCTTACTCTAGAGGGTGCTGAAAAATCAAGTCAGGTTATACACAGACTTTGAATTGAAAGCATGGGAAAGGCTGCGATTAATTCTGGCTCTAATTCATACTACACTGTCTGAAAAACCCTGTACATATTTACTCAATCAAAACACATTAACAGAACTGAAAAGCTTTCAAAGGGAAGAAACGTCTAAGGGAAGTTTAAAATGAAAATTGCCTGTTGATCCTTGGTTTAGATTAATCCTGTATATATATGTTTGACAGGATACTATTTTTCTACAAATTGTTAAGACCAGCTGGCACTGTTTATTCAACATGCATTTGTATTTTTCTTACTCAGTATGTGGTCATAGATCATACTCAGTCTGATCTAGCTCTAATTTTGATAATGAATAGTTTCATTTGATATGTTTACGTGCTATTCCTGCTACTCTAACACCCTATAATCCATCATAAATGCTTCAGCAGATGTTTGTGCTGTCCTCATGCCACAGATCAGAGGACAGGAGTCCGAGTACAGGAACATTGCCATGATCTGAAAACATTCACCAATTTTGCACATCCAAGTGAAGAAACACAGGGTGTTTAAGGTATTTCCCTGCTCCTCCAGCTCTAGACACTTTTGTACTTGGCACACCAGGGTACTTCATGAACTTCCAGCATTTCTACAGTTCTGGCGTGCTCTCATTTTGGGCAACCCAATAACGAAAAACATTTAATTTCCAGGCGCATAAGTTAGGCCTGAGTCACCACTGGAATAAAAAAAATCTTTCCTTATCTTGCCAAATTGTGCAGATGAAAATCCTTGCTCACATTTGCTCCCTGGGGAGGATCTGGGCTGAAATGTTCCATTCCCCTCAGCAGAGAGCCATGCCAGGGCACTGACAGGCTCCCCTCTGCACAGCCCCCCAGAAGAGCAAGGGGACTTTTCCAGCCTGATTACCTTGCCCTGAAGGGAAGAGCAAGAGAGGATATTTCCTACACAAGATGAGTTCTGTTTTATCAGGGGGGGTGTTAGCCATGAAGTAGTAACACAGCAAGTATTAGCTACATGGAGTTGAGAATATTTTATGCCTAAATACTGTATTTTTTTCTCACATCATATTTATAAAAACATGGAGATTTTTTTAAGAGTAAAACCTAGAGGACAGTCCTGCTCTCTGCATGGTGTTGGACGATGCAGAAGGTTTTGTGTAGTTAAAAGATAATCCCATAATGATTTTTGGTTTAATATTAAATAGCTATCCTACATTATCCCTTGCAGGAATGTCAGTCACCTGTAATTATAGAGTGCCTAAAGGGGCATTTATAATGTGATCTAAGGTAGAGCAAACTAGAAATTTGTCCAAGGAACTGCAAATGTGGAATTATTTCTTTATTTTCAATCCAGAAATCTTAAACCACTTGTAATCTACTTGAACTGATCTGACTTTAATTTATTTCTTGTCACAGTCAACCATATCATAAGATTAGCATGATTAAGCAGTCAGTTGAAGGGAGAAAAGAAATCTTAAGTGTTAACTGATTGGATAAACTTAGTTAATGTCTCACTTGAAAGGATTAAACCCACAATCTACACCAAATTATGCTGGTAATTTGTCTAATATCTTCTTAGTGTACAAAAGGATGCCATCAGTTGCCAGATCTCCTGACAACTGAGCAGGAGTGTATCATGAACACTTGGAGTGCATTTGAACTGTGTTACGTTTACCTGCAGATCTCTGCAGAAGAACAAGTGCAAGAATTTAACATATAAAAAACAGCAAAAGAAAATGCTACAGAAAAAAATACAAAGTTCTGTAACTCTCCAGCATATGGCATGAGTATTTCCCTAGAAACACAGGATTGGAGTGATACTGACACTGTTATATTTCAGGAGGTAACAAATATAACATTTTATGGGGCAAAATATGGCTCTAATTACATAGACACTTTTTGGGTTTCTCCAACAACCTGAGTGGGTTTAACAGCACTTAACTTCTTTTTTTTTGTTATTTTTGGTTTTGGTTTTTTTGTGGGGTTTTTTTTGTTTTTTGTGGGTTGTTTGTTTTTGTTTTTGAGATGGCATTTATCTAGAAATTCTCATGTACGAGCAAAAGCAGCCAGTTTAATACCATGACTTACACAACAACTTCAGAGCTCCTGGAATACAAATTCTGGTGATTGTTTTACATGCTCTTCCACAGACTTACCTTCAGGTTCCAGACCTTTGTTCACGGACATACAGATTACTTAATCTATGTTTCATGTGTCTATCTTTAGAGGGCATTAAATATCCCAGCTTTTTTTTCTTTCTAATTGCCCCACTATGAATGGCAATATTTTCAGTAGAGAGATGGATGTGTTAACTGGGAAGCCTTTACTAAAAAAGGAATGCAAAGCAGTCCTCCAGGGACAGATACCTGAGGTAGTATGCTTGTATTTACATTTACCACCTGTGAGAAGCAGGCACATCTTTCCACTCTCAGTCTGGCAACTGACAGCATCTTTTTGCTCATTAAGAAGATACTAAACAAATGACCAGCATAACATGGAGCAAATTTTGGGTTTAATCTTTTCAACACCAGTTCAGTTTATCCTGTTAGTTAACACTTAAGATTTCTTTTCTCCCTTCATCTTCCAGCTTTCAACTGTTACATAAACATTACTGTATACAACAAAGCTACTTTCATCATGTAGCATTATTAGCTTGTGAAGACAAATCTGGAAAAAAACCAAGCCAGTGTGACCCAAAGTAAACTGTTCAATGCTTTCTTTCCTTTGAAGGATGCTGCCCAAATGGCTAAATCTCTTTTGACCAGCATCTGTCAGTAGGTGTGCCTGTGTGAGAGGACACCTCTGTAGCCTTGCCCATCCACCTGTACGAGGATGTAGAACTGCAGATTCTCTGTGCCACTACATCTGAAGAAAAGATACCAAACAAAGGATTTATCTGCTATGTTATAACTCACATGTCCATGCTAAGCTGTCTGATGGGTGCTGGTACAGTTACATCTATATAAAATTTCCCTCAATGACATCTTGTTCCTTGCTGCTTCTCCTTATGTTTTGAACTGAGCAGCAGGACTGCTTTTATTTTTGGCATTGACACTAGCTGTTCTGTGATACTGGGCAGTTAACCTCTATCTTTGAAACTTACTGCATGTGATTGTGCTACAGAGTCATTTCTCAGGGAAGGATACTGCAAGAGCTGATTATTACTATTACAAAGCACTCTTAGATCTTTGGATACAGAGTATTTATAAACAGACAAGATTAAATCAGTGTTTATAGGGCATGCAAGAATTCAGCATCCGCTCTCATAATCACCTCTGAATGTTTATTCAGCCTGTTCCTTTTCATGCTTTCAAGACAAGAATATATCTTCATCTAGTTTCCTAATTCATTTTTTTCCACACCTGTAAGGCAAAAAGTAATAGACCTGAGCAGTTTCCAGATACTAAACATTTCAACAGACAGATGACAATTTTTTTTGGCCAAAGATGAAAAGTAGCCTGATACTGTTATTCTAGGTCAGCTGATCAGCATTTACATGAAGTCAGCTCTTGAACTAGAACTGAAGAATGGATGTGCTCTTCTGCTCTTCAATATTTGACTGCTAAAAGTAATGCAAGGCCCTCAGAAATAACTTACTTAAAGAGGAACTTCAAAGACAATTAACACCTTAAATTTTATCAGTTGAAAGAAATAACCCAACATCCTTACCAGAATTTATAGTCCACCTACAGTCCAACAAGTAACCTTTTGAGAATGTTTAATTACAATTTTTTTCTCCACTGACTTGTCAAAAAACCTGCTCAAGAAGCCTAGGGTGGTTGTGAAATTTGAGCTAGTAATTAGTTTCTTTTCTTTACCAAAGGAAATGTAGTCAGACACTCGTCAGTGAGAAAAGCAACTACATATTTGGTTTTGTTTTGGAACTTATCCTTGTAACTACAAACATCATCTAATGTAGTCTCATCACAGGCAAAAAGCATCTTCACAACAGATTCATGTCGGTAACATGCATTTATGCATACCTTTTTTTTTATTATTGTTTAATATATTACTATCAATATGTGCTTGGGATATAGATCTGGGATATACAACCTAACCTGTCTCTTTATCTACTCTAAGTTAGTATATCTTAGATGTAGCTCTCAGAAATAAAAATGACAGTCTAAATAGAAGACATTTTATTTGCTGCCCTTGAGTAAAATTAGACTCACTACTCAATCAAAATAGAGTACCTTCTCAGCTAGCCCCTGGTACTCTGGGTTTGAAGGATATCTTAGTTTAATTTCTTTTAACCTGACTTAGTAATAATTACTTACCTGAAAAATAGTTGTCCATATTGAAGTGCAGTGTTTTTTTAACACTTAGACCAACTTAAATATTTAGTAAGATCATGAGGACTTGAAGAACCACGCAGCTTGATATGTTGCTGTGCAAAAATGCAATGTATCATCATATCAGAACAGATTTTTGTACCAGCAGTGGAACTTGGAACAGCTTTCTGTGGGCAACTCCTTTAGCTGAGTCAGGATGAAATCCTGTCAATAGCTTCCCACACTGTCTCACTTCACCACACCACAGTGCCTACATGTTTGTGGTTATGGAGAAGCATCACCTGTCTCCTGCCTAGATTAAATCCAAACATGTAATTTACTTCCATACCTAAAGTAATAGTTTTGATGCTAAATTAGGTGTCAGGTTGCTTGTGCTGCCTCTCAGGCCTCTGGTGCTCTATTCCCAAAGGTTTGCTACGTTGATTTTTCTACCATTTAAGTAATGACATAAAACCTTTCACACTTCACTCATGCACAGTAATTCTGCTGAGTCACAGTCACATCCAAAGCATTCAGAGATAAAGGACCAATCTCAGCTGGACAAAGGTGAAAGCAGAGCTGAGTTTCCCTCGTGGAGTGGTTGAACAGGGAAAAAGCTCCTAGTGTGCCCCTTCCCACAGAGCAGAGGTTTGGGCAAGATGTGAGCTCTGACACAAGACAGAAAGCGCTGCCCTTCATGAAGAAAAGCCTTTTCCCTTCCTTTGCAATTGCTTCCACTCAGGCAGCATTCCAGACTGTTTGAACACTTGTTCTTTTTACAATGCCAAGAAATAACAAAAACCTTAATTTCTCCTCCCAACCAAATTCTTATTTTTCATTATGCTTTCATCTTAAGGGCTGAACAGCCGACAATAACACATAATGGAAAAACTCAAAATCCCACATACTGTTATTTTTCCAAGAGGCCAGAAAGGGTGGGTGTCAAGTAATTATTTTTTTTCTTTCATTTCCATTTTTTTCTATTAGAGAACATCAGGAACAATTTTTTCTACACCCTCTCTCAAAACTTGAGAAGCATACTGCAAGCTCCCTTTAATCACAAAGAAAAAGCTGGAGTGAAAAAAAAAAGAAGAAAAGGGCTCTTATCAACTGCAATATGAAGATATAACTAGGAACTGCCAAAAAGAAAATTGCATTCTTTGAGACTGCATTTGGTAGTTCCTGACAGATGTAAAGAAACTGCATAGAGAATAACATGGGAAAAAATTTATAAAAATATTCCTGCAGTGAAAAAAGGTTAGAAAGGAAAAGCCAGCATTTATGTGCTTTTGCTACCGCTATCACCCACCTCTTCAAAATTAATCTGTAAAACATATATTAGGAATTTTATTATTAATAGTTAATTGATCTAACTAGTTACAAATAGCTTATTAAAGAACCATTGCCTCAAGTGTTTCTTGTATTAATAAACCAGAACACAGATGACAGCAGTTTAAACAGTGTACATTGAGATTTATTAGAACAAGCACTAATAGCAGCAGTGTACAGAGTGATGGAGACAATGTACTGTATGCACTGAACAATAGTAATTATACAATTGCACTTCTTCAGAGATCTATTAGAAAATGCTTTTCAGTAAACAGTTTCCCAAATCTAGCATTGTTTGGATTTGCCTCTGAGGAAAAGAAAAATACAAAAAATATGCTTTATCTTTTTTTTTTTTTTTTTTTGGTAAGGCATTAGCAACATTCATTGGCAGGCTACACAAGTCATTTGTACATGCATTATCCAATTACATTGCAACAGGTAAAAAGAGCATCATGTTTCCTCAAAAATTAGAATTGTGTGTATGTTTTGGACACAATATCCTGGAAAATCTGACTTAGCCTGAAGGAAACAGATGACATCTTTTGTTACATTTTAGAGCACAACAAAAACTACAGCATAGCCAAATTCACTTTTTATTTCCTACCAGAAGCTGTAGGACCTCCTTCAGTTGGAGTTGGTATTATGGGTATCGTGTATACCACACACATCACTGGAATAAAGTCTTTGTTATTATTTCTTGTTTACTCTTCCCCCCACTACCACCTCCCTGAATGATGTGGCCAAAAGATGCTCAACTGTAATCAATATTAACTACTGAATGAGCCTGGGTTTTATTGCATGAGAGGTAGTCAGTGTGAGGCCTCATCTGCTCTCTGGATTACTACAACAGTACGTTCAAAACCAACTTACGAGTGCAAAGACACAGAATAAGCGTTGCAGCTGCATTACATGGAAACTTAAAACTGTTTTATTACTGCCCTTTTCTGGCTAGGTTTAATCTCAGAAGTAGCCAGAGAACTCAAAACACCAAAAGAAAGCAATTCTATGTATGTGCTAAAGCCTAGACAGACAGAGAGAGGCACTTTCTCACATTCATCCTTTTCTGGGCTAAGATCAAGAGCGTGCTCTTTGGCTGCCACCCCCTGCTCCACAAATCAGAAAGATTAGACTCCTTTTTTTTTGACTGGCATACAGTACTAACAACTCCCAGCTCTGGGCTGGCACCATCCTGGGGAAAGTATAGGGAAACAGGAAGAGGGATTGCAAATATTCTTACAATTGAGCTTGCCAGAATGAGACATAATATGATGAATTGTTATTGTTTTAATGTACTGTTCTTTATTCCAAATGTCATATCTAATTGAGCTTTGCAGAGACGTGAAGTTAACTTGTTTTTAAAAACTACAAGCTCCAGAATAAGATTCCAAAATGCAAGAGAGTCAAAGGAAAGTCAAATATATTGCTCGGAGTGGCAAGCAGTCAAACCAACTGCATTTCAAACATTTTATCTTCCACAACATGGTGCACATGTTCAAAATTAAGCTTAAGGGCAACTAGTTCAATACCTAGGCTTGACTGCACATTAGGCCTCCAGCTGAAATAGATTTGGGCAGCTAGATCATCCACTCACCTGGAAGCTCACTGGGTTCAAGGGGAACGGAGTACCAACAGCAGCTCAGCCTCTGCGTGGGGGCTCATTTGGTTAAGCATGGAGGAATTAGAAATCAAGTGCTACAAAAGCTGGGCTAACCAGGTAAGTCAGTACATTGTTTTCTTAGGAACGTCACTGTGGAGTGTTTTTATTTGAACTTAAGCATCTACATCTTTTAAACTGATGTGAATGAGAACTGTTTGCAATGTTAATGCTAAGTACACATTGATGCCTGTCAGAGTCCAAGCAGATGGAGCAGGAAAAAAATCTGATGTGCATTGCTGATTAACTCCTGCAGTGAAATAAAAGTCTATAGATTTGGAATATGCAAATTATATCCTTTTTGTATTGCTCCTCAGCTCCTGATGTTTACTAATCATAAGCAATAAAATTCCTTTCCAGGCATAATCAGCTCATATTTGGAATTAGAATTAGTAAGATGTAAAGAATCGTCATGATTCTTCACCCAAACTTGTAAATAGTCAAAAACAGATGAATACATTTGCAGGAAATCAATCAAGAACAATTAACAATATTTTTTTAATGTTAAATTACTGAATGTACTACAAAGGACCAAACTTATGCTTTTAAAAATTGCTATACTATAAGTAGCTTATATAATTTTAACTACAAATATCTGCAAATTAATTTTCTATTACTTAGAGTTATTTAGAAATTATGGTACTGCTTTTTTTTCCAGTATCCAATTTTTTGTCATCTCATTATGGAAGTCCACTGCAAACTTTTGAGTACAAAATTGGGAGTGCTGCATGTGAGGTTTAATACTGAAGTACTCAAAGAACAATGCATTCTGCTACATTTGGGTAAATAGGTACATAAATGCTTCTCACTGCCTTTCTTTCCCTTAAGTAAATTTCTTCTCTTGCTTTCAAATAACAGAAAAAAATTATCTGGTGCATCTTAAAACTCAGACCCTTTCTCACAACAGTCTGTTATTTCCCTTTAAAACAGACACTATCTACCCACTACTCAAAAGTAGCACTGGCTCTGTATACTTCTAAAAAGCAACTTTTGCCTTTAAATTCATCTTTAAAACCACAAAGCAAGTTTCTCCTTGACTTTGTACCTGACATAATAGCATAATCACAGTAGAAAGACTCTGAGGATCTCCTTTTACAGGTAAGCTACCCAGAGAGGTGTACAAGGAATCAATAGGTATGGTTTGTTTTGCTTAGTTTTTTTTTCAGAATGAGCACATAGATACAGGCAATCAGCAAAGAATGCTCTTTCAGCTCTTAAGGTTCTGACATTTTGGCTTGTGAAAGAATTGGCACAGGGCAATCTACCACCTGAAAGGTTGTTACAAGCAAAGAAGCTCAGTAAGGCAGTATAAAAATAATAACTAATCTAAACCTTACCCTTCTAATGGTATTTTCAGACTATGAGCAAGGTAAAAATACTAACATTACAACATTTCATACTAATCACAGCAAAAAGTTATTCCCAATTTATAATAGCTTTGTGCAAAAGTGAGAGAAAATACGGAATTCTTTGCTGTTGAAATACTGAGAAATTATAAATCACAAGTTAATTATATGAAGAAAAGTAGAGACCCAGAGAAGAGTCTTGCTACTGGTTTCAAAAAATAAAATATACAAACAGAGCTATCATAGTAGTACAGAGCTATTATAATAATCTTTCTTGATACCACAGTAGTTTCATTTTATGATGGCTTCTCATATGCTGAATAAAGTATCCCTTTAGACAATCTAGCAGTAACAGATAAAGAACAAGTAGTTTGCTATGTAATTCTGGGGAAGAAAAATATTTCAGACATCAAACGCCGGCAACCTGACTTCTTACTTATTTTACAGTAAATAGCATAGACACAAATCCATATACAAAAAAGAATCCCACTGGAAAAGTCCACTGATATATAATTTTGCCTGAGAGTGAAATTTTAGTGGTTCACCCTAAGTGGACATTTAGCATGACATGAACACCAACTTCATGTCTGCAGAATTTCAAACACAGTTTACTTTGTAAAAATCAAACTCCACTGGATTAGTTCTTAGTGTGGAAAAAATGTTTGAAAGTAAGTAGTCTAGAAATTATTAAAAAGGAACAAGAGCAGTGCCTTTCCTCATTAGAGATAAAGCTTACTAAGGTAGAAGTTTGCATTTTTACCTGCATACCAAAACACACTCATCAGCATTTATTTTTCTGCTCAGTCAGGTCTTCTATAAGACTCAGCAGAAAAGAAAATTTATTGTGATCTCAATTTGTTATACTGTAGCTCAACTACTGAAGAATACAAGTAGCACTTATTTTAAAAACTAAATCAAACTTGTTTTCTAACCTCAAATTGGAGTGACAATTTTCAATGTCAACTTCAAGATAGGGGATAAAATAATTGTAATATATTTATTGTGATCCAATCTCAAAATATTTTATAAAATATTAAGCAAACACAAGGACAATAGAAGATATAATCTGTATTTCTTCCACATAGTTAAAGAAGCTATCCTGAATTTTCCTTTCCCTGGAAAATACTGAGGATTAACCTTGTATTCACTATGTTAATGTTACTATAATATTCCTTGTTCAGGTGACTTTAACAAAGAAAGAGAGTGTTCAGCACAGGACTACAAGACAAGAAATCTGAGTTTGCAGCTCTGACTTAACCACTGATTATTCTTGGTGGACGTGACAAAGCAACCCTTGGGACACAAGCACAATCCTAAAAAGAGGTGCAATTTCAGAACAAGAGGTTGCATGTGTAGCTACACTGACTGGCACCAGAAGCAAGTAGATCAGTGAAGAACAGTTCTGGTTGAATATTTGCCATTGTGTTCTGCTCTTGCAGAGCACATAATTTTGATTCCCAGAGAATTTACCCATTTCTGAGTTTCTGAAGGAATTTCCTCACCTCTTCCCATTTTGCATGCCTAATGTTCTGGGCCAGCAACACCATACACTAGCATAAGATATCCTCTTTCACTAATGCAGACCACTAAAAGTAGCAGTCAATATGGAAATACATTTTAGTGCTTCACAGGAGACATCTGAGTCATTGCTCCAGGAGCACCAATAAGTAGCTTTACCATAATTCAATGAATTATTCACAGGTCAGAAAGAACATATTACACACTGCTGATTATATATCCAGACTATGTAACTCTCTCTCTTGTCCAAGCTACCAAGACATCTTCAGCCAAATGCTGGCCACAGTAATTTTTTATCTATGAAAGGAGTAAAAACTTCCCTTCACCTTCAGCATTAATTCTGAGCAAATGTCTCCAATCTTCCCTTTTTTCATGCCATCATGGATCAGTGGAAAGAAAAATGGTATTAAGATAACCAGCCTAAAACGAATTCAGCAGCACTGCTGACAGTTTAATTCCTACAAGTTAGAAAACTTTCTCTTTAGTTACATCTCACACTAACAGAGCTTCTGTGACAAGTTTCACCATTCTGCATGGTTGTCTCTCCCTCGCCTTTCTTTTCTGAGGTTTGACAAAGATGGCAAGGAAAGTTAAAAAAAAATTAAAAATTAGAGATGGTGAGTTTGTAGTACCACAAAATTTGACAAAATAGGAGGCTGGTATATAAAACACAAGTACGTCAATATTACTTTTTAAACTTGCAAGAAACTGTATTAAAATCTTTTTATAAAGATTAAACTTTTCAGTTTAATGAAAGAATTACATTGTTTCTACTAAAGCAAATGAATAAAGGTTTTACATACCCTAGTTTAAGAGTAAATAATGTATTTGCTTTTGTAAGTAGATTCCTACAATATATAATACAAAAATAAGATAAATTGCTGTAAATGTGCAATTTCTCCGACCTTACTCAGATTTGCAGCATTCTCCTGGGTGCCAGTTACTGTTGTAATGGAGCTTATGGAGATACTCTCACCAGGAATAATTATACCTTTATTAACACAGTCTAGATTCTTCCATTAAAAAAAAAAAAAAGGAAAAAAAACCCCACACTTTCTTCACAAAAATACTGACTGGTATCCAAATTACCATAAAAGTAACCAGGAATGCTGAAGTAGAAAATTATACTACTTTTTATACTAAATATACCTTGAAAATATCAATATATGCACTGAAGTGTAAATTTAAGTTTTACACAGTTTTGATGACTGTTACTTAATGACAGACAGAAAGAAAAAACAAGGAAGTGTTTTTCAGCCCCAGCAGCTGCCAAGGTAAGTGGGTAGGACACAGCAAATTTCCTGAGCTTTCTCATGGGTCTGTGTATAACACAAGGTTACCAGTGAGGCCATTCCAGTGTTTCTGATACACTTCTGTCAATATTAATCCTATTCCCCCAGGTGGGCAAAACTCTCTAGCTTAACCACTCCTATCATTTTAGCATATGAATACAAATACACTTTCAGATGGATTTAATCTGAAAACCTCTCCTTAGCTTTAATTATGCAGCTCCATTATTACTAATGGCATCTAAAAATGTTCATTCCTCAGATTACAACTGCTGCCATCACGTGCAAAATAGCTATTGTTTATTGTTGCACCAGAAAATGTCTAAAATCCAGTAAAACAAGGAGAGCACACAAACATTCCCTTTACTAGTGAGAGCAAATTTTGCAATACAGAGAATGGATATATTCAGCCCTCTTGGTTAGGGTGCAATTGCAAGTGAACCTCTCCTCCCCTCCAGGTCATTTCTAAAAATTCTGATTTTTTGAGGAGAAGCTCAGTGTAAGACTGGAATTGTGCTGGGCTCCACTGGTGAGAGGAGAGAAAATCCCATTCCCTCCATGGGGAACAGAGGACATGGCCCAGATGCAAGGTGCTCACAGGTGCCCACGGGGGCAGGACCAGAGCTGGCTCCCAGTTTGCCTTTAGGTTTGTGTGGTTTGTTTCCATAAAGCACTGACAGTGCTCAGTAGGGAATTCAGGATAAGATCTTTCAGCACTGTGCCATGTGTACATACTGCAGTACTTGACATATGCCTGGCATGTGCTACTCACATAAAACCCTCAGGTGCCATACAGGCTAATTCAGAGTCCGAAGTTCAAAAGGAGGAAAAAAATGGGTAACATTATTTTTATGATGAAAAGACTATTATAGCAGAAATTGTTTTTCTAAAGCCAAATACAAAAAAAGTTTATTTCATGCAACTTACATTGGTCTAAAATTAGAATGGGTGCCCAGATGACTTTTTAATCACAGTGATACTTCATGAAAATCAACTCAAGTCATCTTTTCCTGTGAGATAAAAATTTCTAATATGCCAAAACTCTGCCTTCCATTTGGTAATACTAATCTAAAATAAGAATGAAGCTATTTAAATCTTTGTAAGACATTGCATTTGATAAAAATGGCTACTATTACCTTATCATATCCAAAGTACCAGAACAAAGAAGAAATTAAAGTACACTTTTAAAATGATAATAGAAAGTACAGCTCATTATTGTGAAACTACAGTATTGTGTATTTTTACACAGAAATAAGTGTTTGAGAAAACAAGGAGAAAAGCATATGTCTTTGAAGCGAAAGAACTTCTTAAATTACATTAAAAGTTTTATGTGTCAATGATTTACACTAATTTTCAACACTTACCAAGCAATTAAATCTACTGAGTTGGGTAGTGTTTTTCATGCCTTCCAAAAGGAAATTTTGTCTGGATGAATGGAGTGAGTGGGGCTGAAAACTGCTTGAATCCCAGGCTTGAGGGGCACTCAGTGACCAGTGGTTTCTGCCCTGCTGGCAGCCAGCAATGAGGACAGCCCTGCAGGGGTCAGTCCTGTGGCCAGGTCAGTCAACATCTCCCCAGTGACCTGGACAAGGACATGGTGACACCTGACAACTAGCTCACAGATGATGACATCAGAATAGGAGGATGAGATGGCATGCCAGATGGCAAAGCTTCAACTAGAAGGACACTGCTCAACTTGAGGACTGGGCCAGGAAACACTTCACAAGGTTCAATAGAAATGAGAAAGTCTGCTCCTGGAGTGGAAAAATCCTGTGTGTGGGGAAGAGGTGTCTGAGCAGCAGCCCTGCCAAAAAGCAGAGGGCATTTACACCAAGTGCCAGGCTGCAGAACAGCCAGTGGTGCACTCTCCTTGCAGCATGGGATACTCAATCCTGCACTGCCCAGGGGAGGGGAGTGCAGTGCAGAACTGAGTATCACCATGCCCTCACTCAATGCTGTGAAACATCCCAAGCTGACTAAAAATTATAATCTGGATAGAAGCCCTCATACCTATCCACGTTAGAAACAGCACAAAATATTCCATGATTCCTGCCAATTTTAGAGGAAAAATGCAATAACAGATTTTACACAGAATACAAAGAATTCTGCACTATGAGAAACTGCTTCATGGTACATCTGCTTGAACTTTTTCATTTCTGATATAGACTGCAAATACCTTGTGTTGCATCATTTTGTGTCTTTTCTACTTACTAAGTAACTAATTTAACATCCTCTTGGCTTAGAAAGTGCCTTCAATGGAAAGATTAAACATTTCATTGATTTTCTAGAATTTAGAAATGTTAGCGTTATTTTTCTTTCAATGAATGTCAAATGAACAATTGTAAAAAACAATTCAGTGACAGCATTTTTAATGTCCACCAAGTTCCAGTTTGCATTGCAAATAATGGCATTCACAGAGCACTGCCAGAATGCTGCAAAACTAACGACCTTCCCTTCTTTCTGTATTTAAATTAAAGATTTGAGGACATGCAATTCTGTCCCTCAGATGTGCTGCAGTCATACACAAATAATACTTCCTCATATCACGGTGAACTGCACACAAGGACTGGAGCAAAGGATGGGCAAATGTTTAATAGAGCAGGCTTTAAAGAAAATTACACAGAATAATTAATTGCTATTTTACACACAATGGGCCAATTTGATTCCTAGTGTAATATTGTTAAAGCAAGCAGGATGACCTGTGCCAAAAAATATTTAAAAAACCAACTTTGATATACTTTCATTTTCTTATAATAACAACTGCAGAACTAAAGAATAAATCAGACTAGGTTCAACTAGGAAAGAGAAAGATAACATTCTTTGAATAACTTAACATTTTCTTTGGAAGAAATCCCATTAATCTACACAGGGATTTTTATACCAAATTTTTATTAAAAATTCATGAGCATTCTTAATTCATAAAAAGTCTACTTAATATTTTCTGTAAGTTTTCATAGTTCTTTCTGATAACAGAACTGTGTGAAGAAATTGGAACTGATTAGCAGCTAGTAGCCCTGCTAGTTACTTTGCTATACCATCAACAGGGAGGTCTAAATTAATATTAAATGACCAAAGTAATCTCAGTTGCATGGGGACCTGACTCGGAAAAAGGAAGCAGCAGGCTGAGAGCTGGGGATGTGTAGTAATGCACTGACAACTGTCCAAGCTGCTCTGCTGGCAGATCACATACCTATCTAGTAATTCTATTTTTGGTCTCAGGACTGGAATCTTAAATAAAAAAATTGTATGTCATGTATGGGCAGAAAGGAATACAGAGTCTGTGCATGAAATCTAACCCATCACCAGAGGTGGGATGTGTAACACACGCACAAATGGAAGACTAGATCATACCATATGGAATGTAGTTCTTATCTAATAAATTACTGTTCTTTTCTTTTATTAAGATCTGCCCTCCTACTGTTCAATGTTTCAGAGATCTTGAAACAGAAAGTGCCAAGTCTTGTCCCACTTATATTAACTGAGGCTTAGTAACACATAAGAGACTTCTCTAAATCAAAAAACATAGAACCACTTTATGAAAAAATGTAAAGTATATTTTGCATAAAAACTGTTTTGGCAACACAAGCAGAAGTTGTTAGCTATAACACATGGGAGCCTCTGCCATACTCTCAAACATAATTTCAGACAAGAAAAGTGGATGGAGAAAAAACAGAGCCAGGAAAATAAACAGTGTGTGTGGCAGAAAACAGTTGCATTTACAGTACTATCCAGCTACTGGAGAGAAGCCAGAGACCTTCAAATGAAATCTTTCTGTGCTTTTAACACTGTTGCAAAGCTTCAGGGATTTCTAATTGTATAAACAGTTAGGGGAAAATGAAATTCACCAAGAGATCTATGTCCAGGCAGTACTAAATGTGATGACTGCATCTCAGCATCAGTCATTTAGAATATGAACTTTCTGACTAGCAACTCATATGCATTTACCAAAATTGAAATTCAACCAGCTAGCAGTTTCTTTTCAGTTTGATTATACAGTCAGCATCCCAAAGCTAAAGCATGTACAGTAGGTCTCATACCTCTGAAATACAGTTAGATGTTTGGTTATCTTTTGATTTCAAATAATGCAGGTCTTCCAGTATTTATATTGTGATAAAATTCTAGAGCTTTAAAAATCTGCCCTTGACACAAGCCTAAGCATAGATATTTTAAAATTACTTAATGTACATCTTCATATTTTGTTAAGGCATGAACAATGGCATATGAATGGGAACAGCTTCCAGAAAAGCATCTTTTTGACAAAGGCCAGTCCAAGCACATCACACCAAAGGACTAACCTGAAGCCAGAAATGACCCAAGTGTTGTGACCCAAGAGTTTTTAACAAAAATAGTTGAAACAAAATGGATTTTTTTCTCTTTTTCCTTTTTTTTTTTTTTTTTTAATTTAAATTGTATTACTCTTAATGTCTGTTTAAAGCACCGGTTGCAGTTTTGCGCTTACCACCTCTTCCGAGTGACTTTGGATATCTCATCTGCTTCTTGATTTCTGAATTTTCAGCGTATGAAACTTTAAAAGGTTTCTGTTTCCTTTTTTTTTTTTCTTTTTTCTTTTTTTTTTTTTTTTTTTGAGTTTTGATGGCTGCTGCAAAATTAGAAAGATCCAGAAGTGGTCAGGGGCCTGGTCTAATGCACTTCCAAAAGTCCATTATAAAGATGAATATAAATGCATATGATATGGTTTCTCCGTAGACCCACAAACCACGCTTAGCTATAAGAAACATATTGTGCATAGTTATTTTTTTTCTTCAGAGTGATATGTTTACTAGGCCTACATTCTCAGTTTACCAGAGTACAGGAATGTCTACTTTACTAAAGCCAGGATCCTTTCGCAGTTCCCAGTAGGTTTCATTGGTAACCCAGGCTTCTCTTTGATTAGCGTCAATAACTTTTCTGTAGAAAGGAAAAAAAAAAAAAGAGAGATAGATAAAATAATTTTTTACTTTAGATATTACTCTTATGCAATATAAGATATACTCTTATGCATTATAATTATAAAATCAAATTCCACACTTCTCTGCTCTAACCCGTTATTAAATCAAATTTCGTATTTCTAAAGGACATAAGAACAGTCAGAAATTTAAAAACAAATCAACCTCTACCTATATCAAAAGAGAAGACAGCCAAGACTGAAAATCTGTTGTTTGATCTGTGAGAGCAGGTCTTAGAGCCACCTAAAACCCCTTTGTTCACTACAGATTCTGATTATGTGAAGGGGATTATCCAACAGATACAGCTTACAGAATGTAAGCCTTTAAGCATTTTTTTTTTTTGTCTCTGCATTTTGCTTATATTATGCTCCATCAAGTACATTCAGTCTTTTCACTTTTGATTCCCCATGTTAGACATGAGGCTACTTGGCATGACTATTCCTTGTTTCAGGAGAATGCTTAATTAAAGAACAGCCAACAAAAACCACTTTCATTCAAAACTGAATACATTTTAAGTGTATACATACACATTTATATTTATCTTAATCTTGTAGATATAGATCTATATAGATATCTATCTATCTATCTATCTGTATGATGTTGCTGTTCAGGTCACACTGTATTACTTGTCTAGGCAATGACTTTAAAATGTCCCTCATTAAATCTTACATCCTAATATTATACTTCAGTAGGAAGGCATATATAGCTGAGGCCCATTATGAGAAAATGATCATTCAATTATCAATCTTAACTGTGTAAAAATTGCTTCAGAGAAGCAGGTGTGAGATATCTTATTATCTTTCTTAAAACTTTCATGATTCTCACTCTGTGCTGGCGGTAATTCTTGTAGTACTTCATCCAGTTACACACTGGAAAACAGAGACTTACTACTGAAATGAAAGGACTCACTTAAAAAACTTGGGTACATATTCAATGCCGTTTTCTTCCATGTACCGCCTCCGAGCTCTCTGCAGTTCCTCTATTCTTTGTTTCTCAGATGCTGCTGCTTCTATATTTCCTTCCTCCAGAAGCCTGTAGGAACAACAGCAGGCTGTACAGCAATCCCACAGTGTCTAGTCCAAGGGATTTTCCAGCACCCATCACCACAAAAGGCAAGCAGAAGCCAAGTGTGCTGCCAGTGCTGTACTTTCAGATCCAGCCCGAGATGCGACTCCCCAGCTACGTGCACCTGACCTACAGCCTAAGGCACACGCTTTGTTCAGCAGCTTCAGCATATCACAAACACTGAAGGACTATGCACTGAGAATTTGGAGGGACATAGTGATGCTTCCATCCATAGCAGAAGTGCACAGCACTTCAGAGCCCAGTTTTCAGTTTGTCGTGAGGAATATGCTCCAAGGTTGCACTACAGCTCTATGGCATCAACAAGAAGCTTTCTAATTTCCCTTAGCTGGGTTAAGCAGAAATTTGAGTGCAATACTGAGTGTCTTCTCTACTAGCAGAATCCTCCACAGCTTAATTCAGACTGCAGTGAAAATACAGACAGAATTCAAGACTCAGCCAAACTCAGCCTTGAGCCCACCAAATATTAAATGTATAAATAAGCATTCTTGCCTTTGATCTGGCCTGAACCGTGCATCTGTTGCAGGAAGAAGATCTTTCAGTAAAGGATCTAATTCATTGAGCTCAATAGCAAACCTTGTGAAGCCGTAATAACGCTCATAATTGGTTGGCATGGAGCCTGAACACATAAGACAAAGAAAAAAGCTTTTAAGCTATTACTCTAAATATGAAAGAGATTCCTTTATTTATAAACTTTAAACAGAAATATAGTTAATATATTTTACTCTTACAGTTAAAAAGCATCAAAAGCTATTCTCTAAGTGAAACAAAATTCACTAAATATTAATATCAACTGCTTATCCTGCAGAGATTGTAATTACATGTTAATAAACTCAAAGCTTTTATGATCTTCCTCCCATTTTAAATAAAAACTAATGTTTTCAAGCTTTTCAAATTAAAAACAGTTTGCTCATCCCCAGAAAGTGGGTCAATCAAATGTCTGTCTAAAACCTAACCTTAACTGATCTTTAGAGCTCATTTTGGAGCTCAGCACACGCTCACAGCCTGATTCACCATACAAGGAGTCAGAACAGACATTGCAGAGAGCAGAGTACAAAGTACGGCTCAAAATGACAAAAATAAAAAGTAGGATTTAAAATTCTAAGAACAATAATTCCTGGAAAATGCATGTATGAAAGATACAGGTGCAAAGGATGACTAATTCAACCTCAGCCCCTAAGCAAGCAGGAAGCTGAAATCAGATCCTGAAAGTCCCAGGTGTTCACCATCTCTGAAGACCAATCCTTTAGGCTAATAAAGCATTAGGACAACAAACCAAATAAACCCCTGTTTGGTGAATCCAAAAAAGTTACCCTGCTCTCTGTCAGAAGGCAGACAGGTCAGCCCAGATGCCCAATTTTCAAATCAATTTTATTGTTCTCTTGACCCCAAGGTCCCAGCACATTTGACCAGGAGTCAGACTGAGATGTAAAAGATTATGCCCTGTAAGAACATTTCCATTTACCATTATTATAAACCCATGTAAATTGTTGTTTGTCTAGACAGGGACTTACATTTCTCTAGTATTATTCTGTGTATTTAAAATGTAGGCTAAAACAGCTTCACACCTTCCACAATTTTTGACAAGCTTCTTACCTGGCCTCCATATGCATTTGGCTGAAGGTGCAACCCCACAATAGAGGCCTTCGTGCCACTTCCCAAAGAGGCGGTGAACCACCTTCCCTTCTTGATCTATCACAACGCCCTGGACCTCATTGACATTTGAATTCCAGTAGTTCACCTGCAAGTTTAACCAGAAATTACCAGCTCAGACTGCTTTTCCAACAACCCATTGTAACAAAACCCATAATGAATGTCTCTTGGCCTGTGGTGCCAACTGTCCAAATTCTCTGTTGGGACAGCTCACCTGGAACTAAGAATACCAAAATCTGAAAATCATATGGTCCTAACACTAACTGATTTATTACAGGAGAAACACTTGTGATGTGGTTTTGACATAAAAGCATTTAAATTAACTGCACATCTGGGAACTACATTCTCATTCATTAGCCCAAATCCTACACAATTCTGCATGCAAAAATGACCTTTTGCCTGTCAGAGCCAGCTAACACTCCTCTTCCTACATGAGGAGGTATTGGATATACCTGTATATGAATCCTTTCATGGGTGCTGAACACTACTGTATGCAGCAGGGAAGACATTCAGCCAGTATTACATGTTGTTTCTGTTTGTTTCTCTTCTCTGTTTTGCTTTTCTTAGACACATCTAGCTCTTACACCTTCATCCAAGAGCCAGCTGCCCACTCTCAGATTATTCAACAAAACACAACTTTCAAATTTATGTTGACATCCCATTGTTAACACTAAAATGGTATCGATGTCTTTTGTTGCAATGTGAAGACAAATTTATTTTTAGGGAAAACACTTGCTAGTAAGGTAGCTATATAAACTTCTATTTTTATATATGGTCCTTGCCTGGATATTAAAATACTATGAACCAAAGCAGCAATACAGAATGTAAAGAGATAAAATATTGACCAACAAATTCTAGTAGAAGGAGAAGCAAAATAGCATGGTAGTGTACAGTGATTTTGTGTTTTCATTGTGTTAATATAAAAAAAAAATAATTTGACATTTCATTTTTAATCAAAACCCAGCAACAGTACAGCCCACAGCTATACAGCAATGGAACACACTGATATCAAATGTTCAGAGGAACAGAATCATACTAATTGACACAGCATTCTCATTTGACAATTTACATTTTATGAATACTGATAAAAGGAATAAAAATGTGGAATATGGACTTCAGGAATTGTGAAGAAACAGCTTGATGTATCCTTATTATGTCATATTACACAGTTATATGAATATAAGATATATATTAACATCCATATGTTACCTTGACAAAAGTGAGTTTACAAATACAAACACTGCTTTTTGTGTTTCTGATAGTTATCTCTCCGTAGTGCTCTATCCATCTCCTTCCACTGAGAATATTATGTATGCAAGTAGTGACTTTGTTCCAGACATAGTAATCTCCATACCTAAGAACAGATTAAGAAGTAGTTGGTAACATCTATTCATCATGATCACTACTGACAAAAAAGTAAAACATTGCTCCTTTATTGTAAAAACAAACCACATTGCCCAAAAACACCCACACAGATGACAAAGTCCTGTATCTGGTCACATCACTAATCCTTAGAGAAACTCACCTAAGCTCCAAGGCACAGAACTACAGAAAGGACCCCAAATAAACACATTATGAGGCACTGAAGCCCCGCATGGCCTATTCACTGTCCTCAGAGCATGAAGTGCTTTGGCCACAATTCCCATAGGGGCAGGACACTGACCCAAAGATCAGCACAAGGCTGAATTGAGACTATAAGCAGAAAATGCAATTAAACCACAAATAGAACAAAATAAACATGAAAATCATACTACAAGTGTGGGAAATTCTGACAGGAGATCAAGGAAAGGAAGTAGGAAGCCAGGAGAACACTGGCACATGATCCCTTTGCCTTTGTAACAACTATCCAGTCAGAGCATCTCAAATATCAAACAAGAGAATAAAACCAGAGAATTATGTAATGCAAAGCACATTCTCCTTCAGAGTTTAGGGGAAGGCATGAAGACAGAAGACAAAGATGCTCCAGAGTGCATTTGCTTAAATTTTATGAGATGGATAAAGAGGTGAAGTGATGCTATACTGGTAGAGGCAGAAAGAAAGTCTGACTGCATTGTACAGGAGCAAGAACACCCCTACAAAACCAGAAGACACGTTTAAAGTACCCACTCCTTGCATATTCTTAGGATTTACAAGCTGCAACTAGTCTCACTGGTAGTGAAGCTACTGCTTCTCACTACTCTGCCAACATCTCCATACAAGTATGGAGAATATACTTTGGTTTATCCACATTTTGAAACAAGACCTTTCATGATCTTGTTGTTCTGAGAGAACACTCAGTGGCATTGAGAGCCTTAGGACAGCACCAGCTGCTGACAGACCTGCACTGCAGCCTTGTTCTGAACAGCTCATCACTGCTGTACACATAAAACACGGCTTCTCTCTCCCAAAACATTTCTATCCCCCTCTCTCTATCACTTTCTAGACTGTAAATTTTCCCTCCAAAACCAAAAATGGATCCTCAGGCTCAAAAATGTTGCAGTAGCCCCACCTGAACACTAAGGAGAGATGAGCTGGGCACCAACTCTCACCAGCACAATCCACATCATGTCTGCTTACCCCAACCCATTCACAAGGCAGCACAGACTGGAGTGCACCAAAGGTTGAAAACAAGAGGAGAGTAGCTTACTTTGGAAGAGTCACATTCAAGGTTCCAACAGGCAGAATTTCCATTGATTTCCCCCAGAATTTGTTTTTCCACCTGATATCTGAATATAACAGTGAAATACTTAAAACACTGAAACGACCAAGGTCTCCCCCTTGCACTGATCTGTGTGGCACCAGACCATCTGTGCTGGACTACCCAATTCAAAACAGGGCAGTAGATAGTATGAATTTGCCATGAAAATACTAAAGAAAAAAATACTAGAAATTTACATTAGGTCACAAAAACTAAATGTAAGTTTAATTAAGAATTGTGTCTGTGCTGCATGATTGTTAAATGTCTTGTGCAAACATTCAATACAAATTGAAGGCATACACCAGTAGGTACAAGGAAAGAAAGAGTAATTTTTTCAACTGTAAAAAGAACTGCTGGTGTTTGTAAGAAACTTTTAAATGGGAGAGTATAAACAGGCTGCAAGCGAAGGGGAAGCTGTAACATGTTTGCTCACTGCTAATGAGAATTTGGAGTAAAATAGATCATCAGTTTATAATATGTCACTTCAAAATAATAATTATAGAAATTCTGATTAAGTTCCAAATGCAAAGCTCAGCTTTCACAAAGTTTTTACTTTACAATAAAAAAAGAGTTATGCTTTTGAAATAAAAAGTATACCTTGCCAAAACACAAAGTTTTTCGATTCACAGTGACAGGCCGAAATGGGAGGATGGTGGCTAACCTGAAACACAGTTTGGTTGAGTCAAAAACATTTAATTTTCATTCCTAAGACAGTACAATTGTTATTGCAATATGAAAATACTAAATAGCTCATGTTGCTATACAGATACAACAGATACAACTTAAGTGGTTGTACTTAAAACAGTTCCTCGTGATTACTATAAACATGTATTCCTTTTAGCCTTTAATGAAGTCCACTCATATTAACAATATTTATTTACTTCTAAGAAAGCAAAGCAAAGTAGAAAGAAAAATGGGATTATATATAAAATGAAGAACAAAAAAGATAAATCTAAACAGGAGTGTCTATCTAGAAACAAGGTTTACCTGCTCTGAGAAAAATCGAAATCCTTTGTCTTCTCTAATACATTCATAAGTTTCTCCAAGCACTGGGTTAAATGGCTTGCTTCCTGCTCTGAAGTATGTAGAGGCATAGCCTGATGCTGCAAAGGCAGCTATGAGAACCTGTAAAAATACAGACCAGAACATGAGAATAGGCAGACACTTGTGTATGTGCCACCACTGTGTGGTACCACACAACTCATTCTGCTCAGAGTGACAGCTGGGATAATGAAGCATGCCTGAGAGTGAAACCATGCATCCCAGCCAGAACCAGTGTAAACTTTATTTCTTCTGTTGACATAATTTCTTTTTCTTCATGGCCTCTTTCAGTCTTTCAACAGTCCCTTAAAATGGCAACCTGCACGACACAGTTTTTTTGCCTTTGACCAGGCTTATAATTAGTGACCTGAAACAGACCCAGCTCTAGTCCCTCTTCCCGTGAATATATACTATTTAATAAATTCTAATTACAAGATCACATACCATTTTCCTATGGGAACTACTTTATTTAGTACCAAACATAAACAGCTCCCACTTAGGATATTCTTAGCATAGAGTTATCTCCAAATCTTCCACACATATGCAGCCTTAACAGCTAGCCCCCTTGTCTATATGTAAAACCACAATTTAATCATCTCTAAGCCAGGCCTGACTGGAGCAATAAGTGAAGTGGTATGCCATGGTTATTTAGTTTACAAGACCCCATTTTCAGAGTTTAAAAAAAATCACATCAGCCAGCCAGAAGCCCAAACAGAACTTCAGAAAAACAATAAAGGGATAAAAACAAGTCAGCTATTGGCAATATGCTACCAGTGGGGCAAACATTAACCAGGTTCCCTCCTCCTCCTGCTATTGAGGACAGAGCCCTCATGTGAGGTTTTATGTGCTTTGTTTCTGTTTTCAGATTAATTTCAACTTCCTTTTCAATTTAACTATAAGACACTGCAGAGAAACAAAGGAGTTTACTAGCCTTGTGATACAGAGAGCAGTGTGAAAAAAAAAAAGGTTTCCACTACTTTTGGATGCTTATTGAAGATAGCAAAGTTCTGCTCTTTCAGAGAACAGTGAACAAGCAGTAACATATTCACAGCATTCCTGCCACAAGCTTTGGGTATCCAGCCTTTTCCAAGCAGTCCCATATGCTTCAGGGCAGGTATGCATTTTTAAGGCTGCTGTTTAAAGATTTGGCTTCTACTCCTAAGTACTGCAGTAGACATCTGTAGCAGAGAAGGGGATTGAATACACATTTCCAAGGAAGCTTTCAGTTGCACCACTTCTCCTTCTGGAATTCTCCTTCTGGCTTCTCCTTCTGGAATTCTCCCTACCACTTCAACACTGACCTTCCAAACTTTTCAACAAAGGCAGCAATCAGTCTGCTTAACTCATTACTCCTTACAGAATCTCCCTCCTCTTGTGAGGGACAGAATCACAGAATACTCTGAGTTGGAAGACACCCACTGTGATCACCTCCTGAGACTTGTAAGAAAACAGAATGTGAGGATGAATAATTCAACTCCCTCTCTCAAGATAGATTCAACTTCCTCAGTTTTTAGGAGTCCTCACTCTCCTGCAAGCCTTGTGAACACAGCAGTTCAGGGAATTGAGTGTGTGATTGTGTGACATCCATAGGCAACCTCTCTCCTCCCAGTTATCCACAGTGCTGCCAAAGCAAGGCAGGGAACAGCAGACATGTTCAGCAGCAGCACTGCTAACTTTCCCTTACAGCCTTTCCCTGCGTGTTCTGAGGAAAAGGAGACATGACAGATGAAAGCACCCTGAGAGCTGAGCACAGGCTGCTGGCTGTCAGTCTTACAGGGGAGCTGAAGTCAGGCTGCCCAGGCAAACTTTGTTCTGGTGTTTTGAAACTTCTCTCAGAAATTGCCTGGGAGGACATCTTATTCATACATATATTGATCATAAGGCAGTCACAGACTTGATTAACTCTCGAAGGCTGCTGGATTTGATTACTGAAAGCCAGGAAAGGATGCTGCAGGGTTAGAAACTGCCAATGCCTACATGTGCAGTCATGGACTGTGAGATCAATCTTAAATAAATGAGTTACAACTGCAGGACTTGGTTTGAGTTTTAGAAAAACCCCGCAGCCTTGTTCAGATCAAACCTACCACCTGTAACTGTTCACAACACTTTTCTGACCCAGCAGGGAGGTCTGCTGTCTGTGACCAGGAGGAGAGAGACCCTGCACAGACCCCACTCAACAGCTCCTTTTTCAATACAGCCAGAAGAGGTGCTACTCTAAATGCATTACCATGCGCTCATAAGGATCATCTGTTTCAGCAGCCTTGTCCAAGAGCTCACTGTACTCCAGCTCTTCACAAAGATGCTGCAAGGTATTCAGAGGTTCATTTAGCTCAACTGGCATGGATACTTTGGAAAGATCTTTGCCAATGTTATTTCTCAAAATATTCCACAGGTTGATGTTACTGGTGTCAGGGCTGGGAGCTGGGAGACAAGTCCTCCGTCCGTTTCTGAATGCGCCTCCTGTCAGCTCACCATTGAGAACTGGGAAGGGAAGAAAAATATTGTCACAAGAAAGCACCAGACTGAGAAATACAGAGTTCTCCATTCAACCAAATCACTGCCAGAACAAGCAAGCCCAACTTCATTGTTTTCAGCCGAGTTAGTCTGGTATTGACATGCAGTAATTCTGGTACATGAACATAACCAAGGTAATTTCTCAAAGCTTGAAACACAGTATACTTTGCCGAGAAATGTTGTCTGCAACACTGGTGTTGTCCTCAGATATATTGTCACTCACATCACTGATATAAGATTCATCATCAGAAGCCTAAAACATAAATAAAATATCCATTAACTCAAACACATATAAAATACACAGACAAAACAGACAAAAATAGTTAACTGAAATACAAATATTTAAAAAAAAAAAATCTTTATCCAATTAAAACTATTAGCTAAATGAACTGAATGTTTCAATCTGTCCATAGAGCCAGTGCACTAAAAGGGTCAAAAAAAAGTTATTTCTGAATTCCTTATTATCCAAATACATACATGAGATCTGCAAAAGGTGGTTTCAAGTAAGATCAGGGATGAAAAGAAATTCAAAACATAATGCACTAGGATGGGAGGTGAAAAGAAATAGTCAGATTTGTGCTGCTTATGAAGAACCAAACAAAAAAACATGACTTACGTTTCAGCAAACAAATTATGTAAACATTGATCTATTATTTTGAAAAACAAGAATCTCATGAGCATTAAGAATATTTAAAAAAATTTTTTTACGAAACTGTTTTTTCAAGAAATATTATTTTTTTGTCTATTTCTCTCATTACAGAGAATAATTTTATATACATGTGTAGTAGAAGATTTTTTTAAAGAACATTTGAAAAGCTAAATTTAATGGACTGCACAGCAGGCTGTAACTGTCTATGTCATCCTTCAGTGGAACTGCCATAGCCTGTAAAGGACACGTGCTGAACTTAAGTTACTGACACAACTAACTTTGTAAACTCTAAGTTTTACACTTCAGGGAACTCCTGCACCTCTTTATGTGATCTCAGGTTTGCTTATCTGTGTTTATTTACACGTTCTGATACCTTTTTATTCTAAGAAGCATTACTAAAAATAAAATAAAAAATCACTAGTGGTAGCACTGCCTAACTCTGTCCAGCAGCACAGCTGCCACTCGCTGTCAGAGCCTACCTCGTTTTCTGACGAGCTGGCAGATAGAAGTACTTCCTGTGCATCAAAGAACTCTGAAACAGATTCAGACATAGAGAGCCTGCTTTCATTAGAAACTTGCTGAGACAGTGGCAAACTGACATGAATTTGTTCACCTGTCTGTAAACAAAGCACAGAAAAGCCAAGTATTATTTCTCATATTAAAGAAATACACGTAGAAGGGGTAAATCACCTGAGTAAGATTTCTATCCCAAACACAAGCACAGGGAGTAAAGACAGCATTTTAGCAGGACTTTGTGTGTACCTAAGAGATGAGACTGAGGATGACAAAATAAAGTGCATTTTGAACAGTGAGATACAGGTCTTCATTTGAGGCCTGCCCAGCATCTACTGCCAAGTTTTAGTAGCAAGAAATTGCAGACCTACTTCTCTGTGCAGAGAATTGATTTTGTGGACAACACCTGGATTGTGTCAGACAAGTTCAGCCATAAATTTCAGATTAAATGACCTCTGGTAATAACAAATTACATCACTGGGAGCTAGTTTTGATACAAGTAAAATTTAATTATAAAGATTTAAAAGGTCTGGGGGTTATAAGTTACTTTCCAAATAAATGAGCTTGTGAACCAATTTAGTAACAATGTTTGAAATGTTTGAATATTTAGGAGGATAGCAATAATATGCATTTTTATGGGCTTTTATTCCATGTTTATACTCCAGATCTCATTTGCATGATGCCATTAACACTGACCCCATACTACTAAAAGAAATGAACTCTCTATGGTTTATTATAAAGAAATGTAACACCAAAGTCAAGGATTCAAAACTGTGCTGTGTTGATGTCAGTAGGGCAGCAGGCTATATCAGTGGAATAGACCCTCTGCCTCTGCCTGCTAGTGGGGGTTGGGACACCAGATTTCAGTGTTACCCTGCAGGCTATCACATTAAGAAAAAATTAAGATGCTGTCCCGGTACCATTTTACCAGAGATCTGTTGCTGTGAAGGGAAACAGATCTTGGACTTAATCCCTTAATTCATCCAGCATGCTGTTCCTGGGATAATACAGATGAAACTACTGAAGCCCTTTCAAACATGGTTAACTCTTCAGATTGCAACACAATCCCTGTTAATCTTAATCCAGAACTCCTGCATATGGTTTTGTTGACATCTTAATTCTGTAGAATTATTCCATACAGTCACCTCAAAAAGCACTAAAGCACAAACAAGCCAAGAGATCAAACCCCTTTTTTTTTTTCATTAGGATTTATAAGATTGTAGATGGATTGTGATGCTTGATGATTGATGATGAAAACAGAAGCTCATTTTACTGTAATCATTACAGGAGCGACCAAAATTTTGAGGTTTCACATAAACAAGAGGGACTAGGAAAAATACACATGCTCCTACCTGAAAAAGACCCTCACACAGGCATTATCTATGTGCTGCAAGGTTATAGAGATATATATATATATAAAACAAGCAAGATAAGTGAATGAGAGATCTGGAAACTTCTTTGAAAAACTTATTGAGTCAGGCTTACTTCTACCAAGGCAACGATGAACAAATGAAAAAGGAACAGCTAACCAACAAAAAGTACAGAACAGAAGGGAAGGTCATTGCCCAGAACTTCACTGTAGATTGCTGTGCTGTGGCACCACTTCACTTCTATGTTCTGTTGCTAGCCTCCAACATGCTGGATTCTTGGAAAAATTGTTTAGACATTTTCAGAAAGCAAATAAACAAAAACAATTTTACCTTTCTTGCTTGTTGGAAAAATAAGTAGGAGACAAGACTATGTTAATTGAAATGGCATATGCATAGAAAAAAAATAGTGGAAATGATAAATCAAAAACATTTTTGTAAAATGCAAGCAGAACGGTTGCCAAAGTGACCATACTAATTGAAATATATTACAGTCCACAAATTCAGATTTGTCACAGGGAAGCTCACTGTTATTAATACAAATGTTTGTTAATCTGTTGACTAAGGAAAGCAAAACAAGAAAAACTAGATGTTGCAAAAAATATAAGTGCAGTGCTTGGTTCATGGACTGAACCTTTTGATTTTAACAGCACCACTCAAGATTCTAAATGTGAGGCCCTTTAGACACTTGCAAAATCAGGTTATTAAATAATTAATCTTTCTGTTGATTGGGCAATAAACTAAGATACAGAATTGGTTAGCTACAGTGTGATACATTCAAATACAGTAAAACCTCACTAATTCCCACAGCCAACAATTAATATTCCAAAACTGGAGTCCTTCTCTGTTCCTCTAAAGAGACCAAGCTGAGTTCTTTCATGTCTGACATATGGAAAACAAAAGACTGAAGTTTTATTGTAGGTAAGGAAATACAACCTGACTTCTTCTATGATTGAACATTTGCCAATCTGAACAATTCAATAATTTTTCAGGTGTGCTTCAGCTATTTAGTGAGAATTAGCAAGGTTTGTTTGTACTCTAAATCCATTAAAGGCCAAAGTCTTACCTCATCAGGACTAGGGATAATATTTACACTGACAACCTGATCACAAATAACAGATTCTGAATGTATTCTGTTCAAGCGACTCCTTAGTTCAGCATTCTGGTTGAGAGCCTTAAAATAAAAATTGCACATTTCATTTAAAATTAAAATGTAAACACTTAAAAAAAAAAAAAAACTAAGAAGAAAAAAAGCTTCTTTCCAACAATTTCCTAAAAAAAATCACAGAACCTCCTTTCTTCCATTTATAGGGAGATACCTATATTGAGATCCTCTCTGACATGATTTCATCTTTGGTTTCTTTGCCTTCACTGTTTTTCAGGAGATGGGGGGACAGCTGTTCTCCCACAATGTAACACTGGCATTCTACCTCAGTTCTTCAGAGAGCTCTTTGGCAGGTGTACTGGTGGGTTATGTACATTATGGAAATGGGGAGTGAATGCAGCAACAAAGAGTGAAACTGCAGAACAATACATGGGAACTGCCCACAAAGTGCCCAAAGAGGCAACTGTTGGTTTACAACTATACAGCCTCTTCTGAGTCAAGGTTATTAGCAGTCAGAGGCTGCAAACAGAAATTGCTTCCTTTCCAGTAAAACCAACATATTTGCTAGTATCATTGTCTAGCCACCCAGATCAATTTTACAGGTTTTCCCTCGTACTTATTTCAAACCACTGATCCACTACAGTATCACGAATACCAAGAGAATTCAACTGCTGTCTGCTATCTGATGATTTTTCTCCTATTTTAAAGTCCAACCTAGATTATAAATTTGGGTGCATAAATATTATCTGTATTATCTGTTGGTTGGAAAGACTAGTGGGTGAGATTCTGAAATCCAGAAGTAAAATATGCTACATATCTAGAACATGGCTGACTTAACATTAATATATCCCCAACACTGAGGATTATAGTAAAGAAGAAGAGAGAGACATTTTGTTTCTGCAGAAAAGGATTGTTGCAATGGAGTAAGAACCTTCTTCTGTCTCCCCCTACTGCAGATTGAGGAATAGATTGCATGAATGTACTAAAACAAAGAACGACCAAAGGAAAATAGGCAAGCTTAAACTGTCACTGAACAGTTTAAATTACCCAATTTTGCTTTGTTCTGAAATGGTCTGAGCATGTTCCCAGTTTACATCCCTCAGAGAGGGAAGGTAATGACCGACAGCACACTGGTCACGAGACTGGACAAACGCAGTCACAGTCAATTTTCCACTTCCTCTCCACTGAGGCTGTGAACTAATGTGTGACAGTGACTTTCAAACTAACCTTGGAAGCCAGGACCAAGAAGAAAACACGATTCCCTATTTCATGCAAGTTGCTAATAAATATCCAAAGGTCTTAGATAAATTTGTGTCAATAACCAGAAACGGTTACCCTTACCTCTTGCTCCTAACCCTTTTTTATCACAATGTACAGAAATCAATCTGCATAACATGCTATGATGCATAACATCTGCATCTATAGAAAGGTTTGTCTTTTAACATCTGCTCATATTTCTTGCAGATGCAGTCATCCACACCAATCCAGCAAATGCTTTTATGCTTCCTTGACTATGAATTTTGAAAAACTGAGTTATTTTGCAACCTGAGGACTTATTTTTGCTAATTTCTTCTCCCCCACTAAAGCAAATTGTATTGTTTCATTTCGCTTAAGTGGGAGAAATGCTGGAGAGCTAACAGGTCTGTATCTGGAAATCCAAATTACCCATGACTTTATTGCAACCCAGGATTCCTTTTGCATTTGGAGACATGGACATATAAAACAAACCTGACAATATACGGTCAAGATTTAAAACTTAATTACAAAAACAAGAATATTTTCTTGGCTGTGCAGGAACAGCTCCAAGAAAGACATCTATCATTTGTATAAAAACATTTGATCCTTTTTCTTTACTTTGGAAAACCATAACAGATACATGCTCACACAAATTATATCCTTCACCTCCACATGCAGTGAGGTTAGATCCACACCATAACAGAATATGCCATAGTTCTGGCTGAGAACTTAGCTTTTTCTTGGCATCTTTGAGGTGAAAGAAAATGGCCGAAATACAAAAGAAATAGTGCATTGGGCAAGACAGATGTGCTTGAAATCAAATCAAGAACATACCTGAGAGAGGGACTGTCTGAGGTGAGCTATTTGAGCATTGTGGCCTGTAAGATCCTGCTCTGAAACAATCTGCTTAAGCTTCTCCTTCTCTATAGCTATGCTGTTAAAGGCAGACTTCAAAAGAGAATGCACTAAGCAAAAAGAAAAAAAACAGAACAGTTGTTTTCTTGGCTACAGAAATCACATTGACATTTTTTACAATATTTCAGCAATAAACACAGAGAGTGAGACTTCCATCCCACAGTAATGGACATTTGAAACAAGGGCCTGAACTTCAAGTAATCCGTGCCAAATCAAGTACGAGCACTCACAGCTTGCGATTGCAACGTGCGTACTGTGTGCTCACACATATCTCATCTGAGCATATTCTTGGTGCTGAACATATGGAAAGGTGCATATTTGAAAAACTGTGTCCAATGTCTGTTATTTTCTTTCTGGTTTTTATTTGTACTTTTCAGAGTAACAGAAACATCAGTGCTAGACTTAATACTGTACTAATAAAGAGGATTACTCGGTCCTTAAACTGGTTTTGAATTTTTTAAGATGTCAGTCTCACATTTTTTTCTATGCTTGTAATATAGGAGCAAACTGATAAGAAAACCTTCTTAAAGTGGTATTTTTCAGTTTGTAGGACCATTCACTTATGGGCAATAAAATTTCAATTCAAAAGTACATTTCTGTAATAAGCTCTTTTTCCATTGATTCCATTGACATAGAAAACACTGCACAAAAATGATTTCACAGGATTACGTGCAGCAGTTGCATTCTGAATCATCTTGGGGGAGAAATAATACATTTTGTCAAGGAAAAAAAATGTTTGCAAATTCAGTCACTTATTTACAGAATGGAGAAAGCAGCTCAGAAGACTTGGAAAGCAATTTCAGAGTTTACCTATCTCTACATTTATGACATGCATGGAAAATATAAGAAGGTTAATATAAATTGCCTTTGTGTAAGCCACCAGAACAGCTAAAACTCTTTTACAGTATCACCCAATGCAGATGAAAGCCCTGGCCATAACTGAGGGCAATAAAGAAACACAACAGAGAAGCAGATTACAGGGAAGGCCTGGCATCTCCAGATACCTTTTTGTGCCATCAAGCAAAATTCTTCTTGAAGCTTCATGTACTCGGTAGAGCACTCCAGAGGGTCTGCCACATGGCTTGGGGGAGCCTGAAACTCAATGTCTGCACAGAGGTTGGGGTTGGAAGAATGCAATCGAACGGGCGACATCGTAGCACTGAAAGGGACCTACAGGGAGAAACAGAGACGAAATGTTGGATAAGGTGTAACCAAACTTTTGACTCTGTTGAAGCAAAACAATTTTTTTTCTGAAAAGACTTAGTTCACAGTGTGAAGAATATAGCAAGAATGAACATGTAACTTCTTACTCTCCTAAATCTCAACACAGCTGATGCAGACTTCTTGTGAATTTTTTCACTGAAATAGAAAAAAAGAAGGCCTAAAAACACAGCTAACAGCTAATAATGGAGTATTTAAATTCTAGCATTTACAAAAAAATTGATAATTTCCTAATGCTTAGAAGATTACTGGAAAATTGAACCATGAGACACACTCCTTTATATTGGGACATTTGAGAGTAACTGTAGATGAGTCTGTTGTTGCAATACCAACATTTGAAGTATGAAGGTTCTTCCACAGATCTAGAAATAGGATATAATATAATCAGATATATCAGTGAAGTTTTTCAAAACTACTTGTAAATCTTCAGTTGAAACTCACTGTACTGGCAATTATGAAGAGGGAAGAAGCATACAGTCTTTCTATTTTCTTTTTAACCAAACAAATAAACAATGACAATAAAATAAAATCAAAACTCTGCCTGATTTGCATTTAAAATACATGGACCATAAATAAATGCAGAGAGATACAGCTTAGTAAGATGGAGCAAAGAATTTAGTTTATTATCTTTCCCCTTCACTTTCTCCTCTACTTTTCAGATACAGAAATAAAAAAAAAAGTACATGCAAAATTTTCTAAGCTATATATACATGTATCATGTACTGAGCAGTTACCTGTATGCTACAATATGCACTGTATGGCTACCACTGCTATGTAAGTGATGCGTGTGCAAGAGTATTTCGTATTTTACTTTAATGTTACCATTTACATGCATTCATATGAAAATCAGGCCAAGAACACAATTTTCAACTGTAAAAGCAACAGAAAGACATGCAGAACTACATTTTGTCACTTAAACATTAACCACTGTTTAATGTATCAAGCACTATTTAGTACATTAAATCTAATTAATTTCATTAGATTGATCAAATGCGTAAAGCAAGAATTTTCACACTGCAGCCCAATGCAATTATTCAAATATGAAAAATGGGGCAAAAATATAAAATGTCTCTTCCAAGGCATGATAAAGAGCAGAAGATAACATAAAAAGTCATATTACTAAGGATTATTATCAACAGATGAGTTCTAGAACCACTGTCACCAGTGGTTGAACTTGGTACTTTGTTATTTGATTAGATAGGGAACAGTTTTATCAATCCCTTCCTGTAAAAACTGACATCAATACACATTTTAGGTCTAGGTTCTGATTCTCCAATTAAACCCTCAAAATCCTGTTGGATCTATTAATCTTTCCACTCATGAGCATACTCTGTGAAATATGTTTTCCACTCTGTTCTTTCTTGGTTTCCAGATACATATAGTACATTAAATAATAACTCTATGGCACCTATCTAATAAAAGCTTTATTCCTGCTCTAATCTATTTTGATTTCCAGCTATATCAACAAAGTACATATTTTTTTACTGGACCTCATTTTAGCCTCATATCAAGAAGCATTTGTTAACAGAAGATGTAAAATAAATTCCTTCTATTCACACAGGATATGTCAGTGTGAATAGAAGGAATCTTTATCTTCTTCACAATTACCAGATTGCCTGTCTCAAGACCCAACAACATTAGGTAAATGGACTACTATGGCTAAATGTAGGTTAATTTCAAATTTCTTTTCCAAAAATCTTCCCCTCCTTAAATGGGAGAGCAAGTTTCCAGAACTTTCTGACTGAGAGCATCACAAAGCTTCAACTGCTCCAGGTGGCTCCAGGATGGCAGAGTAGGTATCTACACTGTACCTACGTGTATGGAGAACATACCCAACCCTCCAGACCACCCAGGAGGCAGGAAAGAAGCTGACACCAGCTATCCTGCCAGAGCTTGAGGGAAGAGCCCCCCAGCCCTGTGGTGATGGGGGAGGTTCCCCAGAGCCACAGGGACTGGCAGAGCTGCAGGCAGGCTGCCCACACATGCAGGGGGGCTCTTTAGTCACTCTCTGATGAATCAGGCTGAAGAGATCTGCTTTAGATCCACCATTTCTGCCTCAAACCTCAGCTGGCCAGGCTGATTTCTGCAATTGTGTTTATTTATTGAAAAAATACTATTTTCAATTACGCCCTAGAAACGGAATTTACACATTCTACAAATACGTCACACTGCTTGCAAGAAATACACATTCACATGGCAAAGACAAGTGGCCTTGCTGGCTGCTTTAAATTCAAGAACCAAAAATACTGAACTGTTGATTGACATGAACTCATCTCGTAAGCATTTTTGAGAAAAGTTTCCAAGCTACTTTCCATAACAGATGAAAAAAACCCGTATTAAACAGCCATTTTTATTCTCTTGAATAGGCAACAGTCCAGGAAACACTGCCAGTATAATTCTCTTCCCCTCTTCTCCTCTCATGGCTGTGCTTTCTCTCTGTATTAATGGTGACTTGATCCTGACTTTACTACCCATTCGCTTTTTGGTTGCTTTTTATTGTTGCTGTTTTGAAGGTTTTTGAAAAAAATATTTAGCTTCTTGATCCATCACACTAGTTTTCTCCATAGAGACACTTCTAGACATAACCTCAGATGAACCTTGTCCCAACTTCCTGTTTTACACCAGAGGTGTTGCACCCACTCATCCATCACCTTCCTCAGAATTACAGGCTCACGTAAGAACAGACTGTTCCTGGCCGAGTGGGTTGTAAGGAAAGCCTCTTTCTGCTGTGCATTTAGCTGATATAATTCTGCATCCCTCAGTCTATGCACACAGCTTCACTGTCTGGGAGAAACAACCACTTTGTGCATCAGCCATGGCCAGGAACACTGCAACAGCCTCAGAGTCATTTTGGTGCCTCTAGCTTTCCTTCCTCTTGCATTTTTTTTTTTCCAGCTCCTCCAAAACCTCCCTCAACAGGTCCTCACTTGAGCTGCAGGTAACAACTCAGCCATTCCCTGTTCTCCTAGTGCCTTCCAACTGCAGTCCAGCTGCAGGTGTCTACTGAAGCACGCCCTAGGTAAGGAGCACAGCCCTTGCCAAAGCTGTCTAACTGCTGCTGAGCCTTCTGGTTAGAGCCTCCCACCAACACAGCTCAGCCCTGCAAACTGGGAATCAGGCAGATTTCTGTGCTAGGCAGGCAGAACAACACAGTCAAAACAGCAATCAATTACAGAGCATGCATTCAGCATCAACTGATTACAGAGGAATAAATTTAGATGAGTTAATTTCAAAGCTGGATAAACACTGATATGTCTCATATGTTTTAAAAGAGCACAGCAATAACTGAGTTTGTGGTTCAGGTAGTAGAAGCTCATGATAGGTATGCTTAATCAGAAACTATGGGAGATCTAGGGGATTTTAGCTTCTGCCTGGAACAGATGGAATACTTCAGCCTGGTGAAGACATTCACTGCTTGGGCTAGATAAGGAGCATTTAAAGCTCACTTCAGTCTTTGGCTGAACAGTCCTCCCTATCTAGCTGTTGTACTTGTCTGTTGATGGATTCGTACAAATGTCTATATTGGGCCTTCCTAATGAGTACTTTCTTGATAAAGCAGCAGCTGAAGATATCCTCTTGATGGCAATTCAGTTTCACAAACAGGACTTCTCACAACTAATTCTCAGACTCGGTGCTGATTTCATAGCTCCCTATTTTCTGACAGACTTAGAGAATTAGCAAAGCCACATACAGACACTGAGGTAGTAATATGACTTTTTGGGATTATGGAACGTAAACAGAAAGTGCCTCAAACAAAAAGGCTAACTTTATACTACTTATAAAAATATTAGGAAATGTTATAATTTCATGGAAATTTGCAACAAGTCTCCTTAGTTCTATTGTCTTGCTAAAACTGTCACAACATCTTTTAACAGAATTTGATCTTTTTTTTTCTATTTTGTATAGTCTGTCAAAGACTTATTGCGTGCAGGGCCTGAGTCTGTCACTTGCACTTAATAAAGGAGGAGGAGGGACATGTACCATGTAAACAAGCTCAGACCCACATTTATGGAACACATTCCTGTTGGGCCTGACCACTTCTAAGAAACTCAGCTGGAAGTGGGTAGCATGGACACCTCCAAAAAGTGCAAGGAACATTTTCATAAGCTTATTACACAACCAAGTAACACAGGTTCCCATCCTTAGAGCTATCCCTTGATTTTGAAATCCACTCACTGTTGTAGCCACTGCAGCTGCCAGTCTCTGCCGGCGTCGTGTTGTGCTGAACTGGCCCTTCGGTGCCGGCCCTTCCTGACAGTGAATGCAAGAAAAGAAGGAAGTAGAAAAAGAGAAGGGAAGGGGTGATGGGACACAGGAAGATGAAAGGTGATCAGAAAAGGGAGAGGGAGAGTCTTTAAGTGGGTTTCCATTCTGTTAACTCTTATGGCCTACACATGTTGAGGACATATCATGTGTTTTCAGCTGTGCATGCCAGAGACATAAAAAGCTGGATACTTCACTGAAATTATCTCCAGATGAGTTGGACTGCAGTGCACTCACTAAGCTACCAAAAAAAAAATCAACTAGCATTGCCATTCAGAGTTGTAAGGCAATAATGGAATAAGAGAACAAAAAGGATGCTGCAGCATGCCAGAAAATAAAACAAAAATCAAACTCCTCCTGGAGCCACTTGACCATTTAGAATATGAATTCTGAAAGAGATCACCTTGCATTAGTGGAAGTGCATAAACTGTTGTCACTGAAGATGCATGTGGCTCAATGGTAAAATTTTTCAGTGTGTATCTTATCTAGTGAGTTTTCTTAAGTAAACATTCCTGTACGCAGCTCTGGCACTTCCACATCCATCCTTCAGCCTATTGAATCATTTTCTCCATACATAACTTTTTTGAGTTCCACCTGCTTTTCCCATACATTATTGAACCCTTGACTTCCAAACCAAGGCAAAAACTCAGATAAAGCAGCACAAATAAAAACTAAGTATTTCAACAACTGCTTCCTTTTCTGCATGTCTAACTTGTGGCCTCATCCTGTTTAATTTTACATTTATTTTACTTGCAAGAAAATTTTTCACAGCACATTAAAGTCAAGCAAGTAACTGTCTAATGCAGAGGAGCTCCATATCTGTAATAAAGTCATTCTATTTAATCTTTAATCAAAATGCCATTATTTTGAAGCCATTTTAAGAAAATACACCGTTCTGCCTTTAGAAAACAATTCCTTTACATTCTCAATTCCTTTACATTTTTTTCCCCCCTGTATCCTATAACCACTACAGCATTTTTAGATCTATGCACATTTTTACTTTTTCTGCAGGAAGCCTGAGAGTCATACAAATAACAATGTGTAGACTGGATACATGGACACCCTGCTGAAGAACAGGATATTGTACTTCAATTATTAGCTGAACTGTCTTGCTTCTATAATATTTCCAGTAGGGTTGCTACAGTGCAGAATGGCCAAGCACTTCCCCCTCTGGCTGATATTAGTGGCAATGCCACTGACAGTTGGAAGGGTTGTCTAATGATCACAGTAAAAGACTTGTGGTGCAATATTTTATACAATTCTCACATTAAAATGATGTGTGCATAACCTCTGAAACACTGAGAACAAACTGCTAAAGCAGAGAACAGATCATAGGCATAATCTAAAGCTCTTTGTGCTCCACAAAAATATGTCCATCCTGTGAATAAGAGTATGGAAGAATATTCTTATTTAAATAGTAGGGACAAACCTATGTACAGAGAGAGAGATGCACAAATGCATATGTATATAAGATTATTAATAATGATATGCATTATTAAAATGGTAATAGTCAGCTTTGCAGAACTCCACACTCTCCTCAACATAATAGAAAGTGAGGTCATAATCTGAGTTACCATAAAAAGAAATACTTACTTAATGGAAAAAGTAACAACTAGTTTGGGTCTGGTTTCAGTTCTGAGCTGAAACCCTCAGTAAAGCAAGATGATTTTTCAGATTACTCCATAACACACAGCTCTCTATTAAACTATTCCCCCTGTGAAGTATTGAACTTTAGAACTTTGAGCTTTTGTGGGAAACAAAAATATCACTGGTTCTTTATTGTTTTGCAGTAACATTTTTTTTCTTCCTTTGAAACTGTCATGAGAATGATAACTTAGCCTTTTACTCAAAGGGACATAAATAATAATTAAAAAAAAAAACAACACAAAAAACCACAAAAAACCCCCAAAACAAAACCCATGACTCAGTTCTTGTACAAAAGTATAATTTGCCAAATGAATTAATACAGATCAACTAACCTGGCGTTGCAGGCCATTTTCACAAAATTTTAAATAGGCTTTTTAAAAACAAAATGAACCTCCTTCATAAAACTAATCTTTCTTAAGAGAAGCAATTGATGTATTACTCTTGAGTAAAGGCCTGCAAATTCAGCTGTTCATTCTAAACAACTTGACAATAGTAAACACCCAAACCTGCAAAGGTATAGACACATGCTATGCTCAGTTTTACCTCAGGGAGTAACCCCACTCGAGTTACAGGGATCTGCTGTGTGGGAAAAGTCAACTGCACACAAAACTGGCATATTTAAGTGGCAAATATTAATGTCTAGGAAACAAATCAAGCAGCTTTGCTTGCAAGAAAAAGTATGTTTTACATACATTATGCACCTAGCATTCATACTGCAAGAATGTGTTAGCAGGAATCCAACAAAAGCTATCTCATTAACAAAAGAGTGTTCACAAGTACAATCCAAGACCTGGATGGGAGAATTCCCTCCTTGCCTCACATGCAGAGGATACTGAGCCAGCAGAAATCACACCCTCATTCCCCATCACTCACAAAGCACACACCTCTATACAAAGCTCCCTAATTTTATGCTCCCCAGAAGGATGCTCTCAACATTGTACTATCAGAACGTCTTTGATGTAGGTAAAAACTGCTCATTCTGAAAAAAATAGGTGCAAGTACTCCAAATGGAATTAACAGTGAAACTGGCTTAAAGTTAGTTTGTTAAAATTAGAATTATTCCCTAAAACTAACAAGATGTATGGAGGCATGAGGAAAGTAATAGCACAACAGAAATCTTACCAGTACCAAATGTCAACCATTCAATAGCAAATCATGTGTGAGCATCATGAAAACAATGATCACAAATCAGACAAAATGATTCTCAGTAGGGGATATCCTGATAAACAGTTCAGAAAGACTTGAAGCAGCCTTGAAAAAATGAGCAATAAGGAAGACCAAGAAGTAGAAGGAGTGTCTAACATAAGAACAAAATGGGAATTAGCTTAAAGGGCTTGCAGGCATCAGAGGACATCCACATTTTAGTGGCAACCTAAGCCAATTAGGAATAACACAATGAGTCAGTGAGGCTATCTTCCTACAGAGCACAGCTCTAGCACCCAGGAGAAAGGACAGCCCTTGGAAGAATACACTGAGACTATCAAACTAGACAAGATAATGGAGCAGCCCTCAAGTATTCTTTGTCTTCCATACAGTTTAGAACAATTTTATTGTTTCTGTTTCACTGCAAATTAATTTTTAGAAAAGTCAACAATAACTTAATACTTTGCCATAACAAAATAAGCTTTATATTTGCAGCATGAAGGTTGGCAGGAATTAATCCTGACTCATTAGTTCATTATCAATTCAGAAGTGACCAACCCATATAAAGCAGTGCCATGCAGACAAACTCTCTCAGGGGAACCCTATTTGAAATTTTCAGGAGCTGAGGCACATTCCTGCCTCAGCAGTTTGATGGAAGCCCAGGCAGTGCTACTTCAGCAAAGTGTAGGTAACATGGGAACAGCTCATTATTCACTATGACCAACCATAAAACATAATACATTGACTGCTTTCATCACTTTTGCAGATAGGACTTCTCTGAGGTTGCTGTGGCATGAAAGAAGAACATGCAGGGGTGACTGTGGTGACTGACTATTCACAGGCACAAAGTACTTGCATGCATTTTACTGATATTTTAATTTCCCTGTCTTATTCAGCATCAGAGAAAAACTGTGATCCTTCAATTGCACGACATCACATCGATCACAAAAATTCCTTTGTTAATAAACCATTTTAATCCCAACAGATGCTTCATTGTTCTACCTATTGTGATTATCAAAGTATAATAGGTAAAAAGAAAAATAAACTACAAGAGCTGCAATGATACAACAATCACCTCTTCCTTCCTTAAGAATATTGATCTTAAATGAAAACTCCTTAATGTGCCTATTGGGGACATATTAAAAGCTTTCAAAGTTTGTACTAATTTCAAGATATTAGAATGGATTAAAAGTTGCTGTCATTTATTTACTCAGTAGCAGACATCACAGTGGTGATTGCTGGCTCCCAAAGCCATTTGGGTAGTCCTCATTAGTTGCTTAACTATAAAAAAGATCAGGTTTTGGATCAAACCTCAGAATACACAAGTGCTTCCAACAAAACACAAGGCAGCAATACATGCACATTATGCTTATTTCTGTGCTTTCAGTTCTAGGGAAGAATGGAGTAAATTCTTCTTTCACATAATTATGTCTTGGTTACTTTATTTGTTCCCATATTAGCCTTTTCCATAACAGAAGGCTTGTGAAAGCACTTATAACTGGTAATATTCCAAGCACAGGTCCTGACAAAGACTACTGGTGTGTTTAGTATTTCATTCTGCTTTTAACTTGATGGCACTTGTTCACTTGAAGGCAGTTGCCCTTCTTTGCAACTTTGATACTGAATAGCAGTATCCCCATATGGTGGGTGTTATATTGAGTTTTGAATACCTTAATTGACTAATATTCAGATCCCCCTCCTTTCCCTAGATGGCAATGTTTTCATATGAATGAAAATAAAATCAGCACTTCTCTCACACTTCTCTAGGTTTTGAACAACAAACTGACATTTCATTTACTTCACCAGAAACATGAAAGCACACTGACTTCCTACTTTCAGCTAATACGTCATTTCATGCTTAGGATTTAATCTTAAAGTACAGTGAAAAGTAAAACATTCAGTACCTGAAGTTGAATTTTTGCATCTTTGCTGACACTTTTTGTTCTCCATCGTCTCGTGACCCGCTTGTCTTTCTTTGAAATATCTACACAGTTAGCCTACATTGCACAAATAGTTAAAAGCAACAAAGTGCTATTAAGTTGACACAAGCAACACAGACAATACAGCAAGTTAGTAAAGAATTGTAGCATTAGACAGGTACAAATTAGAAAGTAAGGAGAAGAATGCTGCTGCTGGGGCCCAAAATTGGAGCAGGGATCAGCTGTAGCTACCCATACACTTCCATCAACTCGTGGTACAGTCAGCTCCTTTAGAAAAACTACTGGTGCCCTTTTTTTTTATGGGTACATAATATTTAGGACACAATCTTGAAATCCTCGTGGATTTCTGTTGTGGTACTACTCAGACATTTGTACAGACAAGAAGATTCAGTGAAAATGGAAGAAAGTATTTAAGATTTAGGATCTGCTGTTGCTTTCTGGTAAAAGGAAAACTCACCCTGAACTGGGAAACAGTCCAAAACTTGGGACCTTTGTACTATGCCCCCTTTTCTAGAGCATGCAACTTCATCTTTGAGGGTCTTTGGGTCTCCAATCCTTAAAAAACTTAAAATGTTATCTTAACACAACAAAAACTCCTTATATATAACTTCAATTTATACATGTGTTCTACTGCAACAGTCCTCAGTTTTGTTTTGCAAATTACTTAATCACTTGATTTGTCCTATTTAACTCAAATACTGAATTCATCTTAATTACTTGTTTATACATGAAACATAAACAGTATTACACGAGATTAAAACAGACATTAAAGCATTGCATTCAAGATTCACTATTACTTCAGAAAATCATTCTGAGTCAACAGACAATACCTCTGTATTTCCCTTAACAGAAAGAACAAATATTTTAGTGTAATGATTTATGTTCAATCATATTTACCTGCATGTCTGTGAAATTTGGTGCTGACTGAGTTCTCTGTAGTATCTCTAAATTTTGAAGAAGTTTACTGAGTTCCACAAGGTTAGACTGACAATGAGCAAGATCTAAGAGATATAAAATAAAAATACATTAGGTGCTTCAATTCAGATTTTATTGCCATGGTGTCCACTGTTTGCACTTAATTGCATTATAAAAGTGAAGTGTCCAAATCCCTTGTAGTAAGGTATCCAAGTAAAAGTTTTATTTTGTTGGATACTTGTTATTTCTATAGGAGTCAGCAACAACTCTGGACCTCAAGAAGTGATCACATTTGAACAATGACATCCACCAAAACAGCACAGATTATTATGATAAATTTTTAAAGCAACATCCCAAAACATATAGAGAGCAAAGCTCCCACCATGAGTTAAAAGTTTCCAATTACCTGAAGAGCTACTACATGTTCATATAAAGATGTAACTTAACCACTTAACTTGCAGGACTCTTTCTTATATTAACAAAAGGTTTTGCTGAAAGAACAAGGCATGAAAAGATAAAGTCTCACCTTCTGCACATCTGTCCATCTCTTCAGAGTCCTGCAACCAGGCTGCTACTTTACTCTGACCAGTAGTGCAGGTGACAGGAAGGCTGTTACTGCAAGGTATAGGAGGCTGCCAGGGGAAGTTATTTTGTTGCACCTAAAGCATAATAAAATGCTTATATTTACTGTGGCTGTGTTTCTTTGTCAGCATAATGACTATATTACTTCAGAATAGAAACCAAATTATGCATTGCGTTTTCAGTTAAATCTGTGATTTGTCTTCATAGCTCCCAAAGACACAGATTTTTCAGAATAGCATGTTGGAGAATCAAACCAGGAACCTCACAAGTGGAAAGCTACTGTTTAGAGGAAGAACATAATCAGCAGAGAGAGAGATTCATACCTGGTGACAAATGCTAGTGCAAATTGCATGGGGGGTGAATACTTTGCAAGATCTCTACAGCAGCCCATTCTAATGAAGTAAGGCTAAATCAGACAGTATTTCAGCTGATTTCAGCTGCACACCCTCACAGCTTTTCTCTGGCCATCAGTTCCCACAGTGGAAGCTCCTGTCCTTTGGCATTAGAAGAAAAGCCCACTGAAACTGCCCACGAGCAAGCCAGGAGTTTTCAACCAAAGAACACTGCACACCTTTCCATCCGATGCATTGGCAGCTGGTGAGGACTCTGTGGTGGATGCTGAGGGGAATATGTGGAAGCTGGCATCCCTGGGAGACCTCACGATCTCGTTCTGACGGTACAGCCGGTGGTGCCGCAGTTTTGAAACCCAGGCATCAAATGAATCCTGTGACTTCACCTGGAGAAAAATTTACTATCAAGAAAGCATCCAAGATACCACTTTTCTGCACAATCTTTTACAATTTTATTTGTTTCTGCTGAGGATGAAAAAAACAGATGTAGTTTTACTTTTTACCTTTAGGTGATAGATATGTTCTTCTGTGTCAAGATCTATCCTCCGAGCCTTTTTTTTTATAGACATGACTGATAAACCAACATCGATGCTCCCATGGACCTTTCCTTTCTGTATCTAAAATAAAAACATCAGGGCAAAAATTTAGAAGTATCATGCACTTCTTCTGTATATTTAACAGAAAACTATCTAGTACAGAAAAAGTTTCCCATTTTATAACATTTTAGCATAGAGCCATATGAAAAAATAAAGTTGCACTCAGACTAACCATTTAACCACTTATTATACTTATAGTCAGAGAAAAGTATCTCACAAGAAATGTTGGTACAAAGCCAACTCCAAAGTCTGGGTGTGTTAAGTTGTTCACACCAGTGCACAGGCACAGGTAAGTGAGAAGCAGAGAAAATTAGACAGTACTTGACACCCTACTGCTACAACTTGGTAGTTATTGGCATCAAATAAAATAATTGGCATTAATTCTTTATCTTATCCACATGTCTCAGAATAATCAGCTCTGGCTGACATAAAAATTAGAAAAGAAAAATACATGGTCAGGTTAATCTCTCAAGCAGCTTTATTCAAGAAATGACCTTTATTAATTTTACTTATATTTCCACAGAAGTAAAAAAGGTAGAATTCTTGGAAGAGATAACCAAAATTATTTATCTTTAAATCCATCAACAACATTATTTATCTTTAAATAAATTATTTATCTTACATTATTTATCTTTAAATCCATCAACAACTTTCATGTGTGTACTTTTATAAATATGCCTAGAGTGAGTATGAGCAGGCAGAACTTCATTGGAAGTTTTAAAGTCTTCAGCTCTACTTACATCAATTGGTGACTTTGAATATTTCAGCATTCCATTATCCAGGACAAAAAACCTCTGAAATTATAAGAAAAAAAATCCAACAACATTCTTTCTTAATGAGCAGATGCAATTTAAACTGTGTACAACAATTCATCTGGAGAAGGATTACCCTGTAACAATCAAGGAACGTTTGGGGGTTGGAGAGGATAAATACAGCATTAAATAATTTTCTTGCTTTTTTTTGACAATTATCTTCTAAAACAAACAACAAAAAAAAAACCAACCTAGAGTCTCTTTTTTCAACATTATGTTCTAGGTCTATCTTAACAAACTTTGATAATGAAGGGTATTTTTTTTTTTCAGTTTTCCAGGCAATGTAATAAACTTTCCAAGAAAGACGCTATAGGACAAGAGAATTATATCTGTTTCTTCATTTTGTTCCTGTTTTCTTCCCACAAAAGCTGGTCACATTTCAAATTAGCAACTGTCCTTCCCTATCCAGAAACTGAGAAGTTTTTCCTAGTGCAAGATTACATCTCAAAAGGAAGCCCATATGAGAGACGCTGCTCTACCATGCAAACTTTGTGCCTTCTGGCAGACCAGTACTCAGTGAGTACAGATGAGATTGTAACTCCTGCTGAACACACCTTGTCTGGTGTTAATCCAGGTATTGGTACCAGAACAAATATTGGAGCATTCCCAGCAGCATGCCCAGGAGCTGGGAGGGCTGATGTCTCAGGTGTTAGTGATACAGGTGAGCCAGTGCACCTGCACTGACATGGTACCAGGACTGGCCGAACCCGATGATGTCTGTGCTATTGCTGCACCTTTATTGCTCTGAGCAGAATCCCCTGTTCAAGCTGGATTTCTCCCTCCATTAAAGCTGCCCTAGCCTGTCTGTACCAGACCACCCAAGCTGCTTTGCAGTCCAGTGAATGCAGACTTTGGCACACAGCATAAAGCCTAGCAGCAAACTGGACTTGAAATGACATTTGCTAACTCACGTTTATCATCACTAACTTTAAAAACATGCAAAGTAATAGCAAATAACTCCTATTTTTAGAGTGTAACCTAAAGCATTAATCTATGCTAAAATCCCAGAACACACCAAAATACTCTGCTTGATTCTCAAAGCTGTCATGACATGGGAAAGAAGGGCAATGGTTTCCTCAGGTAAACCTGCTAATTTAACACTACGAGCAGGGTCAGTAGTTAGAAAGCAGAAAATCCGACTCAAAGATGGTTCTAGAAATTCTGTCAGTCACACAACAGATGGTAGCAATATCTCACACAGGGCAGGAAAACAGTGGTTTTCCCTACCCCAGCTGAAACCAGCACATTTGGAGATATAACTTCTTGAGTAAGATGTCAAAACAACAGGAACATTTAGGGTTTTATTTTCCGTAGGTATGGTCACTAACAACCTTCACAAGAACATGATATTCATGTCATATTGCTCTGTCTCTCTAAGCTGCATACACAAAAGGAAATTACCTTTCATCATCATTTCATCCCAACGCACCCTGCACTTCAGAGGATGACAAGTTCACCAAGCTGTGCACATTATACCTGGTATGCTACCAAAGCACATGCAGGACTGTCAGAATATGGCTTAATAGATGCTGTATATGGCTTTGCTAGCAGAACACTAACACAGCACATGCTGCAGTTATTGTCTCTGAAGTTCCTCACTGACTCTCAGCACAAAGAATTGTTACAGAAACTCCAAGATACCCAGGCCAGCGTTGCAAAAAAACCAGAACTTATTAACAAACCCAAAGTTTCAAAACCTAAGTTCAGCATAGTTCCCAAGGTGAAATGTAAGGCAGAGTAGAGGGGATGTTAAAATGTGAAGTTCTTAATCACATTAAAAATTATCTACCCAGGTAACTGCTCCAAATTCATCTAGATCATCAGTAGTGATTGCCTTTACAGAACTGTGAAAGTTGGACTTCTCTTGCTCTCCTATGAATTAGTTCCTTACGAAAACAGACACTTTGCCAAATAGCAACACATTAATATAATGTATTTTAAAAGTGTGGGAGCAGTGGTTTATTCCATAAATTCTTATATACCTCATTAATTGATTTTTTGGATGGTCAGATCAATTTTATTCACAAATTCCCTCTGGATTTTGAATACAACCTTAGGCAGCAGGGACTGTGATTTGAGAATTATGAACTGTGTCTGCAAACTAATTCCATACACAGGTGGAAGAAAAAGTCATACACCAAAATCGTGGGTATTTATTTAACATCCTAATTTTGTCTAGACAAAAAAATCCCAACTCATAAAATAAGGTAATAACATTCTGACTGGTTTATGAGACATTTACCTTGTGCCAACCTTTTAATGGCCATTTTCTCTTCTTCAGCATGAAGCCTTCATGTTTATCTGGCTTCTGGACATTGGTCTGGCCTATTTTCAGACCCTCTATGATTTCCCAGCTGTCAGGTTCCTGATGAAAAAGCATGAGGACACATTGATTAATTAATTTTGCACACACGTGGCAAAAAACTGCACTTTAGAATGGCACAAATTCTTCAATACAAGACAAGAGGAGGAGCCAGGCTTTTAAATCAACCTATTTAGGTACCAAACTACATGGTCACTATATTATGTCTAGATGTATCTCATTTAAAACTATTAAATACAAACATTTTCAGATGTCTAACCCTTACCAGGTAAGATGCATAGCAGGAGTGCCCTTTGTGATATGTCCTAATTATACAGAAATTTAAATTTTCTTTAAAGTACAAGCTACATTGATTCTGGATGCCCCAGTTTTTCCTCCAAATCAGAAAAAACTGGCAGAAGATGTTGCTTTATTGTTGATTTTGAGTGTAGCTAGTGATAATCTTCAAAGGCATTTTATGACAGAGTTTCACTTGCTAATTGAGCCTTCAGAAATCTGCAAAAAGATTTTTTTCCCTGCATTCATTTCCACTGTATTTTTATGAGAAATTTATAGGAAAGCTAACTAATTTTCTCTCTAGAGAAAAACAAGGGAACAGCATCATTTGAGATACAACCAGCTGTATGCCTTTCATGGAGCCAATTAAAGCATATTTCTGGTACATACCCCTTGTTTTGCACGGTGACTGGTGCAGCTCAAGCCAGATTTACAATGTAACACAGTGAACAGGTAAAGAACAATATTTTTAAAGAGAAAAAGATGGAGTCATATTTTCTCTTAGGGTGTATCACTGTAATTAAAAAAATTCTGCACCAGTTTAAAAATCTCTTGCTGCCAGATTCCTCAGACTATGTTTTACTAATTATACCTTACAAAGCTGTAAACTTGCATTTTCTCAGTTGATCTGTCATAACTCCTAGCAATGTTATGAAAAGTTAACAAGAGAGGAAGGAGGTCATATAGCATCAAACATTTAAAGGGAAAAAAATTGTCTCTGCATTTCCAACGAAACTGTTCAGAGCCAAGTGCTGTCAGTCTTTCACAACACTCCCAAATAAATTACACAGCCCTGATAACATCAACATTACTGTAACGAAAATATAGTCGTAAAAGTAACAGCAAATTTCAAAACTACAATTTTGAATAAAGCCTCGGTATTTTGAGAAGGGTGAAAAGCTCTAGCCCAAATAATAAATACTGCTGTAAATTTTAATAGAAATCTTTATTCAGCTTAAATTCCCCTGAATAACCATGACCTAATTATCTCATTGTCTGTAAATCCCCTACTCAAAATGCAGCTTTGTTTGACTTCCCCATGTTCTGCTTCAATGTTCTTTTTCCATTCTATAGAGGAAGCACATATGTATTATTTTTTCCCTACATGGAAGTACTTGGCACTTGAGGGGGACAAATTAAACTCTAAGTTGTACACCAGAGTCTCTGCATCCCTGCCAACTGATTCTTCATCATATTGATTTCTCCTTTAGATGATCAGCTGCAGGCATAAGTCTTTTATCTACTAGATAACATCAGTATCGATTAATTCTCAACTAGAAATCACACAATCTCATATAGCTATTCATTTAAACAAAAGACCAGATACAGAGGGATAAAATGAGCAATTCTTCAGTGCAGTGAGGATACTTGTCTCCTGCTGCACCAGTGCTACAAGCTGCTCTTAAAACCCTCCTAATAATGCTACCTGTGCCTCATCCCACAGGTTTGGTGTGTTGAGATATGCCCAATACAAAGGCCAATATGAAGGAAAGACAAAAATGGGGGAAAAACAGAGTGGAAGTGAAACACCTGAAGAGTCCTCATCCAAGGCCAGCTCTCAAGCACAGCAGCAGTATTTTAGGATTTCAGTGACTCCATAGGCATTCCATGAGAAAGAGCCCTGTGCAAAGCAGCACAACTGGGAGAACACAACCACAGCTTTCAGTCCTTGGCTCTGCACATGCCCCTTGTTTGGGGATTAAGGGAGCCACTACCAACTGCCTTCTCAAGTTTTGACTGCAAAATATTTATTTTGCAAATAAAAACAAATAAACCATTTTATTTTCCCTGGATGAACAGAATACTTCCTTTCGAAATTGTTTAACCAGGTCTGTTTCAAAATTTACAGATATTTAGTTTCAGATTTTTATTTCCCACCAAATATTCCATCACAGCACCTTCACCTTTTCAGAAACAATCGTACTTTAGCATCTGAAGTATCTGAAAATGAAGCTTTCTTTACATGGAATTAGACTTGTTTGGAATCACTTATTCCAAAACTGAGCAATTTACCCAGAAAGAAGCTGACTTCAAAACAACACACACAAGGCTTCACTTTTTAGGAGGGTGATGTCACCCCTGCAGTTGCATCCTTTACTCTGCCTCAGGAAAGAAAATCTCAGCAAGAGCTTTTGAATTTCAAACTACACACAAGGGATGTTATTAGGACATATTTTATAAACTAATATTTATTGGCAGGAATTTTAGATTTAGATATGATTTGCTCTACACCTTAATAAGAGGACTGAACTGGAAAACTTCTCAAAGTCATAGAATCATATAATATCCTGAGTTGGAGGGGTCCCACATGGAGCACCAAAGTCCCTTCTATCCCCATTTTCTGAGAAAGTAAAATTTGTTCTTGGGGCCATCCATGTGAAGAAAAAAACCCAAAAAACAAACCACAAACCAATCCTTAATTTTGTTAATATAACTTCTACGAAAGATTACTGGCTCTTCTTACACCTCAGTTATAGAACAATGAGCTCCAGAGCAGACTCCCAAAATAATCAAATGGTAGAATCATACAAAACACTGAACACAAAACACCTGAAGTGTTAGTCAAACTCCTTTGTAACTCTAGAGGGAAACTCACTGCCCAGACTCCATCCCCGGCTTTTGCTCACCTTGGATAGAGAGAGATGATCACTTTCAAGGAACTGCTTGCTCAAAGAAGGGTCTGTGCTTCCTGAAGAAGCCTTTCGCTCCAAAATATGAACGCTCTAAAAAAATAATTAAAGACAACAGCATGGCTCAAAACATACAAAACACCACCCATCCATGGCTTACATGCACAAATGGTTTGCCTACAGAGGCAATATACTTCTCTTTCTTTATCACTGGGTTTTTAATTAATTACTCTGTTTAACCTAGAAATGATGGTGAACTAAAAAAAGCCAGGAAAGATGAGTAATGCAGTTCTTACCTCTGTGGAGATTCAAAGCGCTCCTAACCAGATCTATCATGTTTTCTGTTAATATACAAGACACTGAGTGCACATACTCTGCAGTCAGCACTGCCCTACATTCACTTCACATAAGATATTACTGCCTCTAAAATATTCATTATCACACCTTAGCATTTTGTTATTGGCTTCTCAGCTGAGAAAAAGTAACACACTACACAAATGCTTTTAAATAGATTACAGGTATTACCAAGATCAGTTACTGTGTCTCAGATGATGGCCTTGCTGGTGAACATTCATGGAACACTGTGATCTTAAACCATTGCAGCTGCTTTCACATATGACAATCTTATAAAATTTTATATCTTCAAAGCATTGTAATAAAAATGAAATACACAATGTCACAACTAGTCCTGAAAAGATGGCTATTCTTAAAACACATCTAAACATGTCTTTCCACTTTCCAGAAAACGGAAGCATGGCTCTCCATTTTCCAAAAACCCCTACTTTATAAAAGACAAAGCATTTGTGGTAAAAGAGAAAATGACCCCAATCCACAGGCATGGATCTGCATTTCATTCTCTGGTGAAATTTTGCTACATCTCATCCTACTATTTGGTAAGAATTCTGCCACAACATGTCATTAGTATCTCTTTGTCATAAAATAAAACGACTTCATTTCCAGGACATACAGCACAATGACAAACTTGCAATTACTCACTGAGAAGCAATTACTCTATGTTTTTCTCAGCTGAAAATGCCAATTAAGGTTTGCTCACAATTAAGCTTCTTTACATTGACGGCAGAAGATGTACCCAGGTACCAGCAGCAGCAGAAACAATCAGGAAATACAAAGGTACATACAAATGGCAATATTATTGTTTATCTAAATTAATAAGTACATAAAGAACCACAACTTAACTAAATTAAAATAAACAGCTATTCATTTAAATTCATATATGTAACACAGACCAAATCTTGCTGCAGAGCAACACACAGACCTTCATTGTTCTCTTTCAAGTTGCAGCTGTGAATGAGAATATGAAAACATGGGGAGTGTCTCTGTTTTCAGTGGAGATTAATAAGCATCCTTACCACCATGCAACAATAATCAGCATTTATTTTCAGTTACTTTTTAAAATTAAATTTTACAGTGAAGAATGTGGAAAAGCAGCAGTATTATGTTACTCCAGGGCCAACCAGCAAAAAGCTTTGTCATTTCTGCATTAAAAACTTCTGCTTTATCAAAGGAAGTTCAACCTACTTATTTAGTCCAGTGTATTTTACTAGTCAGACGACAAAAAGATGTGTATATATGGAGCACAAGTGTCTCTGTTACATATCAAATAATTTAATAAACTAATTTGAGCTGAAAACCACAAAGTTCCTAATGATAATGATAAACTTTCTCACCAAATAAAGGAAATGGTACTTATGTACATAGTATGACATTTTAACAATATACAAAAGAACCTAAATCTGTTCCTCCAAAGAAGATTAAAATGTCTCCTGATTAGCATAATCAGGATGATTCCCAACATTCTTGCCAGCTTTGTCTGGCAGGCAGGAATCCATCCATCCTGAGATGGAGCAATGCCCAACACAGATGTTCTGAAGGTCTCCTAGTCTCTCAGCTGGTGCAGTTTGTTGTTACATAACTGCAATTTCATTTTGTACAATATTTAGCCCAACAGCCCTTAGCTTGCCAGATTTCCAGTGACATTTTAAATTACATGATTTTAAGTCAGGAAGGTTTTGTGCCTTTTTTTTTTTTTAATTAGCCTTCAGTCATTACAGTTCCACTTCAGTTGAGAAATACATCATTAGCCAGCAGCACTTTAATGAATGCTGACTTATTCAATTATTTGTTTGAAAATTAGAAAATGAACACCTTTTAAGTAAAACTGCCTTTTATACATGCCTTTCTTTCAGGAGTGTTGGCTTGTTGTCCATAGATGTTTGCTTTTCAATTCTCTTTACTCATGACCACAATTACACTGATACAAGATCATTTCTTTAGATTTGTGACAGGTCTCTAGCATAATACTAAGAGACCATACTTGGTGCAAAAGGTTTTTCATTAACACATGTTATTTTTCTGCAAAATTACAGCTAGAAATCACACAATTGCTTGACATTTTGAAAAGCAGCTAATTTGACAGTGCAAGACTTTAGTTACTTAGAAGTAAATAAATAAAAATTATTTAAATCTTGACATTATTGTCAAGGGATTTTTTGCATTTTAACATGAAAAACAGAGTTGGCAAAGAAGCAGTAAAAAAAAAAAGCTGATACAAAGGAATAAAGAGGCAAGCCAACACTGTTTCTGGGGTTTATTTATAATCAAACCAAAAAATGAATACAATCCATTACACTAGGCACATCAATCAACATGGTACTCTTATTCTTCTCCTAAAAACACAGACAGGCAAAATCAACGTCGGCATTGCTGCATTCCAGATTCCCCCCATATTTCAGGACCACCACACTACAGCTGGTTTCTCTTGGAGGAAAACACCAGCACCAGCATATTCTGCGTGCTCTTGAAAACCAATTCAAATTAATTACAAGCTTAGCTCCAATTACTATGTAATTCCATTGAAAATCTTCATCCTAACTACAATCCTTATTTTTATGATTATCCACACATTACATAGGTGGCACACATTTGCCTCAATATACCCCTAGCAAGCCAACTTATGGGGAACACAAATGCTTGTTCCACCCTGCATTTTTTTTCTTTTTTCCCCAAATGAGGGGGAAAGAAATTGATGGAGAAAATAAAATCGCACTATGATGTTGCCTCATATTCTCATCTCCTCTGAAGCAAAAGAATGGAAAACATATTTTACAATATCCTTCCATGCATCTTGCCAACTTCTTTTCTCACTCTGGACTTCAATGACTCATACAGCTCCTTATCCTGGTTTTGGCTGGGACAGAGCTCATTTTCTTCCAAGTAGCTGGTACAGTGCTGCATTTTGGATTCAGTTGAAGGCACAGTGATGTTTTGGCTGTTGCTGAGCAGCTCTTACCCTAAATCAAGGACTTCCCAGTGAGGAGCTGCATGAGGAGCTGGCAGGGGCATGGCCAGAACAGGCTACCTGGACTGGTCCAAGGGATATTCCACACCACAGAACACCAAGGACAGCGTATAAACTGGGGGAGCTGGACGTGAGAGGGCAACCACTGCTGGGGGACGGGCTGGGCCCGCAGTGGTGAGCATTGTACTGGGCATCACATGCCTTTCCTGGGGTTTATTTCTCTCTTTCTTGTCCTTTCTTTCCCTTACAATCATTATTATATTGTATTTCAATTATTAAACTGTTCTTATTTCAACTCTCAGGTTTTCCCTTTTCATTCCTCTGCTTCACCTTGGTAGGGTCGATCTCCATCAGACCAGAGGGTGAAGACCCTAATTTAACTTTACTGAATCTAACTTCCAATAAAACAAAAGACAATCAACTGTTTTCACAGGAAAGGCAAGGAAAGAAAACCGATTTTGAGTAAGTAGAAACAGAAAATCCAGTGAATGACAAGTCTGACACTCATGCCCCTCCCTTCTGGTTCTTATTTATTTAATTGAATGAATTATATTTAATGCAAAGATGTCTCTATAATTTGTAATTTATTAATTTCTACAGAAAATACAAACTGGTAAGGATTTCATCACTTACATTGGACACAGACTCTCTGCAGTTCAGAAATGTGCACAACAGGTGGTTAACAGTTAATTAATGAAAAAGATCTGATGGATCATTTTGCTTGCTCACAGCATTCTAGCAGTCTCCAACACCCATAACTCTGAGGCCTATACATACACTGTCCTACAACAGCAATTCAAAATAGAGCTTTTCTGTCTGGGATTTTTGTCTTGTTTTTTTTTTTAATCCATCTTTTATTATTTCCTAGTCACTGGAATTCTTTTTGCAACCTCGCAAAACTGTACTCTTACTTGAATTCCATCTAGTACGAAGTGCAATGCTTCATCACTTTCTCTCAATTAAAACCACACTATTTTCTGGTTATCTGAAACACAGCAAAAGTAGTAAGGTTGACTGCCTACATGCCAATTTTAACTACCTTCTAAACAAGCTGTGATACATGCCGAGTTAATCTGCAATATTATATGCTTCAAACTTGCATTTCTCTTAGGATGCTTCTTAGCCAGCTCTGGCTCTCCTCCTGTTCATGTTGGAAGAAAGACAGATTCTTCAACATAATTGTGAGAGAAGAGTGAGTGCAAAGCAAAACAACCACATCTCATCAATGTGGATCTCCTTTCTATCTTCTAGCACAGTTTTTAATTTTTGTAAAGCAGGCATGGACCTATTCTTTTCCTCAGTCTCTTCCACTGGCACTGCTCCATAGCTGTCTTCAGCAATCTCAGCATGAACTAACTGACAAAGGAACTCAGCAATACTTTGTGAATAGCACACACAGCTAGCTTTTTTTTTCTTCTTGTAAGACATGTTCATCTTGTACAGAAATGTACTTAAGAGCACCATTTTCTCTTTGTAATATTTTACTGAAAGACAAGTGTATATAAGATGCAGTTCTGTAGCATATGAATAACATCCAGGTATGCATGCCTACTTCTTTCCTGGGATATGCAAAGTAAACCCTTCTTGTGTAACAGAAATGTCAAGGATTTGTTAGTCAGGAGCTCTCTGTCAGCCCCTTCCAGCTTTGGATTGTACTTCATGTCAATGCTTTTAGGCTCTAGCAGCAAGGAAGCCTTTGCTTTTCAAGGTACTTTTAGACAAATTCTGAAGACAAATAAGCTCTTGCTCTCATGAAGAGCTTCTTGGAGGGAATCATTAGCACAACTGGATAAAGCAGAAAAGAGCAATCCATCATTGTACCAGCAACCTTTCTTTTGCCAGAACGATGGTTTGGAACAACTGCCAAGTCACAGCCTGAGTGTTAATGACAATCTTCTCCCTTTGCACCTATCTCAAGATAGCACAAACAGATAAATTTACAGTGTCTGACAGAGAGAATTCAAGGTTTAGCTGATGATACAAAGCTTTTATTATGATTATTGAATGATCACAATTAAAAGGCTTGATATTTAGCTAAATAGTCTCAGGCTACCAGTTCATTTTAATGATGATGGTAAGGTTTAAAAGAAAAAAAAGCAGGAAAATAAAATTACATACACAAAAGAAAATAATTCCTTGATGCATTAAGTTTTTTTATGAATGAAAACATTATAGACATGAAAGGGAGTCAATGCTAACCCAAATCATAAATGAAGAAGCTGGACCTCACTTTAATAAGTGCAGAAGAAGAAAGACCTTTCTTCCTGCGACCTTCTTTCACTTCTTTCTGTAAGCTGCCTACTTATCCTTTCTCAATAGCTTTTAAACTTCAATTTACACAGTATAAAAATATAGGAGAAAGGAAAAAGAGAGGCTGAAAAACTTTTAATCCTATTTTTTTTACATGAAATATTATTCTACTAGGGGGAAAAGGTTTTTATGTAATCATTTTCAATTTCAGGATAAAGTATTTAATAAAAACAGGAACAGAGAATGTCAAAACAGCAAATAGCATTACTAAGGCACACAGTTATCTGTCTAATACATTTGTATATTTTGCATGTGGATAATCCCAACCACACATGACTGTCTGGAAAACAGAAGCCTCCATATCACACCTGCCATCACCCTCCCTCTTCATCCTTGTGCTTTTCCTCTCCACTGAAGAAATGAAAATACAATCATACTTCTCTTTCTTCTCCCCCATTTGTTTCCCAGAAATCCCAAATGACACTTCAGAAGAGTTGCACTTTTCCCTTCCAGATTCGTGTGTGTGTGTGTTGCACTTTGAGTTTTTGTATTCTGAAGGAAAGTGAGACATGCTTATGTAGGACATGTATGCATGAGGGGAAAAAATGAGACAAGAGGAATGCAAAAGTGACCATGTTCTGGAAACATCACCTTAAATTATCTGTCATAATTTGCATGGGTAATTGAGCTTTTATGAGAGCAATTTCCCTGGTTTTGTAATAGAAGATAGCTACAGGCACCATTTCTAATCAAACTGATATATTTTAAAAAAAATATATCTTTCTTCATAGCCCACAGCTGAAATTCAGCATTCTCCATGCAACCTGTAAAGCACTCCTAGAGGTAGGATAACTGAGATAGCAACGTTTATGAAGCTCAGAGAATGTGTACACACAGCCCCCTGGGACAGCCTGGTATGAATGCTCTCACTGCCTCTCCTTGACTGCTGCAGACCATTTTATTTCTTCAAAGCTTTAAGGCCAAGTCTTTCTTATGAAGAGGCAGCATCTCCATCTATTATTCTCCAGGTCTGTGCTCTTGTCTCTCCACCCCTGCAGTATCACCAAGGGCAGGAGCACACGGACAGATGTACTTCTTCTGTTTGCTGTCTATCTCTCAGGTAAATTCTAGGCAGAAAGACAGGCACAACATGCAGGACATCTGCTGTGTGCCTGCAGGCTTAGCTGCACACACACAGACACAGAGCCAGCCTGATGCACCCAGGTGTACTGGGATCCTGGGCACGTGCTGCTGCCACTGCATGCCAGCAGCCTTCCCTCAAGGATTCCCAGCCCTGCAGAAAGTCTCACTTTCAATGCACCTTCCCACAAGGATTCCCAGAAAGTCTCATCCTTTCAATGCACCCATCAGCATCAGTACTTGGGGTCTGCCTCACCCCTGGGATCAACCTGTACCTGCTCCCTCCCAGTCTCACTTGCAGGGGTTCCTGTCCCATTCCCAGACAAACCTGCAGTCCAGACAGCTTCACTTTGTAAGTTCAGCCAGCTTCTGATTGCATGTAGTGTCTAGTTCACTCACCAATCTTATCATTTAAATGATAAAAATCTTATGGTCTGAAATTTATTCTTTCACTTTTCAAAGGTGCTATGGCACTGAACCTAATGTAACATTCATGTGAGTACTCCACAGCTTGAAAATTACACTGCTTCAGACTTCTTGTCAGACACTGAAGTAAGACCAGCTACCTTCCAAACATAAGGAAAATTTTCACACTCTACCAAGGGCAGCACAGGAAAAAAACCTGTTGTAGAGTAGCAGCAACTAATCAATTTAAAGAATAATTGCATGTTTTTGTTAACAATTTTGCCATTCCATTCTTTGGCTCCCTCAGAACATTTGCTTGCTCCAGTGAGTTGTTGCCTTTAAAGTACCCAACACTTCCTGCTCTAATCCTGCTTCAATAGTTTTATGCAAAGAGAGTTAATTAGGAAAGTGAGCAAAAGAGAATTACATCCCTGTAACAACAGTACTTGGCATTTAGTAGCCTCTTTACTTTGAAACTCTCAAAAAGATTAATAATTGTTATTAAAATAATCCTCACAAACTACTGCAAAATAAAAAGGCTTCTCAAAGTCTATGCTTTGCTACAGAGCAAAGAAAGCTAGGAGTATGGCTGCACATTCTAAGGGCTGTGAGAACATGAACTATGTCTACCAGACTGTCCATCCTTGCCTTTCTTCTTTTGAAGTCAATGAGACAGGAAAAAGTAGAAATTACAGGTAACCAATAAGAATATTTTTCCCAAATGTCACATCAGACTGACAGCCATGAGCAAGCATGTAGGCTGCTACCCACTTTCACAATAAAAAAGGTACATAAATGTGCCCAGACATCTCTTCCACATGGAATACATTATGTCACATTGCAATCTTGTATGAGCAGCACTGTCTAAGCATCTCCAAAATGGTGATACCCACCTCAGGAAATACCACTTTCAGGAAACCACTTTGACAATTAAAAGACAGTGGTTGCAAAAAGCTAAGTAGGCATTTTCCAGTGCAGACCTTTAGGCAAGACCAGAGCTTTGGAATCATGCTCTGCTTTTAAATTTCATGGCTGCAACATTTGCAGCACAAACGCAGTCCTTTGTGAATCCCTTGTATACACCCCTTCTATTAGTCAATACTTCTCGTGTAGAGGGAAAAAAAAACTCAACCCAAAACAAACAACAAGCCATATTAAGACCTGAAAAGCAGATCTCTTCTCTGGAAAATCTTTTTTCCTCTTCCTTCAAAGCCCCCACCTTTCACTCTTTACATATGGCTAAAAGACAACAGTTGAATAATTGAAATATGTAAGCTCTCCAGGTAGAGAGGTGACAACACAAGGCTAAATGCAATAGGACTAAAAGCTTTTCTTCTTTTGAAATTGCTGTGTAGGAAAAGAACCAAGGATTTGTTGAAAAAGCAAACTGGTAAAGAAAAACACAAAAAGAGCAAGAGGATGCTGATCTCCCCTATAAAAGACCAAAAGGAAAATTAAGATGTTAGAAGAGCACTCACACTTAAAATAGAAAACATTGCTATATCCATTTTTACATGATGTATTAGCTAGCCTTTAGGTGATGGTCAGAAGAGTCAAAATCTCACCTTTGTTCACAGTTTCAATGTTATTGCTCTCCTTCCGTATCACTCCTTCAGTTCAGTAGCCTGAGATCAGGCTCCAGTTTACCAAACTGCACATTATTAACCCTATGATGTACTAACTTCTTTCTTCTCAGCACAATATTACAACCCACATGTTGCAGAGAATATATATAATGTATTACAATCTGCCTTATGAGCTGCATACTTAGTCAATAAATAAAATATAGCATAAAGAACTGACGCCCATAAAACTGAATATACAACATAGGATTTTGTCATATTCAGCTGTACTTCTAAGAGTTGCTCGTTTTCCTCCATAGCCAGAGTTTTCAGAGTTTCCTCAGGGATGAAACACAAGGATCTGCCTTGTCAGTATGGCCCCCAAAAAAGGCTATCAGAATTTAACTTTTTTATGCTACCTTTTGTGCCAAGACTCTTATTGACAGTGGAAGGGACAGGTTTCATGCTCTGCAACAGTTCCACAGTAGGAAAAACTGTTGCTTCTCCCTTCTGAAGTATTTCTTATCAAGGGTATCACAACTGCCATACCGCCCTGTCCACCTCAGAGGTTAAAGAAAACGGGTCCTTTCTGGGTCTTCTACCATCTAATCATACAAATTAAAGACACTTTAATGAAAGTTGATAAGAAAAATCTGAAATCAGGTTTTTTGGTTATTGTTGGCTTCATTAATCTATTCATTTATCTATTAATCATGGAGCCTGCAAATTGGCAATGTCAAAACTTTTGCTGACTGCTAATTCTCTTAGGTGATATATATTGTACAAATAAAAAAGACACATTAAAATGCCAGCATTATATACAGCACGACATTTTCCATTCTCCCTAAAATGATTTATCATAGTCATGTTCATACTCATTCAGCCTCCTGTACCATAATTTATTGGGAAACTGTTCTGTAATTGCTGGCATGACTTTGACAAGAATTATATGAAGAGAAGGTTTCAATCATTAACCACCCAGAAATATCCAGTGTTATCCTCACATGTGACAATAAAAGCTACATTGGTACTTCATCCAGGCACATCACTTTCCATATTCATTTATATTACCCGATTAGGAAGGGTGCTTTTCCACTAGCTGCTCTAAAGAGTCCAAGGAGGCAGCAAGACAGAGTTTTAAAGCCTTTTCAAAAATCCAATGGCCCCTGAACAAAAATCCCCTAACCCCCAGCTATCACTGTGTTTGGGCAAAAGCCAGTGAAAACCAATACATATAAAAATAATACTATAAGCAAGGAAAGAAATTAAAAACAGTTGTTACAGTGGGTGGTGGGATGAAATGGATGTTTTACTGTGTCTACAAGCAGAGAGGAAGCGTGCATGCTCCTGTCCCTGGGTACAGCACCACTGCAGCCCACTGTCCGCATTGCACGCCGCAGCTCCATTTCTGCCTGCAGAAGGAACTGCTCACCCGTTCATTCTCCTGCTTTAACACTGAGAGAACTAAGGCAAAAAATAAACGCCTCAGAGTAGCCCTTCCAGCCCACATTTACATGCCTAAGTACTCATTAAGCATCATCACACTTGATGGGATCCTCTGGATGCATCACACCATCAACCTTTATAGCATTATTTTAAAATCATGCTTCACGTTTCTGTGATCAAATGTGGACCTAAAGTTAAGCACCCATTTCATTATGATGACAGGTACACCTTGCTCTGTACTGTTGCTATGGTAACAGATGTGGTAGCCATCAGATTTATGGTAAAATGTATTCACAAGAGGGTTTTGGTTTGGCTTTTTTTTTTATTCCTAGTTGCATGGTTGCGTCAAACTAATTACAAAGAAAACTCAGAGAATCTGCTCTCAGCTGAGACCAGCAGCTCCTGCTAGTCTTGCATTTACCTTCTTTGGGCTTAAAGGTGGGAGATAAAATACACAGATGCTTTAAACAAATTATATGAAAATTCTTGCTCCAGACGGAACTAATGAAAAATTAAAAGGTTATATCCTAACCAAGACTTAATTAACTAACTACAGCTACCCAAAGTTCTGTACACTGCAAAAGGGAAAATACTTATCACCTGTGAGAAAATACTTTTTGGACCTACTTAAGCAATGGAAATTATTAAAAAATTCCACACACATTTCCTGACTATTATTTCCTGTTATTGAGCATACAACAGATTTCTTCTCCTGATTCAATGTTTAAAAAGTACCTTGTGGTGAGACTACTTACATTCAAACCTGTAAATTTTATAATCTTCATTAAAGACTCTTGGGTTTCAAGATATTCTTAAGAGTAAAGGGAAGAAACTTCTTCAGCAGCAGCTGAGAAAATAGTATCAGAGATGCCATACAAGTAGCTGGGAAAATATTCCTAAGCCAGTGATTTTTATTTGAATTTTTAAAAATTATTTTCCTCTTTCATGGATCACACTTTAAAAGTATGTTTTCTGTTCTAAACCAATTTTCCTGTATCAACCTTTGCATTTGTAAAATATATGTGTAAGAACTTATCTGAAATCTAGTAGACAGCTCGGATATTTTCTGAAGTGCTCCCACCAATATTGTGGCCACACTGTATACCCAGCCCTCAAAAAAACCCCACAGAGAAGCTTAAATTGTTTTGAGGGGAATTAATACAGTCTTCATCTCAAAAATATCCTGGAGAGTTACATAGACACAAACAAGAGTCTCTTAAAAATGGAAGTCTAACATAACTGGATCAGTACTCTTTGAGGTAGTACAATCAGTGTTAATTTGTAGTGAAACAAATAATATTTAAAATGTTAGATGCTTACAGAAAGGATGAACAATATGGTATTTAAACTGAATTACCATTTTCCAAAACAATAACGTATCTCTGTTGTTGGATTTACAAAAAGAGATATTCACAGAATGCCTTTAAGCAACTGTAGGCTCATGCTGCCAAAGAAACCACTTCCCAAAAGAGTCCAAAGCATGTTTCCTACTTGTCCATGAGATTATATACTTCCTGTACAATAGTGCCCGTGCTGCTTCTAAATCTTTTTCAAGCCACGTTAGGAAATGGAAAAAGTAAATTCAAAAAATCAACAATTTTTGGCTGTAGTGTTATCATCCAAAGCTATAAGCAAGCAAATCTAGAGCTAACAAAAACAGCCACATTACAGGAATAAACCTATCATCCCACCAGATGGTACCAACAACTGGAGTATTTCCTCACCTGCCTCCTGTCTCTCTGAGATGATGATGAGGAGGAGGCACTTCTATGTGATGGAGTGGATGTTTTGTGAGCTGGAGATATACTCTTCTCCTCTGAACTCATCTTTGCAGCAGACTTGTATTAGTGATCTTGTGCTCTTTTCACTCATGGACAAAAATGCAGGGGATAGTCTTCTGCATCCTTCTGTTTCACAGTTTATGGACAGCCACAGAGGAAGTCAGTCTCAGCTGAACTGCACCTTAATAAAGAAAAATGGGAGAGAAAGAGTGAATGAACATACCCTCGCTCCAAATGAGCTCTGCAGCAAACAAATCTGTTAACTATTTAATACAACACATCTCCCAGTCTTTTACTCCCCTTCCCAACAACTACCCAGCACAAATACAAATGCATTGCTCTGCATTCTCACAGAAGATTAAAGTGATATTATTTTTAAAAACCCTAAGGAAAGGCTTAAGTAATTTATAGCAATTCTCGGGCAAAGTTTACAAACCCTTGATAAGGGGGTATTATCCTGCATAATATCATGACATTATCAAGTAACTCCTCAGGACTTCCCTTCCCTTTAGCACAGATACCCCTGAACACCACTGCTACATTATAATCAGCACCTTGTAAAAATCCTGCACTTAGATCAAGAACTCTGTAAGAATTTTAAAAAGCAGGTGCCTCTCTCAAAGGTGGCACCCTCACCTGCAGTGTCAAAGGTTTCACTGAGGCAGGGGGAGTGGGTGGCTGGGGGTCCTTTGGGGGCTGGCCAGGGCTCACCCACCCCAGTGCAGGGGGCATTCCCGTTCCTGTTTACTCAGCCACTGCTGGCACATCACCACTCTACAAAGAGCAGGAAATTTCTCTCACTTCTCTCCACCCAAACCCTTAATTTCCACCCACATACAGAAAAACAGATACTTAGAGCAGCACAGAGGATATTTGTGTCAATAAACAGTCAAACACTACCTGTCAAACCCTATCAAAATGCTGCAAGCACACCATGACAGTTCAGGAATGGAGCTACACTTCTCCATGTTTAACAGATCACTGTGATCTTGCTTCAGCTGACTGATACAGAGTCTGATCTTCCATTAACCTTGGATAAAATTGTTCCCTGAATGAGATGTTAGCTTCAGGCAGATGACATATCTTCTCCACTGCCCTCCTAATTTTGAAATAGTGCCCTTCCTCATTGACTGTGCTGACAGCACACCAAGGGTCAGCACAGCACAGCTAGCTGCAGATGGGTGTGAAGAAAGGTTCTGCCCTGCACCGTGTTAAATCAGATCAGGACAAACATACATTAACACTCAGACATGACTGCACACTCAAGAAATTATGTCATATTGAAGACAAAGCTCTAGCTTCTCCAGACACAAGAGATAACCATGGAAGAATACCATCCTGAGCCCAAATACTCACAGAGGCAGCTAAATAATGATTTACATAGTGCCACCAGCCTCTGAATACTGCACCCTGAGAAAAAAGGCTCCTGCTGGAGCCAAGCTCTGTGATCACTCAAAACCTTTTCTGTTTGCTGTACTAAGGGAGAGTGGAATGACTTCAGTTCATTAGTTGCCAGTACTTTTGCAAGTATGAATATCATCCACATCTTATGAATGAGCTTCAATCTCCATCAAGGAGTCTCCCATAGAAATGCAAACCCACGTATTACCCACAGAGGCCACACAGCATCCCCGTGACACGAGTGGGAGGACGTGGCTGTTCCAGCAGCAAAGGCTGCCCACATTCCCTGAATGCCTTGGCGAATTCCGTGTTCTTTTCAGGATGACAAGTTCCTGCTAGAAGAGGCCTGAGAAGACTGGTTATGCCAAAGCCAGCTACAACAAGACTAGAGGTCGCAGGAAGACAGAAACAAGCTGCACAGCACATTTGTTTCAGAACTTCAGAGAGAAAACCTAATGAAGATGAATCCAAAGAAAGGCTTTTCCTTTTATCCTACCATACCAAGGGACTGCTGGTCTAGTTTAACAGCATTTTAATATCCAGCAAATGCATCAGGGAAATTTTATTCAAAGAGGTGTACCAACAGGAATATCTCAAGGTCTATGCAATTTTCATTTAAATCAAAAATGAAATTACAAAAATTAGAACAAAAATATAATCCTAGTTCACAGAGCTGTGCAGAACACTTGAGTTATTTAACAGGAAATCTGCAGTCACTTTCAGCTATGAGGTCACCGATTTTTTTTTTAGCAGAGTAGCCTTCAGGCAAATAAAAATCAAACCCTTTTTAAAACATCTGATCTTCACTCGGTTGACTCAAGTGGAAAAATTTATATTTAGCAATAGCACAGAAGGACAGTGGCCTGGCACTTCAAGTGTGTTCTGAAGGCTCTTGAGGCAGTAAATGCTGTTGTAAGAAGCAACCACAATGCTAACAAGGAGTACACAAGAAAAACTGTTCTGTAAATAGCTGCCAAGTCTGGGATTCTGTCAAGTATGGGCTTTCTCCTTTGAAAGGCTTGGCTTACACCTGAGCCAAGCTCCACAATGGTCCTGTGGTGCTCTCCAAGCACTAAGAGCTGAACCTAACCAGCAACTTGTTCAAACCACACTGACTTGTGATCACCACAACAAAAAAAAAAAAAAAAAAAAAAAAGGCAAAAATACTAAACCACCCCCTTCACTTAGAAACAAAGCAAACATTTCTTTTTGCCCTACTTCACAGCAAAAATAGCTTCAATACTATACCACTATTAATTATACATAGAAATTTCTATTAAGAAACAGTGCAGTTCACGGTTAAAAGTCAAAAAAAAGACAATTGGAATATTTGAGAAAACATGACTTGTAAGTGCAGAAAAAAAAATTTATGCAAATTAGCAAGAGTTAGAGGTCTTTGTTATTGTGCTTGAACACTGAATTTAGATTCTTTCTATATTGCTCAGAGTCTGTCTTCCAATTTTTGCTTAAAATTTGAGCAATAGATCTTGTTTAGAGCATGTTAGAAGGAATAAATCTAGTGAGACTAAGAGAGGCCAGTCTCTCTGTAATTAGGATTGAAGCAAACAATTAGAAATCTAATTTTTGGCCAACAAATTGAATTTACCAAAATGAAAACGATGCTTTTGAAAGCATTTTTAACAGGCTTTGTCCTTCAGCCACTGGCAATTTCGCTCTTGATTTCAATGGGAACAGAAGCAAGTAATATACCATGGTAGCATGTTTCTAGGGAGTAACAGAAAATCTAAAAACATATTCAAAAACTATGATGATGTGTTTTGGGTGAGTGGTGATGGCCTCCTCCTGGTAATCATACATTTGTTCTGATACTGTTTCCTGACAAGTATAAGGCAAATTTTATTATCTCTTTACTTCCCAGCAAATATATCCTCTACATGGAAGTACTTTAATCAATACTACATTATATCTGAGGTGGCACAGATTGTCATTATTTGAAATTTCATTTTAAAATTGAGTATTTTTTTTGCTAATTGCTAAAATTTAAAAACCAAAAGGGAAAGGGGGAGTAATGAAATGGCGAAAGGTTATTTTTAATGGAAAGAAAAACATTTTTTTTTAATGACATGAGACAGTGCACCAGGGAGTAAACTGGGCAAAGACTTGGAAACACAAGCTGTATAAACTGCACAAAATAATTGGTGACACAGAGCAGAAAAGCAGCACGTGGAATTGAGTATAAGCAAATCAAAGGCAGGAATATTTGGCCATCATGCTTTACAAGCTATCGCTGTATGGCAAGTCCGCTGACACCAAACAGGAAATTTCTGTCCTGTCCCATAATCTAAAAACATTCCACCAAGCCTGGGAAACTGCATCAACTGCAGTGTGGTTTGTGAAAAAGCTATTAGCAGAGAAATGATGAAAAAGTACAGATACATAAATTGTATCAATTCAGAGTGCTAAGTGAATGCATGCCATATAAAAGATAAATTAAAGTTTTCAATCTGTAACTCAGAATGAAGTCTGGACTCAAATAACAGACTTCTGTGATTAATGTTATGTTGCTTCTCACTCTGATTGAGTCTTTTCTGCAAGAGTGCCCAGAATACTTCAGTGTTTAATATCACTTGTGGTATTGGAGTAATTTGAGAAGACAATTTAGGGAGCAGAGATGAATCTTTAGACACAAATGAGACATAAGTATGCAACTGTCACTGGCATTCATTCAAGGAAAACATTCAAACTGATCAGGGGCTGCTTTTCACTTGGGAAGGAAGAGGTTTTGTGTGGGGCTGTGTAACACAGTCATTCAATATTTGAGCACTCACTGAGGACCAGCCTTTGTTCTCATACAATGAGCAATATGCAATATGCCTCCTTCCCTCTTCACTGCTGATCTTCCATGCAGGAAAATCATACCCTGCCCTTGTTGCAATACATGAATGTTGCAAACACAAAAATATAATGGAAATAGAACTCCTCAATGCAGTAGCAATGATGTGATGATTTAATAGACCGCTTGTGGGAAATAAGCAGTTTGTTGTTTTTCTTTTTTAACAAACAAGACAACCAACCCCTTTGCAGGCACTATTTGAGAATCAGTCACATTCCTTTAGCAAAGTATCAACTTAAGAAAAGGTTTTCATAAACTAATTTTAACTTTTGTTTGCAGACCTCTGAGCAGTTAATTTTAAATCTCTGATTAAAAGGTAGCAAAACAAAACTCAATCTAAGGGAGCCATTCATGATTTTTTTTGAGGTTCAATATTTATAAGTTGGAATAAAGGAGATGCTGCAGGAAAAATGGGAAATCCAGATAGTACTAAATTATTTTTAAGGTAGAAGATATTAGAATTCATATAAGTGTATTCCGATTGCTCTTTCCAGGTATTCTTAAGAACTGCCTACTGAAGGTTTGGATAACAAATATGCATGTCTGTCCTCAGGCATTCATTACAACATTGGCATATGCAAAGTCTCAATCTGATATTACGTACAGCAATGCATACAGTGCCTAAATGCTGCCACAAATCATTCTCTATCCCTTATTCAAGAGGCTCAGATCCTGCCTGTTAGCTAGGAAATGAGTCCCATGCAGCATCACCCTAAAAAGGACAGACCAAACTGCTGCACTTGCCACAATCTGCAATTTCCATCATCACAGAATCATTTAGGTTGGAAAATATCGTTAAGATCATGTCTAAAGACCTTTAACCCCATGCAATGCTACAGGCTTGGAAATAAGCATCTGGAAAGCCCAGTGGAAAAGGACCTGGGTGTGCTGGTCAGCAGCAGCTGACCATAAGGCAGGGTGTGCCCAGGTGGCCAAGAAGGCCAGTGGCATCCTGGCCTGGATCAGGAGCAGAGTGGCCAGCAGGACCAGGGCAGTGATTGTCCCCTGAGCTCAGCACTGGCATGGCCACACCTTGAATTGCTGTCCAGTTCTGGGTCCCTCACTAGAAAAAGGACATTGAGGCTGTCCAGAGAAGCAGCAGAGTCAGCATCCCTGAAGGTATTCAAAAGACATGTAGCTGCAGTACTCGGTGACATGGTTGAGTGGTGAACTTGGAAGAATGAAGTTGTGTTTTCATTCTATGATATTACAGGTCTTTTCCAAATGTAATGATGGAAATGGCAAACGATGGTGACCCAGCAATCAGCAGCAGGGCTGATGGTCTGCCTGAGACCATGGTGTCATCAGCAGTGTCTCTGCTGATCTCCTGCAGCCCCCTCACTGCTGGGCTTCAGCAGAGCTCTGCTCTCTTGTGCTTGCTCACAAGGCTTGCTGTGTGGCTGGATGTGGGCACTCATCTCCTCCACCTCATTGATTGCTCTGTTTGCTGATTTAGCTAAATATATAACCAGACATACACAGTAGCACTGCAACCACTAAACTCAACTGATAAAAAACCCAGGGGTTTTTATGTCTTATTTCATATGATGACAGACAAAAACAGCACTTACCTATGTTACACATGCAGTTTCCTGCAAACTCTTTCAAGACTAAATAGCTAATTGGCTAAGACACAATGTTTATGTCAATAAGAGTAAAGTCTAAAGTACCACTATTCTTAAAGAGGATACCACTTCTCCTTGACTGATTGATAGTCAGCAATGCAGTGAAAGTAATGGAACAAAGAAAGTTTTTCATAGATGTCATCTTTTACAGTGCTACATTTCACAACCTCCCACGAAAAGCATTTGTTGGAAGAATTATGAAGGAAATTAAAATAAATTAACATGGTGTTTCCCAAATGAGCAACCAAATGTATTTAATACAATGGTTTTTTTTAAGCCCTTAGACTTTGTTTTGGTACTCAGGTTAAGGGTTGGTTTTGATTTTGTGGTTTTAGGGTGTTTAAGTTTGTTTGTTTTTTGAGGGGGGCAGTGTGCAGGTAAGAAAATTTTGTAGGTTTTTAGCTTTTAAGGTCTACTTCTGTATGCAATCCTACATCATACAGAACATATTCCACAGGAAACTGCTGTACCAGCAGACACTGAGAAACTCTTATTTCATGTCTTCCTTAAGAGAAGGTTGTGTGCCCCAACACTTGGTATCATTTCTTTAACTCTCAGTTATAATTTTCCCCCTGAGTGGCTAGTCCAAGCATGTCTCAATAATACCAAGATTATAATAATACTAAGAAAATTACTTGCATAGGCATGCATCTCTGTAAAAGACACAATTGTGACAGACTTCATCAAATAGATGGATGAGGTCAAAAAACAGATAATCAGATTCAGACAAGAAGAGGACAGCACAACATCTGTCTCTTCTATTTTCTGCTTGCCTACACGATTAAGCAGGGTTTCCTGCCCTTCCAGGGACCCTGAAGCATTCATGGCAATTAGTGGAGTCCCAGTATGTCCAAACCTCCAGTTTAGATGACAATTTCAAAACAAACCCTCAACCCCTTTGCAGCCTCTGAGGAGTGCCTCAGCAGCTGATGTGATCCCAGGATTTTCAGGAGGAAATCTTTGCTGTTCCCTGTTCCTCAGGCTGTTACAGCAATGGAGAGCTATTGATCTGTGTGGCACTGAAGTGTTTTGCATAGCACAGAGTCAGCATTATCAGCCTCTGTCACGTGCATTTGGAACAGACTGCTGAGAGCAGAGGATTCAGTGGTACACAGATTCACAAATATATAAACACAAATGTGCAATCTGTGCCAGGTAAACACTAAACAGGGAAAACCAACTGGTGGACGTTATCATCCTTTCTGGACTAAAAAACAAAAAACAAAAACCAACCAAAAAAAAAAAAAACCACACAAATATCCCTTTTTTCAAACTGGGGAGTTTTTCATTTCCCTCCAGAATTTTTCAGATAATGACTTTTTTATTAAAAAAAAAAAAAAAGCCAAAAATTTTAATCGAACCTATAAACATTTTTAAAAAAACATTTTCATGCATCCTGCTTTTTTTTTTCATTGGAAAAACCCTCACAATTTTCAACAAACTATTAAAAAATAAAAATCAGAAACATTTTTTTCCTTCTTTTACTAATTATTTCTTTCTTTACCATTCAGCAACTTGGACAAAAGAAAAATAGATTAGAAACCTCAAGACACTTTAGCAGATTGGTAATAAAATCTCAACTGAACAGCAATCTAAGCAGAGAAACTAATTTCCCTTGTAAAAGAGCTTATAAAATATTTTTACAAAAATGATACTAATCTTTCAGAGCACAGGAGGCTAAAAGTTTCTTGTGACCCTTGAAATCCATATTGTCTGGCTTCATTTTTCTGCCCTTCATTTATGTAGTTATCTCTTATTTCTCTGCATGTTTTATTCCTACTACCACAAAAACATTACATTTTTTCTATATGTTTCAAAACTACCAAGTAAAAATTTGATTCACAGCAAATTAAGAGCTTCCTATTTTACTGATCTTGAACATTATCATCAAATGTTGGTGGGAAGGATGAAAAAAAAAAAAAATCAGCGCTGTCTCAATATAAGCACAATGTTTTTATGGGAACAAATAAAAGGCTAGATGGATTTTGATCAGGTCATAGAGAACTGAGAGAGGAGACAAAACCAGCTGATTAGTCAGAGCTTCACCAACCAAGGTTTTTGGGGTGCTACGTGGAAGGTCACATCCTGGATCAAAAATGAGAATGCAGTTTTATTCCTAGAAGTAATTAGCTTGACAAATATTAAGGAGCTCACAGCTGCCCAGGATAATGTAGTTAATGGCTTATAGGTAATCTGGGAAATATTGAGAAGGAACAGGGAGGCTGCATTGCCTCTGTGACTGCTACTAAATCACTGCACCCAGTTGTGCTGTCAGCATTTCAAAGACATTCACAAATGGGTTCAAGAGAGAACCATAAGCATGACCACAAGATTGAAAAACATCACTACTAATAAAAGATTTATAGAGGTCAATCTATTTAGTTTGTCAAATAGAAGATTGAAGTGTCACTGGATGACAATCTATAGCCCACTATATGGGGGGGGAGGAATTTATTGTTGGAATTCCTCTCAAAGGTATAGCAAAATCTTAGGGGGGAAAAAGGGAGATAAACATATGCAGGTTAGAAAGAAAGCACAGATTTATAATGGTGAAGATAATTAATACTGATAAAATAGACTGAGGCTTACAATGGGTATTGGTGTAGAGGTATGAGAAGACATTTTCACAGCCAGACCAGAATTTTCAAGGTCTGGGTTTTTTTTTTAATATATTCCAAAGCTCAGTCATCACTGCTGATTTGGAAGAAGAAATTCATTCTGGGCAGCCTAATGACCCATTCCAAGGCAAGAGTTCAGGTTAGACTGTAATGCAGCCTCTCCTTTTCCACAGCTGAAACCAACCAACCAAGAAAAAAACCAAAGCAACACAGATAAAGAGTGAAAAAATAAAAGGAAATTTTTTTTTTTCTTAATTGTACCTCTGGTGCAGCCCAATTATCTTTCCACTTAAGGTTTTCTAATTTTATCCTCATCTGTCACTAGGCATTTATTAAGTCTGATCTTTTGTCTGGAACAATGTTAAATGTTCTTCAAGTGTAGACAAAGATAGATTCTGAAAAATTATATTTGTTTTTCTTACTGACACATATGTTTAAAACCTAACTTTCCACGGAAGAGCAGGAGCACATCACAAAGTAATCCTTTTTATCTCATTACTACACAAATTCCTCTGTGCCTCACTCAGAGGTCTTTTCATTAGAAAGTCAGAAAAGAAAAATAAAGAATTATTGCTCATGGCAAAAAAATACCAAAAATGTCTTGAGCACTTGACAAATACATTAGGAATCACAGACATGGCTGAAAAGAGTCTGAGATGGAAAAATCACTTTCAAAGTTCCTGCAAAATCTAAGACATGCTGACTGAAATTAAACTGAAAATAAAAACAGGCAGGTGCTCAAAAGTAGTTTCTTGACAGAACAAAATCAGTGACCAAGAAACCCCCACAACAACGAAAAAAATCCCTTTTCTGCTAATGCCCAGCTGGTTATCCCTTGACTCCCTTCCATGAGGGAAACACATGATACTGAGTCCTGCCTACCCAAATTGCTAGATATGCTTAATTCTTCCTACCTTTGGAATACTAATGAATCAACATTCAGCTTCACTGACCAAAATCACACTGTACTCAAAAGTAACATTTATTTGTCATAGACTAACTCTCTACTTCCAACATTGCTAATAATTTCAGCTGAAATCACACCACACTGATTGGCTTTTGCCTGTGCACAAAGCATGATCTAATATGAGGACAGCAAAGCCCTAAGGCACCTGGCACAGAAGGAAATATCTGACTAGCTCTAGAATATTCTCATCATTGAAAAGCTGCATGTTTTCCATCAGTCACTGGCTTCCCAAACATATTAAAGACAGAAAATGACTGCTAATAGGTGTTGATTTTTATACATACACAGATTATAAAACCAGAATAGAATACTGGAGTCACATAACATAAAAAGGATCAAAGGAATTTTCCAGCTTAGCTCCTGTTTGAAATAAACCATATAACATAGCAAATCATCCAGCTCCAATGCAACAGCTTTCAGTGCTGTAAACTGACCACAAATCCAAAAAATTATTGCAAAAATTAATTTTCCTGCATTATTAAGAATGTGCAAAATATTTCTCCTTTAAATATGTCTAAACTCAAGTCTTAGGCAAGAGTCTTTGACAAACTTTTGCCTACTACACAGAAGAGCTCTCTACAAATGCAAAAATTGCTAGTGCACAAATACATTGTTTTTACAACACTTTAGTGACCTAACTTCAGTTTTCTCAGGTTTCTAAAAGATTTTTAATAATCTTGATTAAGTTTATAGAAAAACTGGCATAACTGAAGAAGTGATATATATTTCATAGTCAGATGTGCAGAAAGGCTTGTATTTAGTAAATTAAGAGAAGGGCTGAAAGCTTGCTTGAGCCCAGTGGTACCTCCCTTAGTTCCCAGAGCAGTCCTCCTTTATACAACCTAGGCATCAACATGATGATTAATCACACTGGACACAGAAGCAAACATAGTGTCCTTCAACAGGATATTGGACAAAAAGTACAAAAATCTTTGGCCACAATTAACAGTTACACATCCATAAATTGGCAAACATGCCAGCTGGCAAACGACCATCCTTCCCTCCCAACATCAAACACTGCTGTTCTCTTTGAGCATTACTCTCCTTGCACTTCCCCAAAGTCTGGGACAGGGCACATACATTTTGGTGGCTTACAGAAAGCACCAAGGTTAGTAATACCCAGCTGAAAAACCTGGTTTCACCTGAAACCTAGGGGTTTTTTTAGACAGCTGAAACCTGAAACCCAGGTTTCACCTGTCTAAAAACAACTTGCCTTTTAACATTTCAGTAAGTGATTGATGATCATTATTGCATGACCTGCTGGATTAGCATCACTTGCAAGACATGAAGTTAGTTTTCCTCTACTAGACACAAAACATACCACAATATCTACAGCAGCAGCCAAGTATAAGACTGGGACACTCAGATGGAATTTCACAGTCTGAAATAGGGGGTATAGTCAGTCAACCAACTGAGAAACAGGCTAATTTTACAGTCTAGAGAAGGGGACTATTCTGTGCTAATGATCAATGTTCACACCTGCCAGCCTCAATGGGTGCTCCTGAGATATTTGGTGCTTAAGAACCTTTCCACCTCCCAAGTGCCATATAAATAACCTGTGATAACCTGCACAAAAGATTTGTAGGGATAACCGAGCAGTAGAAACACAAATCCCTAACATGCCACTATATATTATTAACATCTTCACTTTTTACTACAAATTCTTCCCCCCCCCATTCTTATCTTGCATCACCCCAGATTCTCACAATTGCTCTGTGCTCTGCAAGCCCATCACCACCAAAAATAAATCCCTCTGCCCCCACTCCACTCTTTTATATTCTTCCTCTTCCTCACTCTGCAACAATGAAGCACAGACTACCTCCCTACCGACCCAGTTATTCCTTTATGTCTCATGACCGTGTCAGGTCCCCTTTCCTCTTTCTTTGTTCATGTCCTCTGATAAATTGCACACAATCATGATCCTTTGAATTTATCTTTCCTTTTCTAACCCAGCTCTATGGATGCCCCACTTTTCAATGTCACAGAGCACTGCCTAGAAGTTCAGCTAACAGCAAAAAATTCTTTAGAAAAAATTTTAAACATATTCTGCATTTGCAAAAACCTGCTCTTCATGGGAGAGGCCATGACTGCAGATTCTAATCATAAAAAAAAAAAGGAATAAACAAGATTAGGATTTAAAGACTAAATGGTTGTACCCTGTCACTTTGCAATAGCTGGTCTTTCTCTCTCCAGGGCTGAGATATGAGGAAGTTTTTCTTCAGCTTCATCTAAACAGAAAAGGAATGGTATAACAGCAAGCAAAAGATGTCTTATTTTAACACAACTAAACCTGTGGTACACTATCACTTCATCACAAAATATTTGTAATTTCCTTTGCAAAATTGTTTGTATTGAGAGGCTTAAAGTCATGCCAGCAACACCAGCACTTGCTCTGGGTCAGCTGTACTTCACAAAAGCATTTTAAGGAGTATAATTTTAGCATGGAGTCAGTCAGGCCAGCTACAGAAGATACACAGTTCACAGGTTGCAATGAATTCCCGCAAAGTCCTCATTAATGCTCCAGCATAACAGTGCCATTCAAGCCCTAAATGACAAGTGCTTGCCAGTTCTTTCCAACACTTTGACATTGTGCTTTACCAGAATATTTACTAGGAAATAATACATTTTCATTTGTGTCCAAATGCAAAATTCCCAAACTGATCTCAAGAGAGAATTCCAAAATTCCTAATTTCACTATGACTTTAAAGAGAATTCTTCAGTTTCACTAGTAAAAATCAAATTCAGGTTTTGACAAATCATGTTCCAGGTTTGCAACTAATTCGCTAATGTTGTCAGCCAATAACCATTGCCTAATGTTATCAACATACATGGTTGTTGACATTAAAATTTTGCACACATTCCTAATTTAAAACACCACTCACATGCAATATCTTATATTCAGCTCCAAATTTTTGAAACTTTGATTCAGCAGCTCATTAGCTCACTACAAGAACTTTTCAAATTGTGCCATATTTACCAGGTACTTGGAGGGTACAAAACCAGTTTATTTTAAGGTGAGAGAGAAAGCAAATGAATAGCACTGGGGAAAATAAAAAGAATTGCATCCTTCTTTTCCTGAGCAGGCACAAGGGCCCAGAGTTGGTCAGCTGCTACCCAAGAATGAGCAGCCAGAAGCGAGGCTCAGCGGTGAAAGCACCACTCAGCGTTTTGCCGGCTGATGTGCATTAACGTCACAGCAAACGCCGCAACTGGAAGGAACAGCCAAGAGGCAAATCCAGCACTGGCCAAAGGCAGTGACTCAGCTGCACTCAGGGCACAGCAAGAGAGGGATGCAAAACCCAGCAGTCAACAGAATTGCTGCTCTAGTGCAGAAAACTGATGATGCTAACCAGGAGAGCTGAGAGGGCCCACCTGCAGGGCTGACCATCTCCACGCCGGTCAGAGGGATGGTGAATCACAAGCACCAGGGATGGCTTTCCACGAATAGCAACCTTGCTTAATTCATACAGGAAATGTAAGGTTTCTTTCTCTAATACATCCAGTTAAAAGTAAGGTCTATCAGGGATGAATTTAGATTTAAGGGCTGTCTGAATTAAAAATACCCGAAAACCTCAGGTCATCTAAAATAACATCTTGTCCTCTGATGCCTGTGGACATCAATGACATAGCAGCAAGTCTTGACTGTTCCACTGTTCTGTGCTTCCTGTTTTAGAAGGCAGCTGATGTTCATATGAATGAGGAGGTCTAAAAAGTCACAAAATAAGAAGTCAATGAATTCCATGGGGTTTTTACTGACTCAGAAAATGTAATCTTTAAAGCAGATGAGCTAACATGAGATTGACCAAGAGTGACTAAACTACAATGCAGGTGACCTAAATCTGTTGTTTTTCCAGCTCATGGAAAGATGAGCTGTGCAGGAACAAATTTAGGGAAGGGAAGAAAAAAAAATTTAAAAAAAGAGAAAAAAATCTGAAACTGTTTTTGCCTTCTGGTACTGCAATTATTCAAAGTATGCTTTTTTTGGACTGTTGCAATGAAAGCACTATCATCTCTTAATCAACAAAATGGTAATAGCAGTGGATAGTTAGTTATAATTATATATAATAATTTATAGTTAGTTCTAATTATATATAATAATTTATAGAAATTGTGACTGTTGGAACATGGATTACGGCTAATTTTTCATAATGCAATTTTTATATACACACTTTTTACAGAAAAGAAAAAAACCAGAAAAGCATTAAAATACTACATAAACCTTGGAATATTTGTCTAAAGCCAAATGTTGAAATTAAATATTATTTATTTACTTGTCTTCAGTTTTTTGTCCTCTCCTCTGTATGGTAGTTATCCAGAAGACCACATAAGTAAATGAGCAATTCAGAGAAAGTGGTTTATTCCACACTGCCCTGAACAGAGGGGACTCCCCTCTCCTTATGTTCAGGATGACACTGTTGGTCCCAGATATGGCAGAAATGTTGGGATTGTTTCACCTCTGTGTGTAAATTCCCAGATTTTCTTCTGCTATATACAGCCCATCAAACAATTTTCTATCAATCTGTTAATTACAGTATCATTTTATCACACCTGAAATAGAAATCAGAACAGCAAAATGATTCCTCTGTACTTTTTACCTCAATTAAATTTAACCAAAGCCCAGTTGTTTTCCATCTATGGAAGCAGAGGCTCAGTTCACTGCACTGAAAGAGTCTCCAAATCCCAGAGGGACTGGAAGATTGAGTACCAGCATCAGATGTCAGCAGGGACTGTCACATCCTCACGGCACCCCTGCATCAGATGGCCAGGCTGCACCTCTGTTTTCTGCATGGTATCATGTGAGTTATAGTGATGGTATGAAGAATTCACCTCCTGAACAGCCCAGTAACACTAAATTCTAATTTTGTCCAATCTAAATTTAGTAAGCAAATAACTATAAATTGGACCTCTGCACTTAGAACAGTGAGCAACTGCAAACAAACTGCAGATGCAATGAAGTCAGTATGACTCTGCAGTATTTCCATCTTCCTTAGTAATTCCTCACATTTGGGGCAGCCTGCTCAAGAGGAGGATGGTTGCTTCTTTTGTGATGGGTTTGTCATGAAAAGATACACTGAAAAGTATTTCAGAGGTATAAAATTTTTAAGTAGTGGATAAAGCACCAAAGAAAATCATTGAATTAGCATGCACCAACTGCCTCAAACCATCGAGATGAAATGTTTGCTGCACTGTACACACAGGATAGTTTGTACAACAACATCCAGAGACCTGGCTGTATAAGTGCCAAGCACTCCCAGCACAGAGCCAGGCAGGTTGCAGCATTCTGTCTTAAAAAAAAAATTAAATAGAATACGAGTGTTATTGTACAGTAACTGCTGAAAATATGTCATTCATTAAAAGAATCTCGTCCTGTTTATCCCATACTCACACAAAGCTGGTTTCAAAATGACAGAAGTCACTGGTATTTGTGCTTCCACTGCTGCAATAAAATCCCACTAGCAAGTTCACAGAGGCTCTGCATTGCACATATCTCGCTTCTCCTCTGCCTGAGTCTTCCCCTAAAGTTTCCCAGCTGATAATGCAGGAGCATTGCACCCCACATTCATCCTTTGCATTCTGGAATATTGTCTGGTACAGTTGTTCCATTTACTATCCACTACCTACCTAGCTTGCAATGAAAAGCTACACACACAACAACTAAACCAACACAGACATATGTACTGTGCTACAGCAGCTATTACTAAAATTCAATAGCTACATTAATATATATCACAGGCTTCAATGGAAAAAAAAAATCTCTTAAGTATGACCAATTAAAGATTAAAAATCTGTGCAGCCAGTACATTCCAAAAATAAGACTGATCAATAACTCCAAACGTCTCTGAGATTATTCATCCTTGACTGGAAAGGCCTTTGTAGGAACCTTCTACGTCAAAACTGGCATCTACAAATTTCCACTTTGAAGAAGCAGGGAGAAGACTTGTAGACTATTAACTGTTTATAGATCCCTCACATCTGCATGTTTTCTAGAATAACCGTGTCAGATTTCAGATGGGTAACTCCCTGACATAATATATTCCACAAATTAGAGATGATAGAGCTAATTGACTGTTTATAAATAAAGTCTGCCTGCTGCAGCACAGAGATGTAAAAACAGAATGTACAACAGAGCTCTCCACATGGCAATGCTGAAGTGAAAAAGATTTTGCCAATGTTTGGTAAATTATAGCTGGATATGACTCTGCTGTGGCCTATTTAGGTCTTTTTAAAACTATTTTTGCCTGCTTTCTAAGTTTTGTTCTTTACACAAGCAAACCACTAACAGATTGTGTTTGTCAATGTGATCTGCAAAAAACTTGTTTCTTCTCACACTCCACAATAAACTGCTGCCCCATTTAAAATGCTGTTTGTGGCACAAGGTGTTAAGTCAAGTTCTGCCTCCAGAGAACAGCACAGCAGGAGCTAACTCTCAAGTCCATATTTATAAAGAAGATAAGCCTGCTTTTTCAGACCATATTTTCATGCAGAGGTTTAAATAAAAATCCTGTTTCATTATTTATAGTGATGATTTCCAACTTGTCATAATGAATCCAAAACGGAAATAATATAAAACTAAAGAGCTTTTATATTAATTAACAAACTTAATGTTGTTGGTTTTTGCTTAAACAAGCTATTTCAGTATGATAGCCAAGTGGCAATATTTGCCATACACTGCATTCATTCATATGCCAAAAAAAGCAGAGGCTAAGGATGTCACAGAGATCACAGCAATATTCATTTTACCTGCTAATGGTATCAGCTTCTTTAATCACATCCATTAGACAAAGAGAACTTAAAAGTACAAAGAAGTGGCATAGCAAGAAGGTAGAGAGATACAGCAACTATGCAAGACCATCTGCATGGAAATGAACTGCTGCAGGAACAGGAATCTGAGGTAAGCTTTCATTGGTCACAAACATTTTGGGAGATGGCTTTCCAACCTACACAGAATCTGAATCCAGCACTACCAAGGATGGTAAACACTTGAGGAAAGGCAATCCATGATCAAGGCCAGACACACCCAGAGGATCAACACTGTGTTGAGGCCTCCTTTAGTTTCAGCATAGCAAAACTGAATGCTGGAGCACTGACAGGACAGACCATGTTCCTGAGATGCCACTCCTAACACACTCATCCCCTCCCTCCACTGAGGAGCAAGCAGCAAACACATAAAGCAGGAGCAAACAGAAACAAAAACTCCTAGATGGAATCCCTGATGGCTCTTTTTTTCTGGTCCTTCTAAGATGAGGTAATGACGCCTTCAGCTGGAAATGAGACAAAAATCCAAGAAAAGGACTATCCAGCAACTGTAGTGTAAGATTAAGACTGCAATATTCACAACTGCAGCACTATATAGCACAGAAGATAGTAAGAGAAGGATGTACTATGAACTATTTACACATTTTCTTTGAAATTTGATTCAGACAAATAAAATTATTAACCCAGCCTGTCCTCTAAATAGGGAAGATGCCTAAGAAAGTACAAGTGGAAAAAAAATCAAGTAAAATATTCCCAGTTTTCATTTTTCTGTGTGTATATAGAAAATATTCAGCTACCTCCCTTGACTTTAAAACATTAACCAAAAGCAAGTACCCAGTATATACGTATAAGTCTAATATTGTTTCATTTTATTAAAATATTTGCATGTTTTCTCAAGTCCTTTAGGAAACTACATACATTTGTCCATCACAAATTTGTTACTTTCTCCTCTTCCATCTCCTGTTGCTCTGAGGGCTTCACCAAACTGGAGCTGTTACTTCAGTAAGATGCTTTTCAAAGAAAAAAAATCACTGATTTTCGAATGGCTTGTGACTGCTGGCAAGGCCAATAACAGGGAATGTAGATTGTGACTGTTCCTTGCACAGAAAGGACAATGGCACTGATGCTGATGAGCTGCTCTGCAAATCCTCACAACAGGACACAGGACAAGTAATAAAGCCTTTTTCTGTGACTTTTACATCAAAGAAATCATAAGGGCTTCACATTTGTATGGTCTATGTGTCAGAGCAAAAGGGCTGTCACTCCATTTCTGCTGCCTCCTTCTTCTTCTTCTGCTACCACCTCTATATATTTGTGTGGCAACCATCACCTCACTATGCCAAGGGAAGCAAACTGAAAGTTAGCACTTCAAAGAATCTAGCAGAAAAAAGGCTATCATATATTGTACTGCATTAAGTGAACTACTGTTGGTTACACAAGGAGAACTAGCTTAAGAATATTTCATTAAAACATTTTTTCTATTACCATATTGACAGTAGCTTTCACTAATTGGAAACAGATTTTCAAGGGGTTTTTTTATTACTTAATTCACTAGACAAATAAAAGCATACTAAATGGAGATGCTACAGAATTACATATGCAGGTTCACAACATTTCCTTATTTTAGTCTGTTGTGACTGTCATTTCAAATCTTGGGTTTCTTTATAGATTGATTCTTTGCTCTTTGTCTAATCAGAAATGACTCATCACCTAAATTATGATGAAAAATTCCAATAATGGTACATTCAATCAAATGGAATAGAGCCAAAGACTTGAGGTACCACATTCTTGAAGGATCTTCCAAATATAAATATACTATCTGTTCCAGAGAGGCATAAGTTACTACTGTTGCCTTTAAAAGCTCTAATCATGATTTTACTGCATAAAATAAAGGGGCAAAAAACCAACCTGCTGACACTGAATGTTCTAGGTTCACATCATCAGCTGAAATACTCCTACTTTTTGTTACACAACATTGGGATAAGATTTTTATTTACAAATCAAAAGGAAAATGTCACCTCAACTAATGTCATCTGAAAGTCTGCCACAAAAAGAAGCTCCAGTATAGGGTCAGTTACATGGATCTCTCTCACTACAATTTTGAAACTGAAAATAATGCAAGACAAAAAGAACTGTAGAAAAAGCTCTGATTCCTTATGCTGCCCTGAATGCAATACACAATGATAAACAGTAATCACAAATTTGGAAAAAAAATCCATTATTCTTTACCATGAAGAAGCTATAAATAAAGTTTTCTAGGTAGCCCACAGCTGTCAGTTCAATTCTCCCTGATCTAACTGCTCTGTACATGGCACAGCACCATCTCCATTGAGCATCCATGGACCTGCTGGACCCTCCTGACAGGAGCAGTGGTGAGTGAAGTGCCTGTCACTGACCATCAGGGAGACTGGTCTCCTGTTTCCTTGGAAATGATCAAGTGCAATGGCACTTCCAGTAGAACAGATTTAGTGAATTGGGGAGCTCAGAGCATCACCTCAGAAAGTGAAGAGCAGAGGAATTTGCCATCAGGTCCATACTTGTCCTCTTCATTCAGTGCTCTGCAATTGAGTAATTGACTCACAGTTCTTCTAAAAGAAAAAGCCACCACCAAACCCACAGCCCAAGATATTAACTGCTGCTCCAAGAGAAACACAAATTGCATGCAATTACATTTCTCTCTGTGGATTCATAGCATGGGAACATATTAAGATGCAAAACCAAAGTGACACTCTAGAACTAAAAACCAGGACAGAAACAACACCTACATTTTGCAGTATTGTCCCTACAGGCCTGTAGCTATTTAATGGTATTTTAACAGTGTAAGAAGGTTGAAGTAGCTCTCTTTGAGCTGTTTTTTCAATATAATAAGGGTAGTGGCTTGTGGATGTGCAAATAGCCAAACAGCCCCTATCTAGCATTTGGAAAAAATTATACAATATCATGCCAGGGAAAAAAAACAAACAAAACCCTTTACAGTAATTTTTTATTATGCTTGGAAATAAAAGAGAAATAAGAGGCAGAAATTAGAGGAATGTGGGATGTTTTTTAAAAGTTCCTATTTTTGTTTGGTTTAGCATGTTTCCATATCAGCATAAGCCCAGAATTCATAATTTCCTTTCTAAAAGGTATCTTAGTAATTTCCCACCTGGCAAAGCTGTGACACTATGACAGTTAACTATTCTAATTTGAAATATTTATCCTGGAATGCTTTAGACTTTTACTGTTTGCCCATCTGGTGGGCTGAAAGGCCAAAAAAGCCAATTATTACAGAAATATTTTTGCTCTAATATAGAGATTTTAATCCTGTAATATGAAAAAATGCATCCTAATTGAGATGATTTATTAAATGCTTTAAAATTGAAGTGTTGACAAAACTTCAGAGAAAGGGCAAAACACCACACCCATACTGGGACACCCTGTCCTGAACTGCAAATGAAGGTTGAAATGTGCAGGAAGCTACAGGAGCAAGACTTCTTTCCAGGAATTAACTAGCACCACCAGAAATGCAGGACTTCCTGACCACCTACAAGCATCCCCAGACAATTACTATATAAATACTATTTCTACACATGACAACTGTCATCACAGAAGTCCAGATTAATTATCTAAGTAGCATATTCACACATCAGACAAAGAAGCAGAGATGAGTCCTAGATGCCTTCTTCAGAGAAAGACAACTCTAGTATATCTTGATGTACAAGCTCACTTTGGAAGATTGCAATAAAAAAAAAATGTATGTATTAGTCCAGCCAGTTCAAGGATATTACTCATGTATGTATTTGTTACCAGTGAGACTCACTGAAATCAACACTGACATTTAATGGGTCTCATTTCTTACTCTAAAAGATACGTGGAAAAGACACAAATGCTCACCATGATCTATCACTCAAAAGAAACAAGACTTGTTCCTAAGGAACACATCACATATAAAGCAAACCCACCAAGGAGAAAACAGTGCTGTGAAGTACTTATTCATTGGAAGAATCTGACACACTTATGAAGATTGAAGCTGCTGCAAAACTGCTACAAAGCTGCAGATGCTGCTTGCATTGCCTTTCTTGAACCAGAAGAGCCACTATTAGAGCCAGGACAAATAGAGCACATAATGACCAAATACATCATCTTTACATCTGCAATGCTACAAACCAAGTCTCTGAAGCCATATGGGAGATAAGGGTGCAGCAGCTCCAGGCTAAGGCAAAATACAAATCACTTAAAGAGCACCTTCACACTTGCCACACAAAAATCAGCCCCTCAGAATTATGAGCCAATTGCTGTATTGTTACTTCTTTGGGAAAGCATTTCAGTCATAATTATTCAAGTACCAAAATGGAAAACTGAGTATTCTAAATCTCATAAAAAATTGTTTTCTCTTAGTGCAGATAATCAAATTACTATTTCTCAAAAGCTCTTCACATGCTCATATTCACTGATCAACTGTACGGCATTATCCAGTCATTGTTGTTCAGAATTCAGAAAGAAAGAAAGGAGAAAGGCATTGATATGTGAGTGTGAGCTCCTTTTTGGGGCTTATGCCTCCAAGGCACTGAGGTACCCCAAGACAATGGTGACAGGCTGGCTTTCTTGGTAGCATAATTGATGCTTTTATCTCTGGCATTTTTACACAAACAGGATTTAAGATATTGGGTGTATTTCTGACTCCTGGCCACAGCAGGTATTTTTACAGATGTTCAGGAATTATTGCCCACTGCAGAATTGCATGCAATGCGATTCAATAACGTGGGTGGTTTTGTTGCCCACAAAATTCAGTCTCACTACCCAGTGTGCAGCTACCCAGTAATGACACACTTGAGAGACACAGAGCTGGCAAGCCTGGCTGCTCAGTGATGCTCCCCATATCAAGCACACCAACTAGCAAAACTTTTTGCTATTTGTACATCTTAGCAAACAAAGGAACTAGTATTTATTGACTGCAAGTTGCATAGCTCTCTTAATAATCAGTATTCTATCTTCTATTGGCTAATGATTCTCTCATTTCATATGCTAAACAGTCCAGGGGCTCTCTCTCACTTTTGGGTCGGTGCTTTCCATGAGTCTGGTCCTGACCTGCCCCAGCTGGAAACATCTCTTACCCACCTGGAGCTGACCCAGCACAGTTGCTGAGTTTGCTTTACTAGTTTCTTCCTTATCTCTTTGTGCCCACTACCCTTCTTCCCCAGCTTTGGCAACCCACTGAGATCACTGATGCACGTCAAGCCCTAGACCTTCACAAGGCAATTCTACCAACACGTAATTTGTCTTTCCAACACCGAGGCATCGCTTGGAGCTTGTCGGCTGCTCTCTGTTTCACACATCAAATCTCCCTTCTTGCTATTTAAGCTTGAAAAATATAAAAAGATAAAATATCAAAAAGCATCATTTCTTGAGAAAATCTTACATATTCCACACTTACTTCAGCTTCTATCTTGTTATGTTTCTAAGTGGAATTGGTATAAGCAGAGAGTGGAATTATTGCTGATGATACAGTGCAGATCAATTAGATGGTTGCAGGAATTATAAGTGCAGGTTTTTCTGTTGTCTCATGTAGCACACCAAGCAAGACATCCATGATCTCTTCCTAGTCTTAAAAATTCCCTAATGCCTACAGAAGTGCAGCTCTGTTCTGAGAGCTGCCTGAAAATTACTTGACTACTTTCAAGTATAAAACTCATTATGTAGGGATAAAAAAAAGTTTTAAGTGTCAGTCCAAGGAGCATAATTTGAAGTGCACCACACACAAAATTCCTGTAGCCAGTGCTGAGCTAGCAGCTCACAGTTATGGCAGGCATCCTAGCAAATATCCCATCCCTATTTGTTCTGTATCATCTGCCACAGTCACAAACTTTTCAGAAATACCAGGAATTTATCAGTGAAGCTGAGAGATGACTCATCAGCAGTGACCATACACCACCAAAGAGTTGAGTAAGATGGGAGAGGCTGACTGTAATCTGACTTGAACACCACAGTGACTCACCCAGACACTTGACTTGCATATGACAAGGCACTCCAGCACAGGAACACACACAAATAAATAAACTTTAAAAGCCCATAGAGTCCATTCCCAATCACATTAATAGCAGACATACAGAAAATGTATCTGGAATTCTATTTTACTCTAATAAAAATAATAATACATAGAGATCATCTGAGAAATATGGGGTCAGAAAAATGGAAAGTAAGATCACACAGGCTGCATGTAGAGGAGATAATGGAAGAGGGGAAAAAAATATTTCTAAAATTATGGAATCATAATTTTAGTTTTCAAAAGGAGACCATTATAAATGTATTGTTTAAACACCAGAAATTCTAGGTGTAGGACTTAGAATTTACTGAACAACCCATAAAATATACAGCTTTGCAAAGTATAAAGTAACCAATTTTTGCAGTAAAGATTAAATAAACCCTTTCCTTGTTTTTATATATATTTATATTTTTAGTCAAGAGACAAAAACTATAAATCTTTATGTGCACATACCATAAAAGATTTTTATTCCAAGGTAGAGAGAGGAAAAAAACCAAAACAGGTCAGTAAAGTTTATTCTATTCCCTCAAAATTAGGGAAAATACCCTAGGTCTCTCTGCTTATTATTTATAACATTTATACAAAGGTATGAAGACTTTTATCTGCAACTACACTTCAAAAATGTATTATTCTTCATTCAAAGAAACAACTAAAAATCTCTATTTATATAAACAGAGATGCTTTATCCTGAGGACAGTGTAACCAAAGATAATATTTTTATTTTTACCTTAGACATAAGAGTAATTTTTTTTATTAGCTAGATGCATCCTGAAATTAACCTCCAAAATCTACATTTAGCCTTGATTTAGACTTGAAATTTAAATAAGCAACAATTCTCAATGGCAGACTTGAAGCTCTTAGAAGAAACCTGCTGCCATTCCTACAGTGGGGTGGCTATTTCATGTGCCTAGTCACTGCAATTGCTTCCAGCTTTATGAGCAAGCTTCACAGGGCAAAAAAGGAACCCTAACCAAGTGCAGACCCTCTAATAGAAAAAGACAGGTCCTTTTAAGAGGGATGTTCTGAAAACTTAATTCCGAGACACAGGACAGGGAAGCCTGTACAGGTAATTTTATGGAGTTACTCTGGTAGCTGATATTTGTATAAGAAGCTGATGGAGCCATCAGAACTTCAGCTTTCCTTCAGGAGATGCTGGTGAGATTACAATATAAAAAAGACATAAACAGAAGTTGGACACCATGAAAGCAGAAAATAAATTCCTGCCACCTATTAAGCTATTTAGGGAAGAGAGATGAGCTTTGCTGTAGCTGGCATTAGAGCTCTGTAACATATAAACCTCTGATTTCTAAACCCAATTGCACATGCACAAGTCCTTTGTCATTGTGACTGCTCACAGCAGCAGCTACATTAAAAGCATCTGATAGAGTACTACAGCAGCCAGCAAAAATGAGATTTTAATATATTAGAACACACCTCAATGTAACCGATTTTGTTGATGCCATCAAACCACACTACCAGAGAGGAAAAAAATAAAAGCTTTAAAGATTACATCATTCATAATGAAATTACATAGCAGAAAAGCTGTTAAAATAGAACACAAACCCTTCTGGACAAGGAATATCTTTCTGTAAAAACTGAACAAGCTAGCACCTAAGTGGCAAAAGAAACTGACTATTAAGCAGACCTCAGGTAGTTAAAATTCAAACACATATACCTCACTCAGGAAAAACTGAAAGAAAATATTTCATAGAATTATAGAATGGTTTGGGATGGAAGGGACCTTAAAAATCATCTAGTTTCAATATTCCTTATTTCCTATTTAGTTTATTGTGTTATTCTCTTCTCACAGCTTAGCTTTTATTTTGAAAGACTTCCACATAATTCTTTACTGGCTGAAAAAAATAGTCAAGTTCTAAACCTATGAATTGCTCTGAATTTATTATAAAGCTCAAATGCTCTGAACAGATGGAACAAGTATTTCATACAGCACATGAGCTATCCAAAAATTCACAGGCTATATATGTATAAAACAAGGAAAATTAGGTGGGTTAACAGCAGGAAAGTAGCTACAGCATCTCTGTGTGATGTAGAGACGTGACTGCGAGCCCTTTGTCTGGACGGGTGCCAAAGCCTCCCCACAGTTATGCTAGCTGTAAATAGGTAGTTCTTCATTCAGGCTGAGACAAAAAAAGGCAGACAGATGTGATACCAGCCATATTGCTCCCTTGTGAGCTGTTGGCTGCAAAATACAAGTGGGCCTTAACCACACAAGATCAATAAGCAACTGAATCCAGAAGAGATCTTTGGCAGGTTTTGTTTTAGGGAAACTTACCCAAGTATCAAAGCATCAATAAGTCTGTTGGTTTCTTTATAATTAACAAAAACTAAAACAAATAACACCAAAACCTGACATAGAGATTTTTCAGCAAAACAGATTTAACAAATCTCATTAGTTAATACAGCTTTAATGTAAGGCTGATTACATGCTCTTTTTTATCTAAAAAAAGATATTTCCCATTTTTACCCACTTACACTGCTCCTCCAGCATTGCCCATGTTTTCTTTCTCCCTCATTCCTTTTCTAAATTATTTTATTCTAAGTGTTTCTTCCACATTGACAATCTTTTCTGTCAGATTTTTTCCACTTCTTTGTTCCTATATCCAAAACGCAGAGCATCCCCACCTCTCTTTCCCACAGGATTCCTTTCTTTGTTCATGTTGCCCTTTTTTTTATCCTCTACTCCTCTGTTTACTCTATGCCTTTGCTTATTTTCTACCACTTCAGCAGAAGAGAGTCCAAGCAAAGATGAAAAACAAATGGGAAGCAAAAATATTCCTTTGCTAGTTCACAGTTTTGTGCATGGAAGCGTGCCATTTCTGGGAGAACAGTCCAACTGGCATCACAGCCATCCCTGTGGCACTGGACAACGATGTTATGTTGCTCAGGCAACCATTCCTAATTGTCTTTTGGGATGCTGAGAAAACAAGATGGGTTTTTTTGCTGGTCTGTCTGAAGGTCACAGTAGTGTGGTGGCACTGAACACAGGCTACTGCCACAGCAAGTGAGGCACTGGGAAAACCACATCAGGCAGCCCCACAAGCACAAACATGTCAAAACACACAGAAAACCCATCTCTTCTGCAGCCTCAGTCATGTAAAACAATGTGTACAACAGTTGTCACACAACAAGACTACAACAACTGCTATGCCAGAGACAATGTTATTCTAGACTCATGCTGAAAGCAAATCCGACTGTTTCTCCTGGCTCGAAAAATTAGGCATAAAAAAGGCGCTATTTATATATAACAGTATCCTACAAGAAGCAGACTGTCAACAACAGTCTGGCAGGGCACCATGAACATCTTTGAGAAATCGGGAAGAAAAATCTTCAAAATGTAAATGTCTGCTGAAACAAATGAAGACAGAAGCTTTAAGAGCAAGAGCTACTGCCTTAAAGTTCCTCCAGAGGGTTCATCTCAGTATATGTATATTTTGCATCTTAAAAGAAACACACCATATGCTAGGATGACTTTTCTTAACTAGAAAAGTCTGCCTTATATTTTTGGAACAAGCAAGTTTTTCCTTGGGCATGTTTATTGACATGTTTCATAAATCTCAAATCCTTAACTGAAAAAAAGAGCCTATTTTGGCTAAATGAGAAGCGGATTCTTTTTTAGTTCAGAGACCAAGAGGAGGGAGAAAGGAGAAATTTTAAGTTAAAAAAACTTTGGGTTTATCCAAGCCGACACAACTGCAGCACTCCATAATAAGCACATACACCTGCCACACTGAAGGTCTAGGAACAGACTGGACCAGCTGGGTGGGGAAATGGGCATTCTGAGCTCCCTGTGACACTGCCCAGTCCAGCAGCAGAGGGAAGGGCTTGGGAAGGGCAGGATGCTGTGCTCCCTGCTCTGAGTTACTGCTATGGGCAGGACACCAGACACATCAGACCCAACACACCACAGCCAGCCCATGCTCATCTTTCATGCCTAGGGGAGGCAAAAAATATTTTCAAACTCATTGGCTATATTTTTCAAAGGATGCTGACTTAACTATTTTTTTCCCCACAGATAATCCCAAGGCCTGGGAGTAGGTCCCACTATACAGAATAAGAAACTGTAGAAATCTTGTACTTATTTATCCACAACTGGTGAGAAAGCTCTCACACACCTTTCGTTTAGCTAGATTTGCATGTACTTGAAACTACTTTTGGCAAAATAACTTTCTTAGCCTCCATTATTTCCACAGTGGGTTTTTTCTTCCACGTGTTTCACTTTTTCAGAAATATTCCCCTATCTGAGGAATTCACTCCAGTTCTGACATAAGCAAGCAGATTTTACCACTGAGAACACTTGAACAAGACCATCTGAGAGGCCCACATCACAGATAACTCACTATCAAGATGTTCTGCATCCCAAAACACAGCCACTAGTACTTGACACACCAACAAGGTCAACAGTGTCCTGCCATTATCACTCAGGGGCTTTCAACTTCCACAAAACATACTCAGAGGCATTTTCAGGTTCACAATGACACTTTAACGTACACAATATAAATAGATATGACAAAACATTGTTATTTAAGCCTGGAGGAAGAGACAAGGGCAGTCACATTTCTCTATTATAAGTTGTTATGCACTCTGAAACATTAATGAAACAAATGACATTGGTGGACTGCATTCAGAAGATAAATACCAGAAAATTAAAGACTTGTCCTTACAACTGCTTCTATTGGAAGTGTGTTAATTTTCTCAAGAGCTGTGAGAGCAAATGAGTTACAACTTCACTTGCACAAATTTGGTGTTACAAAGAAAAAAGGTAACCCTTGTGGGTTTTATCTATTTGCATTCTGTTTTCAATTTGGAGCTAAGTTTTGGAAGACACTTTTCCCAGTACAGTATTTATGTGCAGACCTCGAAGTTTACTGCACACAGCTCCTCATCTGTCTCAGGAGGGCTCAAGGAGGACACTGCTTGCACCCTTCAAGCTGCAGGACAGAGATATTGGAGACTCACAGGCTCTTGCTGCATTGGTGCATCCCTGATGATTGCCAATAAAACAAGCATTTCTTAAGGACTTGGTACTATACATAAAAGCAGGAATACAGAAGATGCCCAAAATAAATAAACGCATACTGTAAGCTACCAAATTATTTTAAGAGCCCTTTCATTCTTATATCAAACTGACATTTCATAAAATACACTAGCACCAAAATGAACAGCATCCCCTGGACATTCTGTACAGACACAGAGTCAAGAGAAAAAGCATTTGTGGTCTCTTTTACTTAGACTAAAGGGTGACCTAAATTAACACTGAGTTAGAGATAACAAAAAGACCTCCAGCAGTAAGGAGCTGAACATAAATCTGATTGTTTCAATTACTGTCATCATGATTTCTCAGAAGGAAGCAGCTCAGCCTTCACCTGCAATTCTGTTAGGACTGATTCTCAACCTGAAAAGGGGGCATTTATCACTGCTGGGTGTATGCTCATGCTCAAGACAGGATGCCAAAAATTTCCCTTCATGACGACATCTGACTTCACTCACGTAACACAAATCCCTCAGTTGCCAGGATTCCATCCACACCTCCAACCCTGCTGTTAACAACCACCATAAGATTTTATCTGTGATGTTGGCTGAGCCAAGAAGATGTGCTGGCTGACACAAACTCCAGTCAAACTGAGTTCATTAAGTATTCCTCCTCCCTCTGCTCACTGACTTTGACAAATCAAGGAGCACTGTTCCCACTCAGAGTTTCTTATTCCCATGTAAGGTGGTGACAAATTTGGATTTTCCAGAACAGGCTCAACAAAATATGGGCAGAATTCTAGTGATAAACTTGCATGAATAAAACTGGTGACCAAACTACCATGTCCCCTTTCCTCTTTTCAGGAATCACACATTTATGAAACAGAAGATTTAGGCACCACCACCAAAGCAGAAAAAATAATTGAAGGGTTCACTTCATATTTTACTGGCAATGAAAACCTACATATAGAATCACAGAGTGGTCTGAGTAAAAAGGTCCCTTAAAGATCATCAAGTCCCAGCTGTCTGCCATGGGCTGGGCACCTTTCACTCGACCTGATGGAGCTGCTCAGAGCCAAACTGGCCGTGAACACTGCCAGGGCTGGGGCATCCACAGCTGCTCTGGGCAACCTGAGGCACCCTCACAGTGAAGGATTTCTTCCTTACATCTGACCTTAACCCACCCTTCATCAGTTTATTTCACTGCTGCCTGTCCTGCCAGCACAGCCCTATAAAGGGCTCCCTTTGGGCAAGGACAGGTGCTGTGAAGTCTCCCTGGAGCCTTCTCTGCTCCAGGCTGAACAAACCCAACTGCCCAGCCTGTCTTCACAGGAGATGTGCTCCAGCCCTCACCGTTTGTGTCAGAGGTTCCAACTCGAGTCCTCAGGTTCTTCTGAATTTCTAATGCCATACAACTCAGTTCAGCATCTCCTTTTTAAGCTTCCTGTTGCCTACTGATTTCTCAGTTGCTGAAAAATCTCCTAGTGTTATCTGGCAACAAAATCTGGGCATAAGAATAGTCCTGAAAACAATATTTTATGCAAGGTTAATGCCAGAAGTATAAACAATAAAATGCTAATAAAATATTAAAAGCCATAAAAGATACCATAAATATAAATATAGAGATGAAATTTCTCCCTCCGCTCCTTGTTACCATTCACAAATTATAAACTCAGGTAAGGACTACTCAGTATTTGCAAATCCATTAGAATAAAAAGCATCGATTCTGAATCATCTATCATTTAGACAGTGAAAATCTATTGTGATATTCATAAATGTTATCCCAAAAAGATTTTTATCACCATTCATAATACTTTCATTATCATAAATAAATATATCTCGAAAAAGTTATACCAGAAAACTGAATTACAGCATCCAAGTTCTACTCAAAAGCGAGACTTGGTGTTTTTCCATTCAAACTTTTCATTAATGTGTATATTGCCACAGAATGAACAAAGATACTGAACTTAGACACTTGTTTTTTAAGGCACTTTAGGACAATTTCATACCTCAAAATAGTACAGTATTTTGTTACCCCTGACATTTGTTTTATCTCAATACTGACTTTCAATTTCTGTTGCAATTTCTTTTTCTTCCTTGAGAGGAGAAATCACTCCAGCTGTAAGGACAACAGTAATTTTCTTAAGTAACTCAGTAATTTTTTCAACGTTCTTCAGTCCTTCACAATAGCTGGTAAATCAGCATTTAGCCAAATATGTGTCAGCACCCTCAGCCAAGATGCCCATAGCCATTGACACAGAAGAGAAACTCCCCAGCTGTATGCAATACCTGTTCCAAAATTAATCAACACCAGAAAATAGCAGTAAAATAATTCTTGAAAGACTACCAAGCAAATACACTAAGGAAGTAAAAAGGACTTGTAAGGTTAACTGCATTACTGCTACATAGTGACACCTGATAAATATGTTTTGGGACAGCTTTCCAATCATAAAAATAATCTAAAGGGCAGCTTAAAAAAGAGGGGAGAAAAGCACTGTAGATATTCAGTTGGAAACTGCAGTGTTCTGGAAAGAAAATTTCAAATTCATCCTTATTTTCTCTGATTTTTAACAAGCATCCTGAAACAGGAAAACTGTACCTATTTTAAGAAGCAGGCCTTTGCCTGTGCACTTGAAAAACTTAGGAAGGCCATTTTCCTTTTCTTTTCCACTCTACAGATCCAGGGCAGCAGTCTCCACTTCCCCATCACTCCAGTCAGACCCTCAGAAGACAAAAGGCTGTGTAGAGCAGAAGTCTATAGCAGAAGTTTGAAACCCACAGTCCATTCATTCCCTTCAAGTATTTATGGTTTAGCCTTTGAAATTATTTGTAAAATGCCTATTCTGCTTTGTAATATTTTTGTTTGTGAAAATTAAATGCGAGACCAGACCCTCCAAAGCACCAGCACTTAAACACTGATAAATTTCAGTGACTACAAAGATAACATGAGCCAGCACATTCCCAAGTAAGTAAAAGTCTAACCCATGATAGGGATCATTTTCAGTTTCCTACAATGTTTAATTTCCTCAAATAAAACATTCGCCCTCCTAGTTGAACAAAGGCTTTTAAAACATCCCACAGTTGCATCATTATTTGATTATTTAATTCAAAAGTACAAGCAATGCCTGGCCATGGGAATGACAAGCACTAAGTACACACTATACAAAATATAAAGATAAATTAAAACCAGCTATCTGGGAAGTACACAGAAGTTTGAGAAGACTGGAAGCTTCACACTTCCTCATTTATCTTTTAATGGAAAAAACTGACATTAGCTGAAAAATTATTGATTTTCTGTGCTGTTACCTGTGGGTAACTAACTAAAGATTTTAAATTCATTTTTGCAGCATACCAGGATTGCTTAAAAAGAAAAATATCAGAGAGGTCTGCTTGAATTACTTTCTGGGTCCCACAACACATACAGACATTTATTTCTGTTCAGACTTGTCCTCCTAAATGAGAAACCTGCATTTGGAAGATGCACCATTATGTTTAAATCTGCTTCAGCATGGCTGAGATGTATAATCCACCTTGACAGAAACACCAACCTAAAGTGCAAGAATATTTCACTTGCTGCTATTAAGAAATGGCACCTTACACTGCTTCTAGGCATAAGAACTGGTAGGAAAATAACCCATTTTCCTTGGTATGCCTGCACAGTGAGTATCCAGGCCTTCTGTTCTCCAAGGTTTTTTTTCCTTTTATACCCCCAGCCCCTGGCACTACCCCCCAAGATCTCCTGAGATCCTAAGGACCCTTAGGAGAAGCACACAGAGATGGCAGCTGGAGGGAACAGGCATGGAGCATCCCCAGCCTGGCCCAGGGGACATGCTTGTGGCACCAGGAGCAGCAGTGAGCCTGGGCACAGCTCTGGAATTCCAAGAGCATTGAATTAACAGGTGGGGAGTGACCTGTGCAGGACAGACAGAATGATAAAGAGGGCAAGAGCTGTGGAAGATGTCTCAGTGCTGGAAAGCCAGAAGGGATGAACACACCCCTGGTGCATTTGGATCTTAAAAAATTAGATTCAAAAAAAGTTTGTACTCATTACATTTCTTTATAAGAAACTAAATTTCACCTACAAACAGATTTAGCAATGTTGGTGGTTTTCTCAGTGTTATATCACACAGCTATGACACATTTTTCATGGCAAGCCACCCAAGAATCAGCCAAGAAAGCAGAACTATGTGTTCCCCAAGATATCTGCAGCCTTAAGAGCAGTTTGTTTCCACTAGTTTCCAAAATGGGAAGGCTGCCATAGATGTTGAAGAATAAAATCTCTGAAGCTGCCATACCCCCCACAAGCACGCTCAGTGTTCCTCAGCGCCGAGCGCAGTGCCCACAACCAGACAAAGCAGAACAAAACAAAAACATCATTTTTTAACTATGTTCATTACCTTTGAACTTATGCAATGGCATTAAAAAAAAACCTTCTTTCTTATGAGATACTGCCTTTTCCCTACAGAGATCTATGAGCCTAATATACATCAATGACAACCTCAACAGTTCTGGTTTACTGTACGTAAAGCCCCTTCATCTGGTGTTAGCTAGCTGCTCCCCTTAGGGGAAATTCACCCTGTTTATCAAGTTATTGTTATTATCTACCTGCATTTTACACATTATTCCCTACTCCATCTTTGAAATTATTCTTACTGATTTAGTACAAAAAGACATGCGAAAAAGAATGAAGAAAATGTAGAAGATTCTAAAGTCAATGGAGTCATACTTTACAAAAGAATTCTGTGTAACTTTAAAATAATTCAAATAGTCAATAATTTAGTAGAGATAGTAAAGTAATAGAAATACTAAAGAGATACAGTGCAGGTTCATGACTGGTATTTGACAGCTTTATGCAAAATGATTGAGCTAATGCGCTCACAAAGTTAAGAAGAAAGCATAAAAATCTGAAAACACTGAATAAATCTTTAAAAATGCTGAAGAACATTGAGGGGGAAGTCTAATAATGAATACATCAGGAGGTAAGTTCACTAGAAATACCATAAGGTGGCAGGGAATAATAGTATCTCCGTGCCTTTGCACCACAAGCCAGCAGCCCAGGGCCAGTACAGCCCTGGGCTGGGCAGGCAGCAGGAATCAGAGCTGGAGGCAACAACCCCTCCTTCCTTCTCTGCCCCGTGCTGCTCTCACACAGAGCAACATTCCAACTATTAGAACGGGCTGGTGTCAGAGAGGACAAGTGGGTGTTTGGCTCTACAAAGGTCATACAGCTGGGAGAAAAATGAGGCACCCAGCAAGGCACAAAACATCAGGAGAACCATGGGCAGGGATCTGCTACACAGCCCCTGCAGAACAGGGCTGGGCATCTCAGCTGGGAACCTAAACCCAAGGGCATTAAGAAAAATATCACAGCTTTAGGAAAGGCCACATGATTGCAACTGGCTGTTTTAGCTGAACCTACTCTTTGTGAATTATCGTTACCTTGTTTTGGCCAAAATACTATGAAAACCCAAATAATTTGATGACTAGGAATTCATTAATTTTAAAGACAAAAAATCTGACACCCTCTCCTCTTCCTAATGTGGCTCAGAAAATTTAGATTTGCAGCAGGAAGATCGAGACACAGAGCAGATGTTATGGAAAGGGTAGGAGCTATGAGCCCAAGCTGCCATGTCATTGCTACATTTCAGAGCATCTGCAGATCCAACCACAACCTTGGCATCACCAGAAATGGCAATTAAAAGCATATCATAGATGCCCAGAAAATGGCAATTAAAAGCATATCATAGATGCCTTCTGAAGCTGTCTCTTTGCCTTGAACTCACAGATACTGCACAACCATATGGAGCTATTGGGGAGTCCTGTAAGGGTCAGCTGGGCTAATTCTAACCCTCATTTCTGACTTGGTTTGAGGCCTCCCCCAATAATCCTCAATACACATCAAAAGAAAGAACAACCATTATTGTATTAATTAAAGACTGAAGCCACTCTTTTTATTAATTGCAGGCTCTGTCACAAAACAGTATTTATGGTGACTGGGCAAGAGGCAGAGTATGCAGCTACTAGAGAAAATACCTTGTTTGGGCTTTTTAAAGATTATTTTGCATTGCAAATAATAATTGCATGGCCTTGCCTGTCACTGAATTGCATACTGCAAACTGACCACGGGTTTTGTATGTCGGCTATGCTACCAGTTATTAGGAGGACCAAGAAAAGCCTGCTCAGTGGAACAGCATGTAATTTACATTTAGCTTTCCACAGCATATTTGCACACCCACACAATATAGGTCACAGTTAAGGAGAGTTAGAGAACTCTTTTTTTCCCTTCAGTCAGAGAATGCATTATTTTTGCCCATAATTATGCCACCCAAGAATAGTACACCAGGTAGCAACTGTGACCTGCCTATACTTCCTAGAAGTTACACACAGAACAGAGTTGTCAGGCTCAAGTGAATGTGGAAAGACAATGTGCATTTAACTGAGAGGAAGGGGTGGGGGGGGGAAAGGAGATGGATTTTAGCATTCCTCAATCATTACATGGGAAAATAATTTGTCTAGCTACAGACAGACTCATCCCCTGCCTGCTCTACAGCTCTATTTCATATCATTCCTATCCTTCTGATTTTGGCAAGCATCTTAAGGAGCTTGTTCTCCCAAAACAGAATAAATTCCAGAAGCATGGACTTAAACAGAAAAGCAGCACAGTTACTTAGCAGAGGGATGTATATGCCATGTTCACATTGGGGTCAGAGGGACTTCACAATGACTCAACACCAACTGCAGCTATTTCGGATCTCAGCAAGCTGTTTTATGTCGAAGCTTCTTCCTTTTAACTAAGTATCGTTTCCACCATTAGCCACCACTTTCTCACCCAGCTGACCCACTCTACTCTGAAAGAAACATTTGTCACTGAACTAACCACTCCAGATTCTCATTTTCAAGATGAAAGTCCCTTTATCTAGTCCATTTCTTGCCGTTTCTGTAGCTCTCCATCAGTGATTCTGCCTTTCCATTTCCCCTAGATCTATCTTTACCAGGTGACAACACAGCTAACTTGCTCCCTAAATTCCAACATATAAAAGAAAATAAGTTGCTCTCCACTATTTTCCCTGAAAATAGTTTAATTAAAGAAACTTTTATCTTGTGGCTAAAATCTAAAAAATTGTAATCTAGTTAGATGAGCCACAGTCTCCGGGGTAATTTCTCTCCCATTTCTCCTATAACACTGCCATTTCTTTCCAAAGAAGATTGATTTTCAAAGGCAGAAGGAAGAAACAGTTAAATGCTGTTTTCCTGAAAAAAGATCAAAAGGATGCCACAGATCCCTGAGAAGGTCAGCTATAAAAATCCTAATAAAGTAGAAATGGGAGCAAGAGTGCACTTGCAGTCCCACTGCAGACGCAGGTTGACTACACACAGGACAGACACAGTGAAGGCAGAGAGGAAACAGGAAGAAGAATCATCAGTCTGCAACCATTCCTGTACGATGTTAACAGAAATTTCTCTTGACCCAAATTCCATTTAACATCACCTTATCCCTACTGGGTTTGTCACAGGGGAAGAGGTTGGAGTAGCAACAAGAACTGAGAGACACCGCTGCATCACATAATCTGAATAAAATGAAGTCATGCTATATTAAGCAGGATGAGCGGGGCATTTCTATCCCAGCTTGTCTATTCCATGATACACAAAAATTAAGATCCATGTGACCCTGCCACAAGAGACCCTGAGGAAAAGAATGCTCACTCCAGCTGCTCAGTGTGTCCAAGTCCTGAGCAGTGGCCTGGACCTCACAGCAAGCTGTTCCCTTTTCCAAGTGGCATGGCCCTTGTCATGCTCCCCCACACCTGGCACTACTGCTTTATTTCCTTTCTCATTTATTTATTATTTAGCCTTTTCTCATTTAAACTGTCAGCATGAGCCATGAAAGTCCCACCAATTCCACTGCCCGTATCCAAGGTCAATTAGCAGTCACCACCAAGGTTTCTCTAACTTTTTAGGCTCCCACCACACACATTTTACAGGAAGCAGGAACTGCTACAGAGCAAAGTCCTTCTATTGCTTTTCATTTTCCAGTATTGATCAGGTCAGCTACTGCTGGGCAGATGTAGCCTAGGCCTCCTCTGTCTGAACAGGTAAACTTCACTCCATGGCACAGGTTTCATACAGACTCTTCTTTGAGCTTGGTAGATTTTCTGTTGAGAAATGTTTCAGTTCATCACCTGAGAAAGTGTATCACATTCCAAGATAAGGTTTCTTGAAATCGATGTTTAGATCATTCTTAGACAAATGTTACCTACTTTGGGCTGACTTGTTTTCATAACAAAGCAATCCCAGATCTATGCTCTACTCTACTGATGTAAAGGATCCAACACATCATTTTAACACCTCTGCATCCTTCACAATCATCCTGTACCTTTTGCTTGCTTCCTTCAACACCTACGCTGATATGGCAAATTCAACACACACACACAAAAAGTAAGCATTTACTTTAGTATTCCACTGTGAAGGATTTTTTTAAAATCTCATTAAACTTAGCTTACGAAAGAAACACAAGCCTGAAGGAAATTCTTGGAGAAATTCCTTTTTGATGTCTTAATTACCCAGAGTAACATTTCCCATGAAACTTATCACAGAAACGGCTGCCTTTTCCCATACCAGGATAGTCAAAACCTTCCAAACCAGAAAACATTTAGTTACAAGGAAAAGAGAGGAAAAAAAAACCAAACTCCCAGAAATCTCTAGGAACTGTTTGAATTGTTCAGTGTTTAAAAAAAAATATTAGAAAATACAGGAGTAATGTACAAGTATTTGCTGCCCTATACATGAGGCAGAGGGGCTAATTAAATCATTAGGACAGGCTCATTTTAGACATACACACACATTAAAAATATAAACACACACACATCTTCAGTAGCAAAGGGCTGGCGGTTCCTTCCTGTCTCCCACTGCAGGGACAGCAGGTTCTCCAGCATGGCACAGGCACAGAAGGCTGACTAAAGTCCCTTAAGAAATACAGCCCTCCTGAGACAAAGCCCCATGGTAAAGAAGCAAAAATTCCCAGGGAAGAAACCTTGCTGATATCCCACGTACTTGGAAGAACAAGAACAGACTCATTCACTTCCTCCACGCTAAGAAATCCATCGGTGGGCTGTGGCTCAGCTGAAATGTACAGCACCCAGGGGTGCACACACACAGCCACACACACCTGTGCCAGAGGAATAAAGGAAGAAGTAGCATGAACACTCTCTGCTCATCTTCAGAGTGGACTGGAGAAAGAAGTGAAAGGAGAGCAGTCTCATGCCTACCACCATCTGCAATAGAGCAGGAGGCCAGGAGTGCCCTACCACACGAGTCACAGAGCTTTAACTTTCCACAGCCACGGCAGCTTGTCATAATGTAGTATTTACTGTAATCCTACCCAAATCGCTTCTCAGATGCAGAGCAACTCTGACACCTGTCAGTAAAGTTTTTGATGGCTGTATAAAAACACATCTGAGCATATACATACACAGAGTACAGCCCTTCAACACCAGCACTTGGGAAAAAAACCCCACGTGCGTTCCTACAAGTATATGCAAACCAGTGTTCACAGCACAGACATTTATGAACGAGCTCCCAGAATGGGCTGAGAGCGAAAATATTCCACAATAAGCAAGGCTGCAGTCAAGGCCCCCCACAGTACAGCTGTAAGAGCTCTGGAGGATCTGGGAGAGCAATGGCAAATTAATGGGAAGTGGAAGAAGCATGCTTGATGAACTACAGTACAACAAAGGGTGCCTCTTTCAGCCTCCAGTAGCAAGGGGAAATGTTTAGGAATCTTCAGTAATAAACTCTCCAAACTCTACTGTTTTCCAGATATACATTCTGCCATGTACTTGGAAAGAAAAGGTTGTTTAAATATAAAACTGTTACAGTTCTCAAATAATCAGTGTTGTACACCTCTCTGTTAATTTATCTACGGTGGAGAGAAAAGATGAAGTAGTCTTCTTGTGTAATTTTAAACAAAAAGAAAAGAAAAGAGTATTTATTAAATACACAAAAAATGCTTCACTAAACATATAAGATCCATAACAACAACATCTGTTTAACCTCTAAAGGTCAAGGTCATGTCATTTACACCAAGATAAAAAGGCTAATTATAGTATCTACAGCTGTATGGGCAAAGGCTGGTTATTAGAAAAGAACTATTATAAACCAAACACAATTACACTGCATAGAAACCATTAGATACTTGATGAGATTTTAATCTTTGAGCTGGTATCATTCTGCAAGTTAATCATCTAGAGAACAGAAAATCTGTTAGGAATGCAATTAAATGTAGTAGTCCCATTAAAATTGAGCTGATATAGTTAATTGTAGTCCTAAAATAGCAATTTCCTCACACCTTCACTAAGCAATTTTTTTCATCTACTGAGTAATAGTCTATTTAAGGAACACTTTTCACTTAAACTCTCAAATAAGATTTGTGAATACTTTTGTTCTCTCACGCTACCCCATACAAGTTGCACTGACGTTTGCTATTTGACCTTGGCTTCCTGATTTGCTCTGAGAAGTCCAGCAAGGTCTTGTTTCAGTTACTGTTAGTCCATGGTACCTGCATTGCTGAAGCTTTCGGGAAGAAAATCACCAATGTATCCTCGCAGCACACGACAGCAATTAGAAACTGACATGAAACGACGAGCCAATGGCAAAGCTCACGTCATACAGTCGTTCTAAGCATCAGCACTTTGGGCAAACACATTCTTTTCAAACATCAGTTTTAATTAATACATCTTCAAAGTACTTGGAAGGGATTTGCACCCTTGCTAGCAAATTGGCAATACAGGCCGTTCCTGCCTTTTTTGGAGAGAAACAGAACGAAAGCAAAAAGGTATCCTGAGAGCGCATCAACTTGGCGACAGCTAATCTGCAACTGAACCTCGCAGACCACACAGTTTATTGGAGCATTTTAAATTGCTCTGCAGGGAAGGGCGAAAAAAATCACGACTTCGGGGAGCGCCAGGGAAGCCGGGGCTGACACCGGCGCATCTCTCTGCGCGGATGCCGTTACGTAACCCGGCCCGGCCCCCCCGGTCCGGATGCTCCGGCTGCGCCCCGGGGCCTCAGAGCCGCGGCCGGGCCGGGCCACGGCCCCAGCCCCGGTCCCGGCCTCAGCCCCGGGCTCGCCGCCGCCGCGCCCCGGCCGCTCCCGCCTCCCCCGGCGGCACCGCCGCGCCCCGCCGCGGCACCGGCACCGCGCAGCGCCCGCCGAGCCCGGCTCCGCCGCCGCCCGACCCGGGAATCCCCGCACGGCCCGGCCCGGCCCGGCCCGCCGCTCCGGGCCCGCACCCGCGCCCCCAGCGCCGCCGCTCCGCGCCCACCTCCTGGCCGGGATCCGCGGCGCATCCCCGCTGCGGCCCGGGAGGCTGCGCCCCGCCGCTCCCGCTCCCTCCCGCCGCAGCTCCCCGCCCGCCTGACGGAGGGAGGGAAGGAGGGAGGGGGCGGGCAGCCGCAGCCCCGCCGCGCCGCCCCCCGCCCCCGCCCGCCGGCCAAGGTGCCCTCCGCCCGCCGTACCCACCTGCGGCAGCGCCACGGGCCCGGGCACAGGTGCGGGCACCGGGCTGAGGAGGGGCTGGCGCAGGGATGCTCTGCCGAGCGCGGCTGCGGCCCTCTGCGCGTAGCGGCGGGGCGGCGCCGGGGCTCGGCTCGGCTCGGCTCGGCTCGGCACGGCACGGCTCGGCACGGCTCAGTTCGGCACGGCACGGCACGGCACCTCGCCGTCCCTCCCGCAGCCGGCCCCGCTGCGCACAGCAAAGCCCCGAGTCGGGGTGCTGCCGGCGTGACGGAAAAACCGGGCAGCGGCGGGGAGCGCGTAACGGGCTTCGGTCATGACATCAGGTCTGGAATGAAACGGGAAAGCACGTGCTGTGCTGGAGCAGAGGCACCTCCGTGCCAGGGGCGGCAGGACGGCGTCAGACAAAGGGGTGCCGCCGAGGGACAGCGCTCTCAGCAGCAGCCTAAGCGCCTTTCCCCACCCCGGCTTGGTGACACAAGCACGACACCCAAGCTTGCACCGTCACCCTCCCGCAGTGGTCACTGCTTTAGCTGATCAATCTTTGTCAGCTGATAATGGGAGGTTGTAAAAAACCACATTACGTGCGCCAGAAAGCTGCCGTAGAAATGACTCCTCTGGTTTAATTTGAATTAGGTTTTTGCGGGTTATTTTGTTTTGGTAGGTTGGTTTTTTGGGGATGGGGAATTGGTTTTTTTCCCCTGTAGATCCTCCATCACAGCTTTTTCAACATCCTTAATAGCTTAAACGCCTTTGGAAAGGGGAAGCTGGACTGTCTTGTGTAGTGAACCCACGGAGTGGAACAGGTCACCCTGCTGTGGAGCGGGCAGGCTGTAGACTCATCGGTCTGGTTGTGAAACGCCTCTGGCACCCTGGTCCTTCTGCTTGGGCCTGGTCACTCCCTGTCCCCAGGGCAGGGCTGGTCACTCCCTGTCTCCATGGCTGGTGCACCTCCTGCCCTCCAGAGGTGGCTCTGAGGTCTCTCAGCAAACTGTACTCAGACTTTTTAAACCCCCCACCTCAGCCCTGCTCTCTGGTTCATGGTAACAAGATTGGAAATAGATGCTGTCGTCCAAGAAAATCAATTGAAATCCCTGGAGACCCAGATGCCACCGCCAGCAAATTTCAATAAGAGAATGGGGAAAAAGGACAAATACTGCAGAAAAAAGTAGATTTACAGAATTCTATAAATTATTGAACCTACACTACTCATTAGGCAAAGACAGGCTGTGTGATGCTGATTTATGTTTTTCCTATTTCTCAAACTAGCAGTTGCAAATTTGGCAGTATCATTGTGCAACAAAGGGCACCCTGGCATACAAAAGCCATACTCATTTTCCTATTTTAGCAGAGACCTCCACAGAAGGATCCCTTGACATAGTATTTTTTGTGGAACTTCTCAGATAAGCTTCTTGGAAAAAAACTTTATTCTTTCAGCTGAACCTGAAAGTGTCATTTTCCATGTGGTTGAATAAAGCGACGAAATTCATTAAGTAATACTTTTTTTTTTTTCTTTTTGGTGTTCTGTTTCCAAGAGCTGGAGCAGGAAGAGCATTAAGCGGAACTTTGGTGGGTGTCACAGTAAGTTTTCGTGTAAAATCCACAGAAAGATTAAGTACAAAGCCACATACATTACAGAGCACATTTAAGATTGGATTATTAGAGTGCAAAGCCTCTCCCCCAATTAAGGTGCAAACCAGGCAATATGCCAATGTCAGCAGTACATTGGATATTATTTACCAGTAAGTGGAGGGGACAGGGGGGCGGGAGAGAGAGAAAAATAGCTAAAAGGAAGCAGGGGGCATCGGGAGGGAAGAGAATGACAGAGAAACGTCACTGTGCTAGAAAGATATCACCACCCGTGGATCCAGAGATGGTATCCTGTTACTCCTCTTTTGGTCTTCTCCACTGGGGGGGTGCCATGCAATGTAGATTTCAATGGGTTAATACCTTCAGGTGGGAACACCCAAGCACCCGCCCTCCATGGGAAGGGATGTTTTACACTGTCTTTTGCTACACTGGATCTGTCGCAGCATTGTGGATCCTGTGCAGTCCCTTGGTGGAACGCCTCAAAAATGAGTCTGGGGACTGCTTTGGGGGTCTTTAATGGCTTACACATGACAGCTGCCTCTGACATCAGCACAGTCATGCCCCATCACAAGGGATGCATGTGTGTGACTGTTAATGTCCCTTGTGGATGTGACCTGGGCCACTTGCATGCCGGACAACTGGCATGATAAAAACGCCATCCCTTCACTGGCATGTCTGCTTCTTATCTGGCTGAAAGCTCAGCTTGCAGCCTCCAAGGGTGGGTGTTCATTCCCTGTGTCTCATGTGGAGCAGAGGCTTCAGCACATCCCAAAACCTCTCCCCATCCAGCCTGGCCGCATTGGGGAGAGTGCAAACCTCGCCTCAGGGAGTCTGTGGCTACAGCTCCTCCCGCCAGACCCAGAGCCAGAGCTGATGTTCCAGCACAGCTGCTGAGCTGGCTTTCCCTGTGGATACACTCTTCCTCCCCAGCCTTGATTACTTCTCCTTAGGCTCCTTCATCTTCAAGCTCCCATCAGGTACCTTAACTCACAGTTCAGTATCCCAGATTCAGGCAGGGTGGGCTTCCTGCAGCTTCTTTAGACACTTTGCCATGGTGGACAAAGTCCTTTGATGAATATAACAGTGTTTAATACAATAATGATTTTTTAGTCTCTTACAAACAATAATACCAGGAATGTAATAACTTATTTTTCTTCTAAAATAAATAAACAACAGAGCTGGGAGGTAGAAGTGTCTTAAGGTTCATTCAAAAACCCCATTTCAGAGGTCACTCAATCTCTGTGACCTGAAAGAAATTCCAGGAAAATCTATTGTTAATTACCTCACTTGTTTCTGAACATTTCATTCTTTAATATTCTCTAATGATCTTGATACCAAATTCTTAAGTGCCTGTTCTACAGAGGGGTTTGCCTATACTTACACCAAAGAAAAACAAACATGTGGAAGGGTAGCTTAAATATTGTTTTAAAATAACAGTTATGTTATGTGGATGGCAAACAAAGATGGATGACAAAGTGCCATGTATACACACAGGTACCCTTATCTTCTAAGGTCTTAACTGATAGAACTTATATAGAACTTACACTTCTGCATGGAACTGATTCTTTTGATAACTGTAATCATTCCCATTCTCTACATCAGGCAGCAGGGAAGTTTACTAAATATAAAATGGAATGTTTGCTTACCAGCCCTATGCCGAGGATAAGCAGATCTATGGACATTGAAAATACTTACTTACAGAACTTTTTTGTTATACTTTTATTTTCTCCTGTAATAAGCAATATTGTTGTTTCAGTGCTGTCATTTATTGTTGGGGGGGTATGTGTTTGGCAAAACAGTACCCTTAGTCAAGGCACTTAGTAAGAGACACATTTTTAAAAAAATATTTTTGTAAATTATACCTTGCATTTTTGCAAATTCATTGAATTATGAAAATCTGTAAGAGTACAGTAGTAATAACAAGTGAATGGAAGTGCTTTAATGAAAAAGCATGAAGTGGAGCACCAAAGAACATTTAAGAGTGTGTGATAATAAACAAGAGGGAGACCTTGGGAGGCAGGCTCATAGCAGGCAGAAGCTGTGAAAAGAAAAGGCAGGCGCCAGCTGATGGAAACTGGATGTGCCCTAGATTAGGGGAGTGCAAGAGCCATCTCCAAGAATCAGAAAGCACAGCTGCCATTAGGATCCAGTAACCAGATCAACATACCCTTTTTTGACAGATAATGACCACCCAACACAACATTATTTACTTTCCTCTGAGTCCTCTTCAGGGCTGAATTGGTTAGAATACTTCTAGATGAGCACTGTTGCACCTAAATAGCCTAAAATTACTTGTGTGAAAACATTTTCCTGATGATGCAACATTACTCAAGGTAGGCAAAATGAAAACTGACTCTGAGTAGCTGTAGAAAGATCTGACAATAGTGAGCAACAGGGCAATGAGATGGTGGCTGAAAGTCTGTCAATAATTAGGAATTAATGTAAACAGTAATGAAAATAACCCTCACTAAACTTACATAATAATGGGCAACAAATTAGCCTTTATTACTTGGAGTCATTGTGAGTAGTTTTCTGCAAACATTGGTTTGCTACTCAGCAGTAGTCCAAAAGGCAAACAGTGTTGGAAATTGCTTCAAAAGCAGCAGAAAACAAAGTAGGAAAGCTCATTACAACCTTGTCTAAATGTTGTTGCACTTGAGTGCTGTGTACAGTTCCAGTTCCTTTATATGATAATGTGAAACTAGAAAATGCATATATGCAATTGAAAAAATATATGCAGAGGTATGGGAGTGCATCTGTGTGAGGAGACAATTCTAGCTGAAGAGCAGACTGAGAAAGGATTGTATTTTGATCTATAAAATCCCCAGTGATACACAGGAGGCTGACAGGAAGCAATCATGTGCTGGTTGTTATCACACAAGATTTTGGGAAGACTCAGTAAAAGATCAGGCAGAGGGTTTAAAACAAGAACTGGGAAAAACTTTTTCATACAGTGTTATTAAATCAGAGTTCTATTTAGAATATCCCTATTCAATGAAAGAAATCAGATAAACAAACCTGAAATGCAGTTTGTCAGAACTCCAAGAATCTCTGAAGACAAATATAATAAATCAGCTGGAGTAGTTCAATCTCACATAAACAAAGTCTGTATGGTTGATATGGTTAACAATATCCACTCAAAGATAACACAAAGTTTGTTTTATACTTGATTTTGGCAGTGGTTAGCAGTCCCACTACTCATTTTCAGCACAATGCATGGTTTCTTTACTGTACAGAGTGCAAAAGCAACACTTTGAGTTTAAACACTTGAGCTATACATTTTAAACAAGAGAAAAAAATCTCAGGTTTGAAGGGTTGTAACTACAATCCTTATAACCCTGCTGGCTATTACCAGCCCTGTACTTTCTATTCTAGACTCAGTTCTTTCAAGCTTCAGTATTTAAAGGACTTTTTCTTAGTAACTCCACTAGAATAGCTTTAAAAGGGTCACAGTGGTACAGTTTCCTCTGTGCTCCCTGAGAACTATCTAAATAATATATTTTTCCAAAGAAACAGCTTCAAAGAGTTTCAGAGGGTCTCCAGGATAAAATTCCAAGAATGCTGTTATATATGGGCATCGAGGCCATTTTTGTATCCTTGGCCTTTAAACAGGCAAAGGGTAAAACATAAGTGACAGCTGTTTATGGATAACCCATGTCTAAAATTCTGGCCATAATTTTAAGTAGCTTAGTTGGTATGCTACCACATAGAAGAAAGGCAGCAAATTTTAATGTCCCCAGCATTATTATAAGAAGTGAATTCAGAATACAAGTGAATTTTGTGGACTTGATTAAAATTTAAAAATATCAGTGGGTCAAAACATGCACTGCATGTATTCACATGTTTTTTGTTTTGCTGATTAAACATAACTTCCCTCCTGCTAGCCTTAACTATAACTGACACATAAGAAAGGGGATTTAGTGTGCCCAGCATGAAGATAATCAGCATTCCAACACTTAAAATAACTTTCAGCCATCTTGCAATTTTATTTGTGAAGCTGCTTACAATTTCAAGTTTAGAAACTATTTCCAGCATATATTTGCATTTTCAATAGTTCTGATGTCCACATACTCTGCTCTGTTAACACTGCTCTGTATCTTTTAAAATGGCATCTGAAAAATTTACTCACTAGCACTTTCCAAAGACAGAACTTGGCCAGAAGAGCTGGAAGAATTCCCAGTGAAACTTCTGTACTCCCAAGCTCAGAATTTGTAAACACTTTCTCTAAATATAGAGTAGGATCTGATCAGCAGTTAACTCTTCAGTCTTAATAAAGTCCTGCAGATAATGTGTATTAGATATTGCATGTTAACATTGGATTTGGATACACTTTGTGTTGGACAAAGTTCCACCTTCCCAAGGTCAGCAGAATTTCAAGAAAAATTCCTAATAAAAGGATTCAGGTATGGGAGCAGGCAGATGTATAAAATAGATTAAATTAAAGTCTTATAACAATTTATTTATTAATTTTTTATAATCATAAAATGATTTCTACTGGACACAATTCAGTGTGATTTGTGAAGTCTATATTATCTCATTTTCAAAGGTATAAAAGCCATGTTCAACACCAATAGAAACTATGGCTGACGAACACAGCTGAAATCTCAGTCACTTACAGGTAAGCACACTAACTTCTACTTGCTAGCATTAAAGCACTGATACTGCAAAATAACACACCAGAAACCTCAGACAGTTTGGGTGAATTCACTCACCAGCATCAAAAGGAATTATGAGTGACACAGGTTTTTTTCCAGTATAGGAACCTAAGGCTCATTCTCACAGCAGACAGCTTTTACTTACCAGCACAAGGACCTAGAAAAGCAGCCTGCCACTTATCAGCACTGCTATGTAACAATTAAACAGGGAGTGGTGATATCGTATCCAATCAAAAGAGTATTTATACAAACTATAAACAAAGAACTTATATAAACTACAAACAAAGAATAAAACATGAATGTTTTCAGGAAATACACTGAACTCTGAGTGCAATAATGATTTTATTCTAAGTACCTTCTAAAAACCTTTACCCGAATATTAAAAATGACTCTATGGGAGTGACTTGATAGCCTGATTCAGCAGTGACTAAAAGGGAGACATCTGAAAAACAAACTCTACAAGCAGTGTCTTGGACCCTTAGAAATGGAAGTGGGAAAAAGGGTTTTTTGAGCTCCATCCTAATTCTCTTCAGTGGCAGACCTGACTGAACAAGCTGGCAAGGGAGTTCCATAGCCCAAAGCAAGACTGCACACAGAGCACTGATCTTCCATGCCCAGGGATGCCATAGCCCACTGTTCACAGAGACATGTAGTAATAAAAACAAGATTGAGAACAACTAGAATTTGTAACATCACTTCAGGCTGTAAAGGGTATCATCTTCCAACCCCCTGTTTGTGTTGAATGCTTCCTCAAGGACCATTCCAACATGATTCTTCCTTCCCATCTTGGATGGCCAAACACCACCACCAGGTTTCACAATTTTTAAGTGTTTACCCTCCTAGGGATGTTTATACCTCCTAGAGACACGGGCATCCACCCCACTAAAATGGGGGTTTTGGCACAGGAGACTTATCAAGAGGCCAATTCTGCCATACAAATGAGAAGTTGGTTTTTTTCAGCTGCCTATACAGGGATTCCCAGCATTTCACCTGGTACTGTGCACATCCACCACAGCATCCAGGTTTTGCAGCATGTGTCAGACCCTCTGTAAGAGTGTGCTTTCTCATCATGTCTACAGAACAGGACTGATGCTTTCTGAAAATATTGGACTCACTGCACACATTAACTGTACAGTTAAGGATGCAAAGATGCTGCCCAACGATTCTGGGGTTTAGGATTTATGGCAACCTGGGCAGAATTATTTTCCCTGTGCAAATACAGAAAATTCCCAAATGCTACTTGAAATTTACCATGAAAGATGGGAAAACAAAACAGAACAAAACAAAACCATCCAAATACACAAACAAACAGAAAACCCAAACTGGAACTTTTACAGGGGAACACATGAGACAGGATCAGAAACAGGATCCAATTCTCCAGGCTCAACCATAAATCTGTTTTTTCACTAATTTCTACACCAAATTAAGCAGGAATTTTACAGCCTGGTTAACCCATTCAGCCCTTATTCAGTTCTGTTCTTTGTGCTGAATGAAACAACTGCACTTAGGGAAAAGAGCTGCTGGTGAGTCATCAAGGACTGCTTTTAAACAGGTACTACTGGAATGGAGGGAAGGAAAAGGTTTCTCAGGCAACTTTTACTCTACAATTTGCTCCCATTTGAGCATTCTTTTAAAACAGAAAAAAATGTTTTCTTAAAAAATACAAGGTTCATTGCTCTGAATTTAAACTTCTGAACCAATTGATGAAGCGACCATATGGGAGTTGCTGGGAAGCAGGAAGCACCCAAGGGCATGCTTCTCTAGAGTGCATACAACTAGAATGCCTCAATTTTATATCATATTTTAATAATCAGGATATTTCCAATTCAACAAGTAGCATACAGGAATACAAGGAAAAGTAATGGCATTTAAAAATTATCTGTGCACATTTACTCTCCAGCAGTGCTAAAACTGTCTTAATCCTGCTGAAAACTTGACTTGTCCAACTCTTACTTGAACATAGACATTTAAAGCTTCTGGAAAGAAAAAAAACAACACCCCAGTCCCTCAAAACTAACAAAAACAAACCCACAGCCCTAGGCTCCAGTTTCCCCTGCAGTTATAGCCAAAAGACCTCAGGATAAGAAAGCATAAATATAAGAAGTTTTAGTAGTCTGACAGAGTCAAATGTTCCTTTCACTAAACAGCAGAATAATTGTGGCCCAAAGCAACAAAATATTTAAGAATGTACTTTGAATTATTTTCTTGATTGCAGCAATTTTCTTAAATCTAGATGAATACTGTCACGTCTGCTGGTGTTTTTGAAGTTACTTCATTTTCTTTGAACTAACTGCTGTTCTTCACTTTTCAATGCAATTTGGATCATGAGAGATGCCTTCTCTATTTGAACAGAATCTGAATCATTATCAATTAACCACTCAAGTCAGAAAATGCTGGCTCCTTTATTTCCTCCATCATTGTAATTTCCATCTTATAGGAAGGATTCAGGTAAAAACAAGAACTATTTCTGTAATACAAGGTTATATACTATTACAAGAACAACCACCGGTTTACAGTTTTTAATGCCTACAGAATTTTCAAAACTGCGTGTCTGCATATTCAGAAAGAAAAAGGATCATAGAGAGATCAGCTAAGTAACAATTAACAAATAAAAAGTTGTCACTGAAAAAAGCTGTCACTGTCCACAGGAACCATGTCTAGTCACGTTTTCAGTCAGTCAGTCAGCTAGCTGAGGGTCATGTCATTACTTAGTTTCTGTAGAAAAAACACAAGCACAAAAATAGTATCAAAAAGCAACATACCTATTTTTATTTCAAAATACATATTATAATATATAATTATTACAGCAGCATATAAATAAGGCTTTCAATATCTTTAAAAGAATAATACTAAAGTTTTAAGCATGCTTCTCTAACTTTTAAAGAAGCACCTCTTTCTCTGAGCTGTGTGTAAAAGCCACCATTTTTTCTGCAGTATACTGTCAATACAAAACATAGCTATTTTTTTCAATGCATATCACAACTATAATACAATTACTTTTTAAAAACATTTTTGCAAGAGCAGAAAATCATTAAAATATATACATACTAAAATCAAGACTTCAATGAAGGTTTAAGTAAAAAAAAAAAAAGCAAATGAAATCAGGGATGCAGTACTTCTTCCAGACAAGAATAAAGACAAAAATAACCAAGTATTTTATGACAGAAAAAAATATTTTTCAACTTAATAACTACATAATTATTAAAAACACCCAAATTTTTTTAGCAGGGGAAAAACGCAATTAATCCATTTGCTGTGGATTGAAGTCAATCAGCAATGAGTATCAAAAGCCACAGAACTTTGCTCCACATAGCTATGCCTGACATTTCTAACAAAAAGCTGATTAGAAACTCTGCTTTCTAAGGACTATTTTAATATCTTACGCCAGACATTTCGGGTGGATTTGGGGTTTTAGTTTTGTTTGCTTGTGGGTCTCTTGCTTAATAGTTTGGGGGGGCAGAGGTGGTATTTAAATAGAACTACTAGGTAGCAATGAAGAGATTAATTGGAATGCTACAATGCATTCTTCTGACAGATAGCAAATTCTTCCCTTCCTCTTCTATTTTTGAATGACACAGTGTGTGTAACTGGCATCAGACACTGCAGTGAGCTTTTCACAAAATACTCCAAGTAACACAAAGCCCTGAGTGGAGAGCACAAGCTGGTCAACAGCAAGATTTTTAAGAAAGGTCTGCTTTTAGCAACTGCCTAGAAGTAGACACTGTAGTTATCTTCTCAAGCCTACACTGATGTAAAGCAAGGTAGTTTAAAGTGATTATTTCAGCCATAAATACTTGCTTAGCATAAAAGGGGATAACCTCACACCCCAAAAAACTTATATTAGAAAACAAAGTGATGAAGAGAACCCTACTAGTCTGTGTTTCCATCTTTTCTCTGCTACTTTTAACTATTCACATAAACAAATTAATTTTCATTGACTTGTAGGAAAACCAGAGCCTGTAAAATTCATTAGGTGGATTAGTTCAGAATATTAATAGATATGTATTCAAATTTGCCTGTTAAACTAAGTTTGTTGCAAGGTAAAAGAAAATTTTTATAGTCAGAAGTTTGCATTCCAAAAGCATTATGAGTAGCATACTGTTACTGTAAAATCTTTTTTAAGAAACAATTTTGTAAATTGTACTTAAAAAAAGGCTGTTTGCATAAGAAGGTGATGGGGCAAAACTTCAAACGTGTTAAAAAAATAAGTATTTTATTTAATTATTACACTGAATGACATTTATCATTAAGATTCTAGAATTCACAGGTTTTATAATGAATTTTCATCAGAAAACTTTGTCTAGAATAGACGATTTCAGCAATCCAGTCACCTTGTTAGAGACGAAAGGCAAGCAGTACAACAGGACTTTAGAAAGGATTTTTTTGTTAGACAATTATTTCCTTAAGTGAAAACTCACAGAAGTTTTAGCTAGGAAGGTTATTTCCTACAGCTAAAATTAAAAATGAGAAAAGTTAGTATTCTCACATCTTTAAAAAAACCCCACAACTATTTCAGAGGTAGGGAGAACTGCATCTCTTTTCACATGCACAATTTAACCCTTTAATCAAAAGCAAAATATAAGCCTCCAAATTACTGCAAAGCATGTCAGTCAGTCCAGTGCAAAGTCAGGCAGCAGGAAAATCACTTAAATGTGTAGGCCCTTTTGAAAGGCAATCTTTCCTTTTACGTACCACCTCATCTGAATTTGAGAAGTAAACTAAAGGACAAACGAACAAGTAATTCTGTCTATCCTGAAAAGAGATGCCAAGACAACCTGCTAAGAAACTTGGAATCAGGAGCCTGGTGTACAGAAAAAACGGGGATAAATAATTTTTCTAATTTTGGATGCATGTTGTATTTACACTTCTCCAGTAAAAAGTACACAAAGCAGACCTGATATTATATTACCCTTCACTCATAGTTATTCCAAGTTACTTATAATTGCATTCACCAAAGCTGCTGAAAGTTTCAATTAAGTTTTAGCTATAATTTCATGCAGAAAAAAAAGGCCCAGAAATCCAACTATTAAAACAAAAGTTGTGTACAAAAACTAAGGCCATGTTTAGTATCTGCTGCTTATCAAAAAAGCAACTGGGAGGTCCCTAGAAGAAAAGGAGAAAAAGAGCATTTGGGCAAAAGCTTTTTTTGGTCTTTGCAACTCTGTGGTCACAAAGAACATCTATACAAAGGAAGGTACAAAGAGTGAAGCTTAGAGGGAAAATACTGATGCACAGACAGTCATGTGATATTTTCTGAATTACTTAAATCAAAACCTCATATCCCCTAGGAAGACAGTATGGTACTGGAAATATCTGGAAGCTATAGTAATATTTGAGAGTTATTTTGTAGAAAAAAGGGCTTAGCCTTTTCTCCCCCAACTATATTAATCTTTGGCAAGAGTCCTAATGCTGAAAAAAATAAAAATAATTCAAAAATGTGATGAAAGTCAATATAACTTGAAGCAAAGCAATGTTTTAAAAGAACAATTGAATTTTGGTTCCTGAAGGCAGTAAGATATAAAACATCTCTAGGAGTTTAGCTAGCTTTCACAGGCCATAAGCATAAAATAGTTAAGTTCTCAATCTAATTATCTTAAACACCTATGTCAAGTCCTTCACCACAGGCTCTGCTTTATTTTCTCTGCTATCACATATTTCAGCTACACCTGATTCCTGAGACCCAAATATCCCAAACCTTTGGTTTCACCTGACAATCTTACCTGTCCCCCCCATCCCTTTTTATTTACCCTGTCACTCCTCTGCCCTTCAAGGGTCAACTTTTCATCTTTAACCAATGACACTGAGGGCATATGATAGTAATGAAAAAAAGACACACACAAGCTTATGTCTGTTTCATTGTTTATTTTTTGCATACTCTTTTCAATGTCAACTGATTCTCCCAAGTACAAGCGATATTTCTATGAACATCCAGATTGATTTTTATCAACTGGTTCGCTTTTTTCCAAGAATTATAAAAATTGATTTTTATAAAATAAAGTGCACGTGTGTATATATATATATAAGCATACACACCCCAGATATATATGCATGTGTGTGTATACATACACAGATATATAAAAATTATATATATAGAATATATACATAAGTAATATATATATTATATATATAACTAAAGTAATATATATACACATACACGTGTGTGTATACACACAGATATACAAAAAAAAATATATATAGAATATATACATAGCTAAAGTAAAATATATATTATATATATAACTAAAGTAATAGATATAAATATTTTTATATATATATATAACTAAAGTAATATATATACACACATACACATGTGTGTGTGTATACACACACAGATATATCCAAAGTACTCTTTCAATTTGCTAGCTGAGAATAGATTTAGAGTTTATCATAATATGTTTGTATCTAACTTCAAAATCTTTTCCTGTCCCTATGTGAGGTAGCTGAGAGCAGGCTAAGTAAGAGCTGAGGCTGGGTGGGGGTACTCACCTGCTCAGTAAGTTCTCTGGCGCTTGTTTGGCTCCTCGGAGGGTGAGTCTGCCAACCTCACCTTCAATCTCACACCATTCACAATCTTGCCATGCAATGCAGTTATGGCCTCGCTGGCACTTGCTCTGTCTGCAAATTTTGCATAGGCCACATTTTTTCCAGACACAAGATAAACGCTTATCAATTGTCCAAAACGACTGGGCGGGGGAAAAAAGAAAAAGGTCATTTACAGATTTTCCTGCAAAAAAATTTCCAGGCTAAAGCACATACAATTTATTAACTGCAAAATCAGTACTTTTATATCTATGCTCCCAATCTGCATATTCCTCTCTCTTGAATTAGAGGCAGACAAATGACAAATGAACACCAGAAGTTCACAGATGTTTTCTATGAAATATTAGAATAGAACCACAAATATCAATGATCTCTCTCTTATTTACAAGAATACGTAAAGCTGATCAATACTACAGTCCCCAAACACTAAATGGAACTCAAAACACCCCACAAAAACAAAACAAGAAAAAAACCCAAACCAATCAAAAGTAAGACATACACACCCAAGCTGGCAGGTAATTTAGAAGCTAAATCTGCATCTCACTTAAATGAACTTGCTCACTTGTGATTTATCTTTAAAAAGATGTCACTGAAATGACTCAGAAAGCAAGCACTGCAGCTTCAGGGAAAAACAAGAGTATTATTTTTTCTATTTTTTAGGAAGAATAAAGTACTCAGGAGATTCTTAGACAGATCCGTAAGTATTTTTAAAAAATTGTCTGCTTGCTTCTTACAGAAGTTATATTGAAGTGTCAAGACTTGGGTCCATAGCCTTCTCCTCTTTCAGTATCTGATTAAGAAAATCCACTATATCAAACAGTTACAATTTTGACTTCCACACAAAATGTTTGCCTCCTCTGATGCTTTTAAAATATTTTGGCTTTCCAAAGATTTATTGCAAATTCAAGCTAGTAGAAAAGGGACATGTCTTTTTCAAGAGTATATTACAAATTAATAATATAAAATAATACAAAACTGCCAGTTACAGACTTTTTTAAAGATAGCAGAAATTATCTCAAGTCTTTGCTCCATCCACATAGGGAGACAGAACAGTTGAATAGTGTTAGAAGGATGCAAACCATTATAGTTTATCAGGAAAAAACCAACACCCTACACTTGCTCCCCCTAGGTTACTGTGGAAATTTATCAAAATAGTTAAATGCCTTACAAAATTAAGTAAAAGAAAATGTAAAATGAATTAGGAAATAATAACTGGAAGTACTACATTTTTTTGGTTAAAAAATCTGCATTAGAAGACTAGACATTTTACTTCAGATTAAGGAAATTGATAATTAAGTTGCTATACTGATGATACTGCAGATGTGCTTCAACGTGAATCCCATTTCACAAGTATTTCAAAAAGTGACTGTTACCTACTGTTCACTTATGACTTCACAGTCACTGTACTCTCCCTTTTCTGGAATGAGTTTTCAGGCCCTCTTTTGTATTTTCAGTATTTACTTTAACTATTTCACAGTTTGTTCCCTTTTTGCTAGGGAGCACTTATTTGTATACAGTCTTACCAGAACACATCCTCCAGTACATTTACAGGTAAAGGATGGGGATGGAAAAGTATGAAAAGCCTTTCCTTCACAGAAGTATCAGGTGGAACTTTTTTTTTGGGTGGTGGAAGTATGGCATCTGTTTGGGGCTGCAGCAACTGTGGGGCAGAAGCTCCTCCAAATGCTTGCTGAAACAAGGGAAAAAAATGCAAGTATAAGTTAACTGGTGGGGGGGGGGCAGAGTAAGTAATTTTACCTTTCTTACCATTTTTGTTCCATTACAGGACATAAATAGGCTCTGTGAGTTCTAATCTTCATTACTTTATTTACTTTAGTTATTCCATTAAATTGGACAACAAATTCAAGCAAGGTCAGACACGTCTTCAGGGAATAAAGATGCAGCAGATAAAACAGTTTGCAGAAGCAAGTGAGCAGTGCTCTTTATTGGCATACGCGAGGTTTCTTACAACAATTCAGAAGCATACCAACGCCGTCCGTGATCGGAACTTACAGGAGGCGTCCTGTACTGCTGAACCATGGCGCTGCTACCGCGCAGCGCCGACGACACCTGCGCTGTCACCAGCTGGGTTGCCATTTTCCTGATAAGGCTGCAAGCAGAAGTGACAAACTGCTTTAAAGAGCTAAGTAATCCTAAATTTAGCAAGAAAAAGTTAAGTTTTAATACACATCAGAGTATCTCTAGAAATCTGTAATGTCATGTAGATAACGAGAATCAAGACAGGAAGACAGGCTTTCATGGCAGCCTATGGAGAGATCTGAAAGCCTGCACACTAGCTGCAACTCACTGAAAACACTCAGAAAACATTCATTCGCTACCACCTGGAAATACACAAAAATATTCTTTGGGGTTTTTAACACTCCAGGGGAAAAAAACAAAAAAAGATTAATTTATCTCTGCAAGAGCCCACTACATTTTGTGAGGCAGGCCCAAAAAGCAAGAGACAAAACCATTTCCATGGTTTTCATAAAGAACACAGAGATTCAGTTCAGAGATCAAAATATTACTATAGAAAGTTTACTTCCAGTTCTCATTTTCCAGTGATTTTTCTTTGTTCTGCAGAGTAAGAAAAAGCAATTGCTCTTTTTGCATAGATACACAGCCTGTGTTGCAAGACCATGTAGGAATTATTGAAAAATGAAGGTTGCAATGAACATTGGCTTTAGTTCAGATCAGCCACGCACTTCTGAAGTGAATCACTCCACTGCCCCTCCTTACTGTCTTCATCTCCCAGAACAGGTTTGACATGAACTAGACTCCTTTCGGATGAAACTAAGGCAAAACACTCACTGCAGAAGAGTAGTTAAGCTGCTCCACCTTGTACTGGGCATTTACAACACAGGAAGAAGTCAGAGATGGTCAAACACCTGAGAATTCCCCAGCCTGTGCCAATATCAGATCCTCAGCACCCAAAAGTTTTACTCTACATATGTGTTTCACAAAACTACTACTTGCACTACTGTAAACACAACCAAGAGATGAAGTACATAAAGCTAGTCATAATTCATAAACCTCACCAAAAATACATTCCAGCCTTGCTACATGTTACAGATATATTGACAGATTCTTGCCAAATCCTAGATTTTTAGATAGTACCTTAAGAATATGTATTTTAATATTTTCTTTATCTGCCAAGACTACCAAGTTTCAAAAGGCTTATTCTAAACCATTCAAGAAGAAAACCCCAACCCAAACAGTTTCAGAAAATACTATTGGCAAGCATGGCACAAGCTCAGAGTGATAACTGATGTTACATCTTATGTTAAAAATGTGTTTATTTTATATTTTGCTCTTCAGAATGTAACTTCCAACTTTGTAAGTTGTACTTACTCTGTGCTGTCATTCCCATCTTCTAGGAAAATGACAGTTAGTCGATTTCCAGGAGGATACTCAAACCCATGTAGCTTGTACTTCGCATATATAGCTGAGGCAGCAGTGCTGTACTGAATCACAGCGTACCCTGCAAGCACCGTGCACACAGCGTCAGCAGGAAACAGGGAACTCCTCAGAACAAACTACCCTCACATAAGCCATTTATTTAAACTGCACATCAGTCATGGATGACACAAAATTCTTAAGTCTTTTTAGCACACATTGTTATTACTTCATTGCTTTTATTTGTCAAGGAAGCTTCAGTGAAATTTACTACTGACAGATGAGCTGTATTTATGCTAGCTTGAAAAGCTGACAGTAAAACCATACAAGTGAAAATACATCTTCCTCACTACTCCAGAACTAGTAACAAAAGGATAAATAATTTTATTTTAAATGCAATTATCCCATCAACAGCAAATTTCAAGAACTGTAAAGCTGAAATATAACTTTCTGAATCATTTACATTTCAAGTTTCTTGGAGAAGAGACCACTTCCATATTTGTCTCAGCAGCAGTAAAACAAGACTGAAACCAAACAACTTTTCAGTAGAAAACATGATCCGTTTTGGAATTATTTAATCCCCATTTACCCATGTCAACTTCTACACACACATATATTTCAGAATGAAAAATTCTGAAGATCTGTTTAGAGAACGTTTTATTTTGATGTCTAATAATTTCTGAAACTTCTTCATTTATTCTGACTCAAACTATTAATTTGACCAAAGCCCACTTATCATGACTTTGATTCCATCCTTCTTGAGTTTTTATTATCTGAAAATAAGCCCTTAAGGGCTATGTGTAAACAGGGGTTCAAACAAAACTGAATTTTTGGGTGCATGCAGTATTAGCAGCAACCACCACTTGTTCCCAGCAAATGTAATGTATTTTGCAGTGCAAATTCATTGCAGTACCATCACAAGGGATTCCCTTTAGAGAAAAAAAGATGAAAACCTTTTGTACTTTTACTTACCACTATTGGTATGAGGGTCTCTCTGAACATCACAGTATTCCAGACCTGGAATTAAATCGAAGAGGGCGAACAGCTGCTCTTGAATAAAGGGGAGCCGAGACACCACCGACAGGCGCTTCGAGACTGGCTCTTGAATTCGGGTCTCAGCTTTCTCAAAGCTACAAAATTCTGGCTGCATACCTCAAGAATCAACAAAATAATCTGAGTCATCATACTTGCACGCCTTCACTTCATGCCTATGTTACATTAGACTTTTACAAGTAATCCAAGTAAATTATATGCTAAAAGTCACATGTTGATTTCACCAGTGCAGGTCACAAAATAACTGGGCAACCAGAGCAAGGAAGCCATAAAAGTAGAGAGATTAAATTCCTGGCCAGTTTCTAACTTCAACACACAATCTACTATTTAAGTGTTGACCTAAGCCTCCATCTGCTTCCCTTCCTCCAAACCACATTATTACTTAGTAACCATACTGGAGACTACAAATCATCTTTAGTGTAAAAAGCAGTGACTTACAAAATGGAAGCGCATTTCCTCTTAGTTCTGGTCTCATGACATTACTGTAATAATCGTGTTCAAAAGACTCAGATGACTTATTTTTAGGTTCAGCCAAAATGGCCCTGTAGCCTGAAAGAAACAACCACACAGATAACACCACCTCAGCACATCTCAGTTATCTGACCAGGCCCACATTCTTCAAGTTCTATATTCAGAAACATATTATTCAGATAACCCAGTAAGTGCTGGCTTTAGAGGAATAACTAAATTATAATTCTTGAAGTCTGCCCAAATAATTTTGTGAAAGTTAACAGCTTTCAAATAGAATTACTCCTACTCACAAGTTAAGCACGACAGAGGCTAATGGCCGTAAGAGTGACTGAGCACTGGCACAGGTTGCCCAGAAAGGCAATGCAGTCTCCATACATGGGGATAGTCAGAAGTCCCCTGGACATGTTCCTGGGTCACCAGGTGACCCTGCCTGACCCAAGTGGTTGAGCAAGATAACCTCCTGAGTTCCCTTCCAACTTCAGCCATTCTGTGATACTCAGCAGGATTCTGAGATGCTCCAGAAGCCATCACCTGAACTTCTGCGCTAAAACAGTATGGATGTAAACAGTAAAACCTTTATGGATATTTTACACTGACCTAGGTTTTGTTTCTAGAAAGAGGTATTACACTCAAGCTATCCAACTAATTTCATTTTAACCTCACAGCAAAACGAAAATACAATTTAACTGCTAAGTAATCTCAGGTTCGTATTCCTATGCACAAACATAATTTCTGTAGAACCAGTTATAGATACAACTCAGAACCACCATATACATTACTGAGGAAAAACAAACCAAAGAAAGCTATAAAAAACATCAGAACAACAAATAACCACACCCCAAGTTGTTTCATATTTTTGATTAAGCAACACTGAACCGGATGTAGGACTGAAAGACAGCTGTTAGGCTTTTAGAAAAGCCTTTCTTCTCTTGGATGAGCAAATCCAATTCTTTCTGCCTCTCCTTCGAAGTCCTGTGCTTCCAGCCCCTGACATCTTTCCCCCAGCCTCACTCAAATTCATTAACTTTTGGTACTAGAGCATAACTGACAACTTATAGCATCACAGAATGGTTTGGGTTGGAAGGGAACTTACAGATCACCGAGTTCCAACCCCCTGCCTTGAGCAGGGACACCTTCCACTACACCAGGTTGCTCAGAGCCCTATCCAACTGGCCTGGAATACTTCCAGGGATGGGACATCCACAACTTCTACGGACAACCTGTTCCAGTGCCTCACCAAGTGGCTGGTAACAAATAAAGCATACAAAGTCTTTCACTCTGTAACAGATAAATCATGACACTAAACAAAAACAAGCACTATTCCCCCAGTTTCCCTTAACATGAATTTCTTCTTAAACAAATGTGATCACAATAGAGTCCCTATGTAGCATGAAATATATTTTATATAATAATTAATTTTATATCAAATATGTTTTATTAAAACTGCCTATTTGCAAGGACAAATTAAAATATTTTCCTGCGTATGAAGCCTACGCTGTAGACCAATAATAATGCATAAAAGAAAACTCTGTGTCCATTTCCAAACTCTTCTCACTGATCCTACTTGCAGTTTTGGTCCTGAAAAATCATAATCAGGTGATTGTTCTCATAGAATGTTAACAATGCTATTATTTATTTGCCATAGAACTTTGTCTCAACATGTTTCTGCATCATGAATAATTTACCCGCAAACAAAACTAAACATTAAAGGTATAATATGCTGATACACCCTTATTGCAAAAAAACCCTTAAAGAATTCACTCGGATTCTTACTTCGATCACACTCCTCAATTGCTCGGGCAGCTTGCGATGGTTTCAGGTACCTGACATAGCCCAAACCTTTACTTTCTCCAGTAGTCTTGTTTTTAATAATGCTGCAATATTCAATGTCTCCATACATCTAGGACAATTAAAAAAAGTATTAATTTCAATATTTGAAAACCATTAAAAGTTCCATGTGTTATGCCCTTCTAATAAATTTGGAAAAAGGCATTTTAAAATAACAACAGCAGCGAATCAGAACCTTGAACTTCTCCCGCAGATCCTCCTCCGTGTAGGTTTTTGGTATCATAACAAAGATTCGTGTCAGCTCCTCATCTTCAAGATCTCGGTGGCTTCCAGAAGCTCTTGACTGCGCAATGAACACCTAATGAAATAATTACATAGTTAGCAATTCCTGGCAAAAGGGTCTAAGACAACAAGCAAGTCAAATAGTTTAACTGTCTTTGCATTTACTGTTCACATAAGCTGCCTTAGCATGGAGAGAAAAGAACACTTGTGACCACCTGTGACAAAAAACCTACAAATATAATAAATCCCAAACAGGACAGGGGCCAGAGAAGTTCCTTACTGGGGATAATGAGGGATGGTGAGAAATACCACTGCTGATTCAGCAGCACTATCAACATCACCAGTGACAGGTCAGGTAGCAAGGAATGCATTATTGTAACACACCTAGTAGGGCAGCAGTAGAAACAAATAAGCAAGCAAGGAAACGAGAAATCCTAGCAGCTTAATAAACCCGGGCTACTGCAGTTCACTGATCAACTGGGCCAAAGTTTACAGGTCTACTGCTCTAAGGAGAATCACCGCTTCTCATATCCGTTACTCTTAAAATCTTTTTTAGTTACTGAAATAAATTTCATCTCAGAAGTGCACAGCAGAAGACAACCAAGAAAAAAAGACCAAGTATATCACAAACAAAAACAAACAAACGAAAAGAAACAAAACCAAAACAACCAAGTAAGAAAGACTTTCAAAGCAAGCCTGCAATGCAAAACTAGCAACTGATTTCACAGAGCTCTTAATTTATTTTTCTAGTAGCCATGCAAGGGCGTGAAACTCAGATCTTTTGGCTTCTGATGGCAAACTCTTCAGAAAAGATTTCGCTGACTCAAAACAAACTCATTCATACTTTCTTAGTACTTGGTGAACAGGAAAGCAAATCAGGAAGCTGAACAGTTCCATACATTAAAAAAAAAAAAAAAAGTTTTGAAAAGGGTTCATAAGCTACAAAACCAATATAAAACATACTGGCAAAACCAGCTCAATCTTTGTCACAAACACGCCGTCACTTCCGGGCGCGGCATTTTCCGCAGGCCTGCTCCAGCGCGGGCCTGCCGTGGGGCTCGGGGAGCGGCCCGGCCTCACGAGCGGGGCCGGGCCTGCCCCGGCAGCGCGGCCAGGCAAGGCCGGCCAGGCGGCCGCTCCCCGGGCCTGCGCCGCGCCCGCGGCTCCCGCTGCCCCCGCTCGGCCCGGCCCGGCCCGGCCCGCGAGCCCCCCGGCCGCCCCCAGCCGCACCTTGATGGGCTTGCTGTCGGGCAGCAGGCTGCGCCCGTGCATCTCCTCCATGGCCCGGCAGGCCTGCGAGCTGCGGGCGAACTTGATGAAGGCGATGCCGCGGGACTCGTTGGTGCGCCTGTCCCGCAGGAGCCAGATGTTCTGGATGTCCCCGAAGGGCGAGAAGCGCTCCCGGATCAGCGCCTCGCCCGTGTCCTTGCCCAGCACCACGAAGACGCGGCTGTTGGGCGGCTCGTCCAGGCACTCGGCCGACAGGCGGATGCCGCTGCTCTCCTCCATGGCGGAGCCGCCGACCACCGCAGGCTTCTCCAGGGTTACAGCAGGGAAGTGCACCACCGCCTTTTCCGCCAGCGAAAAGTGCACCAGCGCCTTTTCGATCCAGCGCAGCCCGCCCCTTCCGCCGCCGCTTCCCCCGCTCCGAGCGCCCTGCAGCGCGCGCACACCGTACCGCCCCGCACCGCGCGCGCACCGTCCGCAGCGCGCGTGCACTGCACCGCCCCGCAGCGCGCGCGCACCGCACCGCCCCGCCCCGCAGCGCGCGTGCACCGCACCGCCCCGCCCCGCAGCGCGCACCGCCCCGCACCGCCCCGCCCCGCAGCGCGCGTGCACCGCACCGCCCCGCACCGCAGCGCGCGCACACACCGCACCGCTCCGCACCGCCCCGCGCGGCTCCGCGGCGCCTGCAAGGACGGACGGACGGAGGGCGGGCGGTGCGCGTTCTGCCTGCTCTTTTTCACAAGCAATTTCAATATTCAGAAATCCCCCCTCTCTTCCACATAAGCAGATGCAGTTGTCACGTAGAAGGACGTGATAACGTTTGGTGCTTTTTCCATAGATCTGCACGGGCTGTGTTGGAAAAAGCAACATGTTCTCTATTCAGGAATATTATCAGTGCCACGCTGTTGGAAAAGATGGAAAGCACAAGACAGGACCAAATCTTTGGGGTTTATTTGGCTGTACGACAGGACAAGCTGCAGGATTTTCTAACTCAGATCCAGACAAAAACAAACGCAAAACTAAAAGGTGACATAAGTAAGGTGAAGTGTTGGAGGGGACATAAATAAATAAAAAAAAGTTTTTTCTTTAGAGGGATGATAGTCTTACAAGGATTTACTATCACAACCGTCACATTTGCTGTGCTGCAGATGAATTTGAACTACAATTCCACAGAAACAAAAATCCTCATTCTCTGCACTTAAATATTGTTACCATTTCCAATACTCAGTACACCAGGTGAGAAGGTTTATGGCTTTCCCAGAACACTGGAGTGCTATGGGCAGATTTGAATTTCTGGTTCTGGAGAGCTTTTAGATTTAATTTGCTGGTCACTACCCCCTACTGGCATCGTGGTGTGCTGCAGTTGTTGGTGTGCTGGTGTGTTGCTTGACTAAATACGGTCCCCTACTAGTACGCTCGGACTGTTGGGTTTTCTTGTGTTTTTCTCAGAGAAAGTCCTGAAAAACAGTGAAACATCTAACAGGAAAAGTATTCTGTGTGCGTTTCATTGGTTTTGTCTATATTACTTCAATATAAATTATATTAATTGAATCAAGCTATTAATTACATACACAGTCCTGTGTCTCGTTGTTTGGTTGTTTTTTTTTTTTCTGGTTACTAAAGTGCTTTAGAATTGTGGGGCTTTTTTCCCCCTGTGATTACTAGGAAACCTTTTGTGACCTTCACTTTATACTGGAATTTCCTTCACTACATCATCAGCATATAGTAACTAATTTTTCCCAGTAAAATTGTAGTGAACAAATCATACAGATTTTAGTAAAAGTTTTGATAAGAAAGCAAACAAACTGATATCTAAATTCACTTTAGACAATGGGAAGAGTCAGCTCTAGAGGACAGAAGAGAAATGTGAACATATCATTACAGGTATTGCAGTAGTCTTCAGTACAAGAGCAGGCTTCTGTTGAAAAAGACAGGTTTTAGCAGGTTTGGAAGGAAACAATAGTGGTTTTTCAACTTCTGTCAAGAGATTCCAGGAACTGGTTATTGACAACCCTTTTTCTAATGCCCTTCAATGGAACACGGCCTTGTGGAACTCAATGTCAGTCTCATGCTCATTTAAAAAAAAAAGTATATAATTAAATCTGGATATTCTGGGTATTGGAACTGCAAAGATATTCACATAGTTTAGAAGCAGTAAGTAGTTGTATATGAAATGATACAAAGAACTGCAACTATCCATGATGCAAAAAGGATTTATATTTTACTTATTAAAGTGAAACAAACACAAAGTATACCTTGTGCATTTTATACTATACATCATTTATGCTCCCATCCTCCTGGATTCTACTGGACTGCTTCCCCCTTTCAGACTGCTTAGAGTAAAAAAGCATTTCCCCAAATGACAAAATTTTCTCAAGTGGTTTTTCCAATTGCAATTCCACTGCCTTCCACAGAGAAACACACTGCACCTGAGAAATGCACTGACATTTCTCCTCATCATTCTTTTAGGGCATCTTAGAGCATTTCTCTGTGTTGTACCCAAAGAAACCAGATGCAATTGGCTAAAGCCTACACTGCTGTGTGAGTTGGCATCGTGCATCCCTGCTGACAAAAAGTGCATCATACCTCAGATGCATCAGATGTAAGATGCTTGTACCTCACTGCAGCATACCTATAAAATTGCACTAGTGGCACAATCCCATGGCATTGACAAATTCTGTTTTCCTATTTTTGCCCTCCCACAAAAGGCTGAAACTAATGTGCCTCAATCCAACACGAGGCTGCAGCCCAGTGTACAATGTGCTTCTTTAACTTGCCCTGAAGACAGAACAGAGACCCCAGTTTTCTAACATCCATCAATGCACACCAGGCCAGACTTCTGAGGTTTTATCCAGGTTTTTACAGCATGTCCAAAGCCTGTGCAAGGTACAGAACAGTCAAATCAGTGTGATCATCTTTGTCATATTTCTACACAGATTTCAGGTTCCACAGTTCTTTACTGTTAGCTGTTACAGTAAATTTTTCACCATGTATTCCATGCAGTGGAGACAACTACAGTTTTACTTTCTTCCGTCTTGACTGCTATTTGAGAGATTGTCAATATGCAGATTTCTGATGCAATCAAATCCTATGCATAGAATCCCAGCAAAAGAAACTAAAGATGCTGCAAGACTTCGAAGGATCTTGTTTATACCTAGGCTTACAGAAACACTAAGTTGCTTTAAGTGTTTACATACAGAACTGCTACATAGTAGCCATTTTGCAGTAAACACCGGTGTGCGTGCTCAAACCAAACCTTACCACAATGAGATGGTAAAAATTATTTGCCTACAATTATTTCGCACCCACGGTCCTCGCTTGAGGGCTGGGGGTACGCGCCGGGCTGGCCTCCAGCAGCTCACGCGATTCCTTTGTGCAAGTGGAGTGTTTGTGCCAGAGCCGCAAAACCGCAAATGCAGCCCGGGCTCGGGGCAGCCCGGTGGGCTCGGGGCAGCCCGGCGGGCTCGGGGACTCCGGGAGAGCGGCCTCCCGACAGTGCGGCCGCCCCGGCGCTGTGACAGCACCGCCTCAGCCCGAGGGGCTGCGCCCGCCGCCGCCTGCGAAACCTCCGTGCGTCACAGCTCCGGCAGCGCGCTCGGAAACGCTCACTGAGCCTTGCCCTCGCCGAGATACGCTGCCTCGTCATACCCAAGCTACGGGCAAGAAAAAGCTCGGCTTCTTCAGAGGTGCGAGCAGCTCGGGGACGAATCCCTAGAGCGCGTCCTCCGACCTCCCCGCTTTCCGCCCCTCGCCCCAGAGCCCACTGCCGCGGGTTCTGCAGCCGGGCGCCCTCCGCCAGTCGGGCGGGGCACGGTGCGGCGGCCGGGAGCGGTCTTTCCCCGCGGCCGCGCATCGCCCAGGGCCGGGCTGGCCCCCCGCTTCCTCCTGCGCCCCCCGAGCGCCGGGGGCTGCTGCCGGGGCTGCGCCCCCCGCCCAGCTGCCCGCGCGCCTGCGCGCCGCCCCCGCTGCCCTATTGCCGGTGTGTGCCGGCGGCGGCGGGGTTTCTCAATGGAGAGAGAGAGAGAGCCCGTCCTCCTGCGGCAGCATCCCTGCGCGGCAGGGAGAGTCCGAGAGCTGTATGCAACCCCGCCGAGAGCGGGGGGCAAGCACGGCGCCCTGCCGCCACAGCGGCCCGGCACCCGCGGCGGCGAGGGAACCGCTGCTCAGCCTGCAAGGGCGCGGGCACCGAGACTGGGAGCCGAAGTCCTTTGTCTGTGGCTTCGTAAGCTGCCTCCGAGCTGCTCAAGCCGAAGCATCTACACGGAACCCCTGCGGGTCACCTCTGGTTCCGCGGGAGACGCGGCCGTCCTCCGGGACACACACGTAGCCCTCCCTCCCCTCCTGACAGCCACGCACCAGCCTGCGCTATCGACACGTGTCCCAAAAGTGCTCCCTCTCCTTGCAAGCACTTCCCGCACCCCGCGCCGTAAGGGGCAGCTGCGGGGACAGGGTCCCCGGCAGGTCGGAATCTCGTTCGGTTGAAGATTTGCCCGTGTGTTTCCTCAACCACCCGAACTCCCATTCATGAATTTCTGAAGCCGCCTTCATTCAGTCTTTGGTGAGCGCATGAAAAACATTTTCACGTGTTAAGATCCATGACTTGTTTTTTCAATCGCTTATGCGTAGGCATTGATTTAGCAATGAAAATGCTCCACGTGCGCATAAAAATAACCCTTGTCCGTCTGCCGACGGTGGATACGGTCGGTTTCCGTCTGGCAGCCGGTGATGCCCGAGCGGTCATCCAGGAGCGCCTGGGCGCGCCCGCTCCCGCCGAGCCGCCCCGGGGAGCAGCGGCTTGCGGCAGAAAGCCCTGGGCGGCTCCGGGCGGGTAGAGCCCGCTGGGCCCCTCACAGCCCGCGGGAGCCGTGCGCACCGGGCTGAGTCGGGGCTCCGCACGGGTGAGACTACCCGCAAATCAACTCAGTGTTTCAAGAAACGGAATTCACTCAGGATTCTTGGAAGGGCTCCGTTTTTCTGCTTGTCACCTGAAGTACTGAAGCAGTTCAGACAATGGTATAAATGAGAGCTCTTTAGCGGGAGCGCTCCTATTACCTCCCGCTGCCTCTCCCGCGGACCGCGGGCGGGAGCCGCGGCACGGTTCGTCCCCTCCCCGAACGAGCATCACAGACAAAAGGCCCCTCCCTTTCCCCCCGATATTGTTGAATGAAACTCCCTAGCACAGCTCCCCACTGCCGGGGGTCCTCCCGCCGGGGAACGCTGCGCGCCCCGCCCGCCCTGCCGAGGCGGGCAGCAGTGCCCCCCCACCCGCAGCGGGGTTTGCCGGCGCTCCCGCCAGCCCTCCCTCCTCCCCGCCTGCCCCCCCGCTCGGCTCACGCGTCCTCCCCTCCCTCCTTCTCAGTGGTCTGCCGGCTGGCTTACGCAGGAGCCGCCGCCAGCACTGACAGCACTTGGCAGAAGGGGTTTGCCCGAGCGCTCCCGGAGCATCTCCAGAGGCGCGGCGGCACCGCCTGCCCGACTCAGCAGGGGAGCGGCCCAGAACCGGGAACCGAGGTCAGAGCTGGAGAAAGGCTGAAAACCGGGAAGCACAAAAAAAAAATAGCTAGAAAAATACCAATACTACTGCTACTAATAATAAAGAGTGGTGGGCAGGGAAAGGAGGTCGTGGGGGAAAGCAGAAGGCGAGAAGAAGGGGCGCCGCTGAGGAGGAGCCCGGGCAAGGGGCAGAAGCGGCCCCTCGCCGGGGCTGCCGGCGTCCCCCGTGCCCCGGGGCGGCCGTCGGGGCGGCAGCAGCAGCACGTGGCGGCGGCGGGGCATGGCCAGCGCGGGAGCTCCCGCGGCCTGAGCCGCCTCCGCCGCCGGCACCATGGCAGCCGCCGGCGATGCCGGCCTCGACGTGGCGGCGGTGGAAAGTTTCCTAGAGAGGCACCCGGAGCTGGTGGAGAAGTGGCTGCAGAGGAAGAACTCGCTCCCTAAAGCGCCTGCCGTCCCCGCCGCCCCCGCTGGCGGCCCGTCGGAGGAGCGGCGGAGCAGCGACGGCCCCGGCGGCAGCTGGGGGAGCGCGGGCGGCCCCGGCGGTCCCGGCCCCGGTCCCGGCCCCGGGGGGCTGCAGCGCCGAGCGTCCCAGAAGGAGCTGCGGAAGAGCTTCGCCCGCTCCAAAGCCATCCACGTCAACCTCACCTACGACGAGCATGTGCACGCCCGGGCGCAGGAGCCGCTGAGCAGCGTGCGGCGGCGGGCGCTGCTGCGGAAGGCCAGCTCCTTGCCCCCCACCACCGCCCACATCCTCAGCGCCCTGCTGGAGTCCCGCGTCAGCCTGCCCCAGTACCCCCCCACCGCCCTGGACTACAAGCGCTACCTCAAGGAGCACAACGAGCGCCAGTTCTTCCTGGAACTAGTCAAGGACATCTCCAATGACCTGGACCTGACCAGCCTCAGCTACAAGATCCTCATCTTCGTCTGCCTCATGGTGGACGCGGACCGGGGATCCCTCTTCCTCGTGGAGGGGACCTCCGCCGGCAAGAAGACGCTGGTGTCCAAGTTCTTCGACGTGCACGCCGGCACCCCGCTGCTGCCCTGCGGCTCCACCGAGGACAGCAACGAGGTGCAGGTGCCTTGGGGCAAGGGCATCATCGGCTACGTGGCGGAGCACGGAGAGACGGTCAACATTCCCGACGCCTACCAGGTAGGAGCCGGGCAGGCTCCCCCCGCGGGCGGCGGCGGAGGCGCGGACCGAGGAGCCCCCGGTGGCCGGGCCCTGCCTCCTCCCGGGCTGTCCCTCCCCGGGGTGGCCCGGCCGGGGGTGCCGCGGTGGGCGCGGGGCGAGTGCCGGGGTTTCGCCGCGGAAAGCGGGAGGGGCAGCCCCGCCTGGGTGGCCGATGAGGCTGAAGGGGCCCTACGGTGGCACAGCAATGGTCTGGATTTCGCAGGAGCGATAGGCGCTTCATGTGTTTCTAAAGCATGTTTTGGAACGGGCTGAAGAAAAGTTTAAAAAAAATGCTCGTGATAGTCCCAATGTGGTGATCTTAAATTTCTGTCACAACGATCCCTGGATCTCTGCTGCTGAAAAAAATCTCATTGCTTTTAAAAGACAATATCTTTTCACCTATGCATATGCCCCCTCAGCCCACATGGTATGTGTTTTCAAACGCATTCCTAGTAGTGATATAGCCAGTGTCCTGTTATTCTCCAGCAAAGACTTTCCTCACCTTCTACTTCTTTGGAGGCTTCAGTGTGAATTGTGAAAATGCAGTTCTGGCTTCAAGGCAGATACTGACCCCTGGCTTCAGCAGGGACAGACGAGCCTTTGCCCGAATGTGTCGTTGTAGAGCAGAGCCTTCCGTTTCCTGGCTTGAAATTTACCTGTCTTTCGGGGGGTCTGTTTCTAATGTTTATTTGTGTAAGACAATATCAGCAATTGAAGGTTCTTGAGAAAATGAAGAACCACAAAGTGACATGTTTTCTCAGTTAGGATCTTGGTAAGCTTGAGAAAGGTGGGAGATTGATGTCTTGAAGAATTTTAGTAATAAACATTGTCCAGTGTCTTGTTTTAATATACAATAATAATAAAACCAACAAACATTAAAAAACTGATGATGCTTTGCAGCAGACTACAAGGAAGAAACTTGAAAAATACGATTTGGTTATTTTTGTTTTTTAAATACAGTAGAAGAACCAGGGTGTGTCTATTTGGGGTTGAATATTTATTTATTTATTTGTCAAGCAGTATTTGAAAAATACTAGGCACCTCACAGATCCAGACTGGCAGAGGTTCCCAACCCACAGATTTCAAAGGGAATGGTAAAAATGCTCAGACTAAAAAGAGTACTGGATCACCTGTGAAAAAAATTCTACTGGCTTTCTTCCTTTATTATTTTCCCTTTTCTGCATTATACACTTTTTCTTGCATCTGATTTTGTTACTTTCAGTTGTAGAACTGTGCAATTCTCAGAATATCTGCTGTTGTAGGTGAAGCAGTATGTTCCCAATAGCCGCAACTTGCTAAACAGATAGGGATATCTGAGTTTGGCCAGGAAGGAACTTGATTCCTCCTTCTAAACTCTGGATAGCTCCAGACACCCTTTTTTTGGATGTCAGAATGCCACTGAAAGGGCATTGTTTTCTAGTCCTAGGGACGTATATTGTTTTATTTTTAAATTTTTTCTTCAGTGTTTGTTCACTTTGTGTTCACTTCCCTGTGAAAAAGTCCAGCTTCTTTGAACAGTTTATTTTCTGTTTCATCCACAGAGAAAAGTGAAAAGCAATCCATCCAGTTGCCATTCCTGGTGCTATTTATGTTATACTTTTGTCTGGCTCTTATTCAAAATCAATTTAAATATTATAAATAATACAGTTCATTGTATCTTTATGCCCTAAGTACATTAGTTGCAGTAGACAGGCAAGTTCTAATCCAAGTCCATCCTGTAATTACATCAAATGCAACTTCCCTACTTTCATGGAGCTACTTTGATTTACTTTAGTGCAAATGAAACTTAAGACCTTCCAACTGTAATAAAAGTTTTGCTGGATAATAAAACAGGGCCCTGCATTCAGTCATGTTTCTGTGTTAGTACAGTTTATCTTCTCTTACTTGGCAAGGATATATACCCATTGTGCATCATCAAAAGGAGACATTTCTAACTGAATGGTATAAAGAGCTCTGTGGAAGCCCAGGTACCTGTGCGTGAAGAGGTGACAGCTGTTCCATTTCAGGTTGTTGTAGTGCTCACAATGGAGCACTTTAAAAATTAATAAATATGATAATATTATTTTCTGCCACTCACGATGAAAGTGTTTAATCAACTGTCACGTAAAAAACCAGCGCCACCAGGAAACCGTCAGGTGGAGCTGAAGAAAAGGGGTGACAGAAGAGCACCATTTTTTTGTCCATTGAAGAGGGTTTCTACACTGATGCTAACTGCTTGGCAAGAAAAGGCCTTACACAAGGTCAGAGGAACTGCTAGATTAATTTAAACTTCTTTTGCTTGCTTTTTTAAATTAACAAATTTATTTTAAATAGGTAAACATACTTCCATATCATCAATTAGTTAGTTTATTGTACTGGGAAATTTATTATTATTCAACCATCTCTGTTTTCTCAGAGCCTGATCAAATACCATTTGGAATTCTATCACTGAGTACAAATTGGGTTGCCTGCTTGTACTGTCAGCAATGACTGACATTAATGGTACTTCAGTGCAATCAACATTACAATTAAATGCTGTCATGTCTTGTAATGTGTTCCATGCAGGCAGTCCCCTGTGCCCATCAGACTGATTGTTTCAGGCAGTATTTGTAAATTACTGGTTGTGTCATTTTCAGAGACAGCATACTATTTCAATTACACATTTATTCTTCTAAAAAGAAAAAATACAAACAAAATACTATTATATGGGGCTTTTCCACAATCCAGGTGATTGTTACTCTTGTGGAATGGGACTTTCTAAATCTGCTCATGTGAACTATCTTTCTCAATTCAATAAACATACAAGGTTTGGAATTAATATCACATATTGAGAACTGTATAATAATTACTTCTTTTAATACTAAACAATATCATATAAGATCTCACAGTAGTTTAATTTATGAAGTTCAGCTTTGGCTGAATAGACTTTTGGAGGCTCACAGCAATAGAGAATTTGACAAATAATTTATGGAAAGGTTTAGATGAATGTCTGATAGGTTTATATTAATAACTGATTCAAAAGTTGCACAATTGTATTCATGGCATTAAAAGCTTTATTTATTGCATTACAAAGTCATTTGATAAAAGTGAGTTTATAATTTTAGCTGCAACATGCATGATCTGATATGCAAGTGTTAGCAGTACAGAGAATTTGAGAAAAGGAAAGCAATTAGATACTTTCTTTCATTTTCATTTTGAAGCTAGTCTAAAACTGTTTCTCCTGAAATTAATCCAGTTGAATTGTAAATCAAACTTTCAGTCACTTTAAGTTCTAAAATAAGGCCTTGGACGCTCCCTTATGTAAATTTTTGGAAGTATTTCTGACTCTTTTTTCATACAGGAATAATGAACTATATCTTGAGCATACATGTTGGAAGAAGAATCAGATCTTACTGGCAAGGAAATTTGGGGCCTAAATGTCCATTGAGGCTCCTTTTGACAGAGAATAGATGTAGCTTCCATCATCATATATGAAGACTGTTAAGTGCATTTTAAGTACACAGACAGAGACCATTACCTAGTTCCTAGTAGTTCTTAGAAGCTGTTTTCAAATTTAAGGTTTTTTCCCCTTTGAAGCTGTGGATTTTTAATGTCATCCATTCTTCTCACAGGACATCCATGGTGTTTAGCTGAAATTACTGATAATTTAAATTTTGTTCCATCTCTTAAAGCAGTATTTAAATAAGAAACATTTTAAATTATAAGTAATGTTTGGTTATTGTCGTCATTAGCTGTGCAAAAATTAGGAAACAATTTAATAGCATCCCAAATCTTTCTAACTAGTGGAAAAAATATTACCCTCTAGAATAGTAAGCATATATCAGAAAGTGGTGAAATATGTGTTCTGCCATTTTCCACTGTCAGCAGAATAAAGTTTCTGCGCATCTTATGTTAACTTTGGAATTTTAAAAGTAGCTTTAAAAGACAGAAGACAAAAATGGCTTACCAGATGGATGTTTTAATAAAGCATGTAGCAAAGAGGAGAAATATTAAATGGAGTCATGCTAAGACATGAGTTTTGTAAGTTAGAGAAGTGCTGCAAAATATGATCAATTATTTTTCAACATAGCTCAAGTTCTCGAACAGAAAATATAACCACATTACTGCAACTGAAATCAAGGGAAGTAAAACACAAATTGAGCTCTCTTTATATGGGATTTTCCTGTTAGCTCTTTCAAGCTTAGGCCAAGTGTAACACGGCTAATGCATACACAACCCTTCACTACAGGTTTTAAACATCCTCCAATACCTGCATACAGGCATGGGTGTTGGCTTTTTCAAGCCCTCCTGGTGAGCTCTGAGCATTCAGAGTTTCCTGCTGTGCCAGGACAGCATCACAGAGATGCTGCTCAGAGATGCAAACCTTTGAGCCTGGGAGGCCCATGTGTGGCTGCAGAAGGTGGAGAAGAGGCATGAGGCACATCTCCTTACACAGGGTAGCTGTTTGCCATCTGCAGTATTAACAGCAGATCTCTCTCAGTTTCTTACAGCAGTTAAAGCACAAAAACCCCGGGGCCTGGGAGGTTCAGCTCTGCAAGGGGAAGCACTTTGTTCTACTCAGCAGCATTGGACAGCGGCACCAACAGCTCCAAGAATTTCAGTGTTGACTCTTAGCAGGAGAGAGGTTGCTCTTAAGAGAGCAAAGATCTTAAGACCTAGCAAGCAGAATACACAGTGGTTTTTAAAATTTCCGTGTAATATAGAAAAAAGTTTAAAAACAGGTTTTCCTTGCTGTACATTAAATATGAGTAGGAAATACCATGGGGAATGCAGGAAATAACTGTAGCAGTAAAAACGAAGATGCTCTGATGTGCTTTGCATAAAAGGACACTCCAGCCCATCATGCAAAATTTAGGAAAATTTGAAATTCTAAGTACAAGTCTGTAAATTGGTGAAGGGATCTTGAAATTATCACTGTGCCAAAGCCCGCTGGCTTTGAACATGGCCTTCATCCTTCATGTCACAGTGCTGCTGGCCTGGGAGAAAGGGATCTTTCTACAGGAGGCAGGTCCTGGGAAGGAAAGGCAGAGAGCCCCCAGGGCAGTTGCTGAGGATGTCTCTCACCTTCTGTCACCTCCCTCACTCCATAGGTCTTCTTCTCCAGGAGGAGTTTCTGACTGAAGCATTGAACATCCTAAGACCTTCCCAGGTCACACCACCACAACTCTGGTGACGCCCACCAGGGGCAGGAGCTCCTGGCTGACACCAGGGACACAAAAAAGCGAAGGCTCAGTTGTTGCATGTCCCTGTGCTGCTGCTGTGGATCCCCAGGACAGACAGGGCTGTGCAGTGCAGTGTACACTGCTGGTGGCAGCCCTCAGGCTGTCACACCTTCCCTCCAACTTGTGTGAGCAGGTGAGGCTGCCTCCCCCACCAGGCAGGCAGCGGCCTGGCCCCCAGGGTTGCTGTCTTTACTCTGTGGATCGTCCCCCACTGCTTGCTGCCCCAGGTGTGCTCACCATGGATCTGATGCTGAGATATTTGGGATGAGCAGTAGTGGCTGCACTCAGGGTGCCCAGGTGGGGCTTCTTTGTCACAAGGAAGTCACTTTGCCTGCACTAGTCCCCAGCTCTCCCTCCTGCATCAGATCCCTGGGCTGCTGGCCCTGCAGAGCTTTGGCAGAAAAAATTTTTGGAGAGCTGGGGTGGTTTTTCTTTTGGTAAGCTGATAGATACTAACTGGTTTATTATTCAGCCAATCCATCTGTCTGAAGAGTACAGATGTTCTCAGATTTTTTTTTTTGCCTCAGACATTCTAGAATGTATTTGTAGAACAGATGTGAAACTGGTGACATTCTGTGGCCTGTAGTTACTCATGAGAAAGTAGTAGATATATTTGATGAAAGCAGGTCAGTGACAAGGAGAAAAAACTGCAGGATTTGGCCCTTCAGATTTTAGTTGAGGTTCGGTTACAAGCACAAGACTGAGTAAAGCTGTAGTTTTGTGCGGTAAATGATTTTGGTATTCTGCTTGATTGGCTTTCAATATTTCAAAACAAATGGATATTGCATTTTGGTTTTTACAGTTGTATGCTATTGCATAGCTTTTCTATAGAATAACAAATTTAAGAAGTATACATGCATTGTTATGCAAGTTAATTTGTTTTACTTTTCTAAAATAACCCCATTGGCAAACTATGAAAAATAAATGAAAGAAATGGCTCAGTAGTTATGTGCTAACAGGGCAACAGCAACTCTGCACGGTCTGAGCTTCATGTCTCTAGAGTGTGCATTTTGAAATGAGTGCTACTTTGTCACAAATAAGACTGCAGCTGTAACACTTGAAACTGTGTTACCCACCTGAGTAACCTCCAGCAGGTACTAGGTTTAAACCCATACACAGATTTCTCTTGAATTACCCAGGAGTCTTGTTGGTTTCCTTGCTCAGAGGAGTACATGTCTTGTATAAAGAATCATTAATATTTAGGAGGTCAGCACTAAGCCCTGTCCCAAAGAAATGTTGGAACAATATGGGAGCATGGGCATGGTTATAGCTGGTGCCCAGTGGAGCGTCAGTCAGGGCTGGTACAGGAGGGGAGAGAGAACCACCACAGATGTCATCTCTAAATATTGAAAATTAGAGTTAGAGGAAAAATATTTTTCTTTGTAAACAATTTATTTAATTGTGATAAAATCAGAGTGGAAGTTCACAGAATCTGCTGTACATAAGGCCGCAACTTGACTCACTGTTGTGCTATTGGTGGTCTCTTTAGAGTTTGTTTTGAAGGAAAAAAACAAAATCCCTATGTGATGGGTCTAGCTAATGTCCTACAGAAGAATATTTTCTGACCCCTGCTGCTGATCAGTTCAGACCATGAAGCATGAGCTGTAATTATGCTTATTAGCTAGGCACTTGTGTTTGCAGACTTGCTAGTGCTTATAAAGTCTTTTCTTCCTGTTTAAGACTATTATATGATTTTTTCACATTAATTTTGTGCAAGTCATAATTAGACAAACGTGCATTGTCACTAATGTTTGTTGTCAAACTAATAACTGAAACAGTGCTCAGAAAGAGGGCTCATAAGTCATATGAGACACTCCCACCAATCAAACTAAACAAAGCCCCAAACTCCTGACATAATGTGCGGGGAGTAAAAAACCCACCAAAAAAGTTTTAGCACTGCAGTGTTGCAAATCAACGCAAATCATTTCACTAGATTAAAACCTTTTCCATTTTCACAAAGTAAGCTACTTTATAGATTCAGACTACATATAGTCTTAATTTTAAATCTGGAACTTAAAAATTTTTGAGGGTCAATGTTCTCTCCTTTTATAAAAACTGTTTTGGGAGTAAAGAAATAAGAGTTGGCTGAGCTGTTTCATGCGTCCTATCTGTTGTAGTAATTTTTTTCCCATAACAAATATTGCTGTCACTGTATAAATAATCACAATATAACTCGACTGTGCTTATTTACTCGGGAGAATTAGGTTTGCAATGCTGCTGCCTGGTACTAGTTTGTTCTCCTGCTGCCTTTGTCTCCGGGGATTTAGGGATTTTGGGGGAGATGACAGGAATACCTGCAGCAGTCCTTACATGGAAGTCTTGTCAGAGATTGCTTTATTACTTGTGTTTTGTGTGTGAGTTTCTTGTCTACAAGGTCTCCCCTTATCTCCTTTAGCAGTTTATTGCTTGGGTTTTGTTTCCTGTTTATGCACAATGTAATTTGCACCATATGTGATTTTTATAAAAGTGTATCTAGAACAGACTGCGTGCCCTAATTTTTTTTAATTTGTATTTAGCTTTTTTTAATGTTATGCTTTGAATCTAGAGAGCTTGCTGTCTTTTAGATTGCTCTTTTAGCTTTCTTGCTCTTTTTTCTTTCTATGAAAGCTTATTTATTACGCTTACAGGAAGTGTGATTAGGAAAGTGAATCAAGTTATGAAATCTTCCAACTTCAATTTCATTATTTTTGTAAAGGCTCTTGGAGGATGGCTTTCTATAAATTCATTCAGACTCGTCTATGCCATGCAGTTTGGTACTCCAGTAATACTCAGGTGTTAACAATGCTGTCATAATACTTTTATTAGTTATTTTTGATGCAACTTAATCAGACACTTAAACACAGTATAATCCAGGAAATTTTGATGCAAGTTTGTGAGCTGTTTTTTTTAATAGAGCCCTTTCTAAAAAAAAAACCCCAAAAGCAAAAAAATGGTGCTGTAAATGGGAAAATAGAATAGGCCAGGCCTGTTAATGGAGTATTTTTTGTAGTGTTCTCTTCTTCATGAAAAATTTGAAAGATGTTTTCAAATAATAAAATCAAAAATATCTTTCTCTTTTAGCTGTCAGCTTTGCTGAGGCATTTGGTGCATTTCACTAGATTAAACACTTCCTTAGATTCTGAAGAAAGAGAAAGTGGCTTTGTCATGAAGACTTAATTCCTGGAAATGTTATCAAGCAGGTTTCATCCTCCATTATAATATTTGATTCTTAGCTAACTTGGGTTAGGGCTATACTTTTTTCTTTTGTTCTAAATCATGGTAATAATGCTCACATAAAATTTACTAGTTTTGATGAGGTTATAAAAAGATATGTTTTCAAGTTCAAAGAGTTCAAACCAGCAAAACACAGTGAAACTTGTATGTTTGCTAACAATGTATGAACTAGCAACTTTAACTGAAAATCAACACTGGAAAGCAGTTGGTGAAACTGCTCAGAAGCCAAAACTTTAGCTGAAAGTTTGGATTCTGATAATATGTGATTCTAGAACCCTAATAGAAAAAAAACCTTTCTGTACCTTAATCTGGTCTTCTACAGAATAAAACCATGAAGATATTTACCTATTCTCATTCACTGACAATCTTCAGATCTATCCAAAAACCTGTGACTACATTGTTCCTGAGCAGGTAACTGGATTACCAGCACTTGGATAGATGGATCAGACTTGCTCTCTTCTATGTCTTTACTTCATTCACCTTTCACAGGGCAACACTGACAATCAATAAGTATCCTTAAAGCTAGGATAGGGTTTGTCCTACAGAGTAACTTTTCCTTGATTGCAGATGTGAATTTCCAGTTAAAAATGCCTCAGCCTTCACATTTTTAATATCTGTGTAGAAAACTCATTAGATAGAACCAAAGCAGTATTTAGTAATTCTTTAAGCAGTCAGTGGAAGACTGCAATTCATGAGTGTTCTTGCATGAAAATACTGTAAGCACACTTACAATTATGGTGAAGTCTCTGTCTCAAAAGCTTTTATCTAGTCTGCCCCTGATTTTTGAATATATGTCTTAATTGTAAAAAACTTAAAAGCAAGTGCTGCATTGCTGTCATAAACACTGTGACTCGTGACTCCTTACTACCCAGGGCCCTGGTGTAAATGAGGACCCTGTTGTGTTGCAGGCTGTTCCAACATGTGGGATAACACAGTTTATATCTCAAAATGTTTGCAATCTGACAGAGCTTCTCTCTGATTTACCACCTTTGTTGTCAGCTGCTAAACAGGCCTCCTTGCTCAAGGTTACAGCCCTGTGAGGAGAGGGGACTATAGATATTGTCCATTCTTGGCCATCACAGTTCACACCTGGGCATTAAAGTCTTTACTGGTACTGTTAAACTCAGTAAAACCACTCTCTTAGATCCTGCCAAGTATGTCCTATTATGACAATAACTGATGAAAGAAGAGGGTGTGGGGATAAGAGGTTTGGAACGTAATGCAGGTCATCCAGTCACTGTTTTCTGTGCATATTGCATGGTTCAACAATAACAATGTCCCCAGGAACAGCATTTTATTTTGTTCACTTATATGTCTCTCCTCATCACTTATTCAAATGTCACCCCAATGAAATTCTGGCATGCTTTTCCACAAAAGAGTAGGAGTAGGTTCACCTCACATCTTGATCATTCTCAGCTTAGACCAAGCTACTGAGTTTTTTTGTTAATAGTGCCTCATGTTTCCAATTAAACACATGAACTTTCTTAGACTGCTGTACCTTTCGTTTCGGCTCCAAGACGTAATACCTTCTGCTAAAGGTCATCGAGTTCTCTAGCATCAGAGGATATAATCTGATATCCTGCTTCCTCCTAGTGTAGAGGCTCCAGGGAGAGAGACCAACAGAAAACTTCCATGATCTGCCTGAAAAGAGAAGCAATGCAGCAGGAACGAGCTGTACATTAAAGGGCATTCCAACACTTTTTAGGCTGCTGATCCCCCTTGTGTCTCTGCTTCTCCACAGCATCTGTGAAGGAGCAGTGGCCCCATAGCTGGTCATTACATCTGTTGCTAACACTGCCAGCTGTACAGAGTGTGTCTCATTCAGACAGGTTCACCAGCCCCTGTCCTGTGTGCCCCCACACCCTGCTGATCAAACAGCACCTCTTATGTTAATCTCGAGGCCTGCTGAAAAGGCAATGAATACATAAAACACGTGCACAGTGTGCATTCAGATGAGAAAATCTCAACTCACTTTTGGTGTGACCAACAGCTGTTTTGGTTTTTTCAGCTAAACTGCCCCTTGAAGGTTTGCTTTTGTGTAAGGCCCACTAGGTGTCAATCAACAACACTCTACTGCCACTCAGGGCACACTGTTGTTTCAGTGTTCTCCCCATGTACTCTGATTTGCTTGGTACAAAATTAGTAGAGCAGGGATTGTGTCTTCAGTAGCACAAAATATCTTATCAATATTTCAGCAACAGCAACTAATTCCAAATAGTAGTTCAGACATTACCAGGAAGTACTGAGAGGAATATTTAATTTATTCATTAGTGAAGCCTACTGTGTGATAATTGCACTGCATTTTCCTTTCTTCTGTTGTAGAAGAACTGTATCTTTCTAGGCAGGATTCTCTATGATGCAGAACAGTTCAGCTTCTATTGAAGTTGATATAAAAGTGTTTAGAAGCATTTGGAAAGATCACAAGATCAGGCAGATCTGTGTCCTTGATGCTGTTATTAAAAAACATCCATCATGAGAGTTCTGGCTCTCCCAAAGAAGTTGTTGGGTACATTTGGTATTAGTTCCTTCTGGTTGAGATGTTGGAAAATGTGCAATAAGTAATAAAGTAGACAAATGTATATGTTAATCTTTATAATGGGTAAAAATAGAGCATTTCTAAATCATGTCTCAAAGTGAAGAGAAGAGACTATTTCTGTAGCATCTGGAATTTACAACAAGGAAATAGAAATAGATAAAAATTTGTCAAGAAGAAAAATTGTCAGTTTTTAGTATCAGTAAAAAATTATTGCTCATCACAATCAAATTAAGGATGGCGTGGATTGTTTTCGTGACTCGAGTCAGATATAGGCATTATTTCACAGCCAATATTGATTAAACTTTTGAAAACAAAAAGTTGTGCCTAATTTTGTTCAACAGCTTAGTTTCCTTATGTTAGGAGAGTCTGAGCTGGCTTTAACTGTTGCCTGCAGCACAATGCTAACTTCACCCTTAGGAAGGGTGAACAGAGGAACAGAGCTGCTGCTGCCAGTGAAAAGCAGTAATTTCCTCTCTGGCTGATGGAAGAGCTGTTGAAGACTATGCTCTACCAAGATGAACAAAAGTGATGTCAGCACTACCTCTTAAGTTTTCATCCTCCTTTGAGCTACTTTATGATCTGCAATTTGAGCTTTACTGTTCCAGAGAATGGATTGCTGCACGGTGCCTTTTTTGAACAGGGACATTCCTGTACTTAGTTTTCCAGAAAGAGCTGAGGTTTTGACTGCATTTCTTTGAGTATGTGTTTGTACTGGATCCGGTCCACATAACCAGTCATACTTGAACAGACAGAAATGGGGCATAAATAGTCTCCATTTCCTTGAGAGAGACATTGTAAGCATCTACAGAGTATGGGTGTGAGCAGGGCCTAGCAGAAGTGTGTATGTATGGTAACATTACTAATGGCAGATATCAGTCTGTGTTGACACTCTTCTAATTGAGGTAAAAATGTGGGACTTCAGGGAATGTAATTATGTCATGGTAAATATTGACTGATCCCCTGAGAAAAGTGAGGAAAAACAGCTAATAAAGAATGGGCTGATAATAGAGAAGCAACAGCCTAATGCTACTGAAAAATACCATATCAGACATTGAGAAAAGTACTTGGCTGTCTGAAGCAAGCTTAGATATATGAAATGTATGTTAATGTTCCCTTATTTCCTTTTGAAGGATCGACGCTTTAATGATGAGATTGACAAGCTGACTGGATACAAGACAAAGTCACTCTTGTGCATGCCCATAAGAAACAGTGATGGAGAGATTATTGGTGTTGCCCAAGCAATAAATAAGACTCCAGGAGGTGCCCCTTTTTCTGATGATGATGAAAAGGTAAGGTTACCTTTACTTTTGCATGCTTTCTAAATTTTTTCTCTAATTCAGTAGACTTGTCTAAAGAGACAATCTAAATTAGTAAATAGCACATAATTTGTGTTAGGCACTTCTGGAAATTCATAACAAATTTTTGTTGTTTACAATAGAAAACATAATAGAAATAAGAAAGAAAAAATAAAATAGAAAATCTGTCAATGTCTGAGTTCCTCTGTTAATCTTATGCAAACCTTTTTTATGTAGTAGACCTTAGTAGGAAGTCTTTTTTATTTTTGAAAACTTCACCTGTAAGAATTAGTTTGGGGGGAAATTATCACAGAGATACTCCTAAGCTTGCTGACTCTAAAAATGAAGATCTTCTCTTAGTACTTTCTATGCGATAAATGCCTGTACCATATGCAAAAGAAATTTTATTTTAGAGGAAATTATGCATATACAAATCTGTATTCTAACATATTTGAGACTTGCCAATAGTTAAAGAAAAAGAGGATGGCAAGGAACACCAGGTATGTGTATCTCAGGTGGAATTTGGAGAGTAAAGTGAGCTCAAAAGGCAGGAAAGTAGAAGTATCTGCAAAGAAGGAACTTGAATTAAAGACGGGGGAAATAGGAAATGCTGCTGATGAAGGCAAATGTATTCAGCCGACCTTGGAGGGAAAATGTGCAGGAAGCCAAAATGTGACTGGGGAAGAGAATGGTAGAGGGCAGCTGGGGAGGAACAGAACTGCAACTCTGTCAGCCCAGGAGAGAGAAATGGAATCTCCTTTAAGCACGTAATAGGGAAGTACTCTCCTGTGTATTGAAACAGTGTTGAATCTCGTTTTTGTGGAAGTGTAGTTAGAGGCAGACTTTTCCTTCAAAAAGCTCTTTATATTGATTCAAATGCAGTTAATGTTACACACTCTTTTTAAAAAATAAAAATAATTAACTTTTGGTTTTTATTTCTGCAAGGTGTTTGTGTAACTGAGTTAGCATAGTGATTTAGATTGAATTAACTAACTTTAAATATAACTCTCAATTTTCAGATGGTACTTTATCTGAAGTTACCCAGTACTTCTTAAATTCCTTCTTTAGAAGCTATCTAAACTTGTATAACCATAGGTTGCTTCTGAGTTACTTCTGATTCTTGAGAATCCTGGATGTTGAATATTGATTTATTAGCAATGTATGCCTCAATGGGTAACTAAATGCAAATTAAACCTTCCCTGTATAGGGTTTATCAGCACTTCTTTTTATTAGTACTGCCCTTGTAAAGGGAATTTTGTTTAAAATACAGCTTTTAACATGGATCCTACATTTGATTATCATACATTCAACTTGCAAAACAACTGTGTATATTTGAATTGTGTATTACATAAATATTCTAATGTATCAGTATTTGATGCTGATGCTGAGGCATTTGCTTCCATTCAGCGACTACCAAATATTATCTAAAAATCAGCAAATTGCCCATACTGTGTCTTTATTTTGTTCTTAGTAATTTAGATCACTGTTAGAGTTATAAGCCTGTATGTTAGAACTCTTCAAGAATATATTGAATGGGTTCTGACATGTAGAGTTTATGGAAAAGTAAATGAGAACATAACCATAATTTTGCCCTGTAATAGATCTTGGATTTAATGAGGCCTGGCAGTCCATGTGCTGTTATTTCAAAACCCATGCTTTTAAGTTTTTTCACTCAGTTGGTAACCTAGAAAGCATGATATACCTCTGGGAAGACAGCACATACTTTCAGAGGAACTGTCTTGCAGGATTAGCAAACAGGTATTTTTAACCAAAATATCAACATAGATGTTTGTGAGGAAAGGAGGCAGGTGAAAGCTGAGAAACCCTCTTCAGAATAAGACAATTTCAGTAGCTGGGTATTGAGGTGGCTTGTGCAGAAAAGTCTGATGAGTAGCTGGCAAAAGACCTATATGCAGCTTTATGTTGATGTTACTGTTTCTGACAATCAGCAGCTTCAGAATGGTTAATTTTCAAATGAAAATGTAAATTAGCAGTCTTTTTCCTACCCCCAAAAACCTCTCAGAGAAATGTGAGTATCATTTGAGTCTGGCTTTTGTTTGCAAGTGTCAGCCCTCTCTTAGTATTGTGTGAAGCAATTAAAATAATCTGTTGGAGTTTTTTTATAAAATGACAAGACTATACTGTCTAATGAAATGTCTCTTGGCAGCACTGCTGTCTCGAGTCAATAGGAAACAAAGACTTATGTTTTCAATTAGAATTAAGTAGATGCTAGCATCATTTTTATGTACTCTTAGTTGTTTTCAGGAATTTAATAGCAAATAAAATATTTAAGGTTTGAGGAGTTTTTAATGCTCTCAAGCTGTAACCAAGTTTATATTTTGCAGTATCTAAAATGGAGTATTATATTGCAAAGTTCTGGTTTTGTTTTTTGTGGCAAATTCTCAGGGTTTTCTTTAACATGTCTGACCACAGTGTTAAAAGCGCAGCACTAAGAACAAATAGAAGTGAATTTTCCACATTTAATATTGTTTCCCACTGCCAAATTTCTTTTCTCCTTTTGGTGTTAGGGATGTTTTAGCCAATTCATTGTTTAAGTGCAGAATTAGATGACAGCCACAGGCATGAGAGAAAGATGCTCAGTGTCACAATGTATTTTGTCACCCCAGCATCAGTGGCTTGGTCGAACAGACTGATTTTGGAGATTTTCCATTTGATACAAACAATATTAGAATACCTTATTACCCATAATCACTATTACACTATGTTGTGTGATTTTTGGAAAAATAGCACTTTTACATGTATTCTGCAAATGAAGAGACCTGTTCATTTGCACAGACAAACAGTAGAGAGATAAAAGCCCTGAACCCTTGGAGAGAACTATGCACCCAACATGCATTCCCTGTACTGCACTGAAGATTCACTTAAGGGTGTCTGCTGTTTGCTGGTGAGTCATACATGTTCCAGGACTGCTGAGAAAAGCCTAACAAGACTTTGACAGTCTGTGGTTTCGATTATTGTCTGCCCTTTAGAGTCTTCTGAAAATAAGTGCCAAAACAAATCTAGTCCTTCATCAGAGAGGCTTAACAAACAGCAACAGCAGCTCCATGGTCACTAAAATTGGCATCCTGTTCTCTCTGCCTCTGACATCCTCCTGGTCTGAGAGAAGTGAATTGACTGCAGGGAAAGTACCCAGGGCTGCCATCTCGAGTTAAACCCTGCTGGCTTTGCTGAAAACCAGTGGTTTGAATGCAGTGAGACCTGGGAGGGGGAAGTAAGAACTGGATTTGTTGTCTGTGCTCTGTGGGTAGTTTTATTAAGTATATCTGTCTATAGAGTACAGAATTTATCTGATGTGTATTTGGTTTGTGATGGGTTGAAGATAAGTGTTCTCATGCTCCAACATCTTATTTCTCACATTCTTAATAGCAGCCTTGTGATTCTGAATTTTCCAATTTATTGTGCTCTTCTTGGTCCATATTCATTAAAGCTTAAATATATCCTACATCAGGTCTTTCATAGTGATGAATGATTTCCAGGGATTTTGCTGTACCTGCTAATTCATTTTCTGTGAGTTTTTGTGTGATGTGCTTACAGTCATGCTGGCAGATTGCAATTTTAAAGTCAGTAAGGACCATTCCTTCATCTTAGGGAAGTAATCAACTGTAAATAAAACTACTAGGAAAGCAAGTGATCCAGAACAGGCAAGCATCTCTGGCTGCTGTGAAAATGATAACTCCAGCTCTGTGAATGTGGGGAATTTACCAAAAAAAAAAAAATCACCTGAAAATAATTGATGGATCCACTACAAAGGAACAAATGAGAAACAAATTCAATAAAGAAGTTTTTATTGTGTGTTCCATATATGGCAGTATGTGACAACCTCCTGCTAATACCTGCCTTGGTTCTCTCACTTGGCAGTGACACTCCAAAAGCTATTATTTTAAAATGGCATAATCCTCAAAGGTATCATGTGGCCCATATGTCACGTATCTCCAGTGCAAGAGACAAATTTGCTGAAAGAAGACTGAAAATAACGAAGACAGTTGAAGGATGAAGGTGCTGAAGCACCACAGCTATCTGGGAAAACTCTAATGGTCTATTAGGCACACTTCTTGAAAAGTACATGCTACACAAATCTAAATTAAAATAAATCACAGTTACTGAACTGTTTTGCTGAGGGAGTTTAAAGCAATTTGCCACTAGGATATTTGCTTTATCAAGGCAGCTTAACACCACTGGTTTGCAACCAACAGCACAAAATGACTGCCATGACAGACATTGGCATGGACTTCTTTCAGTCTTGTATAACTTTCAAATGAAGCTGAAAGTCTGGATTTATTTTTAATTACAGAACTCGAAATGTACTCAAAACTTAACAGAAACCTCCTGATATCAGTACCTGTGTTTTGAGACTGGTGGTTAATATTTGAATTGGACATCTTTATCTCTGAGGTATGGAAACCTGCCTAAGATGTGTTGCAGGGATATTTCAGTGAACCATATATTTTTTCCAATGTAAATGTGTATTTTTCTAGACTCGTGGGATGCTTTGTTGCTGTGTTTATGGTACATATTGCACTAAATTCTTGACACTTGCTTGATGCCTCTAGATGTTATCATAAAACAAATAAAAAATGGTCAGATTTGGTGTCAGGAAGGGTTTGCTCTATAGAACAGCTCAAGACAAATTGTCATGAGGTTTTTTTGTGGGGACTGGAATTTTGTTCTTACCTTCCTTACTTTCCCTATTATACCAGACATCTGGATTCTTCCTGCAATTGCCAGCAGGAATATGAACCTGTTGGTTCTTCCCATATTGCCTGTGCTTCTATCTTCTTAATTAACATGGAGAGACTAGAATAAAAAAGACCTCTTATCCATAAGCCTTGACTGCCATTTGGCTAATATTTGTAGTATTTGACTCAGAGCTCACTAAACTAGACTAAAGAATCTCTGCTGACTTAATGGGCTTTTTAAAATCAAACTTCTGTTCCTTTCTAACATAGGAACATTTAATTAATGCAGACCCCCAAATCTATTTATGAAGCTTAAATTCATCCATGTCAGATCACTGAAAAGAGATTGGTTAAGGAGCAGTTTTGGCTCCTATTGCTTCCACTGGAGGAGACACAGTTCACAGTCGACCATGCTGCTTTCCTTCATGCTTTTTTCAGTCACATTATCAAAAATTACTTTTACTAATTATATCCTTCTTAGAAAAAAATCCAGAGGAGTGATGAGGATAACTCATATATTCAGAGACATGAATTATGAAGCAGTCAGTAGTACCTTCAGACTAAATCTTACTAAGAGAAATGCTGGGTGTTCCTGCAGATTCTGAAGCATAGAAATAGCCCTGGAGCTTGTGTTCTGTTTTCTCCTCTCATTAGTATTCACAAGGCATTGCAGCAGGAGAAAGGAGCCCAGATCTCTACTGGTCAAACACAAGAAAAACTTCTCAGGAAGACTGGTAATGCAACCAAATGCCATGATCATGGAAGCCTTTGTGCAGCCATACTACATTATTCAGTCAGAAGTGAATAAATTTTTCAACAGGAAGCCTAAAAGCTAAGAATTCTGCAGTTCTGATGGTAACTTTCAGACACCTTAGTAACCAGAAAAGGTAATGTTAATACTACATTTTTTTATTAATAGATTTTCCACTTCAAAGCTTGGAATACCAAAACAACAATTATACAAAGGCTCCAGAGGATCAGAATTTTGTTTTATACATCTGTCATAAAAAAAGAAAGCCTGCGGGTCTTGAAAGTGTACTTGTGTTCCAGTGTAACACCTAGGAACTGTCTCTATAAGGAATTGATTAGAAAATCAGGTTTTGTTGTTTGTTTGATGGTTTGTTTTAGGTTTTTTTTTCTGGAGAAAACCCTGTATTTCCATTACCTAAGGAATGGAAGTTTTTACTTTCAGCTGTCTTTCTTTTCTTGGCAAAATTCCCTTAAACCAAGTAAATTATTTTGATCAGATGGCTTATTAGAAAAATCTTGTTTGCTTGAAGGGAAATCTGCACTGGGGCCTTGTTACAGAAGCATGTAAAAGGAAACCTTTGTGGTCAACAGCTGGTGAAACCTTTATTTCTGACAGTTACTGGAGATGTGCCCTGTGGGTTGGATGGGAGGACTTGGTCCCTAGTGAAGTGTTTTCTGAACTTCTGTCAGTCTATTCAGTTCTCCCTAGATGTTCTTCATAATAACTTGAAGGCTTGATATACTTTTAGAAAACAGCATTTTGCATCTCCTGTGAATTGCCTATCTTTCCTGAAGCAGAATGAAATGTTCATACAGCAGTTCCTGCCATCAAAAGTATTTCCCCCTGGAATAGTGATGCAGAGCCTATCTGTAGCTATAGGTTACATGACGAGATATTGGAAACTTCTTAGCAAATAACTTTGCTAAAAATTAAGTTGACCTCTGACCTTCAGCAAGTTAATACAGCCTTGCTAAGAAACTGTAATTAAAACTGTATTGTTGTTCTAGCACTGATTCACAGTATCCCCTTGAGCGAATCACTTTACAGTGATCTCTCTTCTGAAACATAATTTTAAAATGGCATTAGGTGGTTCCATATGTGCTATCAGATTTTCAATTTTAAGTATTCTTACTTTATAATAAGGAAATAATTCTCCCTTTTTTTGACTCAGTCTGAGCTTTTGAAGCCTTGTTGACTACTTGCTTTGTATGTAGCATCCCTTATGCAAACAGATGTGTCAAAAAGCACCAAAACAATTTAAAAAAATCCATTTCAGCAGTTTGTTTAATAGTTCCAGCTTTGCATATAGTATTTCACGTCTCTGTCCCAGATTTACCTATAGTGTTTCTCACTCCTATGAAAATTGTGCCACCCTGCTGTCATTGGTTTGCAAAAGTGTAGTTGCTCTTTAACTGGTAAACTCCTGACTGTACATTAGAAGGGATTCAGCCCTCATCCATGCTATCTTTGCAGTTGTCCACCAGAGGATTTCCTGTCTGCATCCCAGCAGCTGGAGTATGTAGGCAGCAATACAGCTGTAATGCCTGTTAGGAGGATACAGCAATGTGTTTCCCCTATATCTGGGAAACGGCTGTTTAAATCTGTGGCCACAAATGAATAAAACTCTTGTCCTCATCTTTCATGGGACCTTTCTCCGTCAGCAGCTAAAAGCAAATGCCTGGAATGAGGCAAGCATGGGATGGTGTTTCTGTCATATAGCCCAACAGTGTACTGTTATTTGCTGCTCAGGACCAGACATGGAATCTGTGTATTTAATAGCACCCCAGGGATTTTCTGCTTAGGAATTTATTCTGGCATTTCTTGAATCAAGAAAAGTTATAAATTTCACAATATCCTGTGCATTGTATGAAGAACTGCCATGTGACTTCAATTAATTTAATGTTATTCCTTCTTGTTTTGCTTTTAATTAACAGAGTGAAAAGTCATTCCCTATTCATTTTCATTCCAGTTGTTTTGCCCTAAAAATCTTCACCAGTTCTGACCAGGTGCAGCAGTTTTTCTGTAGTCATCTGTTTGCTTTGGCAGGAGGAGTACCTGTACCCCAAAACCCCTGGTCAGTGCCTCTTCACTGCTCTGACCATTGGTACTTTTCATGTCTGGAAAAGTAGAAGACATGGGAACCAATTTTTTGTACACTTGAGCCTGATAAAACAACAACTGTACTTTTCTTAGCATTTTAAAACTACCTTTTACTTATGCCCAGACCTGTTTTTGAAAGCTTGGGCATGTCTTCATTGCTTCTGTTATCACCTTGCTATCACTGCATTACCATGAAAAAAAAATTTTGTTTGTCCCTTAACTAGCTAGTTCATTTTGCTGATTGTTAGTTTTAGCAAAAACTGTGTCTGTTCATTTGAAAGATTCCATAGCTCCCTGAATCACTGAGGATGCTGTGTTTTTAATTCAAGAAACCCCAACCTACAACAAAGCATGAAAAACATGGGTTGCCAGTAAAATTAGTCAGCAAGATTAAGAGTTACTGGGCAGCCAGATTACATGTTCTACACTGGAGCTCACTGAAATTATGAAAGCTGAAGTAATTTAACCATTAATGATAATAATTTTGCATCTCTTGCATAGCTGCCAAGAACTAAACTAGGGTTAAAACAATTTTATGATGATTTTTGTACTTGAAATGTTGGAGCTGTAAGAGAATTGAACCATATTGTTCATAACAGTGAATGGTGGTCAGAAATTTCAGGCAGTAAATTATGCAGTGCACTTCAGGTAACCCTTACCAGGTTTATTGAACTGTACTTAGAAAAATGTTTCCTGGGAACAGCATGGTGAGAGAGGCGGGGCACCAGGAAGAATGTTTCATTTAACAGTGCTTTGTGAAAGCTCTGAGTAGGACCCTTAATTGTTAATTTGGTCTCTGGGAAACCTTATTATTTAGAATAATTATCCACATACCTTTTTAGTGAAACAAAACAATATTTATACTGAAAGCTATTAGGGCTAAAGTCTTTGGACTAAATTTGACATAGATTTAACCTTAGTATTAATTTGCTGGCAACTTGCTGTCCATGTGATGGAATGGGTGAAAGCAAACCTTGGTTTTTTCTGTATTTTTAGGGCGGGGTTTGTGTTGAGTTTTGGGGTTTTTAGTAAGAAAAAGCTTTTGCTGTATAAAAACAGACTAGCATTTTGCAAAGCTGGTGTCATGGTTACAAAGCAAATTCATTGATAATAGCTCTCCAGAGTTATGGCATGGTTTTAGTGCCAAGCAGCGATGGGCTTGTGGACATCCAAGAGCTGAGGGTGTCCTAGGTGCCATGTGGTGAGTGTCAG